>NC_143170.1:5640000-6265000 GCF_047325235.1 Durio zibethinus | reverse complement strand
TGTCCAAGAAGATGCAGCAGCACTAGTAATAGGGTTCATAAGCATCGATGAGGGATCAGATCTTTGAACATATCCAGTATCAAGTAAAGCAGCCGATGACAGAAAAGACCCTGATACTTGTGGGTGTGCATGAGCTGCCAGATGTGACACAGAGAAACACGATTATCATGCCAATGTTTGTGATGTGATTACTACTCATACTTAAGATAAAATATCCTCACCATTTTTTGAGGCCTTTTGAGGATATGGATGAGCCGCTTTCCTTTTAGGTCGAGGTGGAGGTAAGTGTTCACTTGTTCCATTCTTCTCAACCTTTAAGAAGTACTTCTGGGCATGGCTACGGATCTATGAAAACAAAAGAAAGGCATTTCATTGCAAATGTTTGTCATGGGCATTGATATCTGCATATAATTGTTATAAACAAAAGAGCTCTATTTTAGAAACAAAACTGGTTTTCACATCATCACGGATTTGTTGCCTCTTACTGAAACATTGGAATGCAGTCTAGGATGCATAGGAGAGATTACTAACTATGATTGACAAGAATAAAGATCTCCTTGATTCCTTGATTCCTCAATCCTCCTGCCTCTTTCCTTTCAAATTAAAAAACTCAAAACTTCCCTAAGGAAATGCTTCAATCTTTCACTTTACCTGAATAACAGTCTTTGACCCAACAAATGCTTCAATCTTTTTCCAGTCACGGTCAAAGCTGAACAGAATCAAGGGAGCAATAACAAGAAGTGAGAGCTTGAACATAATTTCGCCAAACATAATCATGCAAAAAGCATTATTCAAAAATGCAACCAATGTAAAAACAAAAAACTAGTACAACAACTCCACTAAGTCACAGTGCTTATGAAAATTATGTTACCATCAAACATATACTACTATTACAGTTTAAGAGCTTGCAAGATTTGCTATCGTGTCTTCGATTAGGCAAACACGCTACTATAATTCAGCGTCTTTTCAGTTCGATATGAAGCCTAAAGCTAAGTGAATATAAGAAGGAATATATACTTAACACACAGAACAAGAACGTCATATCCTTTTCTTCACCACTTATCCATTAAAAATTATTCTCATCCTACTTTCAATTAATATTTATAGTAATAAAAAAATTTAAGAAAAACCAACTTAGTAAATTTAATAGCTACTTATGAAGTAAGGGAAAAAGGCCTTCACTACCTAATTCAACTCAAAACCTTAAATTTGAACTGCAAAAAATATCATAAACAATTTCCAGAAAAAGAAAGAGAAAAAACCCTAATTTGAAATGGAAGCAAAGCAATTTCGTGGAATTAGAGGGAACATTGTTTGACTTTACAGCTGGAGAGCTTCAAGGAACTTGTCGTGTTCCGGTTCAGTCCAGCTCTCTCTGGACTTGGTTATGGTGTAGGGCTTTCGAATTTTCTTATTCGGATCCTCGGCAGATGAAACCGTGGAAGCCGTCGTGGCGAAGGGTCCCAGGCCGGGCAATGCCATTCCAGTCGGATCCAGGTAAAATCCCTCACCCGGGTTCGGGTTTTTGTAAAGCTAACAACAGAGAAATGTGGCGTTCCGGGAAGGCGGTTGAGTTTGCATATAAAGGGCTCAGGATTTGGATCGGATGCTGCTTGGTTTCCAACTAAAAATTAGAAGTGGCAAATAAGAATTTGCCACGTCTAGAAGGAATTAAAATAATATTTATGAGAAGGTAAGAAGACATTGATAAAACGTGTATCTATTTTGTGAGGGGACTCATTAAAAGATAGACAACCTTCATTAATTATGTTTTAAGAATTTAATCTTTCACTAAAAAACCCTATGTGATAGATTACAAGCCATTTACTCAAATTATAACTTTACAAATCAAATAGTAAAATTTATGTTACTTATTTGTTACGTGCCCAAATTTTATATAGAAAATTTTATAATATATAAATTTAAAATTACATTTATAAGATTAATTTTTAAAAAATAAATAATATCTTATTAATTACAAGCAAATCTTCACATTATTTATATATATCATAAACCTTTTTTATTTAATTATGTGCAAGAATTTGTAAACTCAAATTATCATTTAAAAAAAAATAATGAAAATATCGTGCTTAAGAACAATTGAAAATTAAATTTAATTATGAATATTCAATTTTTGATCATTTAAATAAAAAAATAAAATGTTAAGTTTTATTACTTTATTTCTGGAATTAAAATTACTAATACTATAATAAGCATTGATAATATCAATACTAGGTACTACTTGGTGCTAATATTTATCGCATAGGAAATCGGGGAATATTGCTTGATTTGGGAGTTGGTTACTGCAGTTCAGGAGGCATCAGAATTTGTCTGCCGCACCAAACTAATCCTCGGGAAGGGAAGGGTCGGCGGTAAGATGAAAAGGACAGTAAAGAGATAGAGCTGCTTTCATGGAAGGACACGTGGCGAAATAAGAAGCTTAGAATTTGAGATGTATTGTGTTGATGAATTCACATGTGCTAAGTGGCCAGCAGCACATGATCTGCAGCAGATATTTTAAGACTGGGACCCTACTTAGGTTGCCCACTTCCATGTTGCCTTTTGTTTTTTCTTTCTCAGATATTTTGGTTCACTCTTTTCTCTTTGCATGTTAGTGGAGGAGTTGGACTTGCAGCTGGTTCCATTTCACCAATTTGAAAAGCAGCTTTGCTACTCACGTTTGTGTACAAAGAATATCTGAGATGAACGATATTCACATCTCATATGATAAAGGGGTGCATTTCTCAACCATACATGAAACATTCAATTAGTTTCTTTAGAGTAATTGAGGGATATAACATATGTAAAATTTTAAACTGGATTTTTTCATTATTTAAAAAACTCAAGGTCCAGATTTTTACAGTTTCTCTCCCAACTTTTGTTCAAATTAGAGGTGATTATTTAGTGGGTCAACTTAGGGCATATTTTGAATAAAATCATTTGGATCAATAAAATTTTTTATTGTATTAAATTTAAATTATTTCGATTTCAAATCACTTCAAGTTTAATGTTTGATTATTTGGATTACATCACTATAAATTTTAATTATTAAATTTTATAATTAAATCGATTTAATTTTAATTATTTTTAATTATGTTTAATTTTTTATCAGAAGCTCAAATTTAACTTAATTATTATCATTAAGTGATTTTTTTTTTTCATAAGAAGATAGTATGACTCAATTTAAGAAGGCCCTATTCTAAGTCACCTCATCTTTATTTGAACTAAGGGAAATAACTTATTTGATGAATACTTAAAATTAATCACAACTAGAATTTTAAATTTAGCCATATGATTCATCACTCTTTCTTTAGAAAGTGGAAGATTATTTTTAGGGATATAATTCAACACTCAAAATTTTGAACCTGGGAGCTTATACATAGGTAGTCTAAAGCTTTGAAGGCCCAGCTTATGATATTTATTTCAAGGCTTACTATCCTTAAGTTCATTCCCCAATTCAGCTCTAATGAATTTATTTCATACATAACACACGAATAATATTCCCTTCCACCGTGTAATAAGTCCAGCTCCAAGCCCAAATACCGAATTCCTTGTACAGAAATTTGAAATGAAGGAGTCGAAGCAAGCAATTGCTTATAAATACAAGCCTCATGATTTGGGAAGTTAAGACCATATAATCTTCCTCGAATAAGTCGTGCAATTTTTTCTCAAGATTTGGGAAGTTAGAGCCATGTGATTTCCCAAATAACCAGTTGTTTCTTTCTTGGCATACAAAATAAATAACAGCACTCCATACCATTCAGGTAATGAGTGTGATTAATCCTTTACCTTTTAGATATCTGTTTTAATTTTTCAGTAATATGCAAGTTGTATACTTTGTAACCAACCATTTTCTGCTTCTTTGGGTAAATAAAATTTCACCATATCCAAAAAGAAAAAGAGCATGAAAAAGGAAGTTGCTGGATCGCACATGGTGGGGAAAAAGAAGTTAATAGATGTTTAGAACAATGAGAGGAAGATGCGATCAATATATGGAGAATGTATATTTAACAAAGACCAATAGGAAATGGGTGCGGGTGCTTTTTGATTCTTTTCCAATGCATGTGCATACACTGCCATTATCTCCAACCTTTTTCATTTTTTATCAATACATCAAGCTTCGACCGTACAATTATTACCTTCCTGTTCCTCGTTTGCTTTTGCCATTTCCCCTTTCATATCCGTTGATAGAAAAAGGAGAAGAAATGCAAAAAGCGACACATTACGTTGTGAGTTAACCTACCTACGAAACTTGCAACTAAGTGCAAGGCCGGTACCCCTGCCGACACCACATTGCCAACTCGATAACCTGCTCCATATCAGATAATAGCATTTACAGTGCTATAAATTTTTCTTGTTTTAGTAGATTTTGTACTTTTTCTTTTTTGCTACAAAGGGAAGCCAAAACTTCCGAATAATAGATAAATTGTTTAATTTGATCTATTGCTAATGGCTAGGGATTAGTACATTTCATCTGTTAATGCATTTTCATAATTATCAGATCAAAGAACCAAGAATGATTTACTTTTTTTTTTTTATAACTGTTCGCAAATATGCAGAAATGATAGATGTATATGTGCCTTATATCGACAATTAATTAGCTGCATAGAACACTCGCTTTCGTTTTTGGATACATTGTATATATTTTAAAAGTGTTCACCACTTCATCTTCATCGCTTCTCCTGATATTTGTACCATACCATGATTTCTTTTTTTTTTTTTTGTTCTCTTCTTCTTGTCTTAATTATTTCGCCTAGGACTTGTTCTATAGAAGATCCGAAAAAAAAAAAAAATAGAAGAACTCGAAGCAAGTTGCAAACTGTTGGATTTTACTTTATAAAATAACAATTCAAGTAGTTATTGTCATTTGGAGACTCAGTCTCCACTTCCCGAAAATTGACAGCCCAGTCAAAGAAATTCATAAAAGGAAACACTGACAGGCGTCAACTGACATAATCTTAGATTGGGTATTAATGGAAGATGCTGTTAGAATCAAATCATAGAGCACCTTCCATGAACAAAAAAGTATAGGTAAAATTGGCTCGTCATGTGCTTCGTGACTCAAACCCATGTGAGCAAACCTTTTAGCCAAGGCAACAAAAAGAACTGGCAACGTCAGCTTCCAAGATCCATCATCCAGGACCAGGAACAGGCCTCCTGGCGAACAGGGTGAGCATTGGGAACTGAGAATATTCATAAATACTGCTTTTTTCACATTTCTTCTACTGACCACTTGACGAGATCTTCAAGCACGTGATTGAGAAATAAAGACGAATCACGTAAGCCCTTGTTTCAACAGAATAAATAAATAGAGATGATTTAATTAATCAAAGTAACCTGGGGCTAAACACATAAACCAGGCACCTATTCCTGCCTCAAAAAGGACGTTCATTCACCCTCCAAGCGGGGGTGCCCGAACCCCAAGGCTTGCTCTCAGCAAGGTTGTTAATATTATACGTGACAACTATTCAATTTTTTTTTAAATATGGTATATCAGTTATTTTATATATTATTTAAGATATTTTAATTTAATATAAATATATTTATAAATTTATGTGAATTTGTACATTATAATCTTATTACTACTTTATAAAACAAATATGTAGTATATTCCAAAATAAAATAAGTTTAAAAGTATAATATTTAATCTAATCAATATTTAACGAACTTTTCATAATATTTTTAAATATTTAATTTAATCATATGATATTTAAATAAATATTTTTTAATAAATATTAAAATAAAAATAAAAAGATGAAAAAAAATTAATTTTGATTTCATAACTGTTAAACTTTTAAAAGGGAGTATAATTACTTTTTTTTAAAGAAATTAAAATACTTATAAATTTTGGTTTTAAAAATAAATTACAATAAAAATAAATAAACTAAAAATATTATTTCGTTAATTTTATTTTTATTAAGTTAAAACTAATTAAAAAATAAAAGATAAATTAAAAATTATAAAATATATTTTACATTCATATATTGATTGAAATAAATTAATTTATCAAAATTCATTAAAATTAATTGAAAGTAACGAAAATAATCGATATTATTTAATATTAAATTTGATATAAAAAATTATTTTTAAATATATATATTAATATAATTGAAACATATAGATTGATATTGGTATTAAAATAAAATTAATAATTATACTCTCAAGTGCAAAAACTTGATATATTTTTGAAAAAAAAAAAGACAGAAGCAATAATAGTAGGAAGACAAAGTGACACTAGAAATTTCCTCGATAAACAATTTTAAGTAAAGTGGAGTATACTTTTTCTCCTCCTTGGCTTTGAAGAATAAAAAGAAAGGAGCTTTTTTTTTCAAAATGTAGCTTTTTTTTTTTCAAAAGGTTGATTTTCTGGAACGATGTCGTTTAATTTTTGGTGTATTTTCCACAACCTGAAGTAGGTGGCAAAATTCCATTTATTGAATAGACTGGTAAAGACCCATCATGTTGTTTGACTTCGGTTCGGTGGGCTCATTTATATTTCTGAAGCTTCAGCTTGCCGTCAAAGGTTTTAAGAGTTCCTTAACATTTCTGTTCCCTCTTTTTGTCTTTTGTTACTAATCCCTTTTAGTTGTCACAAGTATTTTCAAAACTTGAAATGAAGGTTAGATTCTCCATCTTTTCTCTCTCTCTCTCTCTCTCTCTCTCTCTCTCTCTCTCTCTATATATATATATATATATATATATATATATATATTTGTGTTTTCCAGTATACACAAACAAAGAAGCTTGAAAATTGCCTTTAAATGAATTTTGTTTTGTTTTTATGCGAGGAGAAGTGAATAAAAAAGTGCTGAGTTATGCTTTGCTTTAGTTTTCTCAGCCTAACAAGTTTTTTTTTTTTTCTTTTATTGGTTTTAGCTGGACTTTGCAGCCTTGCTTCGATCTAAATATTAACAGTAAATGATTTTGTTTTTGACAGAAAGTTGTGTTGAAATTGGATTTGCAAGATAACAAATGCAGACAAAAAGCCATGAAGATAGCCTCTTGCCTTTCAGGTATTGCATTTAGTTGCAGTTTCTTGTCTCTGTTTAGGGTTAACAAACATGGGAATTGAAAGACCTTTTACTTTAAAATCTACCATAGAAAACCCAGATCTTGAAGCTAGCAAAAACTAACTTAAACTGTTATTTTTGCAGGGGTTGATTCAGTTTCTTTGGACAAGGACCAAAATTTAACAGTGACAGGAGACATTGATCCAGTGGTGGTAGTGAGGAAACTCAGGAAGCTGTGTCACACGGAGATAGTCTCGGTTGGACCAGCAAAAGAGCCAGAGAAGAAGAAAGAAGAGCCCAAGAAAGAAGAGCCAAAGAAGCCAGAAGAAACTAAGAAAGATTCCCCAATAGAACCTTTGATTTACCCATATCCATTGGCACATTGTCCTCCAGTGCTCGGCTATGTTGAGGTCCTTGAGGAAGATCCAGCCGGTTGCATTATCTGATAATCTTTTGTTCATGGATATGAAAATAAATCAATACATATCAATAGTAATTTTTTTAATTTCTTTTTCTATTAATTAACATTTTCATTTTGACAAGGAAATTTTTAAATATTTTGCTTTGAATTTAAGCTTTGGTCCTTCACTTTCTGCTTAGGTAATGGGGAATGTAAACGAAATTGTACTAATTGGGGATGCCTGACGTTACTATAAAAAGATGAAGAAGCCAATTAAACCACGTTTTGTGATGAAAGATTGAAAGAGGAAGCTTATTTCTACCCCATATTTTCATCTTTGTCTTGACTCATTGGTTCCTGCTTGACCTCAGCTGCAATCACCACTGCCCATCGTTTTCCTCTTTCCACATTTCAACCCAATTGCGTTGAGCTTCTTCTAATCCCAGAACAGAACCTTTCTTCTACGGATCCCAACTCGCAGACATAGTACCATAAGCAATCCCAAGAGTTGGTGCCCCAAAAGTTTTGAATGTAGTCAAGAATGGCAGCCATAGTAGCAAATCCCACAAATTTTGCTCTTTAGCTACGCCAAAAAGGTGTAGTAACGCGAGACCCGTGGCCAAAGGAATCCCCACAGAGACCAAAATTCTTGCTATCATCCGCTCAAACACTACCTGGGAACTTGTTCCTCGTCATTGTTATTTGTTATTGTTCTTGTTGGCAGCGTTTTCTTTCACGGTAGCTTGTGTGCTGGCAAATCCTTTGGCGTTAGCCTGCAGTTTTCATGTTGACGAGGGTAGGTTTTGGTTGTGGTTTTTGATGATTTTACGCTATGGTTAGATATATATATATATATATATATATATATATATAAAGGAAAGAAAATATATATATATATATATAAAAGAAAGAAAAAAAAAAAGAAAAGTTTTTAAAGAAAAAGAAGTGTTACATGTAATTTATGTTTAGATAGTTAAAATTAATAAAGGAAAAGAATAAAAGAAATTTCATCAACCATTATTTGGATAAATAATGAAAAGAAAAGAAAATAATTTATTATAAATTTTTTTTAATTATAACATTTTTTTATAAAATAATATATAATATATAAATATATTTTTATACTATCTAGTTTGTATAAACAAATCTTTTTAAACAAAATTGAGTATTTTTAATACGATAAGATGTATTAACTAGTTGTTGATTTATTTTTAAGTTTGTGTTTAATTCAGTCTTTTAATTTATTTTGACAATAATTTAGCTTGTTTTGTTGTTAAAACTTGAAAAATCATAAAATATTTATAATTATAATATTATATAAAATACTCATAAAATAATTATTTTTATATAAGGTGTCAGTTATATAACTAAATCTAATGTAATAATAAAAATATGGTTATAATAATTTTTTTATAAAAATAAAAGTTTTTTAACTTTTTTTCCTTAGCTTTTTTTCTAAATTGAAGTATTAAAAAAGTAAAGATTATAAGAAAAATCAAAAGTTATTAAACTTTTTCATATATTTTTTTTTCTTTAAATTAAAAGTTTATATAAATAAAATTTTTTTTCTATTTTCATTACTTTCCTTTATTTTCTTTTATTTTCCTTCCTTTCCTTTCAATCCAAACATAGGGTTAAGAAGGATTGTTGGGTTCTAATTGGATCCCATAAAGAAGGTTTATCAAGGTAAAATTGCGGTGTTTCTAAAGAGAGTAGAGTCTTCATTGCTTATTATTAATTATAGCACTTATACTCTATGATTAAAATATTCAATTTTGGCCAAAAAAAAAATTCTAACAAGAAGCATTGGATCGATAACATCAATTGGGTAATTGATCAGTATTATCTTAATCAAAATATTTAAATATATTAAACTTGTTGAGATCCAAAACATTCAATTGGAACGAGAAATTCCTATATATTAGTATATAAACATTTGCATGTTTATTTTCAGAAACTCGTATCATTGCAACCTAAGAACCATGTCTCAGCCTCTTGTATGATTTTTTTGATGGAACCTGCTAGAATCAATTCGCAGAAAAATGGGTAAGTATGAAGCCGGACAAAGAACTTAATGCATTTTTTTAAGTTCCACATTATACCCGATGTGGGGATGGTGAGTATTGGGCCGTCCCTGAAAATCTTGATGGAGAATTTGGTATGGATTTCCCGCAGGAAGCACAGAGAGTTGGCATGGAGAGTGGTGACTGAACGTATGATGAAATTTTTGAACGAAGTGCTAAGAGAATGGGGCTTTGAAGAAAGTGGACTTCCACGACATGAGGAAATTGGGGATAGCGTAGGACTTCTCCAGTCAAGTTGAGATTCTGTTGCTGCTTTGGAAGATCTTAATGGCGATCTTAATGGCGATCTTCGTAAAGGTTGCATGTTGATTGTAATTCTAAAGGGAAGGCAATAAAAGAGTGATCTGAAAACAGCCCGGAAAATCATAATAGCAAGTTGATATGATCAAATGAAAGAAGCTTACTTCTTGTGAACATCAACGATTCAACATACTCGTCAGTTTCATCGAATATTTCCTCCTGCAAAAGCCAAAAGTTGGTTTTAGATACTATCTGCTTCTCCAATAGGTAATCCCGGGGATTAAATATACTAAGAAAAACCTGCAGCAGTTCCTCCATCCCATCCTCCAGTGTTATGATACCAAGAACCTGCTCATATAAATTCGGAAATGATTCCAAATCTTCGGTTTAGAGGGTTGTCTGTTCCCATTTCTTCATTCGCAGACGTACTTTAGTACTTTGCTCCATGTTTAAACCTAGACTTTGAATATCAATGATGGTAGAATTTGTAGAGGGTGAGCTTGAAGGAATACCAAGTTGCTCAATTTGACCGTGTTGACCAATACCTGGAAAGAAGGTGATCATAATTACCATTATGATTTCCCTGTATATATCAGTCTTCATGATAGTAATTTCTGTATAATTACCATTACATGTGTGAAAGAAATTTACAAAAAAAAAAATCAGTTTCTCCTGATCTATATGAACTATGATCTTATATATATACCTTTCACCTCTATTTGAGTCAATTTAAGAATGAAGGTATAGAAGAGGGTGGTGGTAGAACTAGATTGTTATTAGAACTACTTTTTTCATAATTTTTAAAATATAGATTATTTCTCGATACAAAAATTTCATATGTTTTATTTTTCTATTAGAAGGAACATGTTTTGTAATACCTTCTTATAACAATCTAATAGATATTGACAGATTTCTAAAATTCATTAATCTTGATTTGATTTCTGAATAAAAAAGTTTAGGTTCAAATACTTTTATAATATTAGAATCTATTTCTTTAATAAATGTAAAAGTATGATTAATAAATTCATTGATAGTTGTTTAGTTTATAGACTGCTCATGAGTCATATTTCTAATTTTTTACTTTTTTGTCATTATTCTAAGTCTAAGGCAATCTTCTATTAATAAGTTATTAGTTGAAATAAAATAGTTTTGGTCTTGCACTAAATCAAACAGCTCCTGAAATTAGATTTGATTGTATTCTTCTTATTTGTGCTTTAATAAGATTTTTAAATCTTTTATCTATTAACACTGCTATTATTAATATATGATTACCAACTTTGAATAATACTTTTATAGTTATCATAATTATTCCTAAATATATATATATTTAATTTCATGATATTTTTGTTTAATTCTTTTGATTTTTTCTTTTGTGAATAACAAAATATCTACATATCATTAATTAGAATTAGTTGCTATGGTATTTCCACTCAATTTTTCTATGTGTTTTTGTGTCCATGGTTTGAATTTTGAAAAAACTGTCAGTTTATATATTTCATCTTTCTTTAATGATTGTAGTATTTTTAACTATTTATCTAAAATAGTAACATTTTATCCTAATATATCACTTAATTTAGTCATTTGTTGTTTTTCAACAGGTATATTTTTAGTTTCAAAATTAAGTTGATTATTAACTTATGATATAAAATTATTACTAGAATTGAGCATGAAAATATACTCATCATCTTAATCAAAATCTGTTGCAGAAATTAATTCATAAATAACTTATTCTTCAAAAACTTATTCTCCACAATAAATTTCTAAATCTTGTTCTTCGATAATTTTAATAATTTTTTTAGCACTTTTTTTTTTATAGGACATTAAGGTGTTATATGACCTTTTTTATTACAAGTGAAACATTTGGATTTCCTTTTAGAAGTTTTTTTTCTAACAAATTTTTTCTTTTGTCAAATTTATGCTTTTAAACTTTTATTTGACCGGTTTATATTTTTTTTTCTTTTTTTATTTCTTAGAATAGGTTTTAGATTAAGATTTATATCTAAATTCTCATTCATTTTCTAATATTTTTGTGTATTATTTATCACTTAATCTATTTTTAACTTGCTTAGCAGCGTTTGTTTTAAGGTAATGTTCTATAATTTGTTTAAAAGCAAAATAAATTCTATTTCTTATGAAATCTAAATAATTTATATTTATAGTTATAGGATTATAAGGTTCTAAATATTTGAGATTTGTTTATTATAGAGTTCAGCCCATGGTGATAGTAGTTTAAGTAAATATTATTCTTTCTAAAATTTTGAATGTGATTTATCCATTTTTTTGTATTCATGAATATATTTTTGAAAATTCTTCTAAATATCTTATATCACATAATTTTATCTTGGTTAAAACATAATTGGCTTCACTGTTTTAATTAGCTAGTTCCATTCTTCCACAAAATTCATGTTTTAATAGATTTGTAAGGTTTTTTTAACAAATCTGATATAGTTGTAATTTGATTTAAAAAAGTTCTTTTTTTAACTCTTCTTATTTTGGAGTTTTCCTATTTATACAAAAATTGCAAAACATCTCCTTGAAATGTTTCACAAAAATAATTTAAAATTTTTTCTTTAGACCAAGCATCTTTGTAGTTGTTTACTACAATAGTCATAGATTGTGCCCAAACTTCTAAATGTCTTATATCACATAATTTTATCTTGGTTAACACATAACTAGCTTTACTATTTTGATTAGCTGGTTCCATTCTTTTACAAAATTTATTTTTTAGTAGATTTGTAAGTTTTTTTAACAAAGCTGTTATAGTTGTAATTTGATTTAAAAAAGTTTCTTTTTGAACTTTTTCTACTTTGGAGTTTTCCTATTTATGCAAAAATTATAAAATATCTTCTTGAAATGTTCCACGAGAATAATTTTTTTTAAAAAATTTAGACCAAATGTTTTTGTAGTTGTTTACAACAATAGTAATAAATTATGCTCAATCTTTTATGATTTTTCCATAGTCATTCATGGTGATTTTTGAAATATCTAAATATGTTCCTTCTCGAGCTACAATTCTTTTGTTTAAAGATTCTATATAACTAGAATATGGTATAGGTTCTATAACAATTCCAGAAGATGTTTTTGTTTGTTTAATTTCATCTTTATAAATACTCTATTGGTTCTATTTTCAAACATATTTTTATCATCAATTTCTTGATTAGAAATTTCTCTTACTTTTTGTTTTCCCTTATCAACTTTTTGTTGATCGAGATCCATAGTGTAGGTTTAGTATCGATATCATAATCTGCTTTTTCAGAAGATTAGAATTCTGTACTAGTAATTTTATCTTTTAGTACTGGATTAATAGTTAATATTTTATCTTTTTTCATATTTTATTCATCTAAGCTACTTTCATCGGTAGTATTATAATTAAACATATAATAATAATTAAATTTTTAAAAAAGTTTTATGTGTTTTATATAATTCTTCTATCATATTTAAATAATCAATAATTTCTTTAAAAACAATAGTTTTTTCCATTTTATATTTGAGATGTTCTATAAGACTTTTAATTTAAAATCCAATCTTTCTATTTTAAAAAACTCAATTGGTTGAGAACATGATGGCTTATCATCATTAAACATAAGAATAATATTACCATAATATAAAGATCCAAAGTTGTCCTATCAATTTCATTTGTCAGATTTGTCCAAAGCGTAAGAATAACATTATCAAAATTGTTGAGTGCAAGATGATGATTTATCAGGGATGCGAGATTTGTTTTTTGTACTTTCTACAATTTCTTTTGTCCTATCAATTTTGCACTCAACAACAACAGCCATGTGGCTCTGGTCCTCTTGGAATTGATTCAAGATATCGTAGAGAGGTAAGCGATCATGAACCCTGTCAAAGGTTTAAAAGTATAATAGAATTAGTTCATAGTAATGCCTTCAGTCGTTTCTCTTAGGGTTTTTTTTTTTTTTTTAATTTTAATGCTCATAAATCATAATAACTATACTTCAAGAAGCATAAGAAGTACTAGTAATGACATAATTCAGAGCCCAGGAATCTGAAATCAAATGAACCTAGGAATGCTCCTAATCGTAAGATCCCTGATAGGCGTTTCATCTACCGGACGGTACTTGATCAGATTTTTCACCAGTAAAAGGCCAAGGATATTTACTGTGTTCCCTGAGTAGATAGGTACACGACTCTGCCCTTTGCTTATTATTAGCCCCTTTGTTCTCTTGTTCCGCAGAAATAAGTGGATAAAAGGGGAAAATAAATGGGATATGAAGGCAGAGAGATAGTTGATATCGTACTCGTCGAGTTTAAAATTTATGTCATTTAGCCGTTTTTTGTGTCATATCGAGAGCTCCAGAGATAATGGTTGTTTCATCATGTGTCAGTTCTCCACCTTTCCCTGCCTAAGATGAACATGAACTATTACCAATTTAGTTCTACATTCAGAGGCTTAAACCATGTTGTTGATTAAATTTTGTGATCATTGGAGTACTAGGAAGTTTTAATATGGAAACCAACCTCATTTCCTAGCATATCTACCAGTGTCTTGAGCTCAGCTTGCCGAAGAAGTGCAGAGTGTCTTTTCCCTAGTAGCAAATCTAGCAGCTGCTTGAACACGAAGCAAATATTTATTATTTTGATTATAACATATTTATTCTGTTTTCAAAGGGTTTGAAAAACACCTTACTGATTGGATAAGCTACAGCGAAGAGGACTATTACAATGAACCGAACTAAAACTGAGAGTTTTGCTCCGACACAGAGCCCATACCTAGAACATGCAGATTGAGGAATAATCTCAACAAAACATTCAAGTATGTCATTTAAAAGCTATCAACAAAATACATAGTCACATGAGTAGTGTGCAGTAGATGGAATGTAAGAATTACCTCACCAAACGCAAGTACGAGGGTAACTGATATCAATATAGCCCACCACTCGCATGGAGTGGAATCAAGGAAGATTGGAGGAGCCTTGTTCAAGTACACAGAATTCAGAATTAGTGTTTATCGATATATTTCCGAATTCTGATACTGTAGAATGCATAGGAGTAGGTGTAAGCGAGATACCTCCATTGCCAGGACATTGCCTATAATGTGAGTGCATAATAGTAGGTGCTGATTCTTAACAATGGGTAAAATTTTCTCCGCCATTTGAAACATATCTATTGTGAGCAAACTGAGGAGTGATTTATGAATTTAGGCAATGAAAGGAGAGGATTGTAAGTAACAAAAACCTGCATTCTTCCTGTCGTAAGGTTGACCAGCCCTGATGACAACCTCAAGATTAACAAGACTGAGGGAAATGAGCCCAGGGTAAGCAAGACATTAGGCCAGCAAATGACACGAGCCACACTTACAACATAGACTCACAGCATGGCACATCATTCGCTGCCATGTATCGTATTATTTATTAGGCACCTTGGTAGATCAGGGTTAGATACATATAGCAGGAAGAAGACCGTATTACAACTGATTAGAAGAAGAACGGAGAAAGCATAATATAACTAAAGCAGCTGGTATCAACCACAGCTGGATGTCTCAAATTTGGCTTAAATACAATGAGAAAAGTACAAATGAAACCGACTGCAGCGTCACGAGCGCCATAAGTCCACCGCCAACTGCCAAATTCAACGCGTATTCTATGTGAAGAATAAAGAGATTACTTAACAACCCCCTCTCAGCAGCCATAACAGCAAAGAATAAACAACTGATCCATAGAAATTAATGTTACTTGGATTAGGAAACATCTTCCGGACAATCCAGATCAATCCTGTGATCGTCCTTATCTAGCGCGCGGTATATCTGCAACGGTGTAAAACTGAATCTATTGCATGTTAGCTCTAAATAATAATGCTGTTATATACATACACACACACACACACACACACACACACATATATATATATATGTTTGACTGTCCAATTCTGTTATCACGTAAACTTGCATGCTAGCCATAAACTTTGTTCAATAATTCATAACGCCGAAAGAACTTTATCTTCCTGTGATTATATATTGTTATTCTAAATGCGAAAAAGGTGCACGGGAGCAGGTGAAAAACAAGTGCAAACTGAAGAGCAAAAAAACTGTAGTAAAGCATGTTTTATATTTTGTTTTGCCCAAATGGATGATTTCAGCGAATGAAGTGGCACATCCTAACACCCTTCATGGAAACAAATGAGCAATTGAAAACCTATGATAATAAAGAATTGAAAAAGCTGTGGACTTTTCATAAAATGACTACTACTACGTTTTGATGTTTGCAATTTATAACAGGGCTTTATTCGGTTAGTGTTTTTGCCCTTTCCATAGGAATGGCTGCCTGTATTGGATTTGTAGGGTGTTAGGAAGAGTGCGGTCCAAGCCCATTGGTTTTGGCCAATTAAAAGGCCTAAAGCCTTTTTTTTCTTTGAGCGAAGATAGTCCTATTTAAATAAAACCTTAAACAATAAAAAGAGGTTATGCAATAGAGATACAAAAGGTGGTGGTGACGAAACTAGAGTTGGCAACATGACAAGGCGATGTGGGTCGGTTTTTTTCTTCTCCCGCCTTCAACCCAAAGTGCTCAATAGTTTTACCCGATACTCAACTTGCACCTACTCGGAGGTCTTAGTTGAAAAACCTGACCCCAACCCATTAAGCATATTATTATCCCGAATCCAATCTGACTAGACTCGAATTCAATCTATTATCAATTTAAATTTATTGAAAATTTAATAAATCATAGTCTAAATATATTATAAGCATTAACAAATTTAACTAAATCACTCACAAATTCAAACTTAGTACATACAACTTTTTTTATCTAGTAAAATCTTATAAATTTTCACCATAAATAATGAAATTATAAAATACATAAAACTTAGTGAATTAAAACTCACAAATTCTCACCATAGATGATGGAATTATGAAATATATAAAACTTAGTAAACTAAAATTCAAACATCAAATAAGCATAAGTTAATAACTAAAATTTAAATATAGCACATGATACAAGATAAACATCAAAAGCTTAAACCACTATAATAAAAAGTTAAATTGTTTAAACATCCTTTCACCCACCATGGTAAAAATCTTACAAGATCACAATAAATCATTTCATTATCTCTAAGCTCCATATCCTCATTTTACTTTAACCACATTAGTCCTATAAAATAAAACAATAAGATGAATAAATAAATCTCATAAAATAATATATTTAAAAATAATAATATAAAAAATAAATAGTTAAAAAAGATAATATTAATTACCAAACTAATTATCTTTTTCTCAATCTCACTCTCATAAATATTTTCGTAGAAAAACTTTTCTCCTAATTAAATTGACCATACAAATAAAATAATAAAATATTAACAAATAATATAATAAAATATTAACAAATAATATATAACAACAAAATATAATAACTAACAATATGCTAAAATAAAAAATAAAATTACATAATATGCATTATTGTACCTTCTACTTCAGCCCATAACCAATTTTGATAACATGTTAAAGCTTTTATAATTGATGGATGAAATTTATTATATTGCGCACTCACCATCCTCCCTCCAGTACTAAAAGTAGACTCTGAAGCAACAGTAGAAACTGATATGGCATAAATATCTCTAACAATAAGTTGTACGATCAGAAATTGAAGTCCAGTTAGTTTCCATTAATTCAATATATTAAAATCTCCTTTTTTTGGTATGACTTCTTCATCCAAGTAACGATCTAACTCTGATTTCACTTTGAATTTTTTTTTCTCGAAACAAAATCACCATAATCTCCTAAATTTCTCAATTCAGTAACATCAACACCATCTAAAGATGAAAAGCTTGAAATAAAAGGTCCTCCATCCTTTTCCAAAGCTAATTTTTTCTTATACTCCTTAAGCAAATCCTAACATATTTACACAATCCTTTCAATTTCAAATTTAGCATTTTCTCCATAAATCCTTTTAAAATAATACTCCAACAACTCTGTTTTGTACCTTGGATCTAAAATTGTGGCAACACCCATTATACCATGCACATCATTCCAATATTTTTCAAATTTGTCTAACATGCTCACTACCATACATGAAATAATTCTATTGGTATGCATAATTCTTTCATTTAATGCAATCTAATTTTGCAAATATTAAAAAAATAAAGGTTTGCAGTAGTATACTTTGTGTTAGAAAACCCTTTAGTGATATCAAAAAACAATTTCAACTTCTCACAAATCTTGGTTGCAATGATCCAATCATTTTCAGTTGACAAATATTTGTACAAAGGATCACCATGTAATTGCACACGAAGAGGAAAAACATCTTTATAAAATAAAGCTGTTTGAAACATCAAGTAAATAGAGTTTCATCGTGTTTTGACATCAATACATAACTTTTTTAAAGTTGGAATGCGCAATTGACACACCGACTTTTCAAAATTTTCCCACCTCTTTGATGTAGCACCCCAAAAAAAGACACTATCATGAATTCTTTCAATTCTATCTCCAATCACACTCAATCCATCTTTCTCAATCAAATGCAAGATGTGTGCACAATAACACATATGAAAAAAAGCCCCATTAATCAAAAGTACATCACAACCAATTCTATCAATTAACAACTCAATAACACCATTCATATTACAATTATCCACTGTAATAAATGAAAGTTTCCTATCAATATTTCAATCTAAGAAATATTTATCAAACTTGAAGCAATGACCTCTTTTGCATATGGAGTTAGCACATATTCAAACCTAATTAAACAATCAATTATTTACTTTAATTTAATAATTAATTCAATAATAATTATTATTTAATAAAAACTAAACACTATCAAAATAAGACAATTTAATAAAATATACCTGATGATGAGTTTTTGTAAGTTTCATTGATTATCGATGTAATAAGTAGTGACAACTATGTATCCTTATTTTTTGTGATCAGCAGTCCATATATCAGTTGGATAGCAATTCTTCCTTCATTAGCTTTCAACTTGGATATTATTTTTTCCTTTTCGTCTTTGAAAATCTTTAAAATATCATTTTTTATAGTATTTCGAGAATGCATAGTAAACAAAGGCTGGAGACTGTAAGAATACTTTTTGAATTGCACATGATCAACCATTGATAAGAGATATTCATGCATGATTATCATGTTGGCAAGCTCCCTCCTTATGACACTTTGATCAAAAGAAAAAATTTTTAGTGTTACTTTTCCATCTACCATCCTTTGATTAGCTACAAGCACTTGTTGACAATTATCCATTTGAAATCACTTGTTGCACCTCTTTAAATGCTCATGCAAATGACTTGTCCCATTCTTAGAAGCACCACCAAGTTTTTTTTACAATAATTACATATTATTTTCATTTTATTATTGATCTTCTCTTTTTTAAAATGTTTTCATACTTCTAATTTTAGCTTACTTGAGTTATAGCCACTATCATCAACTTCAGCACCCTCATTAGTCACACTTAATGATAGAGTTGCATTTTCATCAGATGTTGAAATGAAAGTTTGCTGAATTGGTGATTGATGTGAGGTAAAAGTGAAAGATGTAGAGGAACACGAATTATCTCCCAAGTTAGACATTTTAACTTCATTTATAAAAAAAAAAAAATTAGAGTTATTATTCTTGATATTAACAAATAAAGCAATTGAATAAATTAACTATATAAAACCAAAATAGAAAGGTGTGTTAACAAATAATTATACTGAAACAATTGAAAAACAAACTAGAAATCTCATGAATCCGGTCGATGGTTTATGAAACTCAAAGAAAAAGCTTCAAAAATATCTTCTTTTGTGTTTATTGTGATTTGGCTACCACTACCAACAAAATCTGTGTCACTTGAAGGGTATATGCCAAAGGATTTGTATAATTTAAATTTCAATTGCATATTACAAGCTTGTAGTTTAATTAACAAATCTTTCAGGGTCTACAGTTTGGTGCTTAGACTAGGTCATATAAGCTGAAACTTGTAAATATGAACTTTCTACTACTCCTAACAAATCTTTCTCTTGTTTTTATTTTTAATTATAATTGGGAATATTTATTCATGAAAAAAGATAGGACTATATGTTTTTTTCTGTTTGCATTAGTCTGCTCATCTATGGTTGGTTACAACTATTAGATTTTAGACATTCTCTTTCACATTTTATTGTTTACTTAAATTTAACTAGCTATCATTATAAAATGAGACTTCAATTACTCTTATTAGTGACATCCAAAATTTTAAAAAGGCAATAATTATTTTTTTATCTAAAAATTTTCAATGTTACATTCTTCTCAAAAGGCCTAAAGCAAACTATTATGTAAATTTTCTTGATTTATCATATATGAACTATTGATGATTGAAGAAACTTGTAAAGAGCCTCCATAAATCTAGTTTGAAAGTTCTTGGTGATGTTGTATTGAATCACCATTGTGTACACTTTCAAAATCAAAATGGTGTATGAAATATATTTGGTGGTCGCTTAAATTGGGATGTCATTTAAATTGGGATGATTGGGCAGTCATTGGAGATGATCCTTATTTTCAAGTAATTGTGTTTTCTATAGTTGTGAAAGCTT
The DNA here is from genome assembly GCF_047325235.1 of Durio zibethinus. Taxonomy (NCBI): domain Eukaryota; kingdom Viridiplantae; phylum Streptophyta; class Magnoliopsida; order Malvales; family Malvaceae; genus Durio; species Durio zibethinus. The sequence goes on along the minus strand of NC_143170.1, from coordinate 6,244,757 downwards.
AAGAAACATCGGCCACTGTTAGAGGTGCAAGGGTAGCATAGTTTAAATTCATTTATTATCATACGACTCAGATGTTGCACAAGAGTATAGGTTATTTTTTCTTATGGACAATGATATAATTACATGTGTCACTGCCTTTCAATTGTATTAGTATGCAACATGGTATTAAGATACAAATCATAGATTTTATTCCACAAGGTTGCTCCAAAATGTGTAAGAAACTTGTGCAATTCACTTTAGGCCACTGAAATTTTAGGACATTATATAACCAGACTTCTGTGCTATTTTGTATTACATGGATTTTTTTTTAGGTAGCAATATCAATAGCAAAACGAAGTTAGCAATTATATCTATATCCACTGCAACCAATTTTGAGTTAGACTAATAGTAACGCTACTGGTCTTAGTTTTGTAGAATGAATAAATTTAGTTTATAATTTACCATCTTGGTTTACATTTATGTGTGCTAAGGTAGATTTGTTGAAATTTGGTTCTGACATCCATTTGCACATCCAAATTATCTAGATGAAATGAAGTTTAAATGTTGCATATAGGCATGGTGAAATATTTATATAGTAGAAAGGTTCAACCAAAACAAATGACTATTTGTAAGTTGATTTGGATTGTTTTTGCATTTTTTTTAGCAACTATCAGTTGAACTATGAATATTATCATACTTAGTTGTTTGTATCATTTTTAGATGTTGGCAATAGGATGATTAGATAACCAAACTAGAAACACTTTGCAGATGTAGTTTGAGATATTTGATTATTTTTAATTGTTTAATTTAGTGTAAAATATAATTGATCACTCGATATGTTAGATGTTATTAGGAACCATCGTCATCCTTTTTCTGCTATAGTTATATTTTAATCACTATTTTCTTGGTTTTTCTTGTGGAGGTTTTCCATGAAATGTCCCTTATTTTGTACTGTAATTATTTTAACTTTTATTTTTTTTTTTTGTTTTTGAACTTTCGGACAATTGGATTGGTGGTATTTTTTATTCCAAAGAAGCTAACCTATATATAGCTTTAATAGTCTGAAATTATTGAATGAGTTATCTTGTGTTTTTTTCAAGCATATTTTTAACCTCATCATGTTCTTATTAGCTTTGTCTGTTTGCTTCTATATATGAAAGAGATTTACTTTTTGTGAATTTCTCCAGAATACATACTTCAATTGCATTAGTTTGTTCATGTAAAATTTTTTTGGCATTTTATGACATGTAGAAATGAAATTAGTTATGATGGATGGAGGTTGGATTTTGTTAGAGGATTTTGGGGTGGTTATGTCAAGGACTACATGGATGCAAGTGAACCTTACTTTGTTGTGGGTGAGTGTTGGGATTCTCTCAGCTACATCTATGGTGAAATATTTTAACAGCGGGTTGTTGACATTTAGGTTGTTAACTTAACGTGCACCATAAAAAAAAAAAGGCATAGTTGTTTCCATATAGCTTCTATTAATTTAACTTAATTCATGTAAATTGATCATTTATAGGAATATCTTATTAGTCAACCTAAACTTATAAAGAAAACTCATGCCCAACCACTCAAATATACCATACACATATAACATCAATAAGCAAACACTCATTTATAAGTTCCACAAGCTAAGCTAATATTTATACAGGGAAGAAAGTACAAGTAATAGCTAAATTTAGACTATTACCTTTCTACATTTGCAATGGATCGAAACAGGATGATTTTTCACATTTGTAAAGAAATAATAAAAATATCTTAGAAATCCATAAAGTTTAAGACATGCTAGTAAGGAAAAAAATGAAACTAAATGAGTAAATTCCATGGTTTATGAATTCAATACCAATTAAAATCTTAGATTGTCTAAAATATTTCTGTGCCACTTCGAGTCAGAAGATTAGTGCGGCCAAAACTCATATTTTTTGTTTGAAAAATTTTTCTTAAGTCGCAACCCAGGATATCAACAAGGAAAGTCATTTTTTACTTACCCAAAATTTTAGCAATTATTTTAGAGTTTCTTTGTTGTATACACAGGTTACAAATTTATTGTCATATTGTCAAACAATGATAAAAAAAATATAATATAAGTAAAAAAAAACCCAAATCAGCTTAAATTAAAAAAAAACTATTTTTCAACAATTAAAAAAAAAGAAAGAAAGACAAAATGTACATGATGGTTTGAATAAGAGAAACTAGAACTAGATCTGTAAATGCCTTGAAAGTTTAACTTTTTTCTTTTTAGCCTGAATTTGGATTTTTTTTGGTTGAACTAGAGAAAGGGAATGGAGGAAGGAATGAAGTGAAGAAAGAAATAAAGTGAAGGGTGTGGCTGTGTAAAAAGATCGGGCAGAAGGTAAAACTGCAGAAGGACATAAGAAATCCTAAAAAAAAATTACATATATATATCAAGGGTATTTTTGTAAATATTTCAGGTCGGGTTAGGTCAAGTTTCATATAAACCCGACCCCAATCTGAATCTATCTTTCAAAAAAATAAAATTGACTTCCCCGATTCAAAACCTATTTTTTCAAAAAAAAATTGACCTTAAATAATCGAGTCAGGTCGAAACTCAACGGTTTTGGATTGATTTACCGTCCCTAGCCAAAATTAAGAGAAAAAAGAAAAGTAAAAAAAATAAAAAGAAAAAGAAGAAGGAAAAGTTAGTTGAATGGAGTCGATCCTTATATGATTGAGCTACAATTTTATCAGCATGTTTATGATTTATAGTTTTACATTCTGAATGGTAAAGATTGAATTTCAAGCTCTCTAGGAATAAATCTATGGTATATTTGTTGAGTCACCTATTTAATGAGATTTCTTTAATTATCTCTCTAGTTGTTAATTAGCTCTAATTTTAGTTAAAAAAGAACTTTGCATATCTATTATTTGATAGTAAAACTTTTTCTGATGGTTCGTAATTTTTTTTTACACTGGAGGATTTTTCACGTAAATCTTAGTATGCTTTATTTTTTTTACGTTGTTGATTATTGATTATTATCTATTACTGTGAGTTTATTATGATATATTACTTCTGTATTATTGTGTTTATTACTTTAGGCCCAATAAGTGATATTAGAGTTAGGGTTATTTTGAGACATCAATACAGAAGCAGTTTAAGACATAAGTAAACTCTATTTAAAATCATAAAGGGTGATACAAGTTCTATGATAAAATTAACAGCATCAAATTATTCAATTTGAAAGCTTATGATAAAAGATCATTTATACTGTAAAGATTTGTATGAATCGATATTAAGTGATTTGGTTAAACTAACAGATATAAAAAATGAAAGCTAGAAGAAGTTAGAGAGAAAGATGCTAGCTATAATTCAAAAATAGGTTAATATTAGCATGTTCTATTATGTAGCATAGGAGACAGATGCCCATACTATTTAAAAAAATTGACAGCATTGTATGAGAGAGAAAATAGGTATGACTAAAGTTATGCTTGTTAAAAAACTTACAACTATATAATACAGGGATGAACGATCGATTACGTAGCACTTGAGTGATTTTTAAGATATATTTAATCGGATGACTATTATGTAATTTAAGATAAATGATAAAATAAAGGCGTTGTTTCTTTTGGATTCATTACCATACAGCTAAAATACTCTAGTTGTGACTGTTTTTAATTCAGCTATTGATTACAATATGACATTGGAGATGGTAAAGAATAGTATACTTAATAAAGAAGTAAGGTGAAAATATTTAGACCATGAGAATCAAGCTCTGATCATAGAGAATAGGGATAAAAATATTGACATAGATTAGAACTCAAAAGGCCGTAATAAGTCTAAATATAGATCTAAGTCCAAAGATAAAGTGAAGTGCTTTCATTGTGGTAAAATAAGTAATATAAAGTAATACTGTAAAATCTTGAAGTAAAAGTAAAAAGATGAGAAAGACAAGAATTTAAATGATGATAATGTTACAACAGTAAATTCATATAGTAATTTAGTTACTTTTATTTGTACACATGACGATTGTAATCATATTAGTGATCCAGGCATTGAATGGATAGTTGACATAGGAGTGGCATATCATTTTATTTCTAAGAAGAAGTTATTTACAACTTACAAAGCATGAGACTTTGGTTGCACCAAGATGAAAAACAAGAGTATATTGCAAATTATTGGGATTAGAGATATTATTGTCCAAACTAATACGAGCTGCATGTTAACTTTGAGGGATATCGTACATATTTTTAAATATGAGAATAAACTTGCTTGCTATTAATGTCTTTAATAAGGAAGAATATGAGAGTCGACAAAAGAATGGACAATGAAAGCTTCTCAAAAGATCTGTAATAGTTACAAAAAAAAAAAAACTATGTTGCACAATATACAAGGTATAGATGTAATTGAATGGTAACCAGATAAATGTTGTTGAAGATAATGCTTCAGCAAACTTGTAACATAAGAGGTTGGCACACATAAGTGAGAAAAAGTTACAGGTTTTGGCATGATAGTCTCTCATTCTCTTGACCAAAGGTATGTCTCTTAATTCATGTGATCATTGATTGTTTGGCAAGCATCATAGAGTTTCTTTTCTTAAGAGTTTTCAGAGAAAAGAAAACTAATTAAAATTAATTTATTCTGACATATGTGGTCCTATTGAGGTTGAGTTAATATGTGATAACATGTATTTTGTTACTTTTATTGATTATGCTTCACATAATATTTAAGTGTATATGTTAAAAAACAAAAGTTAGGTATTGTAATATTTTTTAAAATTTCATACCATAGTGGAAAAGATGAGAGGACTATCTTTAAAGTGTATTCAGACTGATAATGATAAGGAATACACATTCAAAGACTTTGAAAAGTACTGTTTAAAGCATAAAATTAAGCATGAAATGATAGAACCTAGAATATCGCATCATAATGGTGTAGCTGAAAGGATAAACTATACCATTATGAAAAAAGTTAAATGTATGTTAAAGATGGTAAAATTACCAAAGCCATTCTAAGGTGAAGCAATCAATACAGCTTGTTATTTGCTTAACAGATCACCATTAGTTACTTTGGACTTTAACATTTCATAAAAAGTGTGGACAGGGAAAGATACTTCATACTCTCACTTACAAATTTTTGGATGTAAAACATTCATACATATGCCAAAAGAATAGAGGTCAAAGCTTGATAGTAAAGCTACACAGTGTGTTTATAGAATATAGTAATGAGAAATTTAGCTACAGAGTATGGGATCTAATGAAGAGAAAGACAATAAAAAATAGAGATGTAGTTGTTCATGAAAAGAAAACCATAACAGACATTGAAAAAAATAAAAAGATCACATGAGTTACTATTGAGTGTGATGTTTTAACACTGATAAAGGTTCTATAGGAAAAAGTTATAGATGGTGAAAACGAGCAAGAAATCGAACTTATGGATATGAATGAGCTAACCATAGTTGTGATGAGCCAGATGCAATTGATTTTGAATAAGAAGAGTAATCTTCTCTACCTGATAGTGTTGAGTAGAGTGAGTTACCTTCGTTATCAGGTGGTGTAGAATCTTAACCTAAGAGATTTACTAGAGAGCACAAGCCATCTACCAAATATCTAAGTTTAAATTTTATTTTAGTTACCAGTAAAGGAGAGCCAGAGAGCTTTCAAGATATGTAGACAACTCTAAATAGAAAGTACTGGTTAAAAGTAATAAAAAAAAGATAAAATCATTATAAAAAAAATGGTATATATGATCTTATTAAACTTTTAAAATGGATGAGGCCATTGAAGAATAAATGGGTGCTCAAGTTGAAAAAAAATGATTATAAACTGTGAGATACAAAACTCGATTGGTGGAGAAAAGTTTTTCTCAGAAACCAGACATTGATTTTAATAAGATCTTCTCGTTGGTTATGAAGATGAGTTTCAATCGAGTGGATTAGTAACTAGTTTAAATATTAAGCTTGAACAACTTGATGTTAAGACTACATTCTTATATAGTGACTTACAAGAGAACATTTATATGAATCATCATGAGGGTTTTGAAGTGAAAGAAAAAGAGCACCTAGTTTGTAAACTAAAGAAAAACTTATATGGCTTGAAACAAGCTCCACGATAGTGGTACAAAAAATTTGATTCTTTTATGGTGAGCCATAGCTATAAAAGAATGGTAGTGGATCCTTGTATATATATCAAAAAATTCTCTAATGGTAACTTTATTATTCTCTTATTACATGTTGATGATATGTTGATTGTGGAATAAGTTGCTGGTATGATTCACAGGTTAAAAGAATAATTGTCTAAATTATTTGATATGAAAGATTTAGGTCCAACAAAACAAATTCTTGATATAAACATTATTCAATATATAAAAGCTAAAAAGTTATGGTTTTCACAAGAAAAGTATGTTAAATGAGTGCTTAGTAGATTCAACAAACAACATGCTAAATCTATTGTAGTCCACTTACCAACCATTTTCATTTGAGTAAGAAATATTGTCTGACGATTAAAAAAGAGCAACTAGCTATGTCTAATTTTTTTATTCTCCTACAATCAGTTTTTTAATTATCTTATGATTTATACACGATCTGACATTGCTCATACAGTTGATATAGTGAATAGATTTCTTTTTAATCCCAAAAAGGTTCATTGGGAAGTAGTGAAATGGATTTTCAGATATTTGAAAAGTACCTCAAAAATGTGTTTGAGTTATGAAGTTTCACAACCAATTCTAGAAGAATTTATTGATGCTGATATGACAGGTGATCTTGATGGTAAAAAATTTACTTTAAGGTATTTGTTCACTTTTGCAGAAAGAGTGTTTCTTAGCAATCTAATTTGTAAAAGTGTATTACCTTGTCAACTATAGAGGTTGAGTATATTACAGCAACCGACTAAAGAAATATTTTGGATAAAACATTTTATTCTTGAATTAGGGTTGAATCAGAAAGAGTGTGTGGTATTTTGTGATAGCTAGAGTGTTTTAGATTTAAGTAAGAATACCATGTACCATGCTAGAATGAAGCACATTGATGTTAGATATCACTGATTACGTTCGATGATTGAGAAATAGTAGATGCTGTTGAAAAAAATTCATGATGCTGTTGAAAAAAATTCATATTGATGAGAATGTAATAGATATGTTGACTAAGATATTTTTCACAAAAAGCTTGAGCTTTGTAGTAACTTGGCTAGAATGAGTTCCTTAGTCAAAGTAAGTTTCAAATAAAATTGCTATGATAATGAATCTCTTTTAATGGGGTTGGAGGGGGAGATTATTAGGAAGAATGGAGTCTAGCCTTATTGGTTTTGGCCAATTAAAGGGCCTAAAGCCTTTTTTCTCATTGACCAAATATAGCCCTACTTAAATAAAATCTTAAACAATAAAATGGGGATGTGTAATAGAGAAAAAAGAAAAGTCAAAAAAATAGAAAGAAAAATAAAAAATGAGAGTTAGTTTAATAGAGTCGATCAATGATCCGATTGAGCTGAAATTTTGTTAGCAAATTTATGATTTAGAGTTCTAAATTTTGAACTATGAAGATCAAATTTAAAGCTATTTAGAAATAAATTCAATGTGTATTTGTTGAGTCATCTATTTGATAAATTTTTTTCAATTCTCTTTAGTTGTTGATTAGCTTTAATTTTAGCTAAAAAAGAACTTTATATATCTATTATTTAATAATAGAGATTTTTTTGGTGTTCATGATTTTTTTCCTTTACACTGAAGGATTTTTCATGTAAATCTTAATGTGCTTTATTATTCCTATGCTGTTGATTATTGATTATTGTATATTATTATAGGTTTATTATGATATATTACTTCTACGTTATTGTGTTTATTGTTTCAGGCCCAACATAAGTCCTAAATTTGAAAAATGGTTTTCTTGTTTTGGCTTGTCTTGCTGCTGCTTTCATTGTACCAATAAGAAGGCTATCACTAGAAATAAAAGGGAGCAAGGGCATTTAGAGTTTCAAAGGAATGTTGTGTAAAGTAGATAATGAATAAGCGAATACTGGTCAAAGGAAAATGATAATGTTGTAAGAAAAAATTAAAAAGTAAAAAAACCCTGATGGGGGTTAAAAATATATAATTAAAGGTTTAAATTTGATAAAGAAAAGATAAATAAAATTTTTAAATTTACACAAAATTGATGTCTGGAATGGCACCTACAAGATTTGATTTATACTTAAAATTTCATACTTCATTTGAATAGTGATCAAAATTTTTCACCATATCATTACAACAAATGATATCAATAGTAAATCAATTGGATTTGAATTAAATTATTGTTCTACAAATTAAAAAACTCTAACGACAAAATTAAGCACTAACAGTGTACTATTGATAAACTCTTTAATTGTTGCATTCCTATTTTAAAATTTTGGTTAATAGAGTTTGTTTGATAATTGGTTTGTTAATAATAAATTTTGTAAAAGGAATATACAATTTACTAATAAGAATTTAAATTTTAATAATAGTAAAAGTAATAAAAAAGATGACATAGTAAATAATAAGATAAAGGTTTATTTAGATAAATGATAATATTTGTTTAGTAAAATTAAAAACAGTAGTAATAGTAAGATTAATTATTATAATGTTGATATTAAAATAAATAGTGAAGATATATATTTTAAAACAAATACAATATTTCTATTAATTGTTGAAGGGTCTAGTAAACTATTAGATCCTTCTCTTTCAGTTCAGCTGGAGAAACGAAGCAATTAGAAACCAAAAGTCCCTTAAATTTCATAGGATTAGAGGTGTGATGAAATTCGAATGAGCTATAATTAATTACTTAATACATGGAGTAACATAATAAAAGTAATAAAAATTCTATGCGGTTTATAGATTATGTATAGTAGTAATATAAAAATTAATTATCTTACCTTTTTATAATTTTTATTAAATATTGTTACGTCCATTTATTCTATCAATTTTTAATCAATATGATTAACTCTCTAAATCGTCTAAATAGTGTACATCCGAATTGTCACGTCACTTTTACTCAAGGAAATGACTTAAGCCTTATCGAGAAAGGGCTCGGCCCATGTCCCCTATTGACATCCTATCAAAGGATTATATTAGAATTAAACACTTAATTTTTCATTTGTCTTGATGCATTAAATGTAACTCGCTTCTATTTGAGATTATTAAATGTGACTTGCATCCACCAACGTGAAGTCTTTTCGAGTTTTACGTACACTTTTTATTAATTGTTAACTATCTTATCTCATATATAAGGTAAAGAAGAACTCCAAATATGCAAAACAATCCCCATATTTCATACCTATAATAGCATTTCCTTTATTGAAACTTCTCACACATATTTTATTTTATTTTTTATTTGATTTTTTATATTTCATTGACCTGATTGTCAAAGCATATACCAAAAAAATAATTCTAGCACCACCTAACTATATTTTTTGGTTGCAAGTTTAGACTCTCTTATCCTCCATCTCTCGTCATCCTATTCTAACCTCAATATCTCCTTATCCCATTCTAACTAAGACACCAAAAAATACTATTAACAAATATCTTAAAATAAATCATTAAAAATTTTCTAAATCCATCTTAAGTAAAAAATTCAACACAAAAAAAGAATGTACTACAAAATATTTATTAGAATGCAAAATGCTCGGATAAAAAAAATTCCTCCAAAGGTTTATAAAATTTGTTATTAAAACAAAGGAAAAGACCAACTTAAACTTTGCACTATAAATATTATAATGGGAAAAGGGTTAAATTTATTATTGTATAAGATTAAGGGTTTCATATTCATCCCTCTATCTTTTTTAAAGAGTTTTACCATTTTATTATATTTTTTAACTAGATTATAATTCGTGCGATATACGAAATAATTTTATTTATTTAATATAAATATATAAATATAAAAATCACTTTCTTTTCAAAATTATATTCAAATTTTTTAAATTCATAGTATATATTATATTTATATATATTAACTTGTCATTAAAAAATAACTTTCTAAAAACAGTAAAAAAAAAAATTAAGTCTTTCCTTTGGATATTTTTGTTTATAATAATATTTATACACCTATAAGATTATATCAAATAAAAATAAATTATGTCTTTCTTAAGAAAATAAAAAAATATATTATTGAATGATAAATTAAATAATAAAAAAAATATTAACATACTTTCATTTTAGTAATCTTGACTAAATTATAATGCAAAATATGAAAAATGTTAGAAAATATGTGAAAGAAGAAAAAATAAATTGAAAAAAAATATTATTTTTCATAAGAATAAAACTATAATAACAATATAATATATTTTGGAAAAAATTATAAACAAAAAAAATTGCAATGGTATTAGAATATATCTTAGAAAAAATTATTGAAAAAATCTAAAAAAATGATGTATAACACATTATATTTGTAGTCCTAAATTTGTAAAAAAATTATTTAGTGACAATTAAAATTAAATAGATAATTTTTAAATTAATTTTTTAAAAATTTAAAATGGATATAATAAGTGATAAAGAAAATATTAAAATTTTTGCATTTATTTGAAATATAAATTTAATCATTAAAGTTTAAATGGATATAATCATTTTAATGATCTTATTATTTAAAAATTTAAAATGAAAATTTTTTGAAGTTTCAAAATCTTACATAAAGTTACTTAGTTTTTTAATGTCTTATATAAATTCTTTAAAAAGATAATTTTTTAAATCAAGATAAAAAAGATTATTGAAAGATTTTGATAGATTTAATCTTTGTAATTTGAAAGATTTTGATAATTAAATAATTTTTTAAATAAGGTTATTTGATAAACAACTAAGATTATTTATTAAAAAAATAAAATTCACATTTTATATTTTTAATTTAAAAAAATATATATCTAAATTGATTTGATTTTTAATTATAATTTGAATAATTTTGATATTTGAATAAATTTAAATTTATCTAATTTGTAATTAAAAAAATTATTTTATTTTTTTAAAAACTATTTTATGTGTTATTTAAGAGAATTATTTAAATGCGTCCATATAATAAATTTATTTATATATGTTGTTATATAATATATATATATATATATATATATATATATATTAGATTTGATTCTAGTCACCTGCAAATAAAAAATAAAATATTTCATCTAAATTAAAAAAAATATTTCATAAACTTTTAATTATAAGATAAAATAAAAATATTTTATTTCAAATTTCAAGTAAAGATAATACTAATAATTAAATAAAAAATACAAATAATTAATTTTGGGTATTTCAATATAGTACGTCAAAGCCGGTCGCGACATTGAAAAATTGAATTCCCGCTGAGAGAGCATCGGAGGGAAAACGAATGTGAAAGAAACCGACAAAGCAAAGAGAGAAAAGAAGAGAAAAGGAGAGAAGGGAAACGCCGGCACAACAGACGACGTTGACTGATTGTTCGAATGCTTCAATTGTGGCATCTCTTCTCCTCGTAAGCTCCTCTTCCTTTTTTGTTTGTTTCTTAAGACAGTCTTGTGAATTTCACTGCAAAATTTCTTTAAAATCCTTTTTTTTTTTGACAATGATGATAGTGGAGCGTAATTCTTCATCATTTGTAATTCTTCATCATTTTGTTGATGGGATTTTGATTATATTTCTCACAGGAATTCAAATTTTATTACTATCTTCCTCAACTCATCGGCTAGGTTTCCGCGGCTTCTCTGCTTCGCTTCACCGTTAAAGAGGGTTTCGTCTCGTTAGGCCACTTAAACTGACCCGATTTCCCCGTTCTCCTCTAGGTACTCAAATTTCCTTTTTTTTTTTTTTTTTGGTTTCAGCTTATTAAGTTGTAATTAAAATTGGCAGGAAGACAATGCGGCCACCTTTCAAAACCCAACGGCAGTGTTAAAGCTTTGCATAAATGTTATGAAGCTTACAATTCAAATGATCACGGAGGAATTCATTGGAGGTACTGTCTTGTCCCTTCTTCGGAATTCATTTTGGAAGAAAAAAAAAGTGTGATAGGATAATATTTTGAATTTTCTCAATCGTGCACGTGGAGAAATATAAATGGACGTACATAATGTTATTTGAGAAAAAAAAAAAAAAAGACAAATAGGTGTCGAGAGACGTAAATGACGTCGTTTGGACAACGAGAAAATCAGTAGAAAAAAAAAAAAAAGAAAAATCTTTTATCTAAGGCAGTCTCTCGGGCCTCATTGAAATTCGATTTCTCTTAAACCCCTCAAATTCTCAAACCGGTAAGCCTCCGTGACTTTCTCTCTTTGAATAATTGAATTTGGTTGCTAAGAAAATGCTGGAATAGATAAGTTTAAGCATTTTTCTAGTTTTTAAAAGAAAGAAAATTGCTTTTAACTAATGCTACCAAAAGTAATCATTTTTTTTGCCGGTTTGGGTTATTTCAGAATGTTTTGCTGTAGATATGCTCTGCCATTTATTACTAAAAGATTGAAATCAGTTGAAATTGCGAGGCCCAGGAGCCCAAGGACAACCGTGGTATGTTTTCCAGGGAAATTTCATCATTTTTTAAACAAAATTTTGCTTCTTTTGAATGCTAAAGAGAGTGGGAAAAAGATGTATGAAATGCAAAAATTTTTAAATTTATGATGGCAGTTTTTTTCCCTTGTTTGATGGTCTTTTTGATGAATTAGTGATTCTTAATAATTTTCAGGTATGCGCCGCAAAAGGTCCAAGACCTCGATATCCTCGGGTATGGAAATCAAGGAAAAGAATTGGGACTGTCTCAAAATCTGCAAAGCTTGTTAGTTGTGTAAGGTTTTCTTTGCTTTACTCTCTTAATTTTAGTAAGTTAAATATTACCAAAAGAAACATAGCTGTAGGTTGTTTATTCTGAAAAAGGTGGCGGGTTAAGCTGATTTTTCATGGTAGAAGGTAACTCGTTACAAATATAATGAACTGGAATTTGGTTGTTTTTATAGCAATCTTGAGATAATAATGATCTATTATTGGATATTCTTATGTAGGTAAAGGAACTGTCAAATGTCAAGGAGGAAGTTTACGGAGCTCTCGACTCCTTTATTGCGTGGGAACTAGAGTTCCCTCTAATTACAGTGAAGAAAGCGTTAAAGATCCTTCAGAATGAACAAGAATGGAAGAGAATAATTCAGGTAACTCTGTCATTTGATATTCCCTTTTTTTATTTTTGGTTTTTATCTTTTCTTTGGCTTTCTACGTATAATAGAGCTAAGTCAAGGGAAGTTCACTTGGGTTTTTAGGTGATAAAATGGATGTTAAGCAAAGGTCAAGGAAGAACAATGGGAACCTATTTCACCTTACTGAATGCTTTAGCAGCGGATGGGAGGCTCGATGAGGCTGAAGAGCTGTGGGCAAAACTATTTTCTGATAATTTAGAAAGTACTCCGCGTATTTTCTTTGATAAAATTATTTCTATTTACTATCATAAGGGCATGCATGAGAAGATGTTTGAGGTATTGTAACGTCTTCTGATTCAAGACTTTTACATGCTTTATCATAATTTGAATGTATAGCTTAGGCATTTCTTCTATCTTTCAACGACTTCTCCAATTAAGCAATTTACTGCATCTAATTCTCATCCCAAGTCTGATTTATAATCCCTTAAAAATCAATATAGGACAATTGAGACGGTTACTGAAAACTGTGGTACTGGGACACCCTAGCATGGAAAGCCCAGTAGTGCAGTAATTCCAAATCTGACACCTCTTCCAGTTTTTGGTTTGCTTCTTGTCAATACGTGTATAGCGCAGTACATCATGTCATTTCCCTCTTGCTTTTGTGTATTCTATTGAACCTAAAATGATAATTTAAGTACTAATTAATTATACATTTATACTATTTAAGTAATTTAAATATGTTATGAACCTGTCATTAGTTTTATGTAATGGATGCTTTAAACTTCTCTATGTCTGCCTAATGTAACTTGTAGTGGTATTATTGTAGGTATTTGCTGACATGGAAGAGCTTGGTGTCAAACCGAGTATTTCAGTTGTTTCAATGGTTGGAAATGTCTTCCAACAGTTAGGCATGTTGGACAAGTATGACAAATTAAAAAAGAAATATCCACCACCAAAATGGGAATACCGGTACATCAAAGGAAAGCGTGTTAAAATTCAAGTGAAGCAGCTACAGGAATTTGATAAAATTGCCAAAGGTGTCACTGAGGAAAAGGAAACGGACAAGAATTTGAGTGTGTTGCATGAGGAAGCCGAAGAAAGTTAAAATCCATTCACTACTGAAGCTAATATATCTTATTTGTGGATCAGTAGTCTTACATCTAGTGCAGCTGGTGGCCTTGATAGTAAGATGCAATATGTTCAACCTCAGGAGCAACAGAAGGAAGGCTTTTAAACGGAGAACAAACAATCCTTTCTTCATGTCATGTTATAATGTGTTGGCAAATTTAGGTCTGAGCTTAATGAAAACATAAGCAAGCTGTGGGGTGGTAAGATTTTTATTCTTTTTCTCATCTTAGGCTGCTGAAAAAAATATTTGATTAGTTGTAACCTTTCTTTCTTACTAGTGATTCATGGTTGATATCGATACCATCTTTTGCATGTCAAATTAAGGTGTAAAGACCACTACAGAATGACTCTTGCATTCCTTCATACAGAAATTTATTACTTAGAAGTTAAGGTATAGGTTGTTGTAATGGGTAAAGAGTTTATTCAAGCCTTCTGCGCTTTAAAAATTTAAAACATTTGGCAGCCATGGAGGGTGAAGGAGCCAAACTCGAGGAAAAATAAGGCTTATAATAAGGGTAGGATGCCCATTGCATGACTTTGCAATCATTCCGCGTAAACAATGACCTCTGCCAATTAAAGAGCAAATATTGGTATCTATCCTGGTAATGGTCGTTAAATTATTCACTAATTTCCAAAAAGTACAAGAAGAAAATTTGAAAAAAAAAATGAAAAGGGGGTGCTTATTCTTCTAGACGATAAATGGAATTATTTGTTTCATTCCTCATCCGTGCCTGAACCTTCAGAGCTTGAGCCTTTGTTACGCACCGTGCCATTAGCAGCAATGCCCTTCTGTTTTGTATCCTTCTCATCTTCCTCATCTTCACTGTACTCACTCTCATAATCATCATATTCTTCCTCTTCATTCTCCTCTTCCTCTTCAACTCCATCCTCCATAAGAGGTCCTTCTTCTGATACATGACCACCACGGGTACCTGCACGTGTTCTTTTGAGAATTTTAACCTTCAAGTTTGTCTTTTTATCACAACCTATCCAGGAGTCACACAAACAGTAACAAGTCAAATTGTAGTTCCCTTCCACTGGGGCTGGGAATTTTCCCATCACCAATCTGGAGCCACCTCGCACCTTCTCTACAGCTTTCTTAACTTCTTCACTTGTCTCCTTAGCACTTGCTCCTGAAACCTCCATTGTCTCCTGAATTGTTTTCGAAGCAGCAGTTATTGCTACAGCTTCATCCATGAAGCTTACTTTTTGGGAAAACCACATATTGTTTGAGACAGCATCCGCAAGCAAAAACCAGAAATTTTCTTCCTTGTAAAATGGGAAATAGGGGGCATGAGGAAGAGCACCAATCAGGCCATTGCCACGCTTGAGTGTTATCCAAGCTTGAACTGTCACAATGTCCCCCTCTTGTATACCCTCTTCACCCTCGGTCTCACATGTAACTTCAACTGTTAAGGAAGGCGTCATTTCCAATACCATCTCAACATCTTGTAGTTGAGCAGGAGAAAATCCAGCTGCTTGAGTAAGAAGTTCAGCTCGATCCTCCATACCCATGTCTCGAAGTTCTTGAAATGTTCTCACCTTCTGCAATCAAAAATCAAGAACTCTTAACCCCGAGATCAAATGGAAATAACTAAAAATAAATATGTAAATAAATTGGGGTCCATAAAAAAAAAAAAAAAAAAAAGAAACCTCAAAGGGACTCTCTATTTTGTTCAAACAGATACTCCCTGTTTAAGTCTGATTAAGGAAGGAAGTCACAGTTCTTTTGAAGCTCCCAAAATGAGCAGAATCTTCCTATATATTTATCATTTTGCACCAGTCAACCTGTTTTCTGAGGGCCATGCAGATAGGTTTCTCTAAGTAATCCAAGTCTATAAAAAACAAGAATGTTTCCTCTGTAGTTTGTACTGTAAACCAAAGTAGGATTCTAGGAATATATTAGCATATCAAGAGCGAAACTTAGATTTAGAAGATTTTATCAAAATAGCTAAACCACAGAGAAAAAGACTGCCAAAGCTCATTACATTAAATTTCCCACGTCAACCATCATTGAGATCTAGCTCCTCCATTTGACAGTTAGAAGGTGAATGTTAAAGAGTAGCTTGCTTTCTTGCTAACATTTTCTCACTTACCTTGCGAGCTATCTTTTTTATGACAGTCTCACTAAAATGTGGAAGCTGTAAGAAAGATGCAACGCCGTCAGTAGATCCTCCAGTTGTCTTTCTTGCACTAAGTGGAACAGCCTGCATTACATCAATCAAAATAAATAACACCAAGCATTAATATGGCCTAAAAGAACAGGGCAATTGCTGCATATTGACATCTGTCACCAAGAAAGAAAGGGAAAGAGAGAAAAGTAAACAATCAAAAATTAAATAATATTTTGTATTTATTTACTATTATCTCATACAGTAATTTTTGTGAGCAAGTATATTAAAAACCTCATAAAGTAATGTTATTAGGCTTGCACCAAGAAAATCAAGGAAGAATTGAGGATGGAGGGAAATGTTTGAACGAAGCAAAAAGGGCACGACATACATAGACCAACTTTAATTATTTCAAAAATAGTTTGAGTTAAATACTGTAAAGAACTTTAATAGATAATAATCAATAACTGGCAAATGCATGACTCAAAAACGTAGCAATGACTATACAAGAACCAGTAGGTAACTTTCCCCAAATAAGCACCTGAATAATACATTGAGAAAGTTCAACAACTCCTACTGCTGGCCTCAGCCATCCATGACCCTGGGCAGTACGTGGCACCACTGCCATCTGCAAAAGAGGATACAGAATTAACAACAGAAATCACAAATGAAAGATACAGATAATAGAGAGCAATCCAGACAAGAAAAGGGCATAAGGGTAGAAGAAAATGAAATAGCAGGCTAAAGAATGAGAACTTTGTCCTTATTGGCAACTGCATGAGTAAAAATGTCCATTTTTATCTTTCATACAAATCTTGTACGTAAATTCAATTGCATGTAGCACTAATTGTTTGCACTAGTTTTTCATTTAGCTTCTTACTCATTCGTCTATAATTTGACATCATCACTCTGGAATCTGTTCACTCATTTGACTCTCTTTTTTGGTTTACTTTTTAAATTTAATCATATGTCCAAAATATCTAAAACTCCTAGATAAACCAAGGGTCTGGTTTGGACCTTCCAAGTGACACTGGCATGTCATGCACATAACCACACATGAATTTTATTCAACTTATTAACTAAACAGAGAGTAGTTTACATGAGCCAAATTACTAAGTAATCTCACATTTTCTTATCCTGAAGTGTTAAGGATTTCCATGCATCCACCTGTAGAGAGGGTTTTTGCAACATAGTAATTAGATGAGGCACAAATTCTTTATCTTTTCACTTAAGAAATGGGCTTGGAAAACAAAAAAAAATACTCTAGTACAGCTGGTGTAGAACAGGTTCACAAGATGTGAAATGGTATCAAGACCAGTCCTAGAAGACTACTTAGAGATGATAGACAGGTGCAGATATGACCTTCAGTAATTCTTCAAGAAGTCGAGGTGCAAGTTCTAGCATGTGCTTGAAATCACCAAGCAAAGCTGGAGATAAGGCTGCTGATTCACGGGTTAATTGTGCCTGGATCAACAACTCAGTCTGGATACAAAATGACACAAAAGCAATCATAAGAAACTCCATCAAGAATCAGAAAAACATATACTCTAAGTTGTCAATACAGATAAATCTCAGTGCATAAATTACCTTCACTATAGACGGATGCTGCTTCCAAAATTTAGCTTGCTCTTGCTTAATGTTCTTAAGGTCCAGATTCAACTCACTCCTGACTGACATAAACAGCTTCTGGAGAGGTTCATCATCAGTCCTACGAACTGGAATTTCCATATATTCAGCAGCCTTGGTGAAGACTTCCATAACTTTGCTGTAATCCAGGTAAAAAATAAATCAAATCAATTTGCAAAAAATATACAAAAAACTCCTTAATTCTATACAGTGAAGGGATGAAAAATGTGATTCAATTAGACATCAAGAAAGGTTAAGAACTATAGGTATCAGATTCCACAGAACCATTAGAATGGAATTCAGCAATCTCATTGGGGCAACCCCCTGAATACGCCAATAACTTCATAAGCTCAAGGTAAGACATGGTTATACAAGTATGATATGCAATGCCACATTAATACAAGTGCATACATAACTAGACATAAAGAAAGAGGGACACCGTTATTTCCTAATTATAGCCCCCATCCTCAACAAAAAAAAAAAAGGAAAGGAACTCACAAAAGGAAAAAAAAAAAGTTCTTGCTCCCATGGATAACATTAACTGCATTCTTTTTTGGTTACCACCATAGATCATGGAGTGCATGTACATTTGATACTAATTGATTCACTATTGGGGGTGTAATTAGTGATCATAAATATTTTAGAATGAGACAAGTACCTTGGGGCTAAAGAAGGTTTCATGAGGTAATAGTAAGTGGATAGAGTTTGATGCATGACATAGTTTCCGGTATACTTTGATGACCTTGAGAGATAAATGACAGCAATCACCAAAGGCAAGAGAATACAAACACCAACAATCCAAAGTAAAAGTATGCCACCAGACGCCCCATCTATGTCTAGCAAGAACTGAGGAAGAGCAATGCCCATTTGAAAACCCTGCATTGAAAAGATATGGCATTGCCTTAACTCTTAAAGAGGGTAAACTATATTAATAATTAGCCTTAAAATAAATTGCTGCTTGCTCTAGAAGATAAAGCTTAATTACTTGTCTTCCATCTGGATGACCATATTTCTCAAAATTTTCACGGGATATTGGGTCTGTGAGAGCCTGATAAGCCTTGGCTATGTACTCCACAAAATACTTGTGAGCCTCTGAAAAATAAATATAAATGCAATTATTGGTAAAAAAAAGTCATCATTCAAATGCCTTATTTTCCTTGCTAACCTATATGGGAATTCACACAACTGTATAACTAAAACATCTTCAACCTGGATCTGGATTTTTATCTGGATGATATTGAACAGAAAGTCTCCTATATGCCTTCCTTATTTCAGAATCTAAAGCTCCAGGCTCCAATCCAAGTATACTGAAAGGCTCAAAAACTTGAATCTGAATAAAAAGAAACAGAGCAACTCACTTAGCACAACTCATAGCTAAGCATCTAGAAAATAGGCATCGCAAGAACTGAAACTGAATGATGACAGTAGCACCAGAAGAAGGCAACAATTCTAACAGTGGGATAACAGTCAAAGATCTCATATATGATTCATACTCTAACTAAAAGTGATTACCTCCTTGCTAATGTTTTTAATGTAATAAACCAGGAATATCATGATGATCCAGAGCAGCACCAGACTCAAGTTACTACATGTTGAGAAGTTTGAGATCTGCAAGAACAAAATCAATACATTCCAAATATGAACACATACCTCGATGCCAATGAAATGCCGAAACTCCTAATAAATTGAATATTGAAGAATAAATTAAAGGGACCACAAAAGTACCGACCCGCTTAAATATGGATTTGCGGTACTTCCCCGAGCGAGAGCATTCTGAACACTGGCAATGAATGACCTTCGTTTTTTTGGATGCTGCTCGGCACAACTTAAGTATCGTGTAAGGCACTAAAGGGAGTGCCATTATTGTTAAAATGAAAATGGGAAACAATGCAGTATTCTCTTCTGAAGCAGCCATGGCGACCTTCTACCTTAAACAAGGTTTAATCAGTTATTGCACTAGTAAATTAAGCAACTTTAGCATAATCTACATTTCTATCGCCGCACCAAAAAAAAAAGATACTATAATTAATTTTAAATATAAGGATTGCGAAGAAAGATTAAGTTACAAATAAATATTCGTAAATATCATTCTTTTTTAATTTAATAAAATCAGGCTATGTTCAGGACTCCTGGTTCAATTATTTGGGGAAAACTCAAAAACCCTAGTTATTATCTGATAAAACTGGTATGTAAAAAAAAATTAAGCCAAAGGAGCAGTAAACTTGTTTGTTAGCACGCCAAAGCGGATCAACAGCTACTAAATCAAATCAATTGAGATAAAATTAAAAAAAAAAAAAAACTAAAAAACCTAACATCTGAAATTGGAACGAGAATTTGAAGAAGTTGACAACAATTCGGATAATAAATCTGGCAGCAATTGATCACTCGTGGTTATTCAAAATTCCAAAAAAACGTAGAAGTTCAACCTATCTGCATAGATTAAAAAGAAAATAAAAGAGAAAAAAGAAATGATTCAACCTGAGTAAAAGAAAATTCAGATCGCGATCGCTTCAGAGACGACTGTGTCCGATGACGCCAATTTGAGACACAAAAGGGAAAAAGAAATTTGTGTGAGAGAGAGGAATGCTCTTACTCTTGGGTTTTGAATTTGTTTTTAGATCCGAAAACGTAACAAAAGGGTTTTGGTGTTGTTTTCCCATTTTAGCCTTTGATATAACGCATTATTCAAGGTTATAATTGTCAAGAATTGTCTCTCTCTGTGAAGTCTGAACGAGGGTGGCAGCTCGCAAAGGCATTCTCTTTTATCTCTCTCTTTCAACCATACCGAGCCAACGGACGAGGAAACTAGCAGTCGAGACAAAAGCCATGGCCTCACCAACAGACCCCCACACCGCTAACTCCACCGCAACCTCACCAACTTCCTCCAAACCGCCACCACCTCTATCTTCTCTCTCCTCCACATTCCCAAAACGAGGCTGACGCCCTACCTTCCACCTTCCAAATCTCCATTCCTTTCCTATTCGCAGACTTCGCCCTTCCCCTTACTCCCCTGACCTTCGAGTCAAATCAGCCTGACTCCGTCTCTTCTAAATCTGCAATCAAGGGAGTGCCTTTGGCCGAGTCAAGCTCCGGGTTCCCATCAACGTTCAGGATTGCGGGACTCACTTCCAGTGGCAAGAGTGATGGCCCCGCCTTCGTGGGCCACGTCTTTAGCATGTGTAATCTTCCGGGACTGGTCTTATGGCTCTTTCAACTCACTTCGATATTCCCTTTATCTCTAAGAGCTTTTTAATTAATCTGTTCTCTATTCTTTTTATTGTTGTTGATCTTAGCTTTAAAGTTGATAGAATTTGACCAATTTTCTCAGAAATAGTACATTTATTTTGCTCAAAAAACTCATTTTTTAATGAATGATTTGAATTTCAGATGGTATTTTGTAAATTTAATTCTTTGTTAAGTACTGTAAATTCTTGAAAGAAATTGGTTCTGTTTTGCATAAATTTAAAGCCTTGTATCTCTATTGATGCATAGAACGCTGGAGTGGCTTTCGAAGATATTTGCAAACATTACGAAGAGTGAAATAAAGGCCCTGTTTTTCGCTTCTTTACGGATTTAGGTGATGCAGGTATGATTTTTTTTTCCCTCCCAGCTTAGCTTTTGTTGATCAGTTTAGTCAATCTTCTTTTAGTTGGAAAGAACTTGCAATCTAACATGATGAAGTGTTTTTTCTTTAAGTTACTTATGTCAAACAACTTAATGTTCCGAGTGGGGTGGTGGGGGGCTGGGTGCTTGTCGTCTTGATTTGGCTTATGAGCATTTCAAGGTAAAGTTAAATTGATTCAACTTGAGTCCCTTCATGTCTATTTGATGTGAATTGTTGCTGGATTACTACATAAGTTCTTTAACATAGGATATGAAACTTCTAATCATCTTACAGCTTGTCACATGTCCGGGATATTCTTCCTATTTGTTATTCTATTTGCATGCTTGAGGACATTAGAAATCATACATGGTATTTCTATAGCCTTCTGTACTGCATATTGAAGAATATTGATGAATTCAAGAACTATTTGTATCATTTCTCCTGTTATTCCTTGTTATATAATGCTTAAAAGTTACTATGTCTTAAAAAAGAATGTCCTGGTGAATGAATGATCTTGTAGGGATTTGACAAAGATTTTACCCTTAATAGAGTGCATATAGGGAATCTAATTTATGTAACCTGAATGGTTTGGATATGCTTTGGTTGATTGGAGTAACTTCTCTACCTCCACAAATATTGTATAATGTATGACTTCCAATATTGTTCTGGATCTGCTAACCAAAATTTCTACTTACTGCACTTATCTGTGAATTTACATTTTTAGGTGTTGTTCCACTGGCTAATTTTAACGTTTATCATGATACTATCTACAGGAAAAGTCTAACTTATTTCATTTTGTTTCAAATGAGAAACAGGTACTATCGAATTGTCCGCAATTACTATATAAAAATTGTTCTTATTCTTCTCAATTAATTAGTTCTTATGTTATTAGGACATTTACTTTAAGAAGAAAACATTTACTGCTCTCACAGGTGAAGGCAGCCAACAAGCTTCTGAAGTAAATCCCACAAAATGGTGAAAGGAGAAAGGTTGATGGTGTTCTAAACTGGGATATTGCAATAGCTACTACAGATGGGATTAAGTGGTGTGTTCTTCAGTTCTTCCTTTTATCCATCATAAGGGTGTTATATAGTTTTATTTCATAGAATTCCCCTCTACTTCTCATCTAGGAATACAAATATCTTTATGTTGTGTTAGAGTCCTTGATGCTTGTCTAGCTCACTATTTCTTCCATCAGGTATACTCCATTCTTCTTTGATAAAAACATGCTGGAAAATATTCTCGAAGAGTCTGTTGATCAGCATTTCCATGCTTTAATTCAAACTCGGCGCATGCAATGCCAACCTGATGTAACTGACGATAACTTGGCAGCTAAGTGCTTGAAGAAATTGGAGATAGCATGAGGGAGCCTCCAGAGGTTACAGATTTGATATTCCTAAGTTTTGCATTATATTGTAAGTTAAACAGCAATGATTGAAGCAAATTGAATGTGGGGATTATCAAAATTTCTGGTATTATGGTTTTAGAAACATTATGGGATAGGTGGGATAATGAAAATTTTCAGGTTTCTCTTTTTACCATATTTTCAAATTTTGGAGCCTTGTGAAAAATAGATGTAGTCTTTGCTGGATTTAGAGTAGTATTTGCCAAAATGATGTGGGACTTTTTCTTTTTCCTTTTTGTCTGCTCATTTGTATGCTTGTCAAAAGAGTTCACTGTTTGTATATCTACCATAAGGACAATCAAATAGACTTTCAAGAGAATAGGAGACAATGTTTGGATGCACCTTGTTTCATTTTTGTTTTTTAACATTAAAGGTGTGGTTATTATTTGTTTGACTGCTGACTGCTGTGTTATCATTATCTTACAGGTTCAAGAAGTTTTAGGTGAGATTGGTCATCCTGCCATACCTTTGAGTGTCATTTCAAAGGCTGCTGAGATTCAGCTTCTCTATGCTGTTGATAAAGTACTCCTAGGTAATAGGTGGTTGCGAAAAGCCACTGGAATTCAACCAAATTTTCCTTATATGGTTGATTCATTTGAGAGAAGGTAAACCATATATGATTTTCACTTTCAATTGTCATATATTGATGTTAAACATTTACAATAGTGATGTATGTTTGCCTTAACTTCTTGACAGCCAAAATAAGTTTCATTAAAAATAGAATGTCTTTACAGTTCACCAAATTAACCAATCATGTTCCTTGCTGGGGTTTCCGAATGGTTCAATAAAGTTGATTTTTATACAAAGCATTGTACTATTTGCAGTCTTTCATATAATTCAGCAATTGGAAACAGGTCCTATGTTCCATTTTCTTGATTAATAAACTTGTCCTCTTAAGTACTTCAGAATGAGGCGGTCAACCCTTTATTTTTTTAATGTTGAAATGTGAAAAAAACAATGGAGCTAGGTCTTATTGTTGCTGTTTTGATGCAATGTTTACACTGTTGCAGGAGTGCTTTTTCTTTTGTTAGAGCCTCTGAGTCAACCACTTGCCTTTCCAACCGTAAAACAGATAGTAGCACTTCAGAGGTCAAATTAGTTGATGATGTTAACGCTGATAATGGACAGAGACAAGATTTCAGGTTTCCTTTTGGAGATCGGTTTAGTCATCCATGGTCAAAACAAGAAGGGAAACCTAAACACAGATCAGATGCAAGGTGCCACCATAACAATTGTCAAATAAATGTCTTTTAACATTTCGTTCTAATCTGTTAAACTGATCTTGTTTTGTTCTTTTTGAATGATGATCAGAGAAATTTAAAAAGCAAAACTTTCAAGCTAACCCTTTTCTTCCAAAGATTACAATTGTTGGCATCTCTACTGAGGATGGACAGATGAGCAAATCTAGTTTGAAGAAGACTATGGAAGATCTAACAAGAGTTGGAGAGGATAGATCAAGGAAATGCCACTGGTAGTGAAATTAATGAGTTAAAAGTTGAAGACTGAGATCCGCTATTTGTTGCAAATGTGGGTGATTACTATTCGGGCTTGGCAAAGACAGTTTCGGCACGATGGATTCGAGGAGGGAACAACTGAAAGAGTCTCACTATGTGTGATGCTTATTTGGCGCGAATTTATTTATGAACGAGGTAAAATTGTAAAGTTAGCAGCACTTTTTTTTTTTTTTTTGACAGATCTCCTTGCAAGTCTAAGAAGGTAGATGCGCACATAAGGCTGCATATAGAGAAATTAGTTATAGGGATGTAGGTGATCAAATGGCTGAGCTTGTAGCATCCACATGGCTTGTAATTTTGCGAATTGATTCCTTGTATAACAAAATAAGCATTATTGCCTTTTTCCTCGTACTTTACCTTCAGCCTGCACCGTAAATAGGTGAAACTTGAGATTTTTTTGTGATTTGCAGCAACTCTATGTAAAGCTTGGAGCTTTAAATTGCGGAGTTTTTAAATTTTACCACTTAAAAGAATTAAATTAAATTTTTAATTAATAGACACACGGTAATTTTTTATTCTCACTTGTGGAATTTAAAATTTTTATGATTGGTGTATGGAGTAATATTCCTTTTGCTTAAATGGGTAATCAATAAAAAGGAATCACAATTCGGAGCAGGAGGTTTTACTTGGCTGTTAAAGAATGAATATTCACGTTTCGTTTTTTTATCTTAGCAAGTGAAATTCCTTTAGCAAATTAAAGCACTCTTAGCACTGATTTATCCCTGTTGCTTGTCAGATAATCCATTGAGAGTTTATTTGAATAAACAGTAAAATAAATTTGGTTAATATTAAAAATAGTGATCATGGTGAGATCAATTATTATAGTAATGAGATTAACATTTATTATTTGTATTTAAATACAAATAAAACAATGGTGGTGAGATAAATTATAATAAGAAAAAAAATTATCATTAAAAATTATATATAATAAAAATTTTAAATTATTTGATATTTATAAAATTAATAAATGATTAAAATTTCTTAAAATTATTTTTATGTCAAAAAATATTTTTTAAGAAATTGATAATAATATATTTTATATAAATTAAAACTGAACAAAATAATACTAAACAAGTAAATTATAAAATATAAACTAATTTAAATATAAATATAATAAATAATAATAAATAATGATATTATAATAAATGATCCAGTTCACAATAGCTAACTGGACATTTTTTACCAATTGAAAACTATTACTCCAATGCAATTAAGGAGCTCAACCACACTACACCATTGGACATCCCAATACAATGGAATGGTACAATTGCACCAAATAAGTAAAAAATCTCCTTACATTAGTAAATCCTAATAAAGCCTAATTATCCAAGAAGCAATGAAGTATTGGCGCAAAAAGTATAGAGGGTAAACCGACTAAAGAAATTACGAAATCTGAGGTACGTAGATTTCTATGACCATGGCATATAGGGACGAGGGACAACAAAATTTTACAACCAAACCCCAAATGTAGAAAGCCCACGAAACCGGGAACTAATTCTCTTTTCATTGTTTATTTGCTCCTCTTTTTGACTCAATATTTTTTTTATCATTACTTGATAGGCTTTCTCATGAACTGGGTCCGCAATGGAGAACTTTTGGTCATATGGTGTGAGCCATAGGTTCCTTTCGGCAGTGTGATGAGAGTCCAGCCCTGGAGTTCAGTCATGGCGCTGTGGGAAAGACTCCCATCATGCTGCCGAAGGGAATTATAGTGACTACAAGTCGTATCCTATATTCCATCTCTGGTAAAAAAAAAGAAAAAAAAAAAAACCTTCATGATGGACAAGGCACAAATCAAGGCCAAAAATGTTTCAAAGTGTTTTACTTCTCACGAATCATATATAATCATAGACTAGAAAAAGGAAAAGATGTGGTGACATGTTGACTTCTCCTTCCTGCCTTTGGGTGCCCCCCTCGTCCCGATTTCTCTCTATCTGTCAAAACAAACAGGGATTAAAAAGAGGAAGAGGGGATAAACTAATAAAGAAGGTAAAAAAATGGTTGATAATGAGGATGAATTGCATACCGATTGTGATATTTTTGCTTTTCTTGTGACAACTTAAAGGTCTTCCTGCCAAACCCATAAAGCCCCCCACCCCTTCTTCCCCCCTGTCCATCTTTTTCATTCTCTCTCTCTCTCTCTATCACCATCTTCTGATTTCAATTTTCACCAGCTGCCAAACCCACGATATCAACAAGATTTGTGTAGTTGCATGATCCATGATAAACAACAGTCATATCAGTTATCTTCTCTAGCTCCATTAAGGCATATAAAAGCTATATTTTCATTTTTTTATTTAATTTATATTTGATATATTGTCAATATATAAATATTATATATTACAAATAAATTAAATGATATAATCTTATTAATAAAAAAATAACTCTTAAAATAAATATACAAAAAAATTAATATTTATTTAAAAATTTATTCATTAATGAAATGATATAATTTATTTTATTTTACTAATGAAATAATATTATCTGATTTACTGACAATATTATATTACTTAGTATCAATCATAAACTTTTAAACTTTTAATCTAAACCCAAACTGAAAGTAGAGCAAGAGAATTTACTCAAAAGAGTATAGGCTTACCCATATAATGATATAATGTGTCCAAAAATCTGTTCCACTATTAGTTAGAGAAATGGTAGTCCACTTTTAAATTTCATTTTAAAGTTAATGTGAATCATAAGTGCTGTTTGTATATTGGAGAACATAGCACTACCCTAATGTGAATTACAAACATTGTAGAAAGTTATAGAAGCGAACTAATCGATGAGTAATGAGAAATTGTATCTCCAATTTATAATGTCTTTCAATGTCCCCATCCTCAACCACTTGCATATCAAGTCTTCATATATATCATGTTTGGAAATAAATTATTTGTTGTAAAAATTGAAGTTGGAAACATTTTATAAAATAATTAAAGCTTTATTAGATTATTACATATATAGAAATTAAGGTAAGGTCAAACAATTGGAAATTTTTTTTTTTTCTAAAATAAATGATAGAAGAATAGAAAACACTAAATCATTTGAATCAATATTCTTGAAAATATGTAAATCAAAATTTAAAAACTGTTGTCAATCTTTCTACATATATAACCTTCCTAGAATTAATTAAAAAAAAAAAAGGAAGAATTCATGCCTTCATACCCTAAACTAAGATTTTTGGACGTCTCCTTCCATAAAGAAGAAAATACTCTTGGACCTTTTTCTCTCCACATGGCTAGGTGAGGGAAACAATAAATGGGTTTGCACTAGAAAAATAATATTAGGATGAGAAAAAAATCAAAAAAATTCAAAAAAAAAAATAATAATTGATTTAAAATTATAGTATTTAGTTTAAGTTGATTTTGTTTTTATTTGGTTCAGATTAAATTTAAATATTAAATATTTATTAAGTTTGGATCGAGATACAAAAATGGAAAAAATTGAATTATATATTTTTATTATTTTTTATATTTTTTAAAATTTTTATAAAATAAAAATAATTATTTTATATCTAAATCTATTTAAATATATTAAAAATCATATTAAAATAATATAAAAAAATTAAATTTAAAAAAATTGATTAACTAAACTGATAAAATTTGAATCGGATCAAATCATATAAAAATTCGATCTAGATTCAAATTAAAATTTATAATTTTATAAATTTATATATATTAAAAAATTCAAACGATCCAATTCGAACTATTATCACTCTAATTAATAGTGGGTGTGATCCCTTATATTATTGAAAATATGTAAATCAAAATTAAAAAACTTTACCAATCTCTCTCTCTCTCTCTATATATATATATATATATATATATATATATATATATATATATAACCTTCCTAGAATTAGTTAAAAAAATAGGAAGAATTCATGCCTTCATTCCCTAAACTAAGATATTTGGACATCTATTTGAAAAGACTTTTGGACCCTTTTCTCACCGTATGGTGAGAAAAAAATTTTAAAAAAATTTAAAATTAATTTAAAATTATATTATTCAATATAGATTGGTTTTATTCTTATTTAGTTCAAATTAAATTTGAATATTAAATAAATATTAATTTTGAATTGAATTTTGGATTGAGCTATGAAAATTAAAAAAAAATCAAATCAAATTATATATTTTTTAAGTTTTTATAAAATAAAAATAATTATTTTATACCTAAATCTACTTAAATATATTAAAAATCATATTAAAATAATATATAAAAAATTAAATTTAAAAAAACCGATTAACTAAACTGATAAAATTTAAATAAGATCAAATCATATAAAAATTCGATCTAGATTCAAACTAAAATTTAAAATTTTATAATTTTATATATTATTAAAAAATTTAAACTGAATCTAATCTAATTCGAACTATTATCACTCTAATTAATAGTGGGTGTGATCCTTTATATTATTGAAAATATGTAAATCAAAATTAAAAAACTTTACCAATCATTTTCTCTCTCTCTCTCTCTCTCTATATATATATATATATATATATATATATATATATATAACCTTCCTAGAATTAATTAAAAAAATAGGAAGAATTCATGCCTTCATTCCCTAAACTAAGATATTTGGACATCTATTTGAAAAGACTTTTGGACCCTTTTCTCATGGCATGGTGAGAAAAAATTTTAAAAAAATTTAAAATTAATTTAAAATTATATTATTCAGTATAGATTGGTTTTATTCTTATTTAGTTCAAATTAAATTCGAATATTAAATAAATATTAAATTTGAATTGAATTTTGCATTGAGCTATGAAAATAAAAAAAATCAAATCAAATTATATATTTTTATTAGTTTTTATATATTTTTTAAGTTTTTATAAAATAAAAATAATTATTTTATACCTAAATCTACTTAAATATATTAAAAATCATATTAAAATAATATATAAAAAATTAAATTAAAAAAATTATTTAACTAAATCATTAAATTTTGATTCAGATTGGATCAGATTTAATCATATGAAAATTCAATTCAAATTCAAATGAAATTTTAAAAATTTATAATTTTATATTTATTAAAAAATCAAATCATATCTAATTTAAATTATTATCACTCTAATTAATAGAGGGTGTGATTCCTTATCTCATTATCACTATATATAATTGCAAGTCTCCTATGAAGCAAAACACCCCCTCTGATATTGCATGTTTATTAATTATTCTCATAAAAAGTTCCCTTCCCCTCTTTCATTCTGTCCTGATAATACAAATCATGTTTAATAGTCAAGGATTGAACCGTGACTCTATAAGTAAGAGTTATTAATTTTTATTGAGACTTTTTTTATTAAAGACAAAACTTTGAAGGTAGGTTTTTGATCTTAAAACAAACAATATCTTATATCAAATGTAAACAATTCTTACATTAGTTTCATCAATAATAATATCATCTAACCAATAAGTTAATGGTTCAATTGATTAAGATTCGTTCTCGTCGATAAAAAAATCTTGGGTTTAAATCTTGTCGGTGATCATTTGTTAGGATCATTTTGAATATACGACCTGCAGCTATTTC
This sequence comes from Durio zibethinus, assembly GCF_047325235.1. Lineage (NCBI taxonomy): Eukaryota > Viridiplantae > Streptophyta > Magnoliopsida > Malvales > Malvaceae > Durio > Durio zibethinus. The sequence continues at coordinate 6,214,816 of NC_143170.1, read as the reverse complement.
TCTTAAGCTGTCAAATACGGTACATTTTATCTTAATCTAAGAGACTAAACAGTTTATTTATCTCTATATTTTTTTTACAAAAAAAAAAATATCATCTAAGAAAACCATATCAACTTAATTTTGACGAAAACACAATCTACACTCTTAATGAAATTAATGTTGAAGAAAAACTAATCTCACTTGTACGAGTGTATTATAACTTTATAAACAAAGATCATTTTTCTTCTATAGAGACGCTTTTTTTAAAAAAAAAAACAGATAATAATATCAGTAACGAACGTAATCCAACAAATTTTTACCTTCGGATATGCCTTGTTCTTGCTTCCAAAGCATATATTATTTTCTTGTTCTTATGTTATTCCCATGTCTTTTTTTTTTTTTTTTTTAAAGAAAATAGAAAGCTACCTTTAAGTAACTGTGGATAGCCAATATTATTTTATTGGAGGTTGGATTCTTTTTAACGCGGTTTTGTTATTCGTCATTTGTAAATTTTTTATTAAAAAAATACATTTTTTTATTTTATTATTTTATTTAAATAAATATTTACAATTTTATTGTTCTCAAATATATATTTTTTAATTTGTATGTAAATAAGTTTACCTGTAATTTGTATTTAATAAGTTTTTAATATAAATTAATTTTATATTTTAGATAAATATTTATTTGAATACAAATAAAAGAATAAAATTTGAAAAATTATTTGAAAAATAAAATATTTCATGACCCTATTTAGTATTTTATGATATTTCTTTCCACACTATTCGTCATCCTTTACTATTGTAAATGATCAAAATTCAAGATTATCATGGTTAATCTCTTTTATGATCATTCCTTTTTGGGCCTTAGTTTCTATTTCCAGTTTGCTAAACTTAAAGCCATAATTTATTGCATTTATAATTTAATTGTTTATCTTTATTCAAAAAAAAAAAATGGTTTATCTCTTTTATAATCATTACTTTTACTCTTACCCTTCCCAAAAATGTGCTATGTTTTTAGGAAAATTTAATGGTGATTGGATTTGACCTTTTCTTTTTGGAAATTATATTCATCATCCAATAATTAACATCAAATAGTTTTTTGAAATGTTAATCGGTGTGTGGTGGCATATATTTAAGAAAAGATATATAATTAATACTTTTTTTTTGTCAAGACCTTTGTTTAATTGATAAAGAAGAGATCTTATAATCTTGAAGTTTTATATTTAAATTTTATTATGTGTGAATTTAATTGTTTAGCTAAGTTCTAATTTATTATAGAATATAATAATTGATTATATAGTCTATTATATAATATAACATTTAATTATGAATGTAATTTAAAAAAATATATATATCATCAAGTCAAAATATATATATTTTTCTAATGTACTAAAAACAATATATTAAATGCAAAAATATATTTTTAAAATAATATTTTAATTATCCTTAAACAATCTTTATAAGCACTCCTTAATTGAATTCATAAGTTTTTTTTTAAAATCAATAAATGATGAAATTTCAAATATATTTGCTAAAAAAAGCAAATCATGTTGAGAAAAAGTTGCAAATCATTTGTCATTTGATCGAATTAGAGGCTTACATATCATGCATATGCAAAAAAATAAAAAACATTATTTGTAATATTTGATAATTTGCTTTTTTAATAATATAATCAGAGATATACTTTAGATTTTATCTATATCTGATTTCTTTTGGAATCATTGTAAAAGAATATATATTTAAAATTGAATCCTAATAAATAAAAAAATAAAGCTTTTCTATTTACCAAACAAACTATCCATACGATTTTATATTTGATAATTATCATAACAAATTTAGGTAAAATAAAAACACATTCTAATTTCATATTTGTCATCATTAGGGCCTTATATAAAAAAAGAGTTTTCTATCAACACTTTTAACATAGTTGGTAGGAAAGTAGACATTGACTTTCGCTCAATAACTTGCCAATGGAAACGGGTCACGTGCTCTGCCACATAGGTGGGATGACGCAAGTGCCATTCTATGCTGGAAAAACAAGTGTCAAGTTTTATTGCCCCAAATTTGGGAAAAAAAAAAGCTTTATTTCCCTCAAAGATTCCATATTAGCGATTTAGTAATGTGAAAATGGCGCACACCTGATCATTACCCTCTTAGAAAAATGATCAACGTAAACGGCGGGGGAGAAAAACAAAAACCTTTCAATACTTTTCACTCACACGGCACCTCCGAATCAGCCACCATTGAAAATGCAAAGATTTCCGGCACAAACTGAACAAAGAAAAGCATCTTGTTAAGAAATAAAAGACCCAACCAAAATTTAACGGTGCAAGATCGCTCCTCATTAACATAGTATTCGGTAAGAGAAAAAAGAGAAAGGAAAGATATGATGTAAAAGAAAATTTATTTTTATTTTTACTTTTTTATTTGATTAAAAGAAAAGAAAATAAGTTGTTTTTATATTTCTTTTTTTAATTCAATTTTTTTAAATATCAAAAAGTTCATTCAAATTAAATTCATAATTTTATTTATAATTTTATTCTTTTTTATTTTTCATCTTTTATATTAAATATAATCTTATTTCTTTTATTTGTTTTACCAAACATAATGTAAAAGAAAGTTATAAAAGGTCAGCAACAAAGGAACAGTTTTTTCCCTCAGAGAAGGGGCCCACCAAATAAAAAGAAACGTGCCACGTGGCTCTGATCGTAGGGTCATGAATTGCCTATGGCCAGGGGAGGTGGACCAGTCTTTCCATGAGGATGCGTGCAGCATGCCAAACAAATGCTTTTGCATTGAATTCCCATTTTCCTATCTCGGGTCGTGACTGTTTTAGTGGATTCTAAGGATGGATAAGGATTTTTGTGGTAGGGTGGACCCCGCACCTCTCGAAAATTCTCAATTTTACACTCGCCGCCAAGAGAGTGGCTCTCTACCACGTTAGCAAATAGCAAGGATGCAGAAAGCAACTATAGCAGCTCCAGCCTCCAAATTTGCCAAAATCACGCTCCTTACAATCGCGTGAATTGCATACAACATATCTCCCAATTTGATATAATATATTAATATCCTTTGCTTTTCTCTCTATTTTATTTTATTGAATTATTAAAATAAACTCATTAATGTATTTACAGCAATCCAAACTTTATTAGTAATTATATTTGTTTATTGAGATATTTTACATTATTTAATTTAAATTTTATTATATTTAATTTTTAGTGGACACACGATATTGATATTGAATCAAATATTATGTTTTCTCGATTAGGATAGAACGTACGGTACCCAAAAAAATATAAAGCCCAAAATGTTTTGAATTTAGACAAAGGAAAAAAAAAAAGACACGGAGATGTTTATTCTATTTATATTTAATAAAAAATATATTTTTTTATTTGACGATAAGAATAAATATTACATTTTTAGTATCAAGATGATTATAATTTTAAAATTTTATTAGATACAGAAATAAAAATAAGTAATATAACATACGTCTCATATTTATATCTTGTATATATATTTATATATTTAGTAAATAATTTTTTTATTAAATAGTATAAATTATTACTTTAGGTTAATTAGAATTAATATGTTTTTATTGAAAAATATATATTGATTTATATATTTATAAAAATAAACTAAATATACAAAATAAATATAAAAAACTAAAGAATAAAAAAATAAATTTTTATTTTTTTAAAAAATTACTAATACAAAAATTATTCATATCTATTAAATATTCATGAAAATAAAAATAAAAATAAATTTAAAATATTTATTAAATATAAATAAGAGAACGGATATAATATAAAATTAAAAAATAAAAATAAAAAATGTTTTACCTTCACTATATATTACCCGTTCACGTTCATAGCTATTCACTTAAAATTTTTCCTTTAATTGGTGGTATCAAATATAAATTCAACATTTACCAAACTGTTTTAATTACAACGAGTTAATTACAATGAAAAAGTTGAATAGAAATATCTTTACATTAATAAGACTTTGCGTGTATGTAATGTATTCACAAATTAAAAAAGAAAAAAAGAAAAATTATTTGATATTAATGCAATCTGTCTTTTGTATTTACTTTTTTTTTTTTTTCTCATTCCATCCACCAAACGCAGAAATAATTCAACCACAAAGCACATGTTTGGAAGCTCTTAAAAAATGGAATGTAGTCCAGTTGTAAAACATGCAAAGACCATATTTACAAAATATGAATTTGGAGTGACTTATACACACGCCCATGAAGAGAGCGTGATGATTCGCCAAACCTTTCACTGAAGGAACATACAGCACCCAATTAGATTTCGAGTAAATGGCCCAAAAAGAAGAATAGATGTCGAATACAAAGAGAACAACGCAGAGCGTGTAGGATACTTTGGAAGCATAGGTAGCACTAGCGTCGTCTTTCACAGTTTCTTTTGACATTTTTACAAAGTCAAAGAAAAAGCAAAAGTGGGCAGATTAAAACCCATGTACCAAAAAAAAAAAATCCACTCTGCTCTCATTTCATTTTGAGTGTTTTTTTCGACGTTCATGTATATTAAAAAATTAATTTGTATATATTTAATATTATAAATTTAAACTTTTTTATAACGTTAATGCATCATATTTTTCATTATAAAAAATAGAAAATGAAATTTAAATATAAAAAAGAATAGAAAATATTTAAAATAAAAATATTTTTCTGACAATAAAATGAGAAGGAGTGAAATTTTTTTTCTTGCCTTTTCTGCGAAATGGAATACACGTCTTTGTTTTTTTTTTCTTTCTCACATGTATAAATAATTAACCATTCCCAAGTCAGTGCACCACCATTTCCTCTCTTCTTACTCTGTCTAAAAGTCTTGTGCTTTTTTTTTTCTCTAATATTTTTCTTTCTTTCACATCTAAAAGAAAGTCAGCGCCATCCTTTTTGCCTTGTCTGCCTGTGTTTTCTTTCTGCCCAATTTGCTTAAGAAAACGCTGAGTTAAGATCGAGCGTTTGAAAGTTTCTAAGTTGATTGGCTACCCAAAATGGCTGAGGACTGGGATCTTTATGCAGTGGTGAGAAGTTGTACGTCTGCAGCCGCCAATACCACCGCCACAGCAAGCAATAATTCCCCGTGCAATAATTTTACGAATGGGAATAGTAACCCTTTCCCTTTGGCTTGCTTGGCTTCGTTGACGTTTGAGGAAGAAGATGACCCGTTTTCATTTCCTAATCTTTCACAGCGGAGGAAAAGTGGCTCTTTGCAAGATTCTTACAAGCCCTTTTTGCTTTACGCCGACCCCACCACCATCAGCACTAATCAAGGTATTGATCCCAGCTCTTCAAGTTCTGTACCTGGAGGATCTAGCGGCCAACATCATCAGCATCAAAGGTTACAGCAGCAGCAGGAACAGCCCACCACCACCACTTGCAGCATCGGGATTAGCTCCCCGTTGACTCCCACCTGCACTCCCAATTTTGCTTTTGGCCAATCTGGAAACCAGCAACAACCACATCATGTTCAGGAACAACCACAAACGCAGCAGCAGCTGCAACAACGAGTTCAACCGCAGGAAGTTCAAAGGCCTGCTACTGTCCTTCCTTTACGGAACATGCAATCTCAGGCTCCAAGATCAAGAAAGAGGTAAGCGGCCGGGTCTTGTTTGTTTGTGTTCATTTTATGTTTCAAAAAGATTGAAGCTTTGCTGCACTTCCTTAGCTAAAAATCCTCCATTTTTCTCGTTTTTCCAGGAAGAACCAGCAGAAGAGAACCCTATGCCATGTAACAGCAGATAATTTGTCATCAGATCCGTGGGCATGGCGTAAATACGGACAGAAGCCCATAAAAGGCTCCCCCTATCCAAGGTTAATTAACTTCTGTACCCTTAGATGTTTCTTTCTTCTCGTTTTTTTCTTTTTTAACCAAAATCCTAATATTACCAACCACAGCCTAAAGATGAATTTTGGTTTCTTCAGAAACTACTACAGGTGCAGCAGCTCAAAGGGGTGCTCAGCCAGAAAACAAGTGGAGCGTAGCAATTTGGATTCCAACATCTTTATTGTTACCTACTCGGGCGACCACACGCACCCAAAGCCCACTCACCGGAACTCTCTCGCTGGCAGTACTCGAAACAAGCTATCAACCATTCAAAAGGCTGCAAGCAAAAATTCTGCCCCGGAAACCTTGCCCAGCACTACTGCTTCTTGCTCCACTCCTCGCTCCACCACTAGCCTCTCTCCCATCTCTCCCACAACCACACTTTCAGCGCCTGAAGACTTCACCGCCCCCTTACACAACGCGGGTGATAATGGAGGTGAAGAAGAAAGCGTTGAAATGACTCCTGAAGTGGCTCCAGATGGAGAAAGCGATGAAGATGATGTTCTGATCCCCAACGTGCATGTAGATGAAGATCTCTTCAAGGGATTGGAAGAACTCGTTGGTGGTTCTGCTGGTGCTGCCAGTACCAGTAATGGATTAGGACGCAGCCCGGCCTTCAGCAATAATTTCTCTTATTGGCGTACTGGTTACTCCTCTGCCGCCGGAGCCACCGCTGGTGGTGGCTGCTAGACTGATTTTCATCTTTATAGTTGTTAAGTGTTTTTCTTTGAATACAACGAGTATAAAAATTTTTTGCTTTGAGTACAGAGAAATTAAGAATACTCGGAGTTCATTTAACTTTTCCTTTTATGTATCATCTATCTCTCCAACAAGATAAATACAGAAGATAAAACATATTTTTCCACATTCAATTTCGTGCATATAAATTAATTATAACATAATAATAAACATTCTAAATATGCAGTTTCATTTTAAGGACAAAAGCTATTATCATCCATGTGATGTTCTATTCTAACTCTCTGCTACAATGTTGAAGATATATACTGGCACTTCTGTAATCTTTATGATTATCAACCATAGATGAATCCAGTTTGATTCTATGTTTCAACGATCACCATATCTGATTCTGGACCTGATGATATAGGCACAATCTGAAAATCTAATGTCCCTTTATATAGGTTGTAATATGCATGATCGAGCTAGCTTTGATCCAGTAAACATTGGAAAAGAACCTTGTTATTGCCTGCTTTTTGGTTAATTGCAATAAAATAATTATCAGTAATCATCATAATTATTAACTGTAAAAGCTAATTTTTTTTAGGAATCCATTCATTCTGTTTGATAGAACAATATATATATATATATATATATATATATATATATATATATCTCCCTTTCAAGATGATAATTCCCCTGAATAACTCCCCAATATAAGGAATGATTTTGGTTACGCAAGTCATTTAAATTTAGAGGACTTCATATTTTAATGTCAATGTAGTCATACTTTATCATTATACATAATTAAGCGTTTTTCCTTGATAAAATTAACAAATCATAAAAATTTTATGTTGTTGATTATTCAATATTATATTTTTTGTAAAACATTTTTTGTAAAACATTTTTTGTGAGATAAATCGTAAGATCAAAAGGATTAGATAGGATAATATCTCATAAAATTATAAATTATAACAGATAAATTAATCTGAAACACTAAATAAATGCATATTCGGATCCTAAAATTGTAGTGGCCTGAAGATTGAATCTCCGCATTGATTATTCAATATTGTAAACTGTTTAAACAAATCACACTGAACAAGAAATACAGTTAGCAGCCTCCTTGACTAAATATTATAGTAGCAAGAAAATCTCTCTTTATCATCCAAATGAGATTAGCTCCTGTCCATGATATTAAAATTGGCATTTCGGGACAGTCTAGTGGTTAAATGACAGTTGTCGGAACCGCGACAGAGAGGGCTTCACTTCACTTCATAGTTTCAGACCGTGAAGCCATGCCTGGTTGGGTTGCCTTTTTCACGAGACATAAAGGCACGATCCCTTTCCTTTAGGTTTACACGGTAAGAATTGGTCAAACATATTTTATTTACATACTATATTAATATTTTTAATTAAAGAAAATGAAGTAATAGTTTAATTTAATAGTCAAATAAAGTAGTAGTATCTGAGTAACTGCGTGGAGTTAACGAGTATTAGTGGTTTATCATTATAGAAATTATTAAATATTATGACAACAGAATTTTTAAATTCTATGAGTAAATATATGACAATTTTTTTAACTTCACTTATAAAGTTTTAAAAAATTACATCAAATAGTTTCTTTTATAATTATTAAATTTTAAGCTTCCTAAAAATTGTAAATCATGGTAATTAATGGGTTAAGGTAGCTCAAGATTCTAATCTAATGATGTAAAAGAGAGGGATGCAAGTGGTTAGCCCAATATTGTAAAGAGAAAACAATTAGGTTTTGACTTTTGATTGGATTTCTTTTTTATATAAAAAAGAGTATAAATCATGTTCAAATAGCCGAATGCCAAATGCATGAATAAATAGCAAATTTTCAAAATTATTATGCTTCAAAGTTTTTTTTTTTTTAACACCAAATATGTTGTTTGGCACAAAAGAAAGGTAGTATATATGAACTTTTTTATTTTGATATTTATAGTATAAACAAACTTAATAATTAAAAAGGTAAAAAAAATACAAATAATGACATTAATGATACATTAATGTTTTTTGTTAAGTACAAAAGAAATTATAATTTATAAATAAAAAACCATGCCTATTAAAATTAAATTTTAAATTTATAAAATGTCACTTTTTAATATAAATCAACTTAATTAACTCTGAAGTTTATACATATGTATTTTTATCTTATGACTTTTCAAGGATTTGCACACTTCAATTCAATTCAAAGCCAGTTAAATTGAGTTGCCAACTCATTAGCCCAAAATTAAGTTATCTTTTGATGCGAAAAGACTTTTTTATTTAAAAATTATATTCGAATTTTAATTTTTGATTAAATATATAATTTATTAAATCAAATACTTAAGTATATAATGAGTAAGATCAATTTACATCACTATAAAAATTTTTTAATTCTGCATTTTTTTTATTATTAATTTTAATAGATTTGAAGGATGACAAAAATAAATAAATAAATTATTTAATCTCATCTCTTAAACTTATTAAAATTAATAATTAAAAAAAATATAAAATTAAAAATTTTTATATTAATATATATATATATATATATATATATATAGAGAGAGAGAGAGAGAGAGAGAGAGAGAGAGAGAGAGAGAGAGAGAGAGAGAGAGAGATTTTGGTGGTAATCAGTGTGAAAGATGTTTTTAAAGCTACTTTTCCTTGTTTTCTCGTCTCAAGAGAGGGAAAATATATAAGCTGTTTCTTATAAATATTTGAGCCTATGAATTTCGGCTTTATTATGGGCTAGTCTTGTGTTTCGGCCCAAAAGCCCTTCTAGCGCGGGAGTCAGGGACTCTACAAATCAGGAGCCCGAAAAACAGCTTGACGGCAGCGACGTCGGCTAATCCATCATAAGAAATCCTAAATCGAGACCCCTTTGTTAGCCCACATGACAAACAGTCGGCCCAGATTCATTCTTATAAACTCGCCGCACGAGATTCAACTATGTTTTAGTTCCGAGTTCAGTTCTTCATCTCATCAGAAGACAGACACATTCGAAAAGTAAATAGAACGTCTGAGAGAAGAGTAGTGATTCAGTGCTCCGCAGAATTGGACAGAAATATAAAAATGTTCTTGCGGATGATCTCGCGGCCGTTGATGGCGAAGCTGAAAGAGACGACGGGGATCGTCGGATTAGACGTGGTCCCCAACGCTAGGGAAGTCCTGATTGGTCTCTACAACAAGACCCTGAAAGAGATCCAGGCCGTTCCCGAGGACGAGGGCTACCGTAAGGCTGTGGAGAGCTTCACACGCCACCGTCTGAAGGTCTGCCAAGAGGAGGAAGACTGGGAAATGATCGAGAAGCGCCTCGGATGCGGCCAGGTCGAGGAGCTCATCGAAGAAGCGCGTGACGAGCTCACTCTTATCGGGAAAATGATCGGTTCGTACTAATTTATTTCATTTTTATCTTTTATTTAAAAGCTTTTTTTTTTTTTGAGGAATATGTCGTTTTAGGTTTTATAATGCGAAAACTTAGGTGCTGTAGAAGCTCAAGGTTTATCAATGTGTCAGCAATTGGGTCAGATTTGTTCTTTGGCTTAATGGTTGGTTAGGTGTTTCTTCAAGCAAATCTGGGTCAATTAAAGCTGGTTTGTTGCATTGCTTGACCAATGCTGCCTACGAGAAATCAGAAATCCTTTTAGTAAGAAAATTTAACAATTAATTGCTTGAACATAATTTAACAATGGGAATGTGAATGTGGATGAACTTGATGGAGTGAAAGTACTGTAGAGATGACTACCAAGGTGGGAGGCAAAACTCAAAAAGGTGTTGCCGGGTTAAGGAAGGAGATATATTAACACATACAATATCTAAAGCGACCCCTATACATCTTTTTGATGGCTTTAACATATGTAAATTAGTTAATATTATTCATTTTTATAAATGCAGTGAATTGCATGTTCACAAATCACCTCAATCCGCAAAACTTGCATTTTTTTTTTTTGAAAAAAAAATAGGAATCGTTAATTCGTTAGTGTTACTCTGATGTGATGACACGTTCTTCTTCTGGTTGCTTTGCTTGCCCTTCTGTTTTGAATGTCTGGTGGTTGTTTTGCTCATCCCCTTCATAGAGTTACTTTCTGGTACTCGTAATATTTCGTAATTTGTCTTGGTGTTGTTTTTAGTCACAGCAGTCAAGGATTCTGGTCTACTCTATTTCAGGGTGGTTTTTGTTTTTACTTTTTGGTATAGATTGGTTCCAAACTTTTTTACTGGTCTGGGATTAGTTGCCACTTTCATGGTTCTTTGATGTTCTTTGAGCTTTTCTTTGATGTCCAGTAAAGTTTCCCTCTGATGGTAGCTTATATTAAAAGTAAATTGCCAGAAAATTATGATATTTTACATTCTCTTAGTAATGATATGCATTCTATATCTTATTGCATCGCAGAGTGGGATCCTTGGGGTGTTCCCGATGACTATGAATGTGAGGTTATCGAAAATGATGCTCCAATTCCCAAGCATGTTCCTCAACACCGACCTGGTCCTCTCCCTGAGGAGTTCTACAAGACGCTAGAAGCTGTTTCTAAAAAGGATGAGCCTAAAGTCACCTCTGGGGACCCACTGATAAAGGAGTAGCATGCTACAGGACTTGGCTGGAGGCCCTTAGGGTTTCAGAGTCGAGTTTGCATTTTTCTTCTCATTCTCTTGTTTATGTTTGTCAATCTTGTATTGCTCCTGTTTCGTTGATCGAATAGAGGTTTAACCTAAGACAGAGGCCGGAACCATTCAGTTGCAAATAATATTGATATGCTAGGGGTCAAAAAATTTTTGTTGTCCTCTCAGCTCTGTTTCCTCCAATCCTCTGACGTTTACATAAATATTTTTTTTTTCATCTTGATACCGATAAACGGTAATGGCATGATTGCCATGATCTATATGAAGTAGCATTTGGTATAATTTTTGAAATCATTACAGTGATTTAATTATTATGGTGATAAGATCGTTAAGATGATTGTGATATTAAATTATTATGTTTGACATAATATTATAAATTATTAGTTCATTGAAATTATTGTATTTGGTATTATATTAAAAAATAAAATATATTTCATAAGATATTCAAAATAATCCTATATAAAAGCAAAATATTTAATAATTATTGAATTAATAATTTATAACATAGCTAAAATGATATTTTATAAAAGAAATTGTAAATTATAAATCAATGTAGATAAAAATAACTTTTTTAAAAAATTATTAAATAAATAAATTATTTAATATTTTTATTATATAAATTTATAACCTAAATTTTTTATAGAATAAGTGATAAAAAAATTGATTTTTTAAATTTTTAGTAGTCAACTTTAGTGTTAACTATATATTTTTTGTAAGGTAAATTAGTCAAAAATTAATATTGAAAATAATTTTTTTATGATGATAAAACTTTTTTATTTTTGAGGTTGAGAATCATCACTTCTTAAATCAATGGTTTTATTACTCTAATGATTTGATATTACTTCTATAATCTGAGATCACTAAAATTTTTAAATTATTATCAAATAAAATGATGTAACTACTAAATATAAATCCCCATGTTTCTTAAAAAGATTATCTCAAATCAAACACTCTACGTTACTAGATAATTTTGATGGAAAGGTGAAAGGAAAAGACAATTTACATAAAAGTTTTTGCTGATTAATATTTCTCATTTCAAAGTTTAGCTGAACTTATTATCAGTCTCTGATTACCAACCAGGTATAGGACAGTGACAGAAATAGGTGTAAAAGCTCTGCACTGAATTTGCAAGAATTTTGTTTAAAACCATGAACACAAAACAACTCGAGACCTTTGCCCATTAGACCAGGCAGAAACCAGGATAAAGTGCTTCATTCTTCAAAACTGGCAGCCTCTACATGAGCACTCTCCCTCTTTAAAGGAATGTAAACGATTACCGTCTCTTACAATTATTTCCTTATCAACCAGATGAGTAACAAATTTTAAAAAGTTATGGCAGTCTCTGCAAATACTATTATTCTTGGTAACATGTGTTGGTGTCCTAGAAGACCAAATGCAACTGCTAACTCGCCCTCAAACGATTCTATTAGCTCATAAATTTCATTTATTTGTGGATGTGATCTTCGTCCTGCAACAAAGAGATCGATTTTGTTCCTGATCTAAACCTAGCCGTGGCTAGGATTCTTCCTCGACCTTTTTTCTCTCTTCACCATTCGAGTCTTCTCACCTAACTAATGTCTACTAGAGTCCTCGAGGTTGCTGGCAGCATATAGATTATAGAATGCTAGAGGATCTGATGGGTCAAGTTCAAGGCCTCGTCTTGCCATATCAGTACAGTAGTATATCAAGATTCTTGAGTCAAGACTGGAGAGCGAGCCCCCCTTTATGGTCTTTTGAGCCAAAAACGCCCAAGTGCTACATATGTTGGGTCAAAATTAGTTAGGTATTTCCAAAGGGTATGTTTATCAGGTTATAATAATGGACATTTTTATCTCATTGTGGGGCTGTGGGGGCTAGGGACGCTCCAATCTACTGAAGAGGGTTTCGGCCTTTTAGGTGTGGGATAGTTGGGCTCCCCACCAGTTTGTATTGGGTTTGAGAAGACTTCCAAGGGTTGTAGGGCGGCAATATATTGTGCCATTGAGCTCTTATTTAACCATTATTTTGCTCCAATAGAACTAAGCAATTTTTGGTAATTAGTACTTTAAATAGTGCATTTTTTTAATCCAAAAACGGTTAAATTTTACAACTATTTTTTTTTTACTATGGAGCTTAATTATTAGATTAGTAATTTTTGATGCCACAATTTAACATTGAAATATTTTGAAGATTCGTTATGGTATATAAATTGAAATTTAAATATAAATTTGTGAAGTATATTTTATAAAAAAAAAATTATGAAATCTTAGGATCTAATCAGACAATATTTAATAGGTTAAGTGTAGGTATCTTCAAATAGTATCAGATCAATTATCAATTAAATATGAGTTAAATATTACATCATAAAAGATATTTTTAAAATTTTAAGATAGTTAAATGTTACATAGTGAGAGTCATATCTAAAATCTCAATATTTTATATGATTATGATTTTGTGGTTCTATATACGATTTTATGGTGTTATATGTATTTTGTGCGGGACATGATGAGTATATCACGTTTTAAAGAAAAATTTATGATACTTCAATCCTATATCGAAAATATTTTAAGAATTTACTATGATATATAAGTTAATATTTAAACATAAACTTATAAGATTTTTTTAGTAAAATAAAATCAAGAGACTTTCGTCAAAATAAATAATATCTCAAAAGTTATGTGCAAACTTCTTCACAAGTTTTCTATTATTACTTCTTTTCGTCATTTCTAGAAAAAAAATTAATAAAACAAAAAAACATTTAAGTTTTTAAAAATAAATACGAGTTAGCCTATTATGCCATTTATTATTATTTATTTTTAAGAATTTGTCTACTTTTTGTTTTATTTGCGAACGAGGTGTTACCATATAGTTGATTAATAACAAATATTATTTATATGCTATTAGTGCATTAAATACCAACTATTTTATTTTGTAACACTTAATAACGATTAATTCTTTTTTTTTTTTAATTTTATTGTAGTATAATCGCATTATTATCTTTTTCATGTTACCATTAATATTAATTTTCTCAAATGAATTGGCAAAAGATGTGTATAAAGTTTGGTTTGTTTAGTGGAAATTAATTTTTAAAAAATATTTTTTTAAAAATATTTACATTAAACAAAAGTAAAGATTTTTTGTTAATTGGATAAGTAAATGAAAAATATTTTATGTTGTTTAATTTTTTTTGAAAAATCTAATTTTTTAAATAATATTGATATAATTATTAAAATATTGAGAATTATTTAGGATTAAAATATATTGAAATAATTTATTATTAAAATATTAATATTAAAAAATATATTTTTAATAATATTATTTAATATTAAAGTATTATATTAATAAAAAACATTTAAAACAAAATTATTATTATTATTATTTATATTAATATTAATATTTTAAAATATTTATAATAGCTTTAAAATATTATTTTTATTAATATAATAATATTAAAATATTAATATTTATTATTAGAATATTAAAAATATTCATACTATTAAAATAGTTATATTTTATTTATTATTAAATCATAACAAAATATTATTTATTTATATTTACTATTAAAATGATAATATAAATATGTTAATAAATAAAATATAAAATAATATATTTTAAATTAAAAAATAGGAAATTATAAAATATTAATTTTATGAAAGAATATTATTATATTACTTAATGTTTGTTATTAAAATAATAAAAATATTATTTAATATATTATTATTTATTAAGAAAATAACAATATAATATTATTTATTATTGAAATATTAAAAATATTTATTTTTAATAATATACCAAATAGAAATATCTAAAATAAAAAAAATTATTTAATTTTTAATTATAAAAGTATTTTTATTAATATAATAATATTTCTCGTCAGATCAAATAAACTTAAACTTAAAATAGTTCAAGGTCTTTTTAAAGTAGAGTTATAAAAATATTTTAAAAATTGAGATATTAGAAGATTTTTAATATTAATATTTTAATTTTAAAATAAAATTAAATAACAAATATTTTTATTAATATAATAATATTTTGAAATAAATCAAATTAAGTTTGAGTTAAAAAAATTATATTTTAAATTTTGATTTGGATAAAATTATATTCAGACCTAATTTTCGTTGTTCAATAAATTATTTTCTACTGATAAATCAATTTTTTTTTGTGAAATAAATATAAAAAAATACAAATTATCTTTCAAAAGTTTTTGTTTTTTTCGCGAAACAAATGAAGGGTAAGCCAATTATTGGGCACTAGGAAAACCAGCAACTACGAGTTCACGTGTGACTTAAAAAAGAAGAACCCGTGAAGAATACACTGATTCCAAGCGAAAGAAAGCAAACAAAACGTCCCAGCATTTCACCACCCGACAAGACCCTATTTATATCGAGGACGACACCTGGATTCTTCTTTACTTTCAGGCCTCAGCATCACAAATAGACAGAGACCCGTGACACATTCTTTAGCAGAGATGAGAATGGGTCAAGCCAACTTTTTTTTTTTGTATTCTTGCCAACTCATCGACCACATCTCGCCTCGTCATGCTCCTGTTAAAAAACTTGGAGCCCCCCAGGCCACCTTGTTCTGAATGGCAGTAGTGGCTGATAAATTTGAGGGTTGTGTTGACAGAGTTTTGATCGGGTTTAGGACAATGACATATTGTTTCAATACCATGCAAATGGCAGTATTCATAAAGAATTTTCTTGCTACGGTTTAAAATTCATATATCACTGTGAAGTTGATAATTATGCGACCAGATCTTTCTGATTGGTCCCCAATCAAGAAGAATAGACATGTTATAGCCTGGAACATGTAAAGGAAAGTCAATTTTGGGGAGTGAAAAGTAATCCGGACAAATTACATGAAACGATGTCACGATGCCAGCCATATCTTGTAAAAAGAAAAAAATTGTGAGCTTTCTAGCGCATACGAGGACGTGTTTTAGGCCATTTGAAACTTCCTTGCATCCTTTGTGGCCTAAAGAAAACTTAAAAGAAGAAGAAAATGGAAAAGAAAAGATAATGTGGTGGCAAATTCTAAGTATTTGCCCTGTTAACATGAAGAATCAAACCTGATTATTGGCATAATTTAGTTGGAGTTCCAAGCAGCCATTACAAGGACTATGATTTGTGAATAGCGGAAAGAAGAATGGGACATAAAGCAGAAAATAAGGCGTAAAATTAAAAAAAAAAAAATCAAACGTGGCAGTTGACACATAATTTCTGCAAATCTTCATTTCTTCGATCTTGACACCCTTCTGATCAAAACCAGCAAACAAAGCACACGATAGAACACAAAGAACCCAAGCAACATGTAGATGTTTGTCCATCTCTGCATCTCATGGAGTCCTTTCTTTTCTAATACATCACCTCCTGTTAGCATGCAAGTCTTGGTTTCATTGTACCACAGAAAACACCTTGACACAAGGCAAGAATACTCATTGATAAGCAGCGCATCAAGTGCGTACTTGTACATTGAGAAGAAATGCATGAAAAGCCAGTACTTGGGCAAGCTATCCTTGGATATGAAGTAACCAGAGAAGAGGAAAAAAGCACCAAGAAGTACTGTAACAAGTGAAGTTCCGGCTATATAATTTGGTGCAAGAGAGCTCAAGAAGAGGACAAATGAATTTGCCATTAGAACTACGATCCAAATGACCAAAACGAAGAAAGCAAAAGCTTGCCATGAAGCACATAGACCCACTAAGAAGTAGACAGAAGTTGAATATATGATCGCAATGACAAGCAAATATGGCAAGAAGACAAGGGTATTAGCTATGAGATAAGATGACAGTCTATAAACCCCACTTGAAGTTTCCTTCAGCAGAATTGGCCTTTCATCAAGGAAGACTGGAAGCGTTTCAGTCGTAGAGGAAAGAAGGAAGGTGAGAGTGAATGCAAAGAGACCAAACCTTTTCTCTATAGCTTCCATGTCATAACCAATCTTAATATAGATTGTTCCTAAAACAAGGCCCACAATAAGAGCTTCCAATGTATTGGTTAAAAGAAGCTGCCTTGTTCTGTAAATAATCTTCCAAAACCTGTTAAACAAAGAGCAGATTTCATGTAATCTTGAGCTTCTATACCTGATATCACTTGCTTCATTATTGTTAGGAGTTGTTGAGTCTTCTGGTGACGGAAGGAGTGGTGGCGGTGTAATTGGCTTGCTCTCATGCAGCCGGTTCAGTATTTCCATGGCATACTCGAGGGCATTGAGCTGAGGAGGGACAGTAAACCCACTGGAGTGTAAGAATTTTTGAAGTGAACAAAGTGTACCATGGTGCACAACTGTCCCTTTTGATAGCAAGAGGACTCTATCAATGGTGGAAAGAATCTTGAAGCTTGGTTGATGTATGGATAAAACAACAGTGCGGTGACGTGCAGCAGCTATTGATTTGAGGATCTGCATTACATTGAAAGCTGAAGTACTATCAAGGCCCGAAGTGGGTTCATCAAGCAGCAACACAGCAGGGTCATGGAGGAGACTTAGACCTATTGAAACACGCCTGCGCTCACCACCTGATAGCCCATGAGCGAGCTTGGTGTTAGCCAAATGCGTTAGCCTTAGCTCTGATAGAAGAGATGAAACAATGGTGTCAATTTCTGATGTTTCAGGGACAAGAAGTCGAGCAGCAAAAGCAAAAGTTTCAGCTACAGTAAGCAATGGCAAGCATGCGTCATGTTGAGGAACATATGCAGAGAGCTTGCGAAATGAAGAAGGGTTGATCGGAGTGGAATTTAGTAGAAGAGTTCCATTTGTTGGTGATGTTCGAGCTGCTAGAATGTCAAGGAGAGTGGACTTTCCTGCTCCGCTTGGGCCAACAATGGCAAGGATTTGTGAGGGGTTGGCCGTGAAGGAGACATCCCGGAGGATGTAAATTGGGGGCTTTGAAGTGCAAGGCTTGAAAAGGAAATAGTTCGTAATGGAAGTAGTAGTGGTGGTCAATTTGGTATAAGAGACCGAGGATGCTGTTAGCTTATATGTTTTGAGCGGTGGTGATGGTGGCGGCTGGGATGGGGATGGGAAGGCTGATTGGTATTCCATGGAGGAGGGGAAAGGATTGGTTGGAAGGAGAGAATTTGGGAAATAGAGAATGGGGTGTGGAGAGATGGAATATTGATGGTAGTTTCCATTAAGTTGAGTATAATGTTGACAGAGGATAAGAAGAATGAGAATTAAAAAGTTTGATGGGGTACCCTTGGAAGTTTTATTTAATAGAGTTTTATAAAAATAACTAGTGCCTTTTTATATAAACTTAAGGACTAAATGCATGTGTTAGCTCATAAGGTTAAGTGGCATATTCTAGAGTGGAACTATCAACTGGAAGCATATTCGAATTACGTTGTAATATTTATGAAGATTAGAATTGCTAGGTTCATCATAGCTAAGAAAGAAATTTATCAATAATCAAGCATTTAAAAAAAAACCCACAAAAAAATATAATTTCCGCCTGCTTTTATATTTATCTTTACAAGGATAATTTGGTATATAGTTTTGTTACAAGAAATTTAGTTTTATTGAACTCGTGGATATTATTATCATACTCAATAAATTTAAAATTTAAATATTAATACTTATAATCTTTTTTATTTTTAAACTGCGATTTAAAAAAAAAATTAAGAAGACTACAAATTCTTAATTAGGCCATATGTTTGAGTCCATTATATGGTTGGTGGGGTACCATTCACTTCTTTAAAATAAAAACAACAGTAACTTAAAGAAAAAGAATAGGCATGCAGCCAAGATTCTCATTCATTCGAGGCAGTTAAAGAGCTTAAAGCCTTTTTGCCTCGCTCTTTGGCCAGTGATTCAAAAGAGGAAAGGAAGGAAATTAGGGCAAAGGCATGAAGACAAAGAAGGTTTGAGATAGTAGTACCATTTCAGGAATAGAGAAGATGATATTAGTTGGCAATTTGGCATTGTTGAAGGAAGGGAAACTAAGTCATGTGAACAAAATTTTATAATTACTACTACTATTATTTAGTATTAGATGACAAAATATGTGCCAGTTTTGGAATAGATGGGAGTTGGCCGGTGCGGGTGGGTGGGGGGTGAATTTTGCAGTTGAGAAGAAAAAGGCAGGTAATCAAGTATCAGCCCAGCTACAGCTACTAATTAATCACGAGAACACAGTTTCTGTCTCTCTTTTCTCTAGAGTCTTAAGTGGGTTGAGCCAGCACTTGACGAGGAATGTTGCGTTAAATTACTAGCTATTTGCCAATCCGTGACTTCTCCATTGGCATATGTACACAATTTCGACAGTGGCAACATTATCCGAGAGCGGTCGCTGACAGTTGTTGAGAAATTTTAAACACCTGAGATGAAATTGTAATCTAAAAAAAAAAGAATAAATAAATAATTGCATTTATTTTGTGCAAATTAGTTGGATTTGGACCCTAATCTCGCTAGGCCCTGAAGCCGGATCACACTAGAGTGAGTCTGAGCCTGATAGTGTTGAGGACCTACGCCCTAGTGAGTCATCGTCCCAAAAGGCCCAGGTACAGGCCGAAAAAGCCTTTTTCTCAGCTTACTGTCATTCTTGAAAAAAAAAAACAAGACAAATGTTCAGAGAGCGGGTTTAGGGGTAGAAGATGCTATGTGGATGTTGATAATAGAATTGATGAGAATGGTCTTAACGTGAGGGAGATAGTTATTGATTCTAAATTGATTGCAACTGTTAATATGGAGTTAAATCTTCAGGCTGGTATTGAAAATGTTGTACTCATGAAGCGATGTTCTTTGTCTAAAAAATCAGAAATTCATAAAATAATATTTTTGGAGGAGATTGAGAGGAAGCTCTTGACAAGTTATTTTAAAAGAATAATAGCATTTGTAATTCTTAAATCTTGGTTTAAATTTTAATTTTATTTTTAAAATTTTTTTAATTGGATCCTAATTATTTAAAATTATTTTATTTTGATTTTTTCATTTATTAAATCATCTAAATTGATGATAAATATCAGTTAGCATCAGATGATGACGTTAGCTAATATCTTATGTGACAAAAGAGAGATATGAAAAAAATCACTAAAAGTTTAAAGATCAAAGATAACATAATTTCAAAATTTTATATATTTTATAAAATATTAATTTTAAAATTATATTTTATTGTAATATAATTTATTAGTTAGTTTTTTTGTTTTTAATAGAAAAAAGATTTTCAAAAATTAAATTTAAGTTAAAATTTTTAATTTTAGAAAATTCAATATCATTTTTAAAAAATATTTACTATTAAAAATATTTTTCTACTCATGAATTATAATAAAAATATTATTTTCTATCAAAGATTTGTTTTTTAAAAAATATTAAATATCTTTTATTTTTCCTTTTTTTTTTATATATTTTATAAAATAAATTTTATAAAAAAGGAAAAATAATTAAGGAAAAATTGATTTTTATATATCTCAAATATATTTTATAAAATATTATAATTTAATATTTTTATTTTTTATTATGACATGATTTATCAATAAAATAATAATTTAATAGAAAAAATATTTTTAAAAAAATTAAAATTAAGTTAAAAATTTCAAAATAATTTTAAAAAGTTCCTCTTCATTTTAAAAATTAAGTAAAAAATTCTATGTTTGTTTAAAAAATTTTATGTAAAAATTTTTATATCATTTTAAAAAATATATTTATTAATCTATTCAAAAATTTATTTTCTATCAAAAAATCAAATCTGAAACTTTTTTTTTTAAAACTTTATATTCATATAAAATAAAATATATAATTTAAAATATTTTTTGTTTTTTAAATGTATTTGAAAAAGGAAAAAAAAGATCTTTAATATTTTTAAAAATAATTTTTTGATAGAAAATAATATTTTTATTATGATTTTTGAGTAAACTAATATTTTTAATAAAAATATTTTTTATTTTAAAAATGATATTGAATTTTTTAAAAAAGAAATTTGAAAATTTTAACCTAATTTTCATTTTTGAAAATATAATTTCTACTAAAAAAAACTAATAAATTATATTACAAAAAAATAAAAAATATAATTTTAAAGTTAATATTTTATATAATATATATGAAATATATAAAATTTTAAAATAGTTTTATCATTAGTCCCTAAATTTTGAAAAAATTTTATTTTGGTTCATCTTCTACCACATGAGATGCGAACTCACATCATCACGTGGCGCCACTTGATATTTTTAGTTAATTTAGATAGTTTTATGGATGGAAGAATAAAAATAAGATAATTTTAAACAATTAAAAATGTAATTAAAATTTTTTAAAAATTAAAAATTAAAATAAAATTTAAATCAAAATTTAAGAGCTATAGAAACTATTAACCCTATACTAAAAGATAAAAAGAGAGGAAGAAAAACAAAGAAAATACAGTTAAGAGGAGTCAAGAATAAAGGAATTAAGTATGCAAATGAATCCCTATCAAATGATGATTTTCAGAATCCACTTCAATTACGGAAGAAGCGCAAGCCACTTGGGGATTTAGGAAAAATTTTGGTTTTCTTTGCGAATTGCGAGGATGCTATTGTTATTGATAGATTGAAAGATATGGTGACTAAAAATCTAAAGCACCCATAAGTTTCATCGGTGCTGTATACTTGGGATGTAAGGATTTATGACTTGTCTCTCTTTTCAAGAAATCTATTTGAGTTGTTAAGGATGGTGTGATTGGACAGAATCTCCTTGATTCGGTGATGATTTGAGTAAGGCTAGTGTGCACAAGGAAGTGTTTTTCATGGATGGCTGGTGCTATCTAGCCTTCTCTAATGTCTTGATGGCTATTCTGTTGTATTGTAGTTGTGTTCCAATGAGCTTGGTATCTCTTGGCGTGTGTTTCTCAATTTAGTTGTGTTTTTGGTTTTATCTTACTGTGAGTGATGAATCAGATTTTTATTGGCTCCGATGGAAGTATACGAAATGGTTGATTTGTGGTTGGATCTGAAAATTTAGGGGTAAAGAGCTTTTGTGTGCACTGATTAATAGCGATTTGATTTTTACTGTCAGATGTTATTTTGTGCTTTATCACTTTTGGATCGTGTATGACATATTTGATGTTTTACATGAGTCTCTTGACTATCATCGAATTAATTAAATGATTTTGGCCTAAAAATATGAATTCTGATACCAAAACTCAATTGGATTGGCTTCAAGTGGTGCGACCGAAATACATGGTGGTAAGTTTAACCTAGCTACAAGAATATTTGTGAGGGTCGTCAAAAAAACAAAAGTGGATGCAATATTACTCTTTATTCTTTCATTGCGCTAGACTCAATCGGATTGGATAAGCTTGAAAGTCTTCGCCTTACAATTCTACTTACCTGATCATTTAACTTCGGAATAAACTTGGGCCGATTCAAATTTTATATGTAAGCACCATAGTCAAATTTGGAGGACTAATTATGATCGTTTTCTCATTAATTATATTTTCCATGCATGGTTAGATAGTCAAGCAAAGTCGTTAATAATATTTGTATTGACCTGTCCAGTGGCTGGAGCCATGGGAAACAAACAAGGCTAGCTGGCTAAGGTTACATAAGAAACAATTGTTTTTCCATGAACTAGTCCTTAACAACTATACATGGAGTTCATACTAATCCCTCAATATACAGTACAATATGATAAAAACACGTTAACCAAAAGTTATGTGATCTTGATAAACAGATAAAATGATAAATTTTTAATTTCATTTATCAAGTTTAATACTTAACAATTTTAAATAAACAAATAAAACATCGCCACGAATGTCAAGTATCAACGTGGAAATGTAAGAAGAGAAGGGTGCCACTGCCTGCCTTGTTCGTGGCATTTTCTTCTTTGGTTGAAAAAAAAAAAAAATCACAATACACAGCACTTCCCGGTTTCTAGATGAAAACGTCACTCTTTTTTTTTTTATTATATAAGGAAAGAAACAGAGCTAAAACATGATAAAGTCAGAAGGGAACTTTACTTTTTATGCCCGTTGATAGCACGCCGATAAAACTCGAAAGAAATTAAAAATATAATCATAAGTTACGTTCATCTCATAAACAAACTTTTATCAGTACATCAACGTAAAAATTATATTCTACCATCAAACGTCACTTTTATAAAGCCTTTGGGCTTTGGCCTTATTAAAATATGTTGAACGGTATAGGACGCTTTTAGAATCATTATAATGAGTTGGGTCTCGTTTGTTTAGTATTGTGTTTGAATTTCAAAAAGCAGATTTTGAACGTAAAAGTAATGTTAAATACATTATAGTTAGACTACTAACTATTTTTAAGCTAAAAGCTAGTATTGTGTTTTTGGACGGCAATCATTAAAATGTACAAATTCGCCAGTTAATCTAATACTAGTGAAAGCTATATGATAGACTACTAACTATTTTTATGTTAAAAGCTAGAATCACCTAAATTCGGTTTACTTTTATTTACCTCAAAAAAGATTTTGATTTACTTTTTTGATTTTTTATTTTTTGCAAAAGGATAAAAAATTTTTTGAATAAAATTTTAATAATCATTTAAATATTTAATATTTTATTATAATCAATTAAATTTTGAAATTTTTTTATATCGAATCAGTTGAATCTTAAAATATATATTTTCACTTAATTAAATATTTAAATATATATTTTCACCCAAATTGAATTATTGATTAAACAAAAATAAATGTTGACAGTTAATCAATTTTCGTATAATAAGGATTCAATTGATAAAAATAAATATTTAAAATCTTAATTGATTGCAATAAAACATAAGAATTTAGATAATTATCGACCACGAACTAATAGGATAAAAAAATAGTACTCTTTTGGTTTTCAAAGAAAAAAAAAATCTATTTGGTCGATGCCCGTTTTAAAAAAATATTTTAAGAATTGAATAATTAAATTTTAAGATCTCTTTCAGAAAAAAAAAATCTACTACCACTTGCAATATGGAATTCTTTCAATTAATTTTGAGGTACCAAAGAATATGTTTTTTTCTTGGAATGGTGCAATGCCATTGGGCTGTCACTTGTTTCCTTGACATAGCTTGCCCATGAGTCATTTCTGAGTAGAAGGTTCTACTACGACTACTAATATTGAAAGTAGAACACCAAGAAAAATTAATCCCTTTCTGAAAGGTATTAATCCAATTGCATCATAAGCCAATGAAGTCAAGGTTTCATGTCCGCATACTCGCCCAACGCCTTTAAGTCTCAAGAAAGCATAATAGTCTAAGAACTACTAGATGAAGTGACTTGTTGCACCATTTTTTCAACGCAAGTGTTTGCTCATTCTTTCTACACAACATTTTCAATCTATTATCCCAATTCCCATCTTTTTCTTGACGAATCATTTTTCTATAAGTACTTGTTAATATGCCCCCATATATCGTATCTCATTCTCCACTGGACTTGGAAAATTTTTTCTCAGCTTTGGAATTAGTAATTAGCACAAAAAATGGCAGAGAAGAGAGAATCCCCGTATCCATTGGTATCGGATAATGGCCATCCACGAAGTGGCGAAGAGTCTGCTGCCGCTTACTCGAAAGAGCTAAAGAAAAAGAAGCGAATGAAGTGCCTATTGTATATTGTATTGTTTGCTGTGTTTCAGACGGGAATCATACTGCTTTTCGCATTAACAGTTATGCGTATCAAAAACCCAAAGTTTCGGGTGCGGTCAGGGTCATTTGTTGAACCCTTCAATATTGAAACCGGGGCTTCCCCTTCGTTCAATTTGCGAATGAATACTCAATTCACGGTAAAAAACACAAACTTTGGTCACTTCAAGTATGAAGCTGGTAACGTCACGTTTGCATACAGGGACACAACGGTTGGCGTGGCCATTATTGAGAAGGCTCGAGCCAGGGCTAGATCAACGAAAAAGGTTGATGTTATGGTGGTATTGAGCTCGAGCAGTTTATCAAATACTAATGAATTGGGAAGTGATATTAGGTCGGGGGTTCTACGTCTGACCAGCTACTCAAATTTAGATGGGAAGATTCACCTGATGAAGGTGATCAAGAGGAAGAAGTCGGCCCAAATGAATTGTACCATGGACATTGAAATTGCCACAAAAACACTAGGAAATATCATATGCAAGTGATACGCTACCTAAGTTGTTTAGGTTATGGACTTTTGATTTTTGCGTAGGACCATTGTGCTCTTTTTTACTTTCTTGCAGTCTTATGGGGGATTTGCTTTATTTTGTGTCTTTTTTTTTTCACCAAAAGGGGACATATATGTATGTTGATATGGTAGTCTCTCGAGTGCCTATTTATTTTCTTTATCATGGGGTTTTTTTTTTTTAATGAGATTGTCTATTTAATATTTAGATTGCTTATAAAAAACTCATTTTATCAAATGCTAATACTTTTGATGGGTGCAGTAATTTGTTGATGCAACAGTTCACGACTGATTAGTGTTCTTTACTCAAATTTACTAAGAATTGATAGAAATTAATTTTAAAAAATAAATTGGCTACTGATCAGTTTTACAATACTACTTATGCTTCGTTTGAGGGCCGGTGAGATTCTCTTCCTACCCTTCATCACGTTGTTTTGAAACTAAATTCGATCATTTAAATGAAGCATTAACCTTTCTTTAATAACAACTTAAAGAAAAACATAAAAATAATCAAAACAGCTATCTAATAGAGAGTACTCTAATGTATTATGCCAATAGAAACAGACTTGGAATTTCACTGCCATGACAATGGTCCAGGATGGTGACAATGGAGTTCTCGTCAAAGCTGAAATTGTAGCTCGTCAATAGGGATAAGAGAAGAGGACTAGAAATTGGAAAATCCAAATCCTTAAGCCGTGGAATTTCAAAGTTTTTAGACATATCAAGTGGGAATGGGGTGCGAGCAAATGGGGACAACTAGAAATTTTCTAGGCTTCTAGAGGATGGGACTTTAAGCACTCTTGCTTCGAAATGTGTTCTCTCCAATCACAAGCATTATTGCATTTGTTTTTACCGCTTAGTCTTCTTCTGCACTTCTCGTCCCAACTGCTGACCGCCATCTAT
Organism: Durio zibethinus; assembly: GCF_047325235.1. Classification (NCBI taxonomy): domain Eukaryota; kingdom Viridiplantae; phylum Streptophyta; class Magnoliopsida; order Malvales; family Malvaceae; genus Durio; species Durio zibethinus. Next base: position 6,188,745 of record NC_143170.1, on the reverse strand, counting down.
GCTGACTTCTTTTTTTTTTATTATTATTTTTTTGTCATTTGATGGTTGAAGTTTTGTCGATCATTACGGTTTACCCCAACATTGGAAGTCACTCTTAATGATATAATTAATGATAATCAAGTTGAATGAAGATTTCTATTTACTCTTTTCTTTTGGCATAATATAAAATTTTTATAAGACTATAACAATCAATCAAATGTTTAACTAGTTTTTTAACATATATCAAATGAACAAGTTTAAATCAACAACATATTATAAAATTTAAAGAAAATTATTTCATAATATGGATTTTTATTTTTATCTTTTAAGCAAAAAATAAAAAAATCAAGTAGTTTTCACATACTATTTTATATGTATACATCAAAATTTGCAAATCTTCATCATAAATATTGATAATTTTTTCAATTTTATTTTTTTTTAAAAAAACTTGTAATTTGCTATTGGCTTCATAATCAAAAGATACAGGTGCAATAGTCTTGCAATGAAAAAAGTTCAAGCATCCTTTACACTGTCATTGTGATAGGCTCTTTAAGAAGATGAATACACCTTTTATAATAACTATAATGGTTTGGTGCTGGGTTCAGGCCTGGAATAAGATTTGTGTCTTTTTTTTATTATTGTGACTTAATATTAAAATAGCTCAATTTGATAATAAACAAATTAAATTCAAATATTCACAAATCAAACTTAAATGATTCATGAATAGTTTAACTTATTTACATTTGGAGCAAAAGCAAGGCAAGAAGTTGGAATTTTCCTTTTTCCCTTTTGGTTGAAGTACCTGGTTTTCTTTTTTTCCTTCTATTTACTTGGCAGGAGCCAATCGAGAATGTCAGGGTGTGGGATAACAGCCAATTCTTTCATCACTCTTTTAATTCATAAAATGATTTTACAATTAAACCATTTTCATGTTGATTTTACTTAATTATCCACGTGTTAAATCTTTAAACTCTTATACATAATCTTATATATTTCTACAAAAATACATAAAACCAGGTTCAATGATGAATGATCGCTCGATCATTTGCCTCCACAAGAGATGTAGAAATTGTTGATCCTGGATTTATTTGTTTATACCAAATAAGAGAAGACATGATTGATCCTTGGGTCAAGTAAATGGGCCAAGCCCATGTCTTCCAATGGTAATTTAACCTTTTCATCAGTAATTTTATTGACCCAAAAACGATGAAAGGGGTACCATGAATAATCATAATGTTGCCGACGCAACTCAATAAAAGACAGATCCGGTGAACTCTAAGCAAATTGCTCATGTTTTGGGAGAATGTTGTGTTTACGAACAAGGACGCTCATGTTGAGAAAATGGGTCCATCAGGATCCCAAATTTCCAACATCTATCGTGGCCTAATGCAACTGCTGGTAAACGACACCTAAAAATGTTACATAAAGATTAGACATATGATCAGCCAAAGAAACAAGGCAAATTTATGGTCCTCGTACGAATTCTTTTGTTGTCCCGGTTCTCTGTTGTGTAGTGTCTCCCTGGTTGCTTTGTTTTCCACTTTTCCTCTCTTTGAGAGAAAGAAATCATAATCACTGTTCTCTTTTCATTTCACTTTTTGTTGGTGGAGAAAAAACAAATAAACATGATGTGTAGCATTACATTACATAAATCCCTTGAAGAACATGCTCTCCTCGTGTTTGTGACCAAATGAGCTTGACAAATGCTATAAAATCGAATTGAAGATGTGCCTTGGTCAAGTTGAGATTCCATTTTGAGGTCAAAATCATGTCACTCCAACGATGGTCCGGACCTGATGGATGAACAATGCAATTGGCGGATTTATTTACTTTAGATTTCCATAATGAGACTCCATCAAGGTAATATTACACTCGAGTAGTTTAACTGCCACATAAGCGTGAACAGAAAAGCTTAGACCATCTTTAATTCAAGCGATATCCATTTACAAAGCTATTTCTGGTGCACTGTGGACTGTGGAGTCTGCAAATGAGGGGGTGGGGGTTTTGTTTTTATGGCCTTTTTGGCATACATACTCGTGTCATTAGAATGGTGTGCCTTGAAAATTTTGGTTTACTTATTGCTGCATACAAAGAGAGCTTGGTCCTTCTCCTCGATTAATTTACGACCCCAAACAAAATTACCGCCTTCTTTACTGAAATACCCAATTCATTGGATCTCTTGTTTGGCAGTCTATGTGTTAAATTTTAGACGCGGTACAGGAAAAGAACTTTTACATTTATTAAATTAGAGATAATTTGAATACACAAATACAATAAAGATCACTTCACTTATTATTTACTGATTTTACATTTAATATTAATCTTAAAATTTAACATGATCTCAAAATATTCTTTATTCTGTTTGATAGCCATCGTAACGATTTTATGTTCATATGATAAATTTAAAAATGAATAAAAAAATATGAAATTGTCACCAATTTTTTTTGGTTGAATGCGATCGGTCACTTATTAAAATTTATTATTTTAATTAGATTTTAAACTTAATTCAAGTTTATTAAAAAATAATTTTATGATTTGTGAAATAGTTTGGGTTCGAGAGTCGGTTACGCGTGGGAAAAGATTAACACTCCCACATTGCTCGTTTAAAACAGTACCAATTAACTATGTACAATCCATTGATTTTAATAAAAATAGATTTATTTTCGGTGTTTAAAAATAATTTCCTTGATTTTTCATTTATTGGGAATTGATTTTTTTATTTTATTTATTGTTCAAATTTTATTTGAAAAAAATAAATTTAAACCTTTTTATTGAAATAATTCTTAAAATATTTCAGTACGTTAATAATATTAGAAGAACTCTTTCTCACATAAAGATTTTTTAGGCATCGCTTCTCGGAATACCTTAGAATCCCATCCTTAGAGGCTCGAATTTACTTTTTGTAAAAACTTTATTATGCATGCAATGCAAAATACTAATATGTTGATGCACGTATTTTATTCTCTTTTTTAGAAATTTTATTAATTGTTTTATTTGATTTTTTATTTTTAATTTAAATTTTTGAAGAAAATTTTTTTATTATAGTGAAGTTTTTCTATAAATATTCTAATACACTGGTAATATTTTAAAAAAAATTTTTCACCTAGGGATTTCGTAAAGCATTATTACTCGGAATACTTTTAGAATCCCATCATTGGATAAATTTTTTTTATTTATATTATTATTATTTTTAATTTTGTTTTTTTAATAAATTAGTTAATTTTTACTTTTTTTTTAATTTTTATAAAAATTTTTTTATTGTATTAAAATTTTTTTATAAATACTCCAATACACTTGTAATATTTTAAAAAATATTCTCATTTAGAGATTTCGTAGGTATCACTACTCGAAGTACCTTTGAATCTCATTATCGGATAAATTTTTTTTTCTTACGTTTTTTATTAATTTTTTAAAATTATTTAAGGTTTATTTTTTTTAGTTTATTTTAAAATTATCAAAATTATAAAAATTTCAAAAAAATTTATTCTAATAAATACAAATAATTTAATATGCATAAATATTATGAAAATAACATATAACAAAATAAAATTTTCAAAAAATTTTTTTTTTACCTGAATCGGACCAATCAACAATCCGATCAACACGCAATCTAGTCCGACGTTTCGGTCTAGGTCAGTTCAGTTGGACCGGTTAGAGGTTGAGGAATGGATGGGTCATCGAGTCGGGTGCGCGAACCCCAAATTGGGTTACGGGTTGACGCACTGATCTCAGAGGCTAAAACAACGTCGTTTTGGCTTTGGCAGTTTATATAAAAGGCCCAAAAATATTTTTTTTCATTCACTTTTTTCTTTTCTCAGAAAAAAAAACCTCACCTTTCTCCCTTTTCAGACAAAATCCAAGGAGACCAATCGGTCATCATCACCACCATCGCCACTATCGGTCGTCAATAATCAAAAAATAAAAAAAATCAAAATATTTCTCTCAATCTTTAAAATCCAGATCTGAGCTTGTTTTTGTGAAAAGGACCTTCAAACGACGCAGATCTAACTTGAAAGGTTCGGTCAAAAATTTTTTTTATGTGTTTGTGTTTATTTTTTTTTTGTTTGGTGCTGTGGTCCTCGTTTTCAGAGGCTGTTATTTATACGTTTGTATGTGTTTGGTTTGCCTTGGATTTTTTTATTTGATAGAAAGTTTTTTTTTTAAATCTGGCAACCTTTTTTTTTACAGGGTTTCGAGTTTTTTTTTTTCGATCTCCTCTCCCTTTTAAAAAAAAAAAAGCTCTATTTATAGAGCTTTCTGGGATTCAAATCCTAGCTTTTCAAATGAGTTGTAGAATTTTGGTGACCGAAATCCATGCTGCCAATTAGGCAAGGTGTCAGGCTGCTGCCGACAACTAGCGATGACGATTTTAGACTTTAGGAAGAGTGCATTTAATGCACTCAGATTTTTATCAAACTAAATCGGATAAGAAAAAAAAATAAAAAAATATAAAATGATGTTTACAGCTGCCTCTCATTGCCTATTTTTGAGAATTAGGAATAAAATAACCATTTTATTCGAAAAGAAGAAACATTGAGCATAAAAACATTTTTTTAGGGCTCTTCTAAACAGAAGTTCAACAATATTTTTGAAAATTTAAAAAGCTCTTCGTAGCAGAAGCTCAACAACTTTTGAAAAATTACAAAGGCTCCTCTAAGTAGAGGCTCAACAACTTTAAAATTCATCATCTTGGAAAAGCTTTTCTAAGCAAAGGCTTAACAATTTTAAAAATCTTATCTGAAAAAAATTCCTTTAAACAAAGGCTTAATAACTTTAAAAATTTTATCTGAAAAGGTTCATATAAGCAGAGGTTTAACAACTTTAAAAATCTTATCTGAAAAATGCTCCTTTAAGTAAAGGCTCAACAACTTTAAAAAATTTAACAAGGCTCATCTAAGTAGAGACTCAACAACTTTAAAATTCATCATCCTGAAAAAGCTCCTCTAAGCAGAGGCTTAATAACTTTAAAAATCTTATCTAAAAAAAATTTCTTTAAACAAAGGCTTAATAACTTTAAAAATCTTATTTGGAAAAGGCTCATCTAAGCAGTAAAAATCTTATTTGAAAAAGGCTCATCTAAGCAGAGGCTCAATAACTTTAAAATTCATCATCCTGGAAAAGCTCCTCTAAGTAGAGGCTTAATAACTTTAAAAATATCATCTGAAAAAGCTCATCTAAGCAGAGGCTTAACAACTTTAAAAATTTATCTTGAAAAAGCTCCTCTAAGCAAAGGCTTAACAACTTTAAAAATCTTATCTGTTCTCGAGACCAAGTTCTCATATTTGAACAAGTAAATTTCTCTCTTTTGAAATCTTTTGTTTGATTATTATCTTTATTTGAATATCAAAATCTTATTTTTCATTAGGAAATGGAAGGTCTCTGTCTTTACTATAACTGTTCATGAATGTATGTACTAAGTGCTCTAAATGTAATGCATGTAATGCAATCAAAATTATTCATTGTAGTAAAAATGTTATCTAAATCTCCCACTTTTTACTTTTTTTATCAGAATTCTCAACAATTGCCATACGACTAATCTATTTTTAACATCTGACCGTTGTATTCTTCCCTAACAATATTTTTCTTCTTCAAAAGTCTGCAACATCAATGTCTTATCATGCTTTTCTCATCTTTTTTCATCTGTCTTTGTCAACTTTTAAAAAGTAAAGTTGAGATCTTTCGTGGTTGTTTTCCTTTTCATCATTTTAAGTTCAAGACAAACAAAATGCAGTCACATATTTCTCCTATTCAATTGTAAGGTGAACAAAAATATCAAATAAGAATAAAGGAATGGATATGCGTTATTTTCAAAAGAAAGATAGCAATTTCATTAGACTGATATTAAATGCATAGATAGGAACAAAGGTACCCAAATAATGATTACCAGATAATCATAAATAAAATATTCTCAAATTTTTTTAAAACTAAATTAGATGACTTTCTTGATTCTTCAAAATTCGTCAAACTACACTTACCCTTGTGTCGTGGGATCTTCTCTTGATGATGCTTCTTCTTCATATACAAGCCATCTTTTTCAGGTTTTCAACTTAGATATGTCATTCTTTTTCACTTTTTTTTACCTTTTTTTTATTTTTTGTTCTCGTTTTTAAGGAAAATATTTCTTTACAGCATTTAAATTTATCAGAATAGGCAAATCACCTCCATCCATCTCTATCAAAATTAATGCCCCATCAGAAAAAGATCTTTTTCACCATGTACGGGCCCTCTCAATTTGGTGTATATTTTTTTTTATTGTCATGTTAATTTGGGAGGATCTTTTTCAGCATTAAGTCTCATTCCCTAAAGCGATGGGGATGAATTTTTTTGTTATGTGCTCTCATCATCTTTTTTTGATATAATTGATCATGACAAAGTGTTGTAAGTCTTTTCTCTTTAATAAGGTTCAATTGCTCGTAGCCATTTTGAACCCATTCTGCTTCCTCTAACTCTACCTCTATTAAGACTCTCAGCGAAGGAATTTTCACTTCAACTGGTAGCATAACTTTCATTCTATATACCAAAAAGAATGGGGTAGCCCCTGTAGATGTTCGGACTAATGTTTTATAAGCATGTAAAGTAAAAAGTAACTTTTCATGTCAACCTTTGTAAGTATCAGTCATTTTTTCTAAGATTTTTTTGATATTCTTATTTGCAGCCTCACTACCCCATTCATCTTTGAACGATATGGTACCGAATTATGATAATGAATCTTAAATTGAATGCATATTTCATTCATCATTTTGCTATTCAAATTTTTGGCATTATTAGAAATAATCATTTTTGAAAGCTCATATCTACATATTATCTCATTTTTTATGAACTTGCATACCATAGATCAAGTCACACTAGCATATGATGCAGCTTCTACCTGCTTCGTGAAATAATCAATTATCACAAAAGATGAATCTATGTCCATTCAAAGCTTTTAGAGTGTGGTACTAATGACATACATGCCCCATATAGAGAATGATCATAGAAGAGCCAAAATATGTAATGCTATTGGAAGAACGTGAATCTTATCAGCATAAATCTGACACTTATGATATTTTTTGACTTAATCAATACAGTCACTTTTCATTGTCAACCAATAATAGCCAGCCCTTATAATTTGTCTAGCCATCATATGACCATTTGCATGTGCCTCACAAACTCTATCATGCATTTCTTTAATAATTTTTTTTGCTTCAGCTGCACTCACACATCTTAAAAGCATTTAATCTCGATCCCTTTTATAGAAGACATCTCTATCTAGGAAAAAACTCATAGCCAACTTTTTGATAATCCTTTTATCATTTTTTGTTGCATGTTTCGGGTATTGCTGGCTTTTAATGTATTGCATAATGTCATGATACCATAGCTTCCTATCAACTTTTTTTTTGACACCTGAACAATGTGTTAATTCATCTTTCACGTCCAGCTTGATAGGTTAGATTTCAGTATTTGCATTTATTTTAATCATTACAGCTAGAGTAGCTAATGCATCAGCAATTTAGTTCTCCTTTCTAGGCAAATGCTCAAATTAAACTTTTTTAAATAGCTTGACTAACTCAGAGATGTATTTATGGTACTGGATTAACTTGGAATCTCTTGTTTCCAATTCTCCTCGTAACTGATAGATGACTAGAGCTGAATCTCTAAACACATCCAACATTTTGATCTTTTTTTCAATCGCTACTTGTAAACCCATAACACAAGCCTCCTATTCAGCCACATTGTTTGTGCAATTAAAATTTAACTTGGCTGTGATGGGATAATAATGTTCATTGAAAGATATTAAAATTACCCCAATACCATGACCTAAAGCATTAGCAACTCCATCGAAATACATCATTAAAAACTTCTCAATAGGTTTATTTTCTTTAATAGCCATCACATCTTCATCAGAAAAATCTAGTTTCATTGGCTCATAAGTTTTGGTTGCATGATTGGTAAGAAACTCGACTATTACACTTTTCTTAATAGCCTTTGGAGTCACATAAACAATATCATATTCTGAAAGTATAACTTGTCATCGTGCTATTCTCTCCATCAATGAAGGCTTCTCGAAGATATACTTAATAGGATCCAACTTTATTATGAGCTAAGTAGTGTGATATAGCATGTATTGTCGAAGCCTTTGAGCTGTCTAGGCCAATACATAACACATTTTCTCTAATGGTGAATATTTGGACTCATAATCAGTGAATTTCTTGCTCAAGTAGTAAATTGCTCATTCTTTCTTGTTAGTTTTATCTCTTTACCCAGCACACACCCCATTGAATTTTCATGCACTGTTAAGTACAAAATCAAAGGTTTTCCTGAGATTGATAGTACCAACACAAGTGGAATTGACAATTATTTTTTAATCTTATCAAAAGTTTTTTTGGCATTCATTATTCCATTCTCTTAGATCATGTTTTCTAAGAAGCTAGAAAATAAGATTGCACTTGTAGGTGAGTTGAAAGATAAAACGGGCAATATAGTTCAATCTTTCTAGAAACTTTGTACTTCTTTTGAAGTATGATGAGGAGATAAGTTTTGAATGACTTGTATCTTATTTGGGTCCATTTTGATTCCTCTTTCACTAACCATAATGCCTAATAGTTTTATTGATTTATCATTAAATGTACATTTGACAGGATTCAACTTTAGCTAAAATCTTCTCAACCTGTCAAACAATTTTTTGAGATTGACTACATGATATTCTCCTTCACTAGATTTTACAATTATATCATTCACATATATTTCTATCTCTTTATGCATCATATCATGAAATAGAGTTACCATTGCTCTTTGATAAGTAGTACTAGCATTTTTTAACCCAAAAGATAGACTTTGTAACATAATGTCCTCCACATAGTCACAAATGTGATTTTTTTTTATATCATCTCAAGTCATCTTGATATGATTATAGCTTGATAAGCTATCCATAAAGGAAAATGTGGAGTGCCTAGTAGTAATATCTATTAGAGTATCGATATGAGATAGAGAAAAATTATCCTTAGGACTTGCCCTATTCAGGTCTCGATAATCGACACACATTCTCACTTTTTCATCCTTTTTTAGAACTGATACTATGTTGGCTACCCATTCATGATATTTTGTCACCTTCAAAAATTCAGCATCAAATTGCTTCTTCATTTTCTCTTTAATTTTTAGCAGTATCTCCGATTTCATATGCCTTAGCTTTTGCTGTACAGTATTGCATTCTAATTTCAAAGGTAACTTGTGTTCTACAATATCAGTACTGAGTTCTGACATATCTTGGTAAGACCACGCTAACACATTTACATATTCTCAGAGCAGCTCTTCTAGCTTTTACCTTTCAGTTGGTAAAATAGATGTACCAACTTTGACCTCTCTTTTATTTTCATTGTCTTTTAAATTCACTAATTTGATAATTTTTTGGTGGGGTTCAATTGACTTATTTTCATGATCTATAAATTTTAACAAATCAAGAGGTAGTGTGTACTTATTCAAATCTTCCTCATTATCAAGTTCATCAACATAAATTAAGTTTTTGAAATCAAATCCAAGATTATTACCATGATTATCTTTGTGTTCATTATTGGAGACCCTGCAAAGGGTAAGATGAAAAGAATATTGGCACACAAAAATGAAATGGCAAGAAAATGATGAAAAGAGAAAATGAAAAGCAAAATGAAGATGAAAATAATAGAAGAAATATGGATGCATCTTCTAAGTCTTTTTTCAAATATAAAGACACACAAAAGATCACCCAATGCTCACAGAAAGTAATTAGGGATTTAAAGTTTTATAATATATTACTTTTCAAAAGTTTTAAAAACAACAGGTAGCTCTATGATTCTCCAGTTATTCAACTCAAAATCTGAAGGATAAGGGTGCACGAATAGCTATTCATCTCATATTTTATTTTTTTTATCATCTACCATTTGAATGGGTAGCTCAAAAAACTCTTTCATCATCCTGCACTTAGGGCTCCAAGTAAATCTGGGTAAATATATCATCCCAAATGGAAAGAATCATAGAGGTAAAGGATGACCATGAGCTCTGACTTTGGCTCATATCCCCTAAGATTAACCATTCATTTATCTTTTTTCTCATTCACCATTTTCATTCTGTCCCCTATTGTTGGCTTATATCCTAAGCTGAATCTATTTTTCTTATCATATACTGCTGGTGGCTCTATGATTCCTTATAGGTTCTTTTTTAGTCCAATTTTAGGTTACCATCCCATTTTAGTGAGTTGCTTAATGACCATTTTAATAGTCGTAGATAAGTGTGATGAATATAATTTAGATCATTCAATCACATATATTGCATTAGTAATTTTAAAAGATCTATATGAGCACTCTAAGGCTTCATCTGTTATTTTTACATAAAGAGTATTTACCGGTTGGGTGACCAATAAATCTTCTTCTCCTACCACACATGTCAATTTTTTATCAATAATGAATTTGAAATTTTTTATGTAATGAGGATGAAACAACACTTTTCATATGAATCCACAGCCTACCCAATAAGTAATTGTACGAGGGAGAGATATCCATAACTTGGAATTTCACATTGAAAGTGCACGGGCCAATCTGTAATGGCATTTCTATATCTCTCAGCACCTCTCTTTGGGTCTCATCAAAGGCTCGAACTATCATATGACTAGGTTTCATGTAAGATTCATCCACAAGTAATTTTACCAAAGTAGTCATGGGTATAACATTGATGGATGAGCCATTATCGATCAAAACCTTAGCCATTATATGACTTTTGCATTTTACATTAATGTGGAGAGCCTTGGTACTTTCTCGATCTTTAGGAGGAATCTCTTCATCACTGAAAGAGATATAGTTTGAAATTGTCAGATTGCCAACAAGCTATTTCACGTATTTAACAGAGATATTGTGAGACACATATGCTTGATTCAGCACCTTCAGTAGAGCATTACAGTGTGATTCTAAGCTTAGCAATAATGACAATTAAAAAATTCTAGCTGACATCTTGTTAAGCTGTTCTACCACGCTATACTCATTATGTTTTATTAGCTTTAAAAATTCACAAACTTCATTTTCAAAAATTGGCTTATAATATTCTTTTTTTGGGACTGCAATAAGATTATTATGATTTTTTTTTCACCTTTGCCTTCTCTTTTCTGGCTTTCTCTAAAGCTTTTGGAGTATTATAACATCTTTCACTTCAAGTCATACTTCATACGTCCGTTATGTTTTTAGTATTTAGATTAATTACGATATCACAATCATACTTCTATGGTACTACTTTATCATTCTAATATGAAAAAAGGCCAAAAACTTTAATTGTCACTATTGGTCGGGAGATGAATTTTTCTGACCTCAGTGTCAGCTTCTCATCATAATAAATAGTAACTGATTTACACACAAATTTATTAATGGTAGACACTTCAACTTTCATCAACTCTTATTTTTCTTCGTAAAACTCTATTTAACCTATATCCATCAACTTTTGCACCTTTTGACAGAATTGGTGACAACTCTCGATAGAATGCCCCAAAGCACCTCTATAATAATTATAGCTCTCAGTTGAGTTAATCGCTTCAGAGCAATTCTGAGGTTTTATTGACTTCGACATGTCAACTTTGACTAAAGTTTCAAACACTTTAGCCATAAGAGTTTTGACATCTTTTATCCCTCTTTTTACATAGCTTGCTTGCCTATCAATCAAAGCATTTATCGATGGCCTAATGTGGTTTGATAAAGGATTTTCATTAACATTTGGAGTCCCTTGTTGGTTGTTCTCAAAGTTTAACACCCTTTCATTGATTAACCTTTGCATTTTACGCTTCAAAGTAGTACAATTCTCAGTGGAATGACCTGGGTTCCCATAGTGATAATCATAATGCGCATTGGGGTTATACCATTTGAGAAATGAAGGTTTTAAGGGTTCAACAATAATAGAAACGAGTAAATGTTTCTCAATAAGTTGAAGGTATAAATCCATATATGTCATGGGAATATGGTTAAAAGTGGGTTTTTTTTGGGTGTTTCTTGAAGTTTTTGGACCACTATTTGGACTAAGTCTTTATTTTAGTCTTGTAGGTGCAATAGGACGATTATAAAAATAGGTAGGTGTCTGAAAAGATGACTGAAATTAAGGTAGATAAACTGGTTATGGTAATGGCTGGTATGATTGATACAGATGAAGAGTGGATATAATATTATTTATGAGAGCGTAATGGGTTTGGTAGACTGTTGTAGGGTAGGGCATGAAACCTCTGAATTGCTATCCCACATAGTTCACCGCTTGAGCTTCATTTTTTCTTAAGAACTCCACCTTTTTTTACGCTGCTTGTTTCTCCTGTATCAAGCTTACCATTATTTATAACATTTTTAATAATCTCACCCGATATCACCATATCTACAAAGTTTTTGGTTGTATTGCCTATCAGTCTCTTATAGTATGATACTTTCAGGGTATTTACAAACAAGACAGTTATTTCTTTCTCAATGAAGGGAGATTATACTTGTGCGATGATATCTCTTCATCTTTATGCATATTCTTTAAAGTTTTTAGTTACTTTTTTTTTCATACTCTATAAAGATAGACAATCTAGAGCTAGATCTCTGACATACTGATATTGTGTAAGAAATGTCCTTGTGAGTTCTTGTCAGGAATGAATACGAGTTTTATCTAGTTGAACATACCACCTGATTACAGATCTCGTAAGACTATCTTAAAATACATGCATTAACAACTTCTCATCACGAGTATGTGCTATCATCTTACGATAATACATGATGATATGAGTCATTGGGCATTTCGTGCCATCATATTTTTTAAATTCAGAGACTTTAAATTTAGGTAGAATGGCCATATCTGGAACCAAGCAAAAGTTGGCTATATCCGTGAAGTCATAAAAATTTATTCCCTCTACGGTCCTAAATCTTTCTTTTAATACTTTCATCTTCTGTTGGGCAGTAGTATCTTCTACTTTCTCGAGTGTCTTCATCCCTAGCTTTTTTTTCTCTTTAAGATCATCCAAATCAGGAACAAAGATTGGTTAGGGTGGTTTTTTCATTATAACGAGATTAACAAAATTCTGAAATTATCCTAGAGCAGGTGTGGATGTTATTCCTAGATAAGGATTGAAATATCCATTAGGAGTAGGCATTCGTACTCTAGTTTCTTGAAAATGTTGGGTCGATCGTGGCTCAAACCCTAGAGGATAAACATGATCTACTGTATTTGGCAATTGCTCTTAAAAGCTAAGATTTTCTTTCACTGCTTTTCTCTTGTCAAGTTTCTTGAGATATTTATTATTATACTAAGATCCCCTCTTAGTTCTTCTTGAGCTTTTTCAATTATCTCAAATTGACTGGCTTGTTCTTATTCCATGATTCTTGTTTGAGTCTTAGTATTGTGTGAATGATGAGTAAGTTAGGTTAAAATTTTTGGTGGATGAGTTATTCTTGAACCTTTATTACCACAAAATTTTTTTTTTTTTAAAAAAATCAGAATGCCATGTGTTAAAAAATTTATTTTTTTATTTATTTTATGAAAATGATGTACATGATGCATGAATGCAAGTGAGAGATATTTACTTTTGGACGAATTTCAACACTAAAAATTTTTATTGATTCCATATAACTTTTATTACATGAGATTTACCATCCTAGAATTATATCCATAGAAGCATTTGACTTGTTCATAATAGTCATTCACCTTATCTAGAAAGTTCACTAAGCGTTGTCCATATTCTCTTATGGGATTGACTTCTCTTCTTAACGCTTCTACCTTTTCAACCATCTTTCATGCTTTTTTCACTGCCTTGCAAACTTGATTGGTCATGTGTTTTATATACTGTTGCCTTTCTAAGCTTTTTGCTTTTCATCTTATGCGAGCATCTCTTTCTGAATCACATGTGAAGATTTAATCTTTTTTCCTTTTATGCCACTCATCTATTATAAATATGGCTCTTGTGGTCTTGCAGTTGCATCTCTAACCCTTAAATCACCTAGTGAAGTGATTTTTTTTTGTTTAGTACTTCAAAATGCTTTCTTCTCTCTTTTACGAGCATGGCTTTCAACTTTTCATTTTTTTTTTGGTATTTTACCAATCTTGCTGAAGCTGTAAAGTATAACCCCTTTCAATTCTGATATTCTTAAAAAATTCTGGTGGCCTCTTCTTACTTTTCTTGAGCTTTGCCCTTCCATTAGTCCATTTTCTCTCGGAGCTCATCCATTTCACATTGCCGACTAAGGTAAGACTTGGTGACTTTTTTGGTTTCGAATTAAACTCTTAATATCTTATTTTCTTGGTGCAGATCTTTTAAATTATTATTGGCCATATCTCATTCTTTTATGATCTTTTCCAATCTGTTTCTTTATATTTTTACTTCATATTTTAATTGTCTCACCTTCTCGCAAAGTCTTAAATTTTTTCTTTTTCAGCTTCTAATTCTTTCTTAACAAGCTCAACTTTTGATAATTATACTTCTATCAAAAGATTAACCGATTGGTGTGAGTAATCATTAAGAGAAAGTACTATATCTCTAGGCTGTTTTACTTTTCAAATATGATAATTAGGAGCGACTTTGTCGATGAGAGATCCTAATCTCATTCTTTGCATTTTTTCCACGCTTGGATTAATTGCTCCAAAGTTCTTGATAGATTTGATTCCCCGTAAATGAATTCTACTTGAATCAGGCCATGAGTAGCAGGAACAAACTGTTTTACATCAAATTGCCTAAGCACCATCAATGAAACGTAACTTACAACACCCTATAGCCCTAACAGTGGTATTTACGGCTCACTTTTTTTATGATACAACAAAGGCACACGAGGCATCCAAGGCACCATCCATTCGATTTCATCCTCGGTAAGCCTTCGCAAGAAAATGACCCACTCTTTCTTAGTCTTCAATGTTGGTCATCAACTTTTACAGAACTCTTTAATTGGTGCTCTATTCCATAGATACGGCTTTGAAAATATACTATTTTCACACTTGAAATGACTTTTAACCCACACAGATAATAGCGATGCACACCCTATAAACCATCATTTTCCATTTCGTCAATAGAAATTCAACGACCTAATGGTTTTAGCTAGAACTGTTGATGAATGATTAATTGCTTGGGTTTCAATTTGCTTAAAAAAGCCTATCATAGTTATCTCAATATAACCCAAAGTCTTCAAAAAAATTATCATGCCATACAATGATAGAGCAAACACAGCCATGCTTTAATCATTATTTAAATGCTCTTGAATAAAATCTCGAAGAAAGTCCTAATGGATGCCGATATGTTCACCTTTAGGCTTTGCAAAGGAATCAATAGTTTCTACTTTAGCCCTCATAAACTTGGCCAACTTTTTATGATGACCTGATTTTGACTTTCGAGTAAACACTTTATCTGGACATTATAGTTCTATCCCAAGCAAAATCGAATACTCCTTAATGGTTGACACCAAATCCTTTTGATTAAAAGTGAAGTATCTATAAGATGGATCCAAAAATTGTATAGTTGTCCTGACCATCTGTTCATCAATCACTACTAAAATGAGAGATACGATCTGCCCATACTTCTTGTAAAAGCTTTCTTTTTTTTTTTGCATTTAACTGACCCTATATGATGGCTAAGTCTTCTAAATCATTTTGTGTGAAATCCAAATGTACTTTCTCAGGTAACTCAGATACAAAGTCGATAGGCAAACAATCTCCATTCTTTTGTTGGACTTCTTTCGACCAAACATGTACATCATTATACGGCTCATACGAGACACTGACTGAGAATGAGCAAATCTATAGTTCTATGAGATCCATAAAGACTTTTTGGGAGAAATATATCCTAGAGCAAATGTTTCGATGCAGAACTATATGATATGATTAATGCAAAAAAAAAAGAAAAAGAAACAAAATTGAGTTAAAATGAAACAAAATTGAGTTAATGTAAGGATGCAGTTTGAGAAAAAATATTTTTTTAAGTTTTAAGATTTTTTTTTGTTTTATTTTGTATTACACACAACTTTTATTCTTAGGTATTTTCTACAAAAAGGTGGATAAGGCTCTATCTAAGGCTGGTTTCTTAGGCTTATTAAATGTTGAGTTTAGATTGATACGTGTCTAAAGGTTCCTAAATTGTTCCTCATTGTCGTTCACGCTGAACTAGTGAGGCATCTCGATCCTTAACCATTACAGGCTACGAACGAAAAGAGTTCAATTTGAGTGGAAGTATTTCACTTGTCATTACGAAAATTATCACCCCACAAAGGCATGGTACTTTACTTCCTTCTATAAGGGATAGAGCTTGGGTATAAAGCTTATGTATAAGATGCATCGTGTTATTGTATGTGCAAATATATCCTAATTTATTGAGAGTAATATATACAGAAAAATAAAGCATAAGAGGCATAGTAAAAGAAACGTGTGTGAATTTTTTTCTTTTTGTTTTCGATTTGTTTTTTTTTTTACTTTTTTTATTAAAAATGAAAAATAAAAATATAAGAAATCGATTAAGACTGTTTAAATAAAAAATTGAGGATAACACATAGTTAATTTTGGCCTGACTCTCGAAAACAAAAGACGTCCCCAGTGGAGTTGTCAAGTTGTCATAACGGTTTTGTGTCCGTCCGATGAATTTGGAAATGAATAAAAAAAATATGGAGTCACCATCAATCTTTTTTGGCTAGGTGTGATTGGCCACATGTTAAAATTTATCCTTTTAATTAGATTTTAAACTTAATTAAAGTTTATTAAAAAAATAATTTTATGGTCTGCGAAACAATCTGGGTTCGGGAGTCGATTACGCGTGAGAAATAATTAACACCCCCATAGCGCCCGTTTAAAATGGTACCAATTAACTATGTGTTATCCATTGATTTTAATAAAAATACTCTTATTTTCGGTGTTTAAAAATAATTTCTTTGATTTTTCATTTATTAGGAATTGTTTTTTTTATTTTATTTATTGTTCAAATTTTGTTTGAGAAAAATGAATTTGAACTATTTTATTGAAATAATTCTTAAAATATTCTAATACGTTGGTAACATTAGAAGAACTCTTTCTCACCTAGAGATTTCTTAGGCATCGCTTCTAAGAATACCTTAGATCCCATCTTCGAAGGCTCGAATTTATTTTTCATAAAAATTTTATTATGCATGCAATGTAAAATACTAATATGTTGAAGCACATATTTTATTTTCTTTTTTAGAAATTTTATTAATTGTTTTATTTGATTTTTTATTTTTAATTTAAATTTTTGAAAAAAAAAGAAATTTTTATTATATTGAAGTTTTTTTATAAATATTTCAATACACTGGTAATATTTTAAAAAAATCTTCTCACCTAGGGATTTCATAAGGCATCACTATTCGAAATACTTTTAGAATCCCATCATTTGATAAAATTTTCTTTTTCCTTAGTTATATTATTATTTTTTTTAATTTTGTTTTTTTAATAAATTAGTTAATTTTTATTTTTTTATTTTTATAAAAAGAAAATTTTTATTGTATTAAAATTTTTTTATAAATACTCAAATACACCGGTAATATTTAGAAAAATCTTCTTATTTAGAGATTTCATAGGTATCACTACTTGGAGTACCTTTGAATCTTATCATTGGATAAAAAATTTTCTTTTTTTTCTTACATTTTTTATTAATTTTTAAAAATTATTTAAGGTTTATTTTTATTTGATTTTTATTTTTTTAGTTTACTTTTAAATTATCAAAATTATAAAAATTTTAACAAAATTTATTCTAACAAATACAAATAATTTAATATGCATAAATATTATGAAAATAACATATAAAAAATTTAAAATTTCAAAAAACCTGAATCGGACCTGTCAACCATTCGATCAACGCACGGTCTGGTCCAATGGTTCAATCTGGTATCAGTGGTTCGGTCTAGGTCAATTCAATTGAACTGGTCAGAGGTTAAGGGATGGATGGGTCATCGGGTCAGGTGCGCGGACTCTGAGTCGGGTCATAAGTTGATGCGCAGATCTTCAAGGGCTAAAACGACGTCATTTTGGTCTTTATTGAAACGACGTCATTTTGGCTCTGGCAGTTTATATAAAAGGCCCCAAAATTTTTTTTGATCACTTTTTTCTTTTCTCAAAAAAAAAAAAACCTCACCTTTCTCCCTTTTCAGACAAAATCCAAGGGGATCGATTGGTCATCATCACCATCGTCGCCACCGTCAGTCGTCGATCTACGACGATCGAAAAATCTAAAAAAAAACCAAAATATTCCTCTCAATCTCCAAAGTCCAAATTTGAGCCTGCTTTTGTGAAAAAGGGGTTTCAAACGAAGCAAATATGGCTTGGAAGGTTCAGTCAAAATTTTTTTTGATGTGTGTCTGTGTTTGTTTTTTTTTTTTTTTTTATGTTTGGCACTGTGGTCCTCATTTCCAGAGGCTGTTGTTTCTACGTTTGTATGCGTTTAGTTTGTTTTGAATTTTTTTGTTTGATAGAAAGTTTTTTTTCTTGAATCTGGCAACCTTTTTTTTTTAAGGTTTCGAGTTTTTTTTTTTTTTTTTTTATCTCTTCTCCTTTTTTTAAAAAATAAGCTCTATTTATAAAGCTTTTTGGGATTCAAATCCCATATTTTTTTTGGGATTCAAATTCCAGCTTTTCAACTGAGCTGTGAAATTTTAGTGGTTGAAATTTACGCTGCCAAGTTAGGTAGGGTGTCTGGCGGTTACCGCACATATTCCTCCGAGAGGACGATTGGGGCGTGGGCATAATGGTTTTTATGACACTATCAATAATTCGATTCATTTTCAATTAGGCCTTGCCCTAGCCTCTTTAGGGGTTATTACGTCATTGGTAGCTCAACACATGTACTCTTTACCTGCTTATGCGTTCCTAGCACAAGACTTTACTACTCAAGCTGCATTATATACCCATCACCAATACATTGCAGGATTCATCATGACAGGAGCTTTTGCCCACGGAGCTATAATAGTGATGATTTTAGACTTTAGGGAGAGTGCATCTAATGCACTTATATTTTTGTCAAATTAAATTGAATAAGGAAAGAAAAAGAAGGAAAAAGAAAAAAGAAAAAAAAATATAGAAACAAAGAAAAATAAAAAAAAAAGCAAATGGTGTTTACTGTAGCTCTTTCGTGAAAAGTTTACATATTACCATTTGATTTTTATATTAAATGTTTATTTAAACATTTAACGTGTTCTCAAAGCAGGTATTAACCTATTCGTTAACCTTTTTGTGATAAATATATTATGTTTACAATACGAAATTTATATTGCATGCCCACATGTGAAATTCATGAAATGTGATAGGTATGTTGTCTCTAAAAGGAGTATTAAAAATGAAGATAAAAGAAATCTCCTATTTGTTAAATTGGAGATAACTTGAGCTCATAAATATAATACGGATCAATCCAATACTGAATGAACTATAGCAGTACGGAGAAGGATTGATTTTTCATATTTTATGGGTCTCCTTTCCTTGTCAACAAGTAGAGTTTCACGGCTTTTCCTTTTTCTGGATATAAGCCTATAGATGTTCATTGATTGTGGGATTTTATATTCAGGTATACGATATTGAAAGTGTAGAACAAATTATCCCATGAAGAATTGAATCTGGCGACAACTTTTACTGGAAACACAAGTATGAGAGGAGAGGAAATAGGTAGGTCTCCCAACTACAAAAAGGACAATTTGACTCGTAGATAAGAAATGAAAGATTCTTGAGACCCCAGTTGTACTGTGAAGGTTGGATAAGAAAATTCAGAATGTAGACAAGGAACTTGTGGGAAACAATTGTCCAGGGTACGATCACCATGGCATACTTTCTGAGGTTACAGATCTGAATAGACCATGGATACAGTGGACAGAGGTATAAAACTTTCAATTTCAATGGTACAACAATAAATAATGAGAGATACTTGTCACGGGAACTTTATTGGCAGTTTCCTGGCTGCGGCAACAGGTAGGCAGATTGAATATTTTTCAACATATCATCTGCATGTAGGATGGCTAGCCAGAGAGAGACTCAGAGCATCTGTTTACCTTTCCTTTGAATGAAATGCAATTAGAATTTTAACCCGTCTTACTGTTCAAAAGTGCTTTCTAAAAGCAGGATGAAACTGCACATGTATCATTATTAGAGAAAGCAATTTAGTCTGAATCCCACCAATTGATTTGATTTGATTTTTTAAAATTAATTTATTTTTTAAAAAATAAATATGAGATCAGATCATGTTAGAATTGAGTTTTAGACAAATATAATCTTATTTAACTTGATATATATATAAATTAATTTTTAATTATATATAATTATATTAAAAATTTTTTTTATTAATTTTAGATTACGTCATATATAATTTTATATAATATCAAATTATATCAAATTTAAATATAAAAAAATAAAAATATCATTAAATTGAATTGAATTTAAATTATATATATATATATAATCGAATCGAATTCAATACGAATAAAAACTCTCTTCTCCGTAGCCATCACTAATCATTATATGATCATTTTTTTTTTAAAGTGTTTTAAACAAAGAACCAAGATTAAAAAATACATATGGCTTTGGTTTCTTGTTCAAACTTGCATTAGTCAATTCACTTATTTGGTTTGGTTTTTTATAAAAATTTCATGGGTGTGAATTGATGTTGTTAAAATATGAAAGACTTACTAATAAGTGATTGGTTTAATCGGTTAAAATTATTTCTCTCGATAAAAAAATTGAGTTCGAATCTTGTCGTTGGTTTAATCGATTAAAATCATTTCTCTCGATGAAAAGATTTTGAATTCGAATCCTGTTGATAATCATTTATTGAGATAATCTTGAATACATGACTTATAATTATCTATTTTAATTTGTCAAGTATGACATATTTTTTTTTAATCTGAAAGATAAAATAATCTATCTACTTTAAATTTTTCTTACAAAAAAATATATATACGGAAGATTTGAAGTAAAATTATTTATGTATTGTAAGAACGCAGGGACCCCTACATTAGTAAATATTCCCATTCCGTTCCTGTCCAACTTCTCCCCTTTCCCATCAGAAACTACCAGTTGTCCTGGAAAAAGCATTGTCTCAAATTCTCACCCCAGAAAATGAAAAGAAAGAACAAAGCGGAGAAAACTGTTTAGTCATTTCAGGTCCTTCAAATCCAGAAATGATCACATCTTTGATATGAACAGATCACCTTTCAAAGATAACATAATGGCTAACAGCAGAAATGCAAGACCATACACAGTCACACAACCAAAAAAATCCAACTATAGAGTTACTTTCAGTCTCTTCATAATGACCCACGACCTTTACAAGTGAACCTACGCTACTCACTGCTCATCATAGCTAACAATCAAACAACAATCCTACCCTCTCTAAATTCTTGTTTTTTCTCCGTTTTTTTTTTTTTACCTTTCATTTTTTTACATCATGATAATGAAAATCAAAGTCTCTGTCCAATGTTTTCTTTCTATTGGCTTTGATTAACAACATTTTTTCCCCGCGTTTTCTAGAACTTTCGGGTGCTGAAGACATTTCCTTCTTAGCTGGATATTCTACCTGAATCCATCAGTTTCTCGTACGAAGAATTGCTTGTAATTCGTGACAGAATGGAAGAATCTGAGGAAAATAAAATGTTCAATCAGAACTTAATAAGTAAATTTAAGATTTTAAGACTCAATTATTAGTTTAAGACAATGAAACTATACCTATAGAAGATGCATTGCTTAACTTCTCTTGTGAAGAATCACTTGTGCATCTCGACAACCAAGAAGATTCTGCTGCCAAAACAAGAAAAGAAAAAAAAAAGCTAAGCATCGAATTCCAAATTAAACCAAAAGGTTATGATTAACATAAAACAAGATTAATTACTATAATTAGTACCTCTTGATGAATTGAAAGATTTTTTGCAATGCAAAATGGCGCTTTGGATCCCATCATGTTGCAGTAGCAGCGAATCATCTCTCCTACTAATCGGCGATGCTGCAGCCGAAGCTGATCTGCTCTTTCCCAAGTGCTTGCACACCCCTCTAACCCCTGTTGAAAGATTCCCCTGTTTCTCCTTCATGGAATATACCGTTGCCGGAGAAGCAACTGGAGATGACATTGATAAGTCACCTAAGACTTTTGTCTTGTCACTTTGACTGTTCTTTTTTGAGACTTTTACGTACAATGGCTTGACTATATTCAAGTATTTTTGTATCAGATCTTTTGATAATCTCTTTGAGGAATCGTCTGATAACAAGTCCTCCGTTTTGCCTTTTGTTTTCCACAAACTATTTTCCCTGGTGAAGATTGGGAGGTTTGGAGACTCCTCTAATTTGAATTTCACTTTGAAATGCTTGCTGCTGCCTTTCTTTTCATGCTTTGGGGTCTCCATAGAAATACCGAAGAACTCTGTTTTCTCTGAGCTATGTGTATTACTAGTATTTGCCATTGACTTTGACTTCTTGAGAGTAAAGACTCGAAATTTCGGAGCTGATTTTAACAGAGTTATGGGAGATTGAGGCTTGGAGCTTGACTCAATGGGGATGATCTTTCTTTTGGAGAAGTGATCGTTGGGAGACAGAGAACGAGTTTGCTGTCGCAAGTCGAGCTCTTTATCACCAACATTCTTAGCTGATTCATGGAACACTTCCTCTTCCTTGGAATCAAATCTTTTCTTGTCTTTGACACCGTTCTCTTCACGGCCGTAGCTGCAGACGTTTCCCTTGTCGTCAAAATCATGTAAAGGAAGCTCCAAGTCGATGAAAGAGTCCTCCCCTTCATCCAACTCATGATCTGAAACAATCAAAGACGTTGGAATCTGGGTGGAGCCTCTGTTTCCATAACACGGTTGGTTTGGGTTCTCCTTGTGAACACCATAGCTGGGTTTCCAAAATCTGAGAAAACTGAGAGCTTCCATGGTAATTAGAAAGAGAGAGAAGAAAGAATACGAGAGAGACGAATGTGATGGGAAAAAAAAAAAAACTAGTTCTAAAAAAGAGACCCTTTGCACTCCGTTTTATGGGTGAGTTGACAGAAATTGAAAATGGTGTTTCAGGGGCATCTCAGGGTGAGCCAAGCTTTTTATTTCCACTTTTACAAAGAGACTAGGCAGAGAGAGAGAGAGCTTTGCTTTTGAACAGTGTTTATTTTGTAGGTTTGGTTGTTTTTGCTAGCCTAAGGAATTGTTTGCGTGGAAATACAGGTAGAGCACGTGACCGGCCTTACGAGATTAAGAAAGAGAAAAGAGAAAGACAGATCTTTACAAATGACGCAATTTACTCTCTAAAATGGTTATAGCTTTAGCATACGATACAGAAAATACAGATATACTGTTACAAATTCAGATTTGCAGGCATTGGACTCAGCCTCCACGCGCAGTCTCCATCACCACCATTCTTAGATTCTGTAGTTTTCCACTGTTTGTCTTGTCTTTTCAATTTCATCGCTTCTGTTTGCTTGTTTACTTCCGTCCAGTATCAGGTTTAACTTTGTACAATACTGTTGCCTTGAACATTTTTATTCCTATATTTTTTGGATAACGAAAATCAGACCATTTTTTATGACAAATTTCGCATCTTCATTATAATTATTTGCTGCTACTTCTAGCTTTTAATTTTTCAATCAATTATGGTTTGGACGAGGCATTATTTTAGATACATTATTACCGAGTCCAAGCCCATTTGGCCATTAGCCATACCCTTTTTTCTATTTTTCTTTTTTTGTTTTTTTATCATTGCATTTAGGATTAGCTACATCTATCTGACCCCCCCCCCCAAAAAAAAAAAATAATGAGGTCTCGTTCAAACATGATTGGAGGCAAGGCTAAGAAATTCAATGAAGAAATTGTGGGGATGATATTTCTTGCATTTTGTTAGGTGGCTTTTGAAGTCAACTCAAGGTTTCTGAAATGTTGGGACAATGTCGGGAATTAAACATAGCTTACAAATATCAGTACATTTCAGAGAAAACCACTTATATTCTACAAACATGCATATGTTAAACAAAGATAAATTGAAGAATGCAAAATATGTTGCGAAATGTAAAGCCAGGGTGCGCCAAAGGGAAGGCGAGTGGAATGGGAAAAGAATGAAAGCTCTTTTATTACTGAGGTAGTTTGACGGGGATTTTGTTACAGAAAAAAAAAAAAGGGAAAAGAGCCAAAAAGAAAAGGAGGAAACGGTAGCTCCTTGTTGGAAACGAAAGAGTGCTATACTTTCCCACATGGTCTTAAAAGATCTGGTAGGTCAGACATTGGGTTCTTTTACAAGGCAAAGGCAGCGGTGTAGCTGTGGCCACGCATGTAATGCAATGCTTTGGAAGCCTTAGCGGCTACCTTTGAAGAGGTCTAACTCTACATTTTTTTGAGCCGAGGGCAAAGGGTCCAAGTCTTACTGTCTTACCAGAAAAGGTTTGACTCGCCGAGATGGGTTTAGCCCTTCTTTTGAATGGTCTTTACAGTGAAAGTCATAATGATAAAGAAGAAACTCTTAGCCCAAAAGAAACAAAGGTAACCTTAAGCATATTACTTTGAAGTAGCACTTCTTTTTCTTTTAAAGATGCAAATATAATTTTTTAGTTCCCTTGGACAGTATCCTAGGTGCTCCTTTATTTTCCCATTAAGCAAACAAAATGAAAAGTGGCATTATTATCATTATCAAACGAAGTATTCAATTCATCTATGTATTGCTTTGAATATATACATATAGTTACTAATCATATTATGCTTTAAGGTTTAATCAAGTTAAAAATTGAAAAAAACTTTGAATAAAAAATTGAAACTTCAATAACATAAGCAAAGACATTTCATGGCTGCTTCTGATGGCTTTTTTCATATGATCTATCACATATTCATAAACTGCTTCTATGTTTTGTAATATTTCATAGCTTCTAAAATTCCATCCCATGTTTATGGCAAGCGGGACGTCTGTTTGAGACCTTTCCCTGCTTTAGCTGACTATTATTTTTTTTAGATAGAAAACAAAAGGTTTAAGCTGACACTGTCTACCATAAGCATTGCATCATTATTATTATACACATCCTCAGAATCATATTTTTCATATGTGTAGTAAGCTACAAGAATCAACAGGCATTCACATTTTGTTTTATACAATGGCATAATCGTCATAAGTTGCAAGATTCTCCGCCCTAAATTATGATGATAACCCGCAAGTTGATTTCTTTGTCTTTAGGGGGGAAAAAGAGAAGGATGTTCATCACCATCATCATTGCCATATTTACCCTTGTTTTCTTCTCAGGTAGATAAAGATCATTCTATTCTACTGTTCCCTATCTGAATTGAATTCCCTTTTCCACTCAATAGCCCCCCATGGATGTTTGTGCTTCTCTTTGGTTTGTGGGTTTGGTTTGGTGTATAAAGCTCTCACGCCTCTTTAAAAAATTCAGAAACGTTGGCTGCTCTTTTCGTTGCTTTAGGGAATTCTGTGAATTTTGTTGAGGACAATGTGGGGTCTTCATGTTTGCTGTCAATTACAGGTTTGATTTTAAAAACTTCGACATTGAAAGAAGATTATGTTGTCTCTCTCTGGCCTGTTAGCTGACTTTGTTTAGGCTTTGAACGAGGATGAATTGGGTTATCAAAGACGTTTCATGGGCTATAAACGGTGTAGCTGCCTAACGGGTCAGTAGCTAAAGGTGCTAATTCACTCAATCTCGTCCCAATTCTTTTGGGCATCGCAGATGCTAGTCTGGAATGAGTTTGTAAAGCATGAATATGACTAGCATTGCTCAAAACGCAGAAGTATGGGTTGAGGTGGTTCATCCATGGGATTTTAGCCATCATGAACTGGTTATACAAATTTCCAACTTGGTAATAGTTCACAATATCTAAAGATTTAGAAGTAAAGCCTTCGAAATGGCACATACTTGAATTTAAATCATTTGGAGGATTGTCTCCAATTATTAGATCAACACACCTGTATTACGTTTGATCATCAAAACGGCACATTTAACTACCAAATTATTTCTCCAAAGTGATCTACACCCAAATTTTTACCCGTCATAGGTATTTGTCATAACGTGTAAGTCTCTTAATTAGTCCATTAGACACAACTCATGGAGTTGTTACTAATATGTCTTTATCTAGATGTGATTGATTGTCTAAGTAAATCTATTCTTTCTATGATTATTTTAAATTTGACTAATCTCTAAAAAGAATAAGTTCTGATCTTTTAATGTAACTAAGTTTGAGAGTTCAATTATATATAGAAAAAGTTATAACATCCCATAATGTCTATAAATTGATACCAATTAATCTTAAATTATCTCTTTAACCTTAATTAACATAGTCCTAATTTATTCTTACTATTTTTATTATTTTTATTTTTAATATTTAAATATTGGACATATTTTTAGGTTTTTTTTAACACCTTAATTGACCCTCTAAAAATATTTTTCACCTTAAGAGTATTTAAGTAATTCGCCCGTTTTCTTAAAAAAGCTTTATTGTTTGATTTATTAAATATTTTATAAAATTAAAATTAATTTAAATATACAAAATAGAATACGCAATTCAATAAAATATAATAATCAAATACAAAATTTACTACATGTAATCACAATTTATCAAATAAGTAAGCATGTAATTAAATTATCATAATTTATTTCAATTTTATTTCTTCAAATTAGAAATAAATAAAAATTCCTATATCGAGACTAATTTCTAAATCCTCTAATGCATTGATCGAATTTAGAAAAAGTTTTTTCATTTAAAAATTTTCAAAAAAATTATACTCTTACAACTTTCTTAGAATTTCATCATTGGACAAATTTTTATTTATCTTTAATTGTTTTACAAATTAAATTTTTTACAAATCAAATAAATAAAAGAATTTCTAAAATTAAAATAAATAACTTAATCAACATAAATTAACCATGCATAATAAAAGAAAAAAAACAACAAAAAGAAAAACTAAAAAATCAAAACTAAAAATCAAATGAAAATAGAAAAGGGAATTCATGCGAAAGAGGTTGAGTTGTACCTTGGATCAATGTACGAGTTCAATCAAGTCAGGTGTGGGTTTGGCAAAATTTTTTAAAGGAAAAAAAGCGTCGTTTTAATATAGCATATAAGGCCCAAAAAAACATTTTTTCTTCACTTTTCCCTTACACATTCTCTATTTAGCCACTCATCCCTCTTACTTCTCTCTAGAAAAGAGTTTGAATGTCAATCGAAAATTTTAAAGGTTATCAGAAAACTGATCAAAAAAATTCAAATGCTTTCAAAAATTTGATCGATAAATTTAAGATTTGTTGAAAATTTCAAGATTTCCAGAAAAAACCCAGAAAAAAAATTTCAAAAAATTCAAACAAAATTCTAAACCCAAAATTTGATTTTTTTTTTGTTTCCTTAAATCTAAACCCCTTAATTCACAACTGATCTTATAATCTAACCAAAAAACTTTCCTAAAAAACAAAACTACAAAAAAAAAATTTGTACTATTTTTTTTTGCTGATTCTCACAAATATATTTTTTGCTTTTTTTTTTTTTTTTGGATTGATTATGATTGATCCCTCTATATGAATTGTAGGTTTTTAATCCTAATCATATTAGAACAAGATTTCCTCATTACTTCTCCTAACCGAACTCAACCTTAGATTTTTTAATACAAGCATCTTTCTCATCCTTTTTTCGAAATAAGCCCAGTACATTCTTTTTCAATTGGACTTCAATTCAATCACCCTAATTAGAATCCATCCTTCCCCAAACCTATTTCTTTTCTTTTAGTTTTGGCCAAACTTTTTTTTTTTAAATACCATAAATCTAGAAATGAATAAATAATCCTAAACCAAATAAATAGAGCAAAATAACAAAAAAAATCCTAAGATTCTATTCTAGATGCAAATTAAACACCAGACTAAATAGGGTATTTACAGTTGGTCCTCTTTGTGCATTTTCTATGAAACTATGTAAAGACATAGACAACCTTTATATCTAGATCTTAATTGACTCAACAAATATTTTTTTGAAAACTCATTTAAATAGAAACTCAAAGACTTTTTGAATGACATAAAAGGCTATTCTAAATAGAAGCTCAATAACTTTGAAATTTTTAAAAAGTTCATCTCATCAAAGACTTAATAACTTTGAAAATTTTAAAAAGCCTTTTTCATCAGAGGCTTAACAACTTTGAAAAATTTTAAAAGTCTTCTCTCATCAGAGGCTCAACAACTTTAGAAAATTATAAAAGGCTTATCTCATTAAAAGCTCAACAACTTTAAAAAATTATAAAAGGCTTCTTAACCAAGGTTCACCAACTCTTCTTGAAATCATTTCTTTCATCTAAAGGTTTCAAACTTTTTCTCAAATGAAGATTGAAATTTATCTTTACAAGATTTTCCACACATAAGAATCAAAATCTCATCAAAATGTCTAATTTTTGCAAAAAAGTTTCCTTAATTGAAGATCACTACTTTACATATTTTTTAAAAAAATTTTCAATTAAAATCTTATCTTCGAAAGTTATCTTCCACCAAGGATTAAAATTTCATTTTTGGAAAAACATTCATCAAGTAAAGCATTTCACACTTTTATTAATCACCACTTCAAGATCCAAGATCACAACTTCTTATCAAACAAATTACATGAATACAATGTTTATGAATGCAAAGCATGAATGCAATGTCATAAATGCAACTTTAATTGTAGCAAAATGGTTCTCAAAATCCTTTTAATGCTTTCATTCCTCAACTTTCAAGTCTTCTTTTTATCTCTTAGAGAATTATAACTACCTCATGATCTTTGGTTAGTCTCATCATTTGATCTCATTATTAATCTCATCATTTTCGACTGCCCTTGTCTTTATCATCATTTCAAAGTAATGCATGGATCTTTCTTGCTATCATTCATTTATTAATCATCATTTTAATTTAATGATAAATGTTATGCAATCATCCATTTCTTCTAATCAATAAAAGAAAAGAAAATAAAGGCATGAAAAATAAAATAAAAAAAATATTTCTTATTAAAAGAAAGTGTAACAAATATGACAATAGGTAAAAAAAAGGCAATCAAATTACAAAGGTAAATGTTTGAATATGGATACAATTCCCTAAATAAATCAACAACCATTATAAATAAATCTAGGATTTTATCTTAAAAGCACATTCAACTGATGTTTTTAATCCTTCAGAGCCCATTAAACTACCATTGCCCCTATATTTTGAGATTTATAGATGATGCTATACTTTCTCCCATATCTAAGCTACCTTTTTAAGTTTTCAACTTAGACATCCTTCATTCAACTTAATTGCCCTTTTCGGGTTTTCAATTTGAATCCACCTTTTCATTTTTTATTTTTTTCATGCAAAATACTTTTTCACAGCATCAGAATTTATTTGGTTAGGTAAATCATCACCATCTATTTCTACTAAGATTAGTGCCCCTCTTGAAAAAGCTTTTTTCACCACATATAGACTTTCTCAATTTGGTGTCCATTTTTTCCTATTATCATACTAACTTAGGAGAATTCTTTTCAAAACCAACTCTTCTTTTCGAAAATGATAAAGATGGGCCTTTTATCATGATTTCTCATAATTTTTTTTGATATAATTGACTATAACAAAGTACTGTAAGCTTCTTCTTCTTAATGAGGTTTAAATGTTTATAGCGATCTTAAACCCATTATGTTTTTTTTAATTCAACTTCCTTTAGAAATCTTAAAGAATGAATATTAATTCCAACAAGCAACATTACTTTCACCCCATAAACTAACGAGAATGGATGGTTTCAATAGAAGTATGGATTAAGGTTCTATAAGTATGTAAAGCAAAAGGTAACTTGTCATATCAGTCTTTATCAGTATCAGTCATTTTTTTCAAAATCCTTTTTATATTTTTATTTATAGCCTTTACTACCCCATTCATCTTTGGGCAATATGCTTAATTTTAAATTGAACACAAACTTTTTTCATCATCTTGCTATTCAAATTCTTATCATTATAAAAAATGATCCTTTTTGGGAGTCCTTATCTTTAAATAATTTTTTTCTTTATAAACTTGCAGACCACTGATCATGTCACACTTGCATATGATACAACCTTCACCCATTTTTGTGAAATAGTCAATTACCATAAAAAATAAACCTATGTTCATTTGAAACTTTCAAAGCAATAGGTCGAATGACATCCATGTCTTACATAGAGAGTGGTCATGAAAAAGCTAAAACATGCAAAACATTTGGTGGTGCATGAATCTTATCTGTATAGATTTGACATTTATAACATTTTTTTTACATAATTAATGCAATCATTTTTCATGGTCAACTAGTGATAGCTTACCCTTATGATTTATCTAACCATTATATGACCATTAACATAAGCTCCACAAATCCCATTATGGACTTTTTCAAAGATTTTCCTCACATCAACAACATTCACACATCTCAGAGTAGTAGTTGGTCTAGGGTTTTTTTTTTTATTTTTACAAAGAATTTCTCTATCAAGGAAAGAATCCTATAGATATCCTTTTGATAATTCTTTTATCATTCTCGATTGTATGCTTATGGTAACTCTTATTCTTAATACATTGCAAAATATCATGGTACCACGACTTCACATCAACTTTTTTTTCCACATTGGAACAATATGCTAGTGAATATTTCACAAGATTTTAGTGTTGGCATCTGACTTGATCATAGCATCCAGAGTAGTTAGAGCATCAGCAATTTAATTTTCTTCTCTAGGTAAATGTTCAAATTGAATTTCTTCAAACTAGTTGATTAAATAAAAAATATACTTGTGATACTAGACCAACTTTGGATCCCTTGTCTCTCATTCCCCTTGTAACTAATAAATAACCAAGGCAAAATCCTCAAAAACTTTCAAAACTTTGATTTTTCTTTCAATTACTGCTTGTAAACCCATAACATAAGCTTCATACTCAGCAACATTATTTATGCAATTAAATTCAATCTTGCAGTAATTAGGCAATAATTCCTATTCAGAGATATTAGAACTACGTCAATTCTATATCCTAAAGCATTTAAAGCTCCATAAAAGTATATTTTCTATGATTTCTTGATAGGCTCTCCTTTATTAACTTGAAAAATATTCATCAAATCCTTATCAAAAAAATCCAATTTCATTGGTTCATAGTCATTAGTTGCACGTTTTACCAAGAATTCAGCTATTACATTACCTTTTATTTCTTTTTGACTTACATATACAATATCATACTTAGAAAGCACTACGTGCCATTTTGCAATCCTCTCAAATAATGACAATTTCTCATAGATGTACTTGAGAGGATCTAATTTTGCTATTAGATAAGTAGTGTGGTATAACATGTACTGCCTGAGCTTGTGAGTTGTCAAACTAATGCACAACACATCTTTTCTATTAGTAAATACTTGGACTCATATTCAATATATTTCTTGTTTAAATAATAGACGATTTTTTCATTTTTTTTTTGTTTTCATCTTATTGCTTCAGCACACATCCTATTAAATTCTTTATACTATCAAATATGAAATCAACTGCTTTTTTATAATAGGTGGCACTAACACAAGTGAATTTGATAGGTATTTTTTCACTTTGTTGAAGCTTCTTGACATGCACCATTCCACCCACTAGGATTATTCTTACAAAGAAACTGAAAAATAAGATCACATTTACGAGTGAGTTGAGAGATAAAACAAAAAATATAATTCAATCTCATCAGAAATCCTCGTACTTTTTTTATGTGAAAAGAGGAGATAAATTTTGGTTTGCATGTATCTTGTTAGGGTCAACTTCAATTCCTCTTTCACTAACCATAAAGCCTAGTACCTTTCCAGATCTAGCACCAAATGTACACTTAAAAAAATTCAATTTGAGCTGAAATTTTTTCAATCTATCAAACAATTTTATGAGATAAACAACATGATCCTTTTTTTCATAAGATTTAGCAATCATATCATCCATATACACTTCTATCTTTTTATATATCATATCATGAAAAATAGTTTCCATTGTTCTTTAATATATAGCTCTAGCATTTTTCCACCCAAATGACATGACCTTATAACAGAATGTGCCCCATATTGTTACAAATGTGATTTTTTCCATGTCATCTTTGGCCATCTTAATCTAATTATACCCAAAAAAACCATTCATGAATGAGAACATGAAATGCTTTGCATTATTATCTACAAAAGTATTAATATAAGGTAATGAAAAGTTATTTTTTGGACTTGCCTTATTTATATCTCGATAATCCATACACGTCCGAAACTTTACATCTTTCTTAAGAATTGGAACTATATTAACCATCCATTCAGGATATTTGATCACTTTGTAGGAAGCCAACATTAAATTATTTTTTTACTTTCTTTTTTATTTTTGACAACATTTTAGGCTTCATGCACCTCAGGCTTACATTTTGGCTTTACAAGCAATCTGTACTTTATAATTTCAGTACTAAGCCCTGGCATATCCCGATATGCTAATGCAAACATATCTACATATTCGTAGAGTAGACCCTTTAATATTTACCTATCAGCTGAAGGAAGCGAAATGCCAATTTTAACTTTTTTTACATTTTCAGAATCTTCTAAATTTATCATCTTTATAATCTTTTGATAGGGCTCAATTGGTTTTCTTTCTTGTTCTATTAATTTCAGTAAATCATGAGGTAAGGTATCCTCATCTGAGTCGTCTTTATTATTAAGTTCACCAATTTGAATTAGGTTTTCAAAATTGAGCCCTAGATTTTTGTCATCATTATCTTCATTATTTAAAAACCTAAATATGGGTAAAACTAAAAGTATATTACCAAAATATATAAGCATGAAAGAATGGGAAACAAAATTGAAAAAAGAAATGGAATGAAAATGCATCATTCCTAATGATTTTATTAAAATGATAAAGAATAAAATAGCCCATACATAAAAGATTTCCCTAATTCTATTAGGTATAGACATTTATGGGTTCAATTCACTATATTACTTTCTAGAAGATTCAAGGATAAGTAGCAGCTCTATTATCTTTTGATTTTTTAATTCCCAGCCTGAAAAACATGGATGCACCAACTAATCTTTATATAACCTCTAATTACTTCTCCATTTATCATCTAAATATAAAGGCAAATGAAAACTTCCTTCATACTTATTATAAACTTTTCAAAATCAACTTTTGGCATGTCAGGATGGATAAATCCTCATGATTAAAAAGTATCATAAAGATAAAGGATATATTTTTTTTTTTACTTTGGTTCACATCTTTAAATACTGGCCATTCTTTTTTCTTTTCAACTTCTATCATTTTCTTCCTATCCAACCTTGTTGGCTTATATCCTAAACCGAATTTTTTATTGTTATCGACTATCATTTGTGGCTTTTTGATCTCTTGAAGATATTTTTCAAACCCTACTCCAAGACACCAACCGTTTTCGATAGTTTGCATGACAACCATCCAGTAGTTGCAAACAATCGAGAAACATATAATTTAGACCCCTAATCCATACAAGTATCATTAACTAGCTCAAAGGCTCTAAATGAGCATTTGATAACCTCATCTATAGCATCTACATATGGAGTGATA
Source organism: Durio zibethinus (assembly GCF_047325235.1). Lineage (NCBI taxonomy): Eukaryota > Viridiplantae > Streptophyta > Magnoliopsida > Malvales > Malvaceae > Durio > Durio zibethinus. Next base: position 6,155,319 of record NC_143170.1, on the reverse strand, counting down.
ATTGGCTTGGTTACAAGTAAATTTTCCTCAGCAGATACGTAAACAATATGATCATTTACAACAAGCTTGACATTCTGGTGTAATGAAGATGGCACAACACTTGCCATGTAAATCTATGACTTTTTTTATAAATAATTATTTGATAGTGAGATATCTATCATTTGGAATTTGATATCAAAATTACAAAAACCAATTTGTAGTGGTATCTTAATTTCTCATATCACTTTTTTTTAGGCTTTGTCGAAGGCTTGCACTACCATCTGGCTAGTTTTTATATAAGAGATGTCAACTGGCAATCTAACCAATGTTAACATAGATATGACATTGATTAAAGACCTATTATTAATAAAAGCTTTTGTCATGATATGACTTCTACATTTAGTAGTGATGTAAAGGGCCTTAATATTTTCTATACCATTTAAAGGAATCTCATTATCGTTAAAGGCTATGTAGTTTGTAGCCACCAAATTTTTAGCCAAGTGATCAATTTTTTCAATAAATATATTATGAGATACATAAACTTGATTTAAAATCTTAAGTAATGCATTACAATGGGTCTTTCAACTCAGCAGTAGAGATAATAGTGATATTTTAGCTAGCATCTTATTAAGTTGCTTAACTACACTATATTCATTATACTTAATCAATTTGAGAATTTCACAAGCTTCATTCTTCGAAATAGGCTTTTGATACTTTACCTTAAGAATTGACGTAGGATTATTCATTCTTTTTTCTTCTTCTTTTGCTTTTTTTTTTTTCTAACTTCTTTCAACATTTTAAGAGTATAACACCTCTTACTTCATGTTATGCCTTTCAACACTAGTTATGTTTGCAGTGTTTGTCTTAATTTTTTCATTTTATTGACCTCGAACTACAATATCACAATCATACTTCCATGAAACCTTCTTATCATTCTTGTAAGGGAAAAGATAGGGCATATGAAAGGTGACATCTGACTTTTGAATAGGATTTACTACCTTGTACTTATCTTTTTTTCATAAAAAATGGTTATTAGCCTTGAGATCAACACTGAAGTCATATATGATGTAGGTTCATTAATTATGGTGCTAACCCAATCATCTCTTCGCTTTTCATAAAAATTAATCTAAGAGAAATCTATCAATTTTTGTAATTCATGTCGAAATTGATCATAATTTGGGTAAAATGTCCTATAGTTCCCAAGTAATACTCGTAAACTTGACTTGAATAATGTTTTCCATAGTAGGTGTACGGGTTTATGAGTCAAAACATATTAACTTTGAACAAAGCATCACATACCTAAGCTATCGAGGTTTTAACCTTTTTTATTTTTTTATTGAAATAATAAACCTTATCATCACTTAAGGCATTAATGGTTGCCTAGTATTATTTGTAATGGGTTTTCACTAACATTAGGTGCTCCTTTTTCTTTAAAGCTTATCAATCCAACTTTGATTAGGTTTCATACCTTATATTTCAATATGATACAATTTTCAGTAGAATGGCCAGCATTACCATAATGATAGTCACATCGAGTGTTGGGGTCATACCATATAGGGTAAAGTGGTTTCAAAAGCTCTAAGTGGATGGGTATTATCAAATGGTTTTTTACCAATTGTAAACAATTATGTGTAGTAAATGGGAATTGGATTGTAGGTAACTTCTTAGGTTCCTCGTAATCATCTAGAACCACTTGTCTAATTAGGTTTTGAAACTAGGTTAGGGGAAGGTGTGTTTGTAGGATTAAACGTGCATGTGGATGGTCAAAAAATGGGTTGAAAAGATTATTGTGGCATGTGTTGGTAAGAATAAGGGATAGATACTATTTCTTTGCTTGTGAGTTTACGTAGAAATGAAATCCATTTTTCTTTGGATTTTTATTCAAGCTAGGTGTTCTTACAAAATTCTTTGATAGGAATACTGAAAGCTAAGTATGGTTTACAAAAGTTACCACCATTGCACTCTAGGTGACTTTTGCCCTAAATAACCAATAATTGTACGCATCTAATGAAACATCATTCCTATTTTGTATACAATAATTCAAAGATCTCAGTGTTTTTACCTATATTGTAAGAGATGGATTGACACAGTAATTAACTTTTTTAAAAAAGTCTGCTTCTAGAACATGAATGTATCCAAGAACTCTTGGGAATATCACCAACCCATAAAAGCTAAGGCCATCACTTTAATACCCTTTTCATCATTAAGGTGCTTATAGATGGAATCTCACAAAACACTCAGAGGGATGCACTTACCTTTTCCTTTTTCTTTCACATAACCATTAATGGTTTTCACCTCCTCCCTAATTATATGAGTGAGCTTTTTACGATACCCACTTTCTTATTTTTCTAGTACACCTTGTCAGAATTTTAGAAATTAGAGTGAAAAAAAACTAAATACTCATCGATTGTTAGTACCATGTCTACTTTATTGAATGTGAAACATTTATATAAAAGATCCTAAAATTGCATTATAGCCTCAATAAGCTGTTGATCTATAGCTACTTGAAAAAGTAATGCTAAATCTCCATTTTTTTTTGGAAAACTTCTTTTTTTATGCAATCTTATTGCTTTCAAATATTAGCAAGGTCGATCAGATCATTTTGCTTGAGATTAAGGTGAACTCTTTTTGGGATAAAAAAAGTGTAATTAACTGGTAGTCGATCACCTTCTTTTCATTGAGCTTCTTCTGATATGATTTTCAAGTTTGGTGAGAAACTTATTTAGTGGAATGATAAATTCAAATTGCTTTAGGTAGTCCGTGGATGTAGGTGAGAACTCTTTGTTAAGAAACTATTATTTGGTAATTACTCGTTATGACAGATTTAAATGATGCAAATGCATATCATAGAACAAAAAGTATTCAAGTAACATTTTGGTTTTTTTGAAATGGCTCTGTTGTTAGATTTATTAAATATTTTATAGAACTAAATTAATTTAAATATATAAAATAAAATACACAATTCAATAAATTACAATAATCAAATAAAAAATTTACCTCATGTAATCACAATTTATCTAATAATTAATCATGCAATTAAATCGCCATAATTTATTTCAATTTTATTTTTTGAAATTATAAATAAATAAAAATTCTTATATTGAGATCAATTTCTAAATCATCCAATGCCTTGATCGAATTTAGAAAAAATTATCACCTAAAAATTTCTTAGAAAATTACATGCTTGTAACTTTCTTAGAATTCTATCATTGGACAAATTTTTATTTATCTCTAATTATTTTACAAATTACATTTTTTACAAATCAAATAAATACAAAATTTTAAAATTAAAATAAATAACTTAATCAACATAAATTAACCAAACATAATAAAAGGAAAAAAATAAAAAATCAAATTAAAATAGAAAAGGGAATTCATGCGAAATAGGTTGGGTTGTACTTTGGGCCAGTGTACAGGTTCAATCTAGTCAAGCGCGGGTTTGGAAAAAAATTTTAAGACTAAAACGATGTTGTTTTAGTGAGGTATATTAAGCGCAAAAATTTTTTTTTTTCACTTTTCCCTTATACTTTCTCTATCTAATTAATCTTTATTCTAACTTCTATCTAAAAAAGAGTTTGAATGCTAGTTGAAAAATTCAAATGTTGCTGGAAAATTGATCGAAAAATTAAAAGGCTCTCAAAATTGATTGGAAAATTTAAACCTTATTGGAAAGTTGATCGAAAAATTCAAGATTTCTAAAAAAAGTTCAAAAAATTCAAAAAAATTCCTAAACCCATAATTTAATTCCCTTTTTATTTCCCTAAATCTAAACCCCTTAAATCATAACTGATGCTATAATCTAACCAAAGAACGTTCCTTAAAAATAATACTGCCATAAAAATTTGTACTTTTATTTTTTGTTGATTTCTCATGAATATCTTTTTTTGCTCTCTTTCTTTTGTTTTTCTAATTAATCCCTCTGTGTGAATTGTAGCTCTTTAAATAGGCCTTTAATCCTAATCATATTAGAATAAGATTTTCTTCATTACTTCTCCTAACTTAACTTAACCTTAGATTTTTTAATCCTAGTATCCTTCTCATCCTTTTTTCAAAATAAGCCCATATATGTTCCTTTTGCAATTGGACTTTCAATTCAATCACTCCAATTAGAATCCATCATTCCCTAAACTTATTTCCTTTCTTTTAGTTTCGGCCAAACTTCTTTTCTTTTTTTTCTTTAAAAAAAAACCATAAATCCATAAATTAATTAATAATCCTAAACCAAATAAATAAAGTAAAATAACAAAAAATTCTTTGATTTAATTTTAGACACAAATTAGAACTAGACTAAATAGAGTATCTATAGTACTTGCTACCTAATTTTCTTGTATGCTTGGAGCTGCTCACCCACTAAGAATTATTTGCTCAGCTACCTCTACTAATGTCCCATCAATGTGTAATCTCATGATGGATCAACTAGCTTGAAATCATTAAATACTACTAACTTATAACCAATATGGATTTCTTTGAGCTCAGTGTGGACTTTCTATCAACTATCAATTGCCCGCATTCCATCACTAGCCATATCTTATATAAAAGGTAAAAGGAGATCCAAGTATACTATTCTGAACTTTTTTCCTTAAATTTTCTTCATTACTTTCATTAACTCCCATCTTCTTTTTTAACCCTAATATATTTTATCTTATTTATTTAAATGTCGGAATGCATCTTGAAGAACAAACTTCGATGCCTCTTAGCCATGCTTTCCTTGCTACAAATTCAATTTCTATCCAGCTCACCATCCAATTGAACTCCACTTCATCACTACTCAAAAGTACCATCGACAAACTGTAATGAGCATTATGTGATGCCCTACTTTAAACTTATACTTTGGTAAAGATGTCTTGTCAATGAATTTAGCGTTGCGATTAAAATGTTCCATATATTAATTTTACACTAATCGAAAAATCTTCAACTTGCTTTTCGTTCGAATTGGAAGCATAGCTATAAAAATTTTTGCCCAAAACTTGTTAAGATTATGATAGCTTTGATACAAGTTGTTAGGCAAAAAGCCCCTAATAAAATTAAACATTCATGCTAATAGAAACAAAACCAAACAATCAATCAATTACACAAGAGATATCAATTTAACATGGTTAAGCCAATTGGCTTATATCCACGGATGAGAGAAAAGATTTACTAGTTGTATAAAATTACAAACATACAATTTGAATCAACCACTCAATAATTAATACCTATAGTCTTTCTCATTCTTCTTTTATCTTATGGAATATTCTCAATAAACCTGATGATTTGTGTATTTATGCCATGTAAAATGCTAAAATTAGAGTATTTGTATCATGTTTTACACGAAAATTGTATATCACAAGTCGTGTTGACACAAAAACATGAAATATATATATTTTTGTTTTATTAAACCCATATATAGTTATTGCAAAAATTTTAAGTCGTGTAACCTTTGTGTTTTCTTTTCATATCATGTTTGTGTCATATCGTTATGTTATGTTTTAGATTGTCAGGTTTAATTCTTAACCCAAACAAATGCACACTCGTGCACTTATGCATCATATCTATGGAGACCATTTTATTCTTTTTTAGTCCACTCAAACGTACACTCCAATAAAGAGGTTAATCTTCTAATGTCTTTCCAATAAAATCTTATAACTTTTTTACATTTTTTACTCATACTCCATCTATTTATAACAATATTATCTTGTCTATTAAGAATTTATTTCCTTTTAGAATTCTTCATCTGTAAGTTTTCTTGTCCATCAAGAAATATTTAGTCAATCTATTCTCGAATAAATATCTATCAAAATCGCTTTTGGAATTTTAATCACTAATCCTAACAATTTCTACCGTAACTCAAATTCTATCAAATTATCAATATTCATGCTAGACATACTTGGCTCCACCTGCATTGAAAATCTCATAATAATCTTTTCTTATATCTTCACGTAAATCGATTTTTAAAATGCAAACACGAACTCTACCTTTAAATCAATCTCTTTTGGGCTTGCCTCTTTTCACGTCTTGAACCTATTCTCTAATACCAATTATTAGGATTACAACAACTTTAATATAGTTGTTAGGTAAAAAGCCCCTAATCCAATTGAACATTCACACTAGTGGAAGCATATCAAATGATCAATCAATCACACAAAAAGAAGTAATTTAACATGGTTCAGCCCAACCAATTTATATTCATGGATGAGAGAAAATATCTACTAATTATAGAGAATTACAAGTATACAATATCAATCAACCATTCAATAATTAATACATATAGTTTCTCTCATTCTCTTCTAATTTTGTGGAGTATTTTTAACTTAAATAAATACAAACTTACGTGCACTCATGCACTATATTTATGTAGCGATCTCATTCTCCTCTAGTCTACTCAAATATACATTATCAGAAAGACGTTAATCTCTTAATGTCTATCCAATAAAACCTTACAACTATTTTATATCTTTTTCTCATATTCTACCATTTATAAACATGCTAACTAGCCTATCAAGACTTTTTCTCTTCTTATAATTTTTTTTTTACAAGTCTTCTTATCTATCAAATAATAACTAATCAATCTCATCTTGAACAAATTTTTATCAAAATCTCTTCTGAAATTTGAATCACTATTCTCCATAAAGTTAAAGATTGACATAAAGTACAATCAATTGATATATCCTAAAGCCTTTAATGTTTGTCATTGTTTGCTTGGAGGATTAGATTTAAAACACTTGAGGTAGTATTCAGGCAATGAAGTGTTGCTAAATACATTGTTGATTAGAGGATCATCTCTATTAGCAAACATTGGTTTTTTCTTTAAATTCTCTCCCTACTTTTTTTAATTGATCTCTTAGATGATTGAAGAATGGTATTCACAAAGAAAATTATTAGAATGAAGATAAAAAAAATGAAGAAAATGGACAGGGAACCTACAACCTAGGGCACAAAATGAAGATAATACAATTGTAAGGGAGAAGTTATGGCTCAGTAAGCAATTGAATGTTAATCCGTTTTCATACATGGATTTTAAACTTTAACCCATATCATTCATATTCTTTCTTATTAGTTTTATTTCCGTATCACGTCCAAAATTACAAAACCCAAATAGAAAAAGTGGCGGGCCCCATTGATGGCCAGTTACCAGAGAAATAACATAACTCAATTAAGAAATTACTGGCGCCTGCAGTTTCCTTGTTTTCGGTTATACTCGTAAGGCTCGTCTCATCCCAACCCGAACCTAAGCTTCGGATTCCCATTCCCCCTCCCCCCAACGCTACAAATTTAAACGCCTCGGTTTGCGTCACCTACTGTTCTTTCGCTCTGAAAAACCCGATACCCCTCGTTTTGTTTGATCCAACGCAGACATCCAATGGCGGACCGCGAAGAGACGCTGAGGGAGATGATCGCCCAGAAGATCCACGGCGATTCCTCATCCTCTTCCGATTCCGACGACGACAAGCTCTCTCACGCTGACGTTCTCAAATCCGAAGTTTATCGCCTCTTTGGCAGAGAGAAGCCTCTTCACCAAGTCTTAGGCGCTGGAAAACGTACTCACAATCTAAATCTTAACCTATCTCTTAGGATTTATCATTTTATTTGTTTAGATTCTGCGAAATTATTTTATCAATTGTTTTTGTGATATTTGGTCATTTAAATGAATGTCGGTTGCATTTTATGACATGCTCTGTTTTGTTTATTGATTTTATCTGCCTTTTAAATTATGGAATTGCTAAAGTAATTTATTCCGATCAGATCGTTGCTAGTTTTTTCAAATCATGCATTTTCTTACGTTTTTTATTTAGTCCAGATACGAAATCTTTCTAAGCTATGATTTCAGCGAAATTGTGTTGATTTTTGTGCTTTTTTTTTTTGACGTTTATGTGATTTGTGAATTATGAATGCATCGTTCATAGTTTTGAATCTGTTCTTCATTTGAAGGGAAGTTTTGTTGAATCTTTCTAAAAGGATAATATTATGAATTTATCAATCAATATTTCTTGGCAAAAGCTTATGGCAAAAATTCTGTACCATCCTATTATTTATCTATTTTCTATTGTTTATTATCATCTTTCTGTTAATTGAATCTTGTTTTGCAGTTGCTGATGTCCTTCTATGGAGGAACAAGAAAATTTCTGGAAGTGTGCTTGGTGGTGCAACAGCATTGTGGGTTCTCTTTGAAATGCTTGAATACCATTTAATCACTCTGCTTTGCCATATCTTGATACTCTCTTTATCAATGCTTTTCCTGTGGTCTAATGTCTCTAACTTCATCGACAAGTAAGGTTTTCAAACATTCTTCTTTATGTCCTTATGGTTGTGTGATTGAATTTTGTTGTAACGTACAACTTTGTTCGATACGAAGTTCTCCACCAAACATTCCAGAAGTTGTACTTCCTGAAAAGTGTGTCCTTGAAGTTGCATCTGCTGTCAGAATTGAAATTAACCGAGCTCTAGATGTTGTGCGAGACATTGCATCTGGAAGAGATTTGAAGACGTTTCTTGGTGTATGTTAATATCTGCCTTGATTTCTTCTAGTTGCCGTGCTATTTTGACTAAAGTTTAGACCTCACAATCCACCTATTCGTGGCCTGCATAACATGAGAAATTTACGTATTTACGTCATATTTTATAAAAAATTATATACTATAATTCGTGTGTAAATAAAAAATATGAAATTTATTTTTTTATTTTTTTTAAATTCATATAATTTTTGCTAACATTTTTTTTTGGAATTATTTTTATATTATATTTTAAATTGTCAAGTCTAATTAAGATTACTTACTAGGAATTGCTTTGCTGTTATGTTCCATAGGTTATTGCTGGATTATGGATTCTGTCAATTGTGGGCAATTGTTGTGACTTCTTGACATTGTTCTACATAGGTAATGAATTTGATTATTATATATTTTAAACTTTCTGGCTTTTATAACTGAGGCTAGATTGATTTTATGACAGTATTTGTTCTGCTACATACTGTGCCGGTGTTTTATGAGAAATATGAGGACAAGGTTGATTCATTTTCTGAGAAGGCAATAGTTGAGATCAAGAAGCAGTATGCAGTATTTGATGAGAAGGTTCTGAGTAAGATTCCATTGAAAGAGAAGAAGAAAGATTAGACGACATGAAAGTTTCTTTCTTTTCTTTTTTTCTTTTTTTTTTTTCTGAAATCAATTAACTATGGCATTTTGATCAAACCCTCTTGAGTCCCAGTTTCTACTTAATCTTTTAGCTGAACATTTCCTCATTGAATATGGCATTTAATGATGATTAGTTTAGATCACATGGTTTTGCGTTGTTAATTTTTTAATCTATTATTGATGCCCACATTGAATTCTTGGCTTTTAGAATTATGTTATTTAACGCGATCTTTAAATGTTGTACTGAATTTAAGAATTACAATAACCTTTTCTTTTAAAAAAAGAATTACAAGAACCTTTTCCCGATGCATTATATGGAATTATAAAACATACAAAGTATGCGCTTGGAGATGTACCAATCTAAACGGCAACTGGAATTACAAATACCTATTGAGGTGAAATAGGCTTATTCAGCTGGCTTTTATATTTGAACGTACCGTCTCGTACAGCCTGTTGCGGTGAGTTTGGACTAAGAATTTTAAAATTTTAAAAAATTTGGAAATAAAAATATTTTAAATTACATCGTTTCAAAATGCTAATTTAAAAAAAATTGAATTTTATGAAATAATAATAATAATAATAATATGACTATCAATATATTTGTAAAATGTATAGATATTATTAATAATATAAAAAATAAAAAATATATTAGAGTTAAATAAAATGATTTTTTTTTAAGTTTTATATTTTGTGGCGAGTTACGTGGAAGGGATGAAAATTTTGGAAGAATTTTAAAAATTTACCTCTTTAGGTGGAATTTCAAGAGTGAATTCGACTCTTGAAATTCCTCCTAAAATTTAAAATTTTCTCTTGTTTTTATTCAAATAAATAAATTTATTTTAAAAAATTTTAAATCATAATTGAAATGAAATTTGTAATCCAAATGTCTCATCTAAACATACCCTTGAGATGAATCTGGGTTGAAAATTTTAAAATTTGAAGAATTTAAAAATGCATTAATTCAAAATAACAGAATTTATAATTTCATTATTTAGATAATTACTTTTTAGAAAGATATTTTAAATATTAAAATTTGATAAGATAACAAATGTTATAATGGATAAGTAATGATATTAAAGATCTAAAAAGCAAAGTATTAAAAATATATATATAATATGAGTGTTATTAGATTTGTAAAAATATATAAATATTACTGAAAATAAAAAAAATTAAACAAAATTTAAAATAAAATTTTGTAATTAAAGTTAAAGAAAACAAAAATTGCGTAAAAAAATATATATACATATATACATAATAAATGTTGACTTCTTATTATAAAACTAAAAACTTTTACAAATTTCACCTCCGTAAATAAAATTTGAGAAAAAAAAATTGAACTTTCCAACATTCTTCATTCAAATTCAAAAAATATTGACATTTTTAATTTTTATTATTTCAAAAAAAATAATTTTATTTTAAAATTTTAAAAATTCCTCTACAAATAAAATTCCTCTTAAATATTTCTCATCCAAATCACATACTTAGAGCCCACAATATCCCCTGTTGATCATTAATTCTCATAGATGGTTATCATCTGCCGCTAAATTTCATGTCGTTCCAATAGGGCACCCAAAAGTCACTAAACTGAGCAACAAAAATGATTTAAGGGAATCGGGGAGGATGCCTTCTTCTATCTATTACATCTTTGAGCTGATAAGTTTATACTCGCACGTGGATGATAAATACGTCAATATCATTATTTGAAATTGAATTTTTATCAAAATAATAATAATAAATATTTAGTGCAAATTATAATATAGAACCATTATTATTATATCAAATAATTAAATTTATTTAGTTTATTTAAATTTAATAAAAGAATAGAGTTAGAAAATCTATTAGTTTTTTTTTTAATGCCATTAACTATTACACCCCTTTTTCTTTTTTGCAAGATCTAGTAGATGGTTTTTTCGTTTTGGTACATTTTTTATATATTAATTTCTTTTAATTTTGAATTTCAATTATATATCATATATATATGTATATTCTAGTATATATAAATACTAGATTATAACTCGTGCAATGCACAAAATAATTTTATTTATTTAATATAAATATATATATATTAGTTTTTTTTAAAGTTATATTCAAATCTTTAATACACATAGCATATGAAAAATTTATATATATTCACTTGTCATTAAAAAATAAAACTTTATAAAAATAGTAAGAAAAAAATTGTATCTTTTTTCTTATATTTTTGTTTACAATAATATTTATACACCTGTAATATTATATCAAATAAAAATAAATTATGCATTTTTAAAAAAAATAAATATATATTATTGAATGATAATTAAATAATAAAAAAGTATTAAAATACTTTTACTTTAGTAATATTAACTAAAGTTACTTAAATTTTTAATGTCTTATATAAATTTTTTAAAAGGATAATTTTTTAAATCAAGATAAAAAGATTATGAAAGATTTGATAAACTTAATCTTTACAAATTTAAAATATGTTTGAAAGATTTTGATAATTAAATTTTTTTTTGAATAATGTTATTCAATAAACAACTAAAAATATTTATTAAAAAAATAAAATTCATATTTTTATATTTTTAATATAAAAAAATCTCTAAATTGATGTGATTTTTAATTATAATTTGAATAATTTTGATATCTGAATAAATTTAAAATTATCTAATTTGTAATTAAAAAAAACTATCTTATTTTTTAAAAGAACTATCCTATGTGTCATTTAAAAGAGTTGTCTACATAAGTGCTTATGTGATAAACTTATTTATGTATATTGTTATAATATATATATATATATATATATATATATTAGATTTGATAAGATTTATCACGTGATTGTCTACATAGATAATTTTTTTAAATGACATGTAAAATAGCTTTTTAAATGAGTAAAATAGTTTTTTAATTATAAATTAAATAATTTTAAAATTTCTCAAATAGCAAAATAATTCAAATTATAATTGAAAATCAAATTATTCTAGATATATGTTTTTTAAAATTAAAAATTTGAAATATGAATTTTATCTTCATAATAAATAATTTTAATTGTTTATCAAATAATCTTATTTAAGAAATTATTTAATTATCAAAATCTTTCAACATGTTTAAATATTACAAAGATTAAATTTATCTAAATCTTCCAACAATTCTTTTTATTTTGATTTGAATCAATAAAAAATTATCTTTCGAAAATTTATGTAAGAGATTGAAAATTCAAATAACTTTTCATATTAAATGTTTAAAATAAGAAGACTATAAAAAGGATTATATTTAACTCAATTTTAATTATCAAATTTATACTTCAAATATATACAAAAATTTTGATTTCATCTTTATTACTTATTATATCTCTTTTAAATTAAAAAAATTAATTTAAAAATTATTTATTCAATTCTAATTGTCATTCAATAGTTCTTCTACAAGTTTAAGAATATAAATGCAATGTGTTATATCAATTTTTTTTTCATTTTATAACTTTTTTAAAAGTAAATTCCATTACTATTGTAATTTATTTTTTTGTTTTACATTTTTTTCAAGATATATTTTGTTACTATTGTAGTTTCTTAATTATGAAAAATGATATTTTTTTCAAAATTTTTTCATATATTTCTTAATATTTTCATATTTTGTACAACAATTTGATCAAAATTATAAAAGTGAAAGTATATTAATATTTCTTTTATTATTTAAATTATCATTTAATAATATATATGTTTTGTTTTTTAAAGAAAAATATAATTTGTTTTTATTTGATATATCTTGCAAGTATATAAATATTATTGTAGATAATATTGTCCAAAGGGAAGATATGATATTTTTTCTTACTTTTTTCAAAATGTTTATTTTTTAAATTAGTATATATAAATTTTATATATGTTATAAATTTTAAAAATTTTAATATAATTTTGAAAAAAAACTAATTTATATGTATATACTTATATTAAATAAATAAAATTATTTCGTATATCATACGGATAAAAATCTAATTACAATATATAAAAATAACTAATTTGTTATGGCACATAGATAACATCACTATGTTATGTTAGATGATATGATAATATTACATCAATCAATCATTGGCTTCTACAATTGAGTAACCAAAAAATAAATTTTAAAAACATTGATGATTAAATTATTATTTTTTATAGTTGGATGATCAAACTAAAAATTTATCTAAAGTTTAATGATTAATCATGTAATTTACTCTATATTTTTCTTAATCTATTTAGGTCATAATTACATTTTAGCGGTTAGAAATATTTTATTTTCTTATTTACCTTCATCTTTATAAATCGAACAAAATTAAAAAATTACAAAAAACTTTTACGAATACTTTGATATTAACAAATATATTTAAAGATAATAAAATAGTTTGTAATTGACGAGTTTTAATCTGTTAAGATCTGATAAGATTGAATATATTTTTAAAATTAAAAGTCAAGTCGAAAGCGAGTCAAGATTTTTTTTAAAATCAAATTTTGATTGATGTAAGGTTTTAGGTTCCACTGTTCCAACCAAATATGAGTATATATAAAAAAATATATTTTTATTATTTATTTAATTATTTAATTATATATATTATTATATTAAAAATTTATTATTTAATAGTTAATTTATATTAAAAATAATATTTTTTAATTATTATATTAAATTAAAATTATTAAATAATTTTAAATAAAATGAAATTAGTTACAATTTATAAATATATGATTAGATAGAATAAAAAAAATATTTTAATGTCAAGTTAGATCGAAATCGGATGTAAATGTTATGAGATTGGATCGAACAAAAACCTATTCCGACTTATTGCCATTCCTGACCGTATTACATATAGTTAATATGTAGCAATATAAACAGTACATTCACCTTCATATCTGCAAACATTGAAAAATTACACCCATAGAAACACAACTTCCACATCTATTTTTATTATATAAAATCTACGGTAAGTCCAATGTCAGCAAAATGATATCTACAGATAGTTACATTACTCTGTCCGGTAGAAAGAACATTCATGTACATGGGTCAACTCCAACGATCAATGAAACCGTCCATCTCTGTAGGCTATCTTCTTTACGAAAGATTCTACTAAAATACTTCTAAACAATGGGCTTTTTCTCCCATCTACATATGTTTCTAGGATAAGCCCATAATCTAGAAATGGGTTCTTCATCTGACTCGCTATCGCTATCTGAAGAAGATATCATTGATATACAACCGTCCGTTATGTACTCGACAACCTGAACCATGGGGAACGTTTAGTGTACATGAAATGAAAACCTAAAAGCAGCAATATGAAATTACAAATACCTGGTGGGGTGAAATAGGCTTAATCAGCAGGCTTTCATATTTCAGCTCACATTGTCTATCAGAGCATTTCCAGTTGTTGAGCCAAACAACCGTGTTACAATGCCCACAATAACCCCTATTGGACATTAATTTCTTTGAAAAAGTGCCTGATATTCAGAACATTATTTAAACGACTGTAAGATGGGAAAGATGATTTGCAAGTGAAATATTCAAAAGTGTGCACCGCCATGCTAGAGAGATTCTGGGAGGTCCATCTTGAGAAGATATAAAAAAGCTTACAAACATTGTTTGCAGCAACACTTAGAATGCATATGAATCATTAACAAAGTGATTACACATAAATTATGTGTATATGGATCATTAACAAAGTGATTACACATAAAATTATACACGTATGGATCATTACAAAAGTGATTAGACATAACATATAAGTCCACATATACTGCATACCTATATATGCTCTTTTAAATGTCTCTTTCCAATCAATATGGGTCTGTGAAACGAAATTCTCCTCCAGAAACGTACAATCCTCTTTCAGCAATCTGCCACCCCACTGCATCTTAGTCCTAGAATAATTGCCAGATCTGCCAAAGACTATGGTATATTGCAATTTCCATAGATGGTTATCATTTGCTACTAAATTCCATGACCTTCCAAAAGAGCAACCAAAAGTAACTAAACTAAGCAACAAAAATTTTAAAGGAATCAGAAAAGGATGCCAACTGCTATCTATTACAACTTTAAACTAGTAAATGCATCATAATAATGGAAAGCCAGCATCAAAAAGGGAGGAAAAGTTACCAGCAGACTTGTGCTACAGAGATTAAAGATTGCAAATCCAGTAAACTAAATATATAAACAAGAACATCTTGAGGCAATTGGGCAGACCCTGAAATATATAGGGAGGTAAAAACATGAGTAGTAGTTTGAAAAAAAAAAAAAAGATATTTGATTAACACCAACTATATGGTTACCGTTCTCAACTTTATACTGTGAAATTCAGTTTGGCTAAGAGCCTAAGACATTGAGTGGCACCTATTTAAAAAGTTTACCTTTTTCTTCCCTGTGTGCTTTCCTTCGTCTTGTATGAGCAACCTTTGCATGCTTAAACTCTGTAACAACCAAACTCTTCTTCTGTTTTGGCAAAGTAGCTTCTGCACTCTGCAGTAGGAGATGAGCTGCTGCAACAGCACCACCTGTCTGCATTCTAAATTTACAATAAACTTCATAAATACAAGAAATAAAAAAAAAAAAACAAAAACGATGAACTATATTATCTGTATGATAGTGTATACATAGTGTGATATAACAATCAACCCAAAACATATAAAGTTCCCACTTCTCATTCAATCAATACTGTTATGAAGCAGTCTCATCTATCATTCAATTGTCCACCCCTAACCGACAGATACTAGTTCTTAATAGCATGAACAACCGTGCATGTGTTGATTATGTAATAATCAACCCAAAGCCTAAATTCCCATATAATCAACGATGTTTTGAAGCAATCATCTATATCAATGTCCCCCTTTTTCCCCCTTCCCACCCCCAAAAACAGATTAAAACCAACAAATACTAGTTCTTAATGTAATTGGGAGTAGTTTAAACTAAGATTTAAGGCCACTCAAACCAGTTCCTGAATACAATAGAGAATAATTCAATAAAATGAAAGTAATAATCATACGTCCAATTTGATTTAAAGCATGACCACATACTGAATCATGTGCTAAAACTTTTTGTAAATGGAGATATGTCAATCCTTAATATAAAGATACTGATGAAGCATGCATATCATGCTTGACAGATATTGGGGTGTGCCATGCGATCAACTCTCCTTAAGCTCAACCATTTTGAAAGCTTTTTTTTTTTTTTTTCCAAATACGGTCTACCATTGATTAATGAGTGCCCAATTTGATTCAACATACATGTAAAAGCTTGATACAACACAGCCAATTTGAAAAGAAACTTCATAAAATTCAAGCTTCCAACTTAATCAAACTTCATCCAGATACCTATAAGAAAATTAAGGCCGCAAATTGAACCCAAAATTAATTGGGACAGGAACAATCATATAGAAATGTACTAAATTATTAACATTCATAAAGAATACACACTGGGTAGAGACAAGACAAAATTCAGAAAAAGAACTAACAAAAAGGGGGGGGGGGCTTACTCGGGAAGGAGACGAAAGGCGGAGAGAATATCTTGAAAGATGAGGGATTGGAGATTTTTGGGGAGTTTACTATAAGCGCCTCTGAGAATGAAGCTGAGCTCTTTACATGCTATTGGGTATCGGTAGACTCTCGGCAGTGATTCCCCAAGACAAATCTTTCGGTATCTCTCCGTTGGATCTGACATTTCAGGGATTGAACAGATTACAACATTCGACGGAGGAATGTAAGCGAGAAGACTAACTTTTATTGGTATGGGAATTAGGGTCTGGGCACCTTTTTGCCCGTGGGTGCCATTTGGATAACATCCTTTAAGTCTCAAGGCCTTAAGCCCATCAGCCCTCGAGTTGGCGTGCGAAGGGTCCAGGGCAATGGCTGGAACCAGTGGGGGAGTTTCAAAGTTAATACCCCATTGTTCTTTTTTTATTTCCTAACATATCCCAAACATAAAATTTTGTTTTTTTTTTCAAATTTAAATATCTTTATTTTGTTAGATTTATGTTAAATAAAATTGTTTAGATTTTAAATTTTAAATAATATTAAATTTTATATATAAATATTTTTCAAATATTCATTTATAAACATATTACAAATCCATTTATAATATTTTATAAAAATTTTTTTATTCTTGGATCAAAATTAAATTCATTACTTACACTTAACCGTTTTGATCCAAAGATAAAAAAAAAATGTAACTCTTACACTACTATAACTAGATCCCTTCTCTTATCTATAAATAAATAATTTAATAATTTTTAATAATTTATTAACTTTTTAAATATGCCATAAATTCTGTTATATATAAATTTTAATTTAATATTTTTAATAATCAATTATTTTCATCTAAGCTCATTTATCATTATTGATTTTAATATTTACATTTCAGTGCTCAATTTTCACCATAACCAAAAAAAAAAAAAAAACCCTCTTCTCAGTGGCCGATCACCCAAACTTTTGAAAGCCCTTTAAGATATGCTACACATTATAATAATTTTATAAGTATTTATATTAAATTAAATTAAAATTGTTATTTATTAATTTTATTTTTTTTATCTCTGACCTAATTTTATGTATTATGATTTAAAATAAATAAATTATATAATTATTTGTTTATGTATTGTATCTAAAATCATTATTCACAAACCTTTAATTAAAAGCAATAAACTTATCATAAATATTGAGTTACAGCTATGTAAATTAAAAAAAAAAAAACAAATTAATCTTTTTAGATTTTTTAACAAAATTCTATACCTTCAACCACTAACCAAGGGTGTATTGTTTTTCATTTTAGTCCACTGCATTTATCTATTCATATTTTTGTGACCATTTTTATTTCTTTTTTTGTTTGATAAATCCCCAAATGAACTATATTAATTATTAAGATTTTTCTTTTTTTTTTTGAAGTATCAAGTATTCATGCTCGACACATATACCATAAACATAAATACGAGGGTCAAACAATCTAAATATAAATTTTTTTTTATAAATTGAGAATTTTTG
This sequence comes from Durio zibethinus, assembly GCF_047325235.1. Lineage (NCBI taxonomy): Eukaryota > Viridiplantae > Streptophyta > Magnoliopsida > Malvales > Malvaceae > Durio > Durio zibethinus. The sequence continues at coordinate 6,137,270 of NC_143170.1, read as the reverse complement.
TGTTGAATATATATCCGTATTTGATATTCACTTTGAATAATATAACAAATAAAAAATATATATAATCTTAAATGACCGCAAAACCAAATGTCGAGCCCTGGCACCGCCTCTCCTATAAAAAAGAAAAGTTTGCATACTTGTGAGCTTTTAACTTCCTGTCCGTAATTTGTCCAAGACTTGCGTGTCTTCTCATGCATGGTTGCAGCCTTGCAGGGTTCTGGATACGCAAATTTGATGATATTTTTGCATGCTTTCCTAGTCCTGTATAAAGTCTGGAGATGGATTATATAATATACATATATATATGTATATACACTAATAGAAGAACAAAAATTAAAGTTCACCAACCAGTTGTTCCTCTAATAAAGTGTAATAAGGAGCACGAGGATTCTGAAAATATAGAAGACTCGATCGGTCCCCTGGATGTTCATTAATTTATATTCTCGTTTAAGTAATTCCTAAGAAGACTCTGCATCTTGGCAATGAAGTTATGAGTTAATAATTTTCATAAAATGAGGATTGATAGCATCAGAAATCCTTAATTAATGTCATTGTTGAACAAAATTTAATACTATATGTGAAGTTTATTTGGTGATTTTTCTCCTGTAGATCATCACATTGGTACTTGAGTTGCAGCTAGTAGTATAGCCCTCTCATTTAGTAATATAGGGACATTGCCTTGCAGATTTACAAGTAAATTTTTTGTCTTGTGATCTCCAGAACACTTTCATCAGAAATAATCTGAGTCCTTCAATTTTACATTGAGAACGCAACTGCGAAAGCCTATATCCTCATCTCGTAGATCCATCATTGTAAGCACCATTTTGTATTATTTGTATTATTATTTCTTTCTTTTTCTATTTTTCTGTTTTTTTTTTTGTTTCTTTCTTTTTCCTTCTTCTTCTTCTTTTCTGTTCTGATCAGTTTAACAAAAAATGCGAGTACATTAAATGCACTCTCCCTTAAAGTCTAAAATTACCACCGCCACCATCAGCAGTCGTATAAAATCTTATCTAATTTGATAGCGTAAATTTTGGGTTAAAAATATGAGATTTAAATATAAAAAAATCTAAAATTTGAATCTCAAAAAGCTCTATAAATAGAGCTCATTTCCTATATGATTGAAGGGAGAGGAGGATCGAAACAAAAATTTATCAAAAAAATTTTTTAGAAAAAAAAAAAAACATTATGTCAAAAAAGATACCCTGTAAAAAAGTTTAAAAAAAGTAAAAAATTCAAAAACATAATCCCTTGGAACAGGGAACGGGGAACGCAGCACCGGTATAAAAAAAAAACACACAAACACAAAAAAAAGTTTGCTCGAAAGATCTGCGTCGTTTGGGATACTTTCAGGTGAAACGGATGTTAGATCTGTGTTTAGGGGGTTGAAGAGAATATTTTAGGTAATTTTAGCTTTTTATGATCACTGATGACAGCAGTCGACGACCAGCGATGACGACGACGGTACCCGATCGGTCTCTTGCATTTTGGCTAAAAAAAGGATTTTTTTTTATGAGAGATGAGAGAATGGTTGAAAATTTTTTTTGGGCCTTTTATATAAATTGCTAGAATCAAAACGACGCTGCTTCAAGACTAAAACAACGTTGTTTTGAGCCTTGAGGATTCGCGTGTCAACTCGTAACTCTATCCGAGGTCCATGCACCCGACTCGGTGACTCGCGTCCCTTCAACTACTGCAACCACCACCAGCAGCCATATAAAATCCTACCTAACTTGATAGCGTGAATTTTATGTTAAAAATATGAGATTTAAATTCCAGAAAATCCGAGATTTGAATCTTAGAAAGTTTTATAAATAAAGCTCATTTCCTGCATGATTGAAGGGAGAGGAGGATCGAAACAAAAAATTATCAAAAAATTTTTTCAGAATAAAAAAAAATATTCTGTCAAAAAAGATACCCTGCAAAAAAAATAAAAAAAATAAAAAATCCAAAAACACAATCCCTTAGAACAGGGAACGCAGTGCTAGCATAAAAAAAAAAAAACAACACACAAACACAAAAAAAAAGTTTGCCCAAAAGATCTGCATTGTTTGGGATACTTTCAGGTGAAAACAGAGGTTAGATTTGTGTTTAAGGGGTTGAGGAGAACATTTTAGGTGATTTTGATTTTTTACGATCACTGATGACGGCAATCAATGACCAGAAATGGTGACAACGACACCTAGTCAGCCACCTGCGTTTTGGCTAAAAAAAGGGTTTTTTGTGTGAGAGATGAGAGAATGGCTAAAATTTTTTTTTGGGCATTTTATATAAAATTGCTAGAATCAAAACGACATCGTTTCAATAAGGACCAAAACAACGTTGTTTTGAGCCCTAAAGATCCACGTGTTAACCCATAACCTGACCCTGGGTCCGCGCACTTGACCCGGTGACCCGCATCCCTTCAGTCTCTGATCGATCCAGTCGAACCGTCCCAGACCAAGTCAGATCGGTTCTGAACCAACCAAACTGGATTGAGCCGCCAAATTGATTGGACCAGCTTTGATAGGACCGTTGATCGGTCCGATTTAGGTAAAAAAATTTTTGAAATTTTTTATTTTTTATATATTATTTTATTAATATTTATGCATATTAAAATATTTATATTTGTTAGATTAAATTATGAAATATGTAGTTAAATTTTTTTATAATTTTGTTAAATTTTAAAATAAACTTATAAAATAAAAATAAACCTTAAAAATTTTAAAAATAATAAAAATATAAGAAATTTTTTTTTTATCCGACGATGAGATTCAAAGGTACTCCGAATAGTGATGCCTACGAAATCTTTAGGTAAAAGGATTTTTTTTAAATACTACCAATGCATTAGAGTATTTACAAAAAGATTTTCAATACAATAAAAATTTTCTTTTTATAAAAATAAAAAAAATAAAAAATTAATTAATTTATTATTAAAAAATAGTAATATAAATAATAAAAAAGAAAATTTTATCTAATGATGTGATTCTAAAAGTATTTCGAGTAGTGATGCTTTACGAAATCCCTAGATGAAAAGATTTTTTTTTTTTAATATAACCAGTGTATTGAAATATTTATAGAAAAACTTTAATATAATAAAAATTCTTTTTTTCTTCAAAAATTTAAATTAAAAATAAAAATTAATAAAATAATTAATAAAATTTCTAAAAAAAGAGAATAAAATATGTGCATTAATATGGTAACATTCTGCATTACATGCATGATATAACTTTTTTACAAAAAGTAAATTTGAGCCTCCGATGATGAGATTTTAAGGTATTTCGAGAAGCGATGCTTAAGAAATCTTTAGGTGAGAAAAAGTTCTTTTAATGTTATCAACGTATTAAAACATTTTAAGAATTATTTTGATAAAAGGATTCTAATTTATTTTTCTTGAATAAAATTTGAGCACTAAAAAATACATTAAAAAATAATTTCTAATAAATTAAAAATAAAAAAAATTATTTAAAAAATTATTTTTCAAATACAAAAAATAAGACTGTTTTTATTGAAATCAATAAATAATACATAATTAATTGGTACCGTTTTAAATGGACATTATGAAGATTTTAATTTTTTTTCATACGTAATCGACTCTCGAATTTATACTGTTACGTAGATCCTAAAATTTTTATTTTAAAAAATTTTAATTAATTTTAAAATTTTATTAAAAAAATATATTTTAATTGATAACCAATCATATTTAACTAAAAAACATTAATGACAACTCTATTTTTTTTTATTTAGTTTTTAAATTCTTCGAACGATATAAATCCGTTATGACAATCATTAATGTCATATTGGAGACAAACACTGATACGACAAAGCTAATGTCTTGTTAGCAGCTACAGTGACTGAAAATATATAGCCGCGACAAGTAGCATGTGTGAGGTTTCGGTCCCCACCTATGCTGATGTAGCAATTAGCAAGGTGAAAAACAATGTCATATTGCTACGCTTGGTTGTGCTTCTTTTGTTGAGAAGCAGCAAATCCAACATGGAAGACAAAATTAAGTAGATTGACACAGAAAACCATTGTTATCAGAACTTGGCGTTTCTCCTAGCACAATTTGTCCATGTATCCCTATCCTGCTGGTTGGCATGTGCAGAACTTTCTCATTTCATGCCCCCTTTTTATTTTCTGCCACTTCATTCGCTGAAAACAGGCCACCTTAACTTTGCGTTATGTTACAAGCAAATGGCAGGACAACTAGGGTGGAACGGGCATGTTTGTAAGGGCACGATCCATCTCATCTTGGACCCCATGACCTAGGGGACCAGAAGTTCCTTGATTCCTTTTTCTCTCTCTCTCTATCTATCCATATATATATATACATACATATATATATATATAACGCAAAAACCTACTTTGTCAATTTCTCCCAATTATAATTTTTCAGCACAATGAGTTAGTAACACATTATCCTATCATCTGAAGAAACCCCAAATTCTTTTTATTCAATAATCACATTATCAATAAAATAAACCATAAAATCTTGAAAAAAGTTTTGAAATTAAAAAATGTTATAAACTTGTAGGAGAGATTGTATGCAGAATGATGAGGCTGCAGTTCTTGCCTTTCTTTTAGGAGTAGCAGAAATGTAGAATTATTCTTCTCTTCATACAATAATGCATGAAAATATTATGCTAGAATATTGCTGCAAATATATGGGCACAGAAAAAGCCTTAGAAATGATTGTGTTCTGAAAATCAAGTTAAAGCTCTGGCTAATGGATGGTCCAGGAGGGGTCTGCAATACAGTTAATTACTTCGGATGAGTCCAAAATCGATGCAACATGTTTCTAAAATGACATCAGGGAATCAAAAGCTTTCATAAGAATGAAGCATGTTTAACTTTAGAGTTTTTTACTTCAATAACACATTTTTCTTTTCAGTCTGTACCTGGGAAGAGTGAAAATCATATGATAATATCAAAGCCAAATGGAGGATCAACTGGCAATAAAAAGGGTCTGTTCTTGTTTAAATCAAAGCTAAGAGGAAGACTTTATATGTCATCACATAAAGTTTTGGATAATAGAAGAGAGATTTTATTCAGATATATGCAACATTTCTCTCTAATTAAGTAGGTGGGGATAGCAGTGGATATGTGAATCTACTAAATATTTAGTAAAAGGCTTGTAAGGCTTCCTTTCATGTAATCAAAACTCTCATTTGATGGGATCAAACAAACTATAAAAATCAACAATTATGAATATGGAAATTATCAGCTGTGACCATTTATGGCATCTTATCATATAATGGATATGAGTTTTTTTCCTTTTTTTTTAATAAAAAAAATTCCCTTCTAATTGATTGTGATGGAAACTAAACTTACAAAGCAGGTGAAAGAGAATTTGAGCATACTTGAAAGTTATGCTGCTTTTGGCATGTGGAGAGAGACAGTGATATTAATAATAGAGGGAGAATAAAAATGTCTATTAAATAATGATGACATTAGAGTTTGATTTTATTTTCTTTGTAATACAATTCCTCATCATAAGAAATAAAGAAGAAATTAGCTGCAAAACAAGCACATTTCATTATTCATACAAATTTATTAATTTTTTCAACTAAAGGATATGTACCCTCAATAAAATAATCATTATTTCATTAAAATTAAAACTTTACAGAAATAAAGGAAAGGATTCCTTGAAGCAGTTAGTCTTACTCTTTCGAAGAAAAAGATAAAAAACAAAATTTCAAAGTAGCATTCTTCTTTTTCCCCCTCAGGGCCAGAATTCCATGGCCAACCATTTACACAGCTTTGACTTCCTTACAGAATAAATGTACATTGTCATCCCAAAAGAAGAGAAGGAAGAGGACAAACAAGTGAACAGATAACCTCCTTGACACCTCCTATTTCCTCTCTCTCCCATGTGGATTTGAAATGGATCCTTCTCCATTCATTTTCCTGAAAACGAAATAGGAAAGAATACCAGCTTCAGAATTTGATTCCAAATACTCAAATAGAACAACAATAAGCAAAAGAAGATTAGCATACCAATAGATTTTTTGCAATGCAGAACTGCCTCATAAATTGAGCTTTCAGAATCACATGACTTTCGCCATTCATCGGTGGAGTATGCGACACTTATTCGAGGAGATGTTCCTGCTGAATATACCCAGTTCTTCATTACCTGAACTCTTGCATCAACACTTTCAGCTCTACCACTTGACTTGCAACCTCGTATTCTTCTATATAATGGCTTAAGAAAATCCAAGTATTTCAAAAATATTCGCTTGGACAATCTTCGACACCTTCTCAAAGGAGGACGATGTGTTTTACTAGCTGGAACCACAAGGTTCGGTGCGTGTGAAGAGGTAGGCAGGGTTGAAGTTGAATCAGAAACTTCATATGCCTCCATCTTCAAAGGGTTAACAAATAAAGGCATGACATAACCATTGGAAAAAAGCTCATCTGCATGAACAAGGGTGAGAGGAGTTTGTGAAATGGGAAAGTCAAACTTAAAATCTTGAGAATTTCTGAAGAATCTCCTAGAGGGTGGCATTCTTGGGTCCATCTCAATGAAGGAAGAAGCTTCATCACGTGCATCAAGAGAGGATTTGAGGGAGCTGTCTAGACTGTCTAAAGAAGGTTTTAGGTTCACTAACCAACTGTATGAAAAGCTTTCAATGGAAAGGGGCTGGGAAGTTTCCATGGCTTCCACTCTATTAATGGATGCAGGAAAACAAAGAAGAGATTGAATTTGAACTGTAAGGGAAAGGGACTAAATGTAGGCAATAGCAAAGGCCCGCCTCTTATGTAACATATCTCAAATATATACAACCATATATATATATATATATATATATGGTTGTTTGGCAAGAGATAATGAATTTTAATAATTGAAAAGGGAAAAGGAGAAAACAAACAGAAATGTGAGACCCCACTAGCACTCATAGTGCACTGTTGCATCAAACCTTTACCCCACACTTCCTTTTAACTTTGCAAAACAGATGACCTCTCATCGCAAATTTGTTTAATCCATATTCGGTAGAAATTAAAAGTAAAAAGAAATTAGGTTCATGTATGTACTTCATCTGTATCTCAAGCAGCATTTCAGAAACTAAAGCAAGCACATAACAATCTACCCTTTCTATCATTTCTCATAAATTTTATGCTATAAAAGGTGAAACAACAACAACAATGGAAAAGCAATCCCGGTTTATGAGGAGCAGGTTCATGCACAAGTATAATTTATCCAAGATGCTACTTAAAACTACAATAAAAGAGTAACTAATGTCTTCGTACTTTATAAAATTCCTCCTTCAACAAACCTAAACAACTTATTCTTATATCCTAGTAAAAGTTGTTGCTTTCACTTAGTTTGCTTTCGTTTCATCATCCGCTTGTCATGTTTTAATGTCTACAGTTTTTCTATTGGGATGGTTGAAAGGATGACTTCACCATTATGATGCTTACATCCTAACTGCTATGACTCAAGTCTCAGCTTAAAGGATAATATACCTTTTTTATACCACAATAAATGCCATTGGTACAATAAACAAAGAAACTATAAATGTGACAAAATGTATGTAGGAAATTGCTGTGTGCTTTCCTTAATCTAACATGTATGAGAACAGTTTATCTCCATACCCATACCCCCAACATGTCTCAAAATAATAATATCAAACCAACATAAAAAGAAGCAAAGGGAGAACTTTAAAGATTATAGGGAAGTACATCAAGAAAATATAATGTGCAGGCCTGCCTAATCCCATTATAATTCGTATAACCATGGAAAACCTTAAATTACAAGGGGAATTGAACGAGATGCAACAGCTTGTGGATTAGGAAAAGTACACCAAAACACTGCTCAGCCAGGTTTACAGAATTTTGACAAGGATAATATGACAATTACACAAGAAGACAATGAACATAAATAATATTGCAGAGTATGGATAATAGATAAAATAAAATGATGCGCATTGTCACACGTTACTGCAGTTTGGTCCTTGAATCAATTGAGAAGATATATTAGAAATCTCAAGGAGAAGAAAAAGGAAAAAGCAAATATCACCAAGTTCTATTGGTAAGGAAATTTCGGGCTTTTGCATCCACTAATAGTGACTAGTGGTGGTGAGATTGAATCTTCTCAAAACTTGAAAGCTACAGAAAGAGATGTCATTTTCATTAAAAATAGAAGTAATTATTATTATTATTACCGACAATCTACAAAAACAAAAATAGCAGACAAGGGTTCCTAGAATTGTCGGAGAATGAAATGGACATTGACCTAGATTTCTGGGCCAAAAGCCAAAAGCCAAAAATCGAAAGTGACTGGAAACCAACTGGTCCCTACATTGTAGCCTCCTTCAGGACAACAAGCAATAGATAGAGAATCTAAGCATTCATAAAGCAGTTAAGTTCAATAGATAGAGAATCTAAGCATTCATAAAGCAGTTAAGTTCTGAAAAGAATGTTTTTGATTGCATAAAATATCATTCTAGCCTTGAGCAAGAATCATGTATTCAATTCATCTAACATCTTAACATATAATTAAAAAAAAAAATTTAATAGTACTCTATGATATTGGTATGACAACCTTCATAACTAAAGCATTCTGTGTAAAAAGTAATGAATAGACACCAGAAAACAACTTTATATGCATGGCTAAAAAAGTGCAGAGGAAACTTGAACTATCAAAAGATTGATCTAAGTGCTTGTGTCACGGATCTAAGAAAGAGTTCTGAATTTCATATCGAACATAATAGGAGGGTCATTGAGGTGTAAAGGGTTCACATCACTTTCGCCTTGTGAGACACTTTTTGTAGGATAAAATCGTGAGGTCAAAAAGGTCAGAGCGGACAATACCTCACAAGGGTGTGAACCGTGACGGTCAGATTGATCCGGAACGTCGGATGAGTGAATGCTCGAGTCCCGGAACCGTGTGGATTCGGAGCTTAAGTCTCGACCCGTGACAAATGGTATCAGAGTCAGCCCTAAACCGTTCGATCTACGCCAAGCACTTCGAGGGAGGTAGGCAGCGTGACCAGTCTCCGTGATAAGGATGTCACGAGATTGGGTGGAGAAGAATGTCACGGATCTAAGGAAGAGTCCTGAATCCCACATCGAACATAATAAAAGGGTCACTGGGATGTAAAAGAGTTCACACTACCTCTGCCTTGCGAGACGCCTTTTTGTAAAACAAAATCATGAGGTCAAGGATCAGAGCGGACAATACCGACGATCAGACTAATTCGAGACGTCGAATAAGTGAATGCTTGAATCTCAAAATCACGTAAGTTCGAAGTTTAAGTCTCGACCTGATAAATTTAAATGCAAAAAAGCAAAGTGAATCTAACTATTTGTTCTATAGCAGGCCTCAAAAAAAGGAAATTTGACATAGTTCCCAGTAGACTTTCTCTCTGTATATCGCCTTTCAACAGCTACAGTGGCTCATAACAGCTTTACAGGGATGCTGCAATCATATCAATAAAGGGTTAAAACAGGAAATTGACTTTAACAAAACCCAAAATTCTGCCATAAAATGAAAGGAACATCCTGCATATTCTGACGAGGCATTATGTAATAGATCACATAAGAAAACCATAAATGCCTGTATCAACAAGGGTAATCAATACAAAATTACTGCAGTCATCTAAAGCCAAAACAACAGGAAAATATCTATCATGATAAATTCAGGTAACACACTAAAGAAAAAACACACTTACTGAATATAGATGGAAAAACAATGGCAACTAACACCTAATTCAAGGGAAAAAAAAAGGACAGAGCAAAACACATTACTGGTATTTAATAATATTTACAAACACAAAAGCATTGATACCAGCAGGTTCCTGGATTGTACAAAGACAACATTATTATCACCAACTCAAGGAACACAAGTGGTAGCATCCTCTGCGCAAGTCTATAAGGTACAAAATCCATCGATTATTCCCAATTTACACATCTGTAGAATGATAATCAAACCAAACCCTAGATAATTAATTTGGAATCCTTCATACTTTGGATAAATTTTAATTTTCGAGTTTTCTTTATGATAATTTGAATAATATTGGTTGATCCATGGATTCATTTAGTCTAAAGTTTATTTTTTCTGTAGATAATATAACATGGAGAATATGCAATATGCTGAAGAGCTTGTGAGGGAATTTTTGGTCTTCGGAGGATTTACAAATACATTACAAGCTTTTGAGAGGCAGAGAGAATCGTGTACGGATATTGGTAAAGGGTTTCAAGTTGCTAAGATATTAGACTTAATTTTTGCGGTGTATATTCCTAAATTTCAGGCCGAAAAATTAGTTGGTCTATCCAGTTTCTGTAAGCAGTGCCTTTCCTCGTGGTCTGAGACTACGATGCTTGATACCTTGTCGAAATTGGAGGGCTCCGTTCTTTGGCGTTACACTGTTCATGCGTTGCAGTCTGGGAGGAAAGATAAAGCTGTGGAGTTTTTTTGAAATGAATGGAAATGGTTTGCTTCTAAAGAGTTATGATTGGACTCCATTGCTTGGTGGGTTCATTTGTTTTGGTTTCTTTGTTTTCTACTTTTTCTCCTTTTTTTTTTTTTTGACAGATTTTATTGAGTATGCAATGCAGCCATTACTTACTTAAAGAAGAACCCAAGCTCGGATCCTCGGTTTCGTGTTTATTTCTCCAAGTAATGGTATGAAGCTCTCCGTCTTTCTGTGAGGAATTTTTTCGGCGAGATCTTCAATGGTAATCATATCCTTTGGATTTGATGCTTTCCTTCTGAATATGCTCTACATAAATTGTCTATGTTATTGCGTAGATTAACAGAGAGCCAATAGGAGTCAACTTTTTAGGGCACTTTTTCTCCATTTCAAAATGAAATTGGTCTTCGAAGTTTTTGCATCTAAAGATATACATTGTGATTTTTTTTTTTTTGGGTACTAGTAGATATTAAATAGGAGCATAGCATTGGATTTAATAATTTTTTTCCTTGACATTAGAGTGATTCAATTAATGATGGGATTTTGAAGAATGTCCTTAACCAAACGACGTCTTCCTGCCCTTTTGAAGATCAGTTCAGGAAAGAATACAATTAGCCGTCTTAAGAAAGACAACAAGCATCTTAATCCGAAGTACTAGCTGTTTAAGTTTGTTAGAAACTTGAGCAGGCAAAATTCCACCATCAGGATCTAGGGATTGCGCAATAAAACGGCCACAGTTCGGATAATCTTTGAACCTGCAACAAAATATTTGCAAAGCAGAAAAAGTGTAAACTAACTTCAGAAACTTCTGAAGGAATACAAAGAACTTGTACTAAGATGAGCCAAGAGCAAACATTTCCTTTGTTCACCATGGAGAATACCAATGATCAATCCAATATCACATGGCCTTGGTTCTAATGTTGGCAAGTGGATGCATCATATTTTTGAAGAAAAAACAAAATGATTGTGAGAGTCAGAGAGACAACTGAATCAAAACAAACTCACTTCTCATAGAGATCCTTGAGTTTTGTCTCCTAGGGACCAGACCACACGTAAATAACCTAACACCTTAAAACAATTTGATACCAAATCCTAGTTGAATTCATGGCTCTTCCTCTAGAAAGGTGAAATATGTAGGCCAAATGCATTAAATTTGCAAGCATCTCTTCTGATGTCCTAGGTCATGAGAGTTCACAACATCAGCTTCATCCTCACCCAGTGAATTCACTATGCTTCTGCAAACCCATTCACCGGTCTGTGAGGACCTAATTCTCCATTTCCTGGAGTACTCTCCTGATTTCTACTTCCTTTCTTCCAATGGCCCAGTTCATGCAATAAATATTCAGCATTATTGTAATGGCATTCTCTCTGTGTCTTCCAGAAGAGAATTTCAATAAAAAGGGGCTGGTTCTTCATTTTTTAAGCATGTTTCTGACCAAACTAGTAATAAAGCCAACAATATCAGCATGGCCCTTAGTTGGACACGACTTCTGTTCTAAAAAGTATGTCATAGAATGTTCTAAGAAGTGACAACTGCAAAATTTTGTATAAAGCTAAACATATGTTAGGTTTTTTCCATTCAGAAATTCAGCATATTCTCTATGAAAAATGCATTTCCAAGTTTTGACCTGATAAAGCATTGGAGCAAGCTCGAGGTCATCAGTGATCTTCCGCAACGTGCCAATAATGTAGTGATCTGTAATACTGGAATTGCTCCTATAAACTTATGTAACCAGCACAAATTGTGAATAATACCGCAGTTTGCAAAAGCTGAAATGAGAGTAGACACTTTAAAATCAACTTCATTAACAGCGTCAGGCTGTTCATCACCAGAAGAATCATCTGTCCTGCAACAAAGATCACCGACAGCATCACCAGGTGCATTATTATCAACCTGTGGCAGATCTCCAGGACTTCCTATATTTGTCTCAGACGTTCCTAGCTCATTAACCAAGAGAGGTGTACTAGTATCTTCTTTCCAATCAGATGTCTCCTTCATTGAGCTTTCTTTTTATGACACAAATCTGCTGATTGTTCACAAACTAAGGAGCCAACCCCATCTGGTGCAGCAGCATGGTCTTCAAACTGTTCAGTTTTGGTAACACTGTCGCTAACTGCTTTCTTCTTCCTCCCTTTCCTCAATTTTCTAGAAACCTTAATCCTGAGATTCACATTTCAAAGTATAATTACAACAGAAGCAAGAAAGAGAAGAAAGCTTTTCAAAATGGATAAAAAGCAAAACAGGAAACCCATAAGCAGTGAAGCATGATGCAAGTTTATGGACTAAAAATCAACAGAGTAGGATCTCAGGCAAAAATGGGCATGCACATGGGGAGAGAAGTGGGAGGGAGTTGCCTAATAAAATTAAAGGACTTTTTGTAGCATATAAGCAGATCAGTACACATAAGAATATGCATTTTTGTAGATGACCTTAGAATCTTCTTGAAATAAATTAAGCACTAAATCCAACATAAGAATCTGCATTCAGAAAACAAAAGAGGGGGAGGGGGGACTCCATTTAATGGGGTAGCATGTAAGCAGATCAGTACGCTCAACCAGGGTAGAAGCTTTTCAAAAGGATAAGTTAGAATCCCATGACAAGAAACTGTTCTTTCTCAATTTCAAATATTAACAGATAACCTAAGGTCATCCTCATAAAAGAATTGTCCGTATCTGAAAGTGTACAGTGCCCTTTTTTTACAGATACATAAAAAGAACGATTCTTTCTCCTCAAGTAAATATTATTTATATAGGCAAATGTTTAGGTTTTTGGGCATAGTAGGTAGGTAAAACATTTATCAATGTATCTTAGTTTGTGAGTGCACGAGAGAAAGACAAAAGCTAGTAACATAAACAATATCCAATTCAACAGCAAACAAACTTGGCAAAGCAAGCATACGAAAGCATAGATAGTCAAAGCAAGTACATATCACAATATTTTTCATAAGAGAACTTGCTGCAGCTAGAAGCTCGTAATCATTAGTTTCTTTCAAGCCTCAAATGCATTACACCATCTTGAAATCACAAGTTGGAACATTGATTCTGTCATTGATACTGCAATTGGTCCACATTCGTCACCTTCAGAAAATGTGCTATCAGCACACTTATCAACTGAAACTTCAAATATAGCATTTAGACGGTGGCTGTTAAAGGGAACCCATGTCCAATGCAAACATTTATTAAACAAAAGAGACTAGTCTAATGAAGCCATTGACTATTTCAGCAAGGAATATATCAAACTACAATTGAAGGAATGAAACTAAATTCATAACAACTAAAATACTGAGAGATTACGGTTTTAGATCTGAAGATTCTGAACAACTGTAACTAATTTTAACCTTTCAATAAGAAGCTTTCAACCAGAACTTTACTTATTTGCAGACCAAAAGCTACAACAAAACCAATTTCAAAGTTTCATGAGGAGACTACATATTACATGTTCCAGGATGTTTAAGCAAGTTCAACACAAATAAACAAGTATGGGTCAAAGGTACAAAACATAAATCATCAAAACTGTTCATCATGAACTAAATCTTTACATTTAAACTTCAGGGGCAATGTAGTCTTTCTTGGCACCATTTATTCATAGTTAGTTGTGTCCTTTTTGGACATAATCCGATAACCAACCATTAACAAGAAATTAGCATAACCTGAAAAGAAAAATCAGTTTTCCTCTTTCTGTGGGCCTCAAATTAAGGTCAAAATCTTGCAAAAAAGGACCATCTAGGTCTAGTAAATCAGTCCCACTATTCTTTTTGTTTATCACACTCAAACCTTCTACAACCATGAAAATGTACTTGAAAGCATCAAATTATGTTAATTCCCCAGTCAGTAGTTTACCACGAAAAAAAGTTTCTCCAGCACTGCTGCTTCTGTTAAACTAAAACTTTTTAACAGTGCTTGGATATTTAAGGGAAAAAAAAGCAGGGTAAATGGCTGAGAAGGTGAGGATAGTATAGGAAGCAACTCATGTTTACTTTGTTCAGAAGTGGAGAATTAACAAGAGAGTTTATGTGCTATTCCTAACATAGCTCAATTAGAAATCATTGCTAAAACAAATCTTATATGTGAATCACAAGCTGAAAACATTAAACTATAATATTCTATGGAAAAACTAAGAAATAAATCAGTGTGAAAACTGAATGTATATTAGAAAACTGCTAATTGAGAATTATACAAGAATCTTAGGTTTATATACAACTAACTAGGATTTAAACTAGGAAACTAAATCTTCCTAAAAAACTAATCCTATAATTGAGGGATTGCCTATCCTAATTTTAGGGATACAAATACTTAATTCTAGAGATACAAATATAAATATACAGATTACAACCAACTGTAAATAAGTGTTTTCCCACACTCCCCCTCAAGCTGGTGAATAGGTGTTTTCCATTCCTAGCTTGAAAATAATTTCCTGAAATGTTGCACTGCTGAGACCTTTAGTCAACACATCTGCAAGTTGACCCTTGGTTGATACATAAGGTGTACAAATCAACCCACTGTCTAGTTTCTCATTTATGAAATGCCGGTCTACTTCAATGTGTTTTGTTCTGTCATGTTGCACAGGATTGTGTGCAATGCTTATTGCAGACTTATTATCACAGTAGAGTCCATTGATCCATCCCACTTGATCTTCAAGTCTTCTAAGATAATCTTTAACCATAGTAGTTCACAAATTCCTTGAGCCATTGCTCTGAACTCTGCTTCAGCACTTGATCTTGCCACCGCATTCTGTTTTTTACTCCTCCAAGTCACAAGATTACCACCTAAGAAAGTACAGTAGCCTAAGATGGATATTCTATCAGTTACTGAACCTGCATAATCAGCATCTGTATATGCTTCTAGAACTAACCCTGAATTTCTTTTGAATAAGATACATCTCTCAGGATTGGCCTTCAAACAGTACAATATACGGTAAACAACCTGAAGGTGCACTTTTTTAGGACTATACATAAATTGACTTACCACACTCACAGCATATGCTATATCAGGTCTAGTATGTGAGAGATAAATGAGTCTTCCAACTAATCTTTGATACATCTCTCTATTTACAGCAGCATCTTCATTAGCTTCTCCACTTTTATGATTATGATCTATAGGGGTATTTGCAGATTTACATGCAAGCTTTCCAGTTTTTTTCAGAAGATCCATCACATATTTCTGTTGTAAGATGAGAATACCATGGCGTGAGTGAGCTACTTCAATTCTTAGGAAGTACTTCAATCTCCCTAGCTCCTTTATCTCAAATTCTCTAGCCAAACACTGTTTTAGAGATTCTCTCTCTTTTTCATCATCTCCAGTTACAATTATATCATCAACATACATTAATCGAACTGTGACTCTCCCTGAATCAAAGTGCTTGATAAACAATGTGTGATCTCCTTGACTCTGTTTATATCCCATTGCTAGCATCACTTTGGCAAATCTTCCGAACCAAGCTCTAGGAGACTGTTTAAGGCCATATAAAGCTTTTTTTAGCCTGCATACTTTGTTTGCTTCTAGATGACCTCCAAATCCCGGTGGAACCTTCATATATATTTCTTCTTCCAAATCACCATGTAGAAAAGCATTCTTTACATCAAATTGTTGAAGCTGCCAATTGTAATTTGTAGCCAATGATAACAAAATCCTAACTGTATTCATCTTGGCAACTGGAGCAAAGGTTTTCTGGTAATCTACTCTATAGGTTTGAGTGTAGCCCTTAGCCACTAACCTGGCTTCATACTTTTCAACAGTACCATCTGCCTTGTATTTTATAGTGAAAATTCATTTACATCTCACTGGATTTTTTCCTTTAGGCAACTCTACCAGTGCCCATGTCTGATTTTTCTCTAAGGGCTCCATTTCTATTTTCATGGCTTGCCTCCATTTCTCATTAGATAATGTCTTGGATAATGTGGTTGGAACAAAAATAGTGTTTAGGCTCACAAGAAAATTTTTGTGGGATGGTGAGAATTTTTCAAATGACACAAAATTGGAGATTGGGTATAGTGGATGCTTGGTACATTCTCTGGTTCCTTTCCTAATGGCAATAGACAGATTATAATCACTAGTTATAGTTTTAGAATATTCATGCTCATTTTGAGAAACAGAGTCAAAAACTGTAGTTACCTCATTTTCAGAGTTAGAATCAGGTTCTTGGACTGGTTCTGGTTCAGGATCTGAAACTTTTTTTCTTGAGTACACGTGTAATTCCTTCATAAAATCAAGAACAATATTATCCTTTGTCACATCTTCCGTATTTGGAATGGGTTATGACTCAAATTCAGTGTTTGACTTGGGCTCAGCAAAAACAGATTTTGACTCAGAAGAATTAATGGGTGTAAATGTTGAAAAAAGAGGCAAATCAAGCAAAAAGAAGTCTTTATCCTTATCTTCCATGAATGAAGTCTCTCTCTGAAAATAAGGTTGAGTAAAAAATGATTTATTTTCTTCAAAAGTGACATCTGCAGACACATAAAATTTTTTGATAGAAAGATGATAGCACTTATATCCTTTTTGAGTTAAAGAATACCACACAAAAATACACTTAATCGCTCTTGGATCCAACTTTCCCCTGTTATGACTGTGAACATGAACAACTGATGTACAATCAAATATCCTAGGTGTGAGATTGTTTGTGGTATTGAGATTGGGATAAAATTGTGAAAGTAATTCCATAGGAGTTTTAAATCCTAAAACCCTTAAAGGTAACCTATTTATAATATGTGTGACAGTGAGAACAGCTTCCCTCAGTAAAATTTAGGTACATTTGCTTGAAAAAGAAAAGCTCGGGTTGTGGCTAGTAAATGACTGTTTTTCCTTTCTGCCTCTCCATTCTGCTGTGGAGTATTAACACAAGATGACTCATGGATAATCCACTCTTTTTGAAAATAGGTAGATAGACTCTGGTTGAAGTAGTTTCTTGCATTATTAAACCTAAATCTCTTGATTCTCACTCCAAATTGATTTTGGATCGTGTTTTGAAAGCTTAAAAACACACTATTCACATCTGATTTGGATTTAAGTAAAAAAACCCAAGAAATCCTGGTACAATCATCTATGAATGAAACAAACCATCTCGCACTAGAAATATTAAGAATTGTAGAGGAACCCCAAATGTGACTATGAATCAAGTACAAGGGAGTAGAACTTCTTTTGTTACTGATTGGAAAAGACACACGTCTATGCTTTGCAAGTTCGCAAACATCACAATGAAAATCTTCGACAGTTAATCCTTTGAACAAAGAAGGAAACATGTTTCTTAAGGTTCCAAAAGAAGGATATTCAAGACGAAAATGATAAAACCAGATTTTATCTTTATTGAAAGATTTTAAAAAAAAAAAATGACATCGATAAACTATTCTTGATACTACTTGTGTTATTTGATGTTTCAAGATAGTATAGTCCATCCTTCTCCTTAGCAAGTTCAATCATCTTTCCCGAACTCTGGTCCTGAAATTCACGATAAGAGGGATAAAAAGTTACTTTGCAATTCATATATCTGGTAAGTTTTTGTATAGATATCAGATTAGTAGACAATCCACGAACATGAAAAACATTTTTTAGAACAAACGAGGGATTAACTTAAACATCTTCTAATCCTGCCATTGTGGTAAGTGAACCATCTGCAACAAAAATTTTTTTATTACTAGGACACATGTTTTATGTACTAAACTTTTGTGAGGAATGTGTCATACGGCCTGTGACTCCTGAGTCAATGACCCAAGAACTCGTAATAAGCTTAGCCGAGACATTTAATCCATGAGAACCGAAAGCTTTACCTGAACTAGAAACTTTACCCAAAGAACATACCACAGTAGGCTTTTCAAGGATTTTCAATAGTTTCTCAGTTTTTCAATCTCTTCCCTGTCGAACTCTCCTTGTTTCTGAGATATCTGTAGTACTCCAGTGATTTTTTCAGTTAACATTTCCTCAAATTGGGTGGTAGTGATATCTTTCTTTGAAAAGGTTCAACAATGAAGGCCTAAATAGGATTCGACAATGAAGGCCTAAAAAAGTTAGCAAGAAAGGTTGAAAATTTTGCTTCCCAATAAGAGCCTAAAGCTCTGATATCATGTGAAAAAATTAAAAAATAAATCAGTGTGAAAACTGAATGTATATTAAAAAACTGCTAATTGAGAATTATATAAGAATCTTAGGTTTATATACAACTAACTAGGGGTTAAACTAGGAAACTAAATCTTTCTAAAAAACTAATCCTATAATTGAGGGATTGTCTATCCTAATTTTAGGGATACAAATACTTAATTCTAGAGATACAAATATAAATATACAGATTACAAGATTACAACCAACTGTAAATAAGTGTTTTCCAACATATTCTACTCCCAAATCCTTCTAATTTTACACATTTTAAAAGTATGGAAGATGGTTTCGAGGGATTTGATTGACCTACACATCCTACTACTTAAAGATTTAAATGTAACTTTTCATACAAGCATTCAGCAAAAATATACACTAAACAGGATAACAATGAGTTTAAAGCTCCAGGCATCAACAACATACATTACCTGTGGTGATTCATTTGTAAAAGAAAGTTCACTGATGAGAACTGCATCCACCCATTAGAACAAGTTTGTCCGTGCGGATGTAGGGTGTCTTCTACTAATCACTCTATGTCTTTCGAATAAAAGAAGTAGAACTTAGAGTATTCTTCACCTGTGAGGTCAAAAACTTGTGGTATTGAAAAGAAGTAACAAACTCAGCGATCTTAAAGAAAGCAATCATGTCACCATTCTGAATGCATGATGTTCCTTGTCAATATCCTCATGAATAAATTTCATTAATATTGACAACATTCAGTTTGCATTTAAGGATCAGTAGAAAGACAAAGAATAAGGGAAAGAAAGAAAAAACAAAGAGAGTGGGGGTGGGATGACATAAAAACAAGTTGGCATTTCCACTCCAAAGTGCATACCATTAACTGGTTCACAAAATCATGAAGCAATTCCAGAATATTATTCCTCGTTGCAGGTAGTTGTCTATATCCCTTCACAATTTTTTGCATTGAAATCGCCTTTATGATGTTTAAGCTTGTTGGGAATTAGGAGCCTATCTCACAAACTGAAAGCAATAATATATATGCAAAAAATAAAAATATTACACAAAAACACCAAGATTTATATTGGTTCACCCTCAATATGAGAGTTAAGTCAACTTTTAGAACCACTACAGAAATTTTACTATAATGAAGATGGAAAATTACAAAGGAGAAAAACTATATCTTAATTTCTATATTTTGCATTAACTCTCTAACTTTCTGTATCTCTTCTTTCTCTTATTTCTCACTTTCTCACTTGATTCTTGCACACAAATACACAAGCCAAGGTCCCCTTTAATGGATGGTGTTCAAGCACTCTATTAATTACAACTTCTATCAACCAACCATCACTTAACTCCTACTAACAATTTACAATTAAAAGTAATAGTTATAACAACCAACTTCCATCTCCAATAATAAATGAAAGTTGAATTTGTCTCCACATCTTCTAATAATCTCCCACTTGGAGAGTCATTCATTATCAACTAACTCCAGCAATAGCCACGACTTCTCGTTCTTCAATGGAGTTGCAACTTCAATTTCTCAACTGTTATAGTGTTTTTTAACATATCAATTGGATTCTGATTCCTTTAAATCTTCTCAAGTACTAAGACACTATCTTCTAAAGTTGATCTTATAAAATGATATCAAACTTGTACATACTTTGTCTTAGCATGATAGATAAAATTTTTTGCCAAATGAATGGCACTTTGACTGTTGCAATGCAACAAACTTCTATCAAACTTGTGACTAAGTCCATCCAAGAAAGACTTCATCTCTTTACTAGACTCTATTACTGTAACATATTTTGCCTTAGTAGTAAAAAGTACAACTATATTTTGCAACTTTGAAACCCAACTGATTGCTGTACCACTGAGCATGAAAATATAATAGGTAGTACTATTTCTACCGTTTATATCGCCAACCATGTGAACATCAACATTACCATGCAATCCCAAGTTTGATTTATTGAAACACAGAGATAGATTTGTTGTATCTTTTAAGTATCTGAGAATCCACTTAATTGCCTCCTAATGTTGTTTTCCCGGATTACTCACATATTTGCTCACAACTCCGACTACATGTGCTATGTCCAATCGACACACACCATGACATATATAAGACCATTAATGACAGAGGCATAAGGCATTTTAGCCATGTATTCTTTTTCTTGCTTTGTTGTGGGTGACTGATCTCTACACAATTAGAAATGACAAGCCAGAGGAGTGCTCATAGGTTTTGCTCCATCCATGTTGAATTTGTAAAGTACCTTCTTTATATATTCTTCTTGTGATAGCTTAAGGATTTCCCTATTTTTGGTGATTCTTATTTCAAGGATTTGTTTTGTAACGCTCAAATCTTTCATTGAAAATTCCTTTGATAACTTCTTTTTCAACTTTTCAATTTTTTGTATGCTTATTTCGACAATCAATATATCATCAACATATAACAAAAGCATAATGTAAGAGCTACCAAACTTTTTGATATAATAGCAATAATCTGCTTGAGACCTCAAAACACCATTACTGCAAATGAAGTTTTCAAACTTCTTTTACCTGTCTAGGAGCTTATTTTAGACCATATAGGCTTTTTAGAAGCTTGCTCACCATTTTCTTTTTTCTTTGGACCTCATAACCTTGTGGCTGTTGCATGTAGATCTTTTTTTCTTTTGTTGAAAACCTTTTACCATTAGCCTTGCTTTATATTGTTTACTACCATCATGTTTTTTTATTCGGTAAGCTTATTTATTTTGCAATGCTTTCTTTTTTGCTGGTAGTTTTCCTAACTGCTATGTTTGGTTCGACATCAACAAATCCTTTTTATCTTTCATGGCTAGTTCACACTTGATTAAATTAACAATTTGCATTGCTTTTTCATAATATTCTAGTTCACCTTTGTCAGTTAAAAGAATGTAATTTAGCAAGGGAGACAATCTCTATGGCGGCCTGATTATCCTTGAAGACTTTTTGAGTTCTATTATTGGAGTCGATTGATCGATATCTGTGACTATATTCTCTTGTGCTTCTGTAGGTGTGTTTACTTGAGTTTCTCAAGAATTTTATTGTAAATCATTCACTGGAAAATCTTTCAAATGAATTATCTCTAAACTTTTTTGTTTCAAAATCTATAGTTTTTGAAATCTTACTTAATTTGTCTTTTTATAGAATTTGCTCATTTATGATTACATCTCTATTCTTGATAATTTTTTTTTTTTATTTTGATCATCCTAAAAACGATAACCAAACTCAGTTTCTCTATAACCAATGAAATAGCATTTCTTAGATTTCAATTAATTACTTTTGGCAGCATCATCAATATGAACATATGCAAGACATCCAAACACTTTTAAAAATGAGAGTTTTAACTTTTTGTCACTACAAACCTTTTATGGTATTTTGCAATCCAAAGGTACTGAAGGACCTTTATTGATCAAGAAAGCAGCAATGTTGACTGCATTTGCCTAGAATGCTTTAGGTAGCCCTATGTGAATTCTCATACTTCTTGTATGCTCATTTAGAGTTCCGTTCATCCTTTCGACTAGTCCATTTTGCTGAGGTGTCCTTGGAATGGTTTTCAACATCTTGATCCCATTCTCGACACAATAATGTCTGAAATTACTATCAAAATATTCTCCCCTATTGTCGGACTTCAAACATTTCACTTTTAGATTTGTTTCATTCTAATCATGGCATTCCACCGTTTAAATGCACCAAACACATTGGATTTATTCTTTAGAAAATAAACCCATATCTTATTGGTTGAGTCATTAATAAATGTTAAATAGTAACTGAACCTTTTAAGAGAAGTAACTAGTGAAGGCCCTCATATGTCAAGGACCAACTCTATTTTTTTTTTTTGAATAAAACTCTAATTTTTTTTTTCAACTCCCTTCCAACTTTTGGGAACCTAAAGTCTTTTTTGTTTTCCAAAAATACAACTTTCACATATTTTGACTTTGACTTCCAAAAATAGCATTGTTTCTGTGTGATCTATCTTTTCATAGTTCCAACACTTCATATTCTGTCTAACTTTAGAATTACTTTTTCGTTTTTGGACTTTGATATTCTATCATTTCAATTAGAGTTTCTGTTATTTGCTCTACCTCAATTCTTATGATTTAAGACAAAATCCAAAGTCGTCGCTTCACTAGAGTCATTTCTATGATTTTCTTCAACATGAATTCGGTCTTTAACATCATTAAATTTCAATTTTGCAATACCAATAGGATTACTAACCGTTGTCATCACAAGCTTCCAGTTGCTTGGTAGGGATGCCAGAAGAATTACGGCAGGAATCTGATTAGCAAAATCAATTTCAACGAAAGTCAATTGATTGACAATTGTGTTAAACTCATTAAGATGCAATGCCACTAAAGCACCTTCAGCCATCTTCAAATAGAATAACTTTTTTGTGAGAAAAACCTTATCATTTACAATAGGTTTTTCATGCATATTAGAGAGTACCTTTATCCAATGATTCAAATAACGGCCGCGAAATTACGATCGTGCCACCACCCGTCACCGCCATCGAGAAAAACACGATTGAGAAATTTAATCACACTTAAAATAGTGTGTAATGGTCACTAAAAAACGGCGTAACGTGGAATAGCAGCAACAACAGTCCGTTATTGCCGCTATCCCATTTTTCCATCACCAATAATCAGTATAAAATAAAAAAAAACTTTTAACACAATCTGCTAACAATTAAGACTGCAAAAGTAAAAGTAAAAACAAAAGTCAAAAGAAAAGATAACTCGTTATATTCTCAGTTTCAATTTTCAAAATCAATCTAAAAAAACTTAAAAAACAATATCACCCATTCAATCGACAGGCAGTTACCTAAATTTAAATAAGTCCTAAGTCTTTAATCAACAATCAAAATAAAAGAAGATAAGAAAAAAATTAAGTTACCTTTTTTCTTTAAAATTTTTATAGAATAATGTTGATATTTGTGTTTGCGAAAATCTGAGTGAGAGAGATGAGAGTATGCAAAAGAGAGATGAAAAAAAAGAGAGAAGAAGAAGACTTGATAAGCTTGGTTAAGTTGATTTGAGGGAGGGCTAAAGGGTTGAGGCGAGGCAATGACGTGAAGAATAGGGAAAATTTTGGGGAAATTTGGGGGGTGTTTGAGTGTGCATCAAAGAATGGGTCAGGGGCTAGGGCTGCTGAGATAGAAATTGGTGGGGTAGGATCAAGTAGGGTGGGGTGCATTGGGAGGTAAGGTGGGTAGATTTTATTTAAGGGGGGGGTGTTGCTGAGATATAAATGGGGTGGGATGGGATCGGGTAAGGTGAGGTACATTAGGAGGTAAGGTGGGGTGGGTAGATTTTATTTAATTTTATAATTAATTTTATTAAAATATAAATTTAAAAATTTGTAATTTTTAAAATATTTTTAGATCAAATTTAGTTAGAGAGATTGAGATTTCATAATTAAAAAAAAAAGAGATTAATAATTTAATATGATATATATAAAATTTTTAAAAATCATTAAATAAGAGTTTTTATGATTATAATTATAATTATCACATTTTATAATAAATTGTGTAAAATTAAAAAAAATTCACGATCACGATGATCTTGATGACCACAATGATCTTCATTATATTCGAAAACTCGATAAATATGATGCAACCGAAAACGTACCCCACAATCGCTATTTAAATCTTTGCCTTCATCAAATCTGTGGTCAATGTCTCCTTGGCAACATTGTGAGCTATGTTCTTTGATAGTGTTAGTTGAATGACTCCAACACCCATCTGTCAAGGAGCTTACAATCTTCGTATGACATATTTTTTGATTTCATGCCTAGAAGTGATAAACACAACTTTCCATTGAATAGATAATCTTCCATTTGCATTTTCCAAAAAGAATGTTCCATCAAATTTGTTGATTCTATATGTTATAGCTTCTTCGCTAGCCATTGCTTTTAATCATGAAATTACGAAAATAGTCCCACTAGGTAGGTTCCTAAGAAAGATTGAAAGGCTTAAAATCAATCTTACTATTCTCATTAGACAAATATCTTAAAATCGTATTTATCTACATCACTAAATTTTCATATACATGAGCAGT
Source organism: Durio zibethinus (assembly GCF_047325235.1). Classification (NCBI taxonomy): domain Eukaryota; kingdom Viridiplantae; phylum Streptophyta; class Magnoliopsida; order Malvales; family Malvaceae; genus Durio; species Durio zibethinus. The sequence goes on along the minus strand of NC_143170.1, from coordinate 6,112,759 downwards.
AGCGTATACATAAACAGTGCTATATACTTGAACAATGCCACCTAACAAACTTCAATCTTCTTTAATACCAGTTGTTGGAAATTAAAAGCTTGACTTGCAAGCCAAAAATGATAACATGTATTATTAGAAGATATGGAAACAAATTCAATTTTCATTTATTATTGAAGATGGAAGTTGATTGTTGTAAATCATTAATTGTAAATTGTTAGTAGAAGTTAAGTGATAATTGACTAATAGAAGTTGTAATTAATAAAAGCCTTGAACTCCATCTATAAAAGAGGACCTTGGCTTGTGCTTTTATGTGCAAGCATTAAATGAGAAAGTGAAAAGTAAGAGAAAAAGAAAATAAAGAGTTAGAGAGCTAGTGAAAATATAAGAAGTAAAAGATATTTCTTCTCTTTTGTAATTTTCCATACTTATCATAATAAAATTTCTACAATAGTTTTAAAAGTGGACGTAACTCTTGTATTGAGAGTGAACCACTATAAATCTTTTTATATTTTTTGTACAATATTTTAAATTTTTGTATATATATTAAAGCTTCCAGTTTGTGAGACAAGCTCTTAATTCTCAACAAAGCAAAGAATTTTCAAAAGGATAATCAGGGTTTCCTTTATACACTGCTTTAGAACCATCCTTTCACACAGAACATGATTAGTCATAAAATTTATTGATGCAACTCCTGCAAAGTATCAGCGACGTCAATGACAATGATACTACATACCATAGTAAGCCGTCTAAATGTTCCCCTAAACTGTGAATGGTGACCAGTATAGTGGAGTCTTGAAGCCCTTCTTTTCTTTGCTTCCTCTTCCATGATGGACTTGAGACCATCAATGAAAGCCTTGGCATCTGCACCCTCCTATAATACAGAATTCAATAGAAACAAGTAAGCATGTGGAATTGTGAATTGCATTAATAAACTGAACAATCAGATGAAATTAGACAAAAATAAAGGGAAACAAACATCAGAACATTTCAGATGAGCTTTGGAAAGCAACTCCAGTTCTTGCCCTATAAATATGTAATGAAAAATTTCTAATAGAAGCAAGTTATCATGTTGAAGATAGCTACGAGAACCACCACTCTGCTGAGTTTTAACTATAATTAAATCCATTACATTCTCACAGAACAAAAATTCAAGAAATCTGTCTTCCCAATGATAAAAAAATTGGCCAGCCTTTTGTAAGGATGACATATCTTGGATGGCAAGAATGTTGTGAAATAAGGTGACTACCAGCTGGAGCAATTTCTAGTCATCTTCTTTGAATACTTCACTGAAATTTAAAGGGTTAACCATTAACGCTGATATCAACACAACAGCTAACGATCTAATCTAATGGCACAATTGCTTTACATGTACATGAAAAAAATGACCGTCCTGTATCACAGCATCTAACAGCTTAGCTAGACCTTTGTTTCTGAAGGTTTCAAAACAGTTGAACTCATTCATTTTTGGTAACCAACATTTTAGGTTGGTTTGCGAACAACATCTAATTTCTTTTCCTTTTTCCTGCACCTTAACTTAGCAATTAAAGGGTCCATTTCTTGCTTACCATTCCAAATTTTCAAAGGGACCTTCAAGAAGGGAAACTGTAACTGCAACACCTTCACTGCTCGTGAGAGAAACCTTCATATTCCAAAGATACTTTATCTGTTGAAGGATATCACTGGAGGAAAGCTCGATAGGCATTGAAAGAAAAACTAAAGCTTTCACTGAAGAATTCAAAGCAGAAGGATAACAATACCAAGCAAGTAGCATTTACTACGCTTTTTTTTTTAAATGACCGAAAAACCCTAACATCAAAACTTTACCAACCTGCATTTAACACCAAATAATGTTGCCAGTGTTCAATAATTGGAATAAAGTTTTTTGAAACAATATTCCACCTGCAAACTTGCTTAAATACTTCACGCCTTTGTGGATCGTCCATTCTTAAAAACCTCAGTAAATCCTTCAATGCATCTTCAAGTAAGTTATTTGAAATAAGATTATTCAAATCAGAATACATAAATTAAACAAAAATTCACTTCAATAGGGGCAAATGATACCTAGACAGTGATCGCCCTAACTGCCTCGTTATCTAGTCTTCCTCGAGGATGTCAAGACTGGCGCAGATCCCTGATAAGCCCTCCATGTCCATTTTTCTCTTTCGAATTGGGGGTTTGAGAAGAAACTATTAGGGGCTAGGGTTTTGGGTGATGGAGGAATCAGATCAGAAGAAATTTGGAAGGATGATGAGACCTAAAAAAATTTTTGCGAGAGAGGTGCGAAGGTGAACATGGTTGAAGAAAAAGGTTCATGTTACTGTTGGAAGATTGGCCGATTAGGGCTCTTGTGGTGCCAACTGTAATACGAGATTTCCTGCGCTTTTGAATGTATCCGAAGATGGGATCAGGTGCTGTAGGGTATAATGAGGCTCGAGCATACAAGAGACGTGGAAGAATATGGTCAGTGGATTAACATCAACAACGAGGAAATAAAAAAGAAAAGCCCTAGCCTTCTTCTGGTCCTGATTCCTGGGCCTCCTATTAGGTCCATTAAATAGATTGGATTACGTCGTTTTACAGACCCATTAGGCCCTTTAAGATATAACAAAGAGAATCCATAGCCTTCTTCTAATCATGAACCGCCCATTAAGTCCGTTATATGGAATAGATTACTTCGATTTAAAGGCCCATTAGGCCCGTTAAGGCATATAAATTTCTGACCTACCTCTATAATTTATAATATATACGTATAAAAGCATGGATGTGAAAAAAAAAAATTAAATGACAAAAATGGATATTGTTATTCATTTAAATTGTTATTTTAAATAATTTATATATTTTTATTATTATTACAATTTATTTAATAATAATGGTTAATAAATTTTAGCAAACTGACTCACATATAAATCAATCTATTAAACTATCCTAATCAACTTTATCAAATTTCTAATATTGTTGTAGCAAAATTTTCACCAACCTATTATGTTGGGATAATTAACTTTATCAAAGAGATTCGTTAATTTTTCTATTTATTTTAATAATTATAAAATTTATTCAAAAGTAACAAGATTAGTTAATTTTTATATTTATTTTAACAATTATGTTTTGTTTATCACTTTATTTTTTTATTTGTGATCAATTTTATTTGCATTGTTTTTTTTTTAAATGGTTGATTAATATAAGTGTATGGATTTTATTTTAAAAAATATTTATCCGTAATATATTATTAATAGTACTATTTATTCATTTAACTCAATTACAATCATAACTTAAAAATTAAATTGCATTTATACGCAAGCTAAACAATAAAAAATTTCACCCTTTAACTTTGCAGACCTTACGTGTTCAAGTTCTGTTACAATTCTAAGATATGCTCATTTTTAATTTATTAAAGAACACAAAAGTAATAAGTTCAAAACTAACATGCCTTAATTTGTTTAAAAACAAAATAATTTTTATGTGTTTTATTATAATAGTAAAACAAGAGCTCCATGAATTTTTTTTTATTTTTTGATTATTTGCCAACTGTGATTATTATTAAAACTACAAAGTTAATAATTTTTTACGAAGTAAAATATTCAATGAAATAAAATGGAATTTTAAAAAGAAAAAAATTTTGAATTCGATTTTTCCCTTTCAAAGTCATAATCTATGCGGAATTTCGGAACGGAATTCTAAAAGCGACAAGCCGAACGACGTCGTCTCACATCAAAGGGTTCAATCCAACTCCTGCCGACGTCGTATTTTCCTTGACAATAACAAATTGTCAAATTCCCAACCGTTTTGAAAAAAATAGTTAAAGGAGATGAATAAAAACCTCCGTACTATTGTCGATGCAATCTATGCTCTCTTCATTTCCATTTCCCAGCCTCCTTTTAAGTCTGTGTTTTCAGCTTGCTCCAAAATTAGCGGCGATTTCTCCAACATCCATTTTCTTTCTTAATAGTCAATAAAAATCCCACACCTTTCATCGTCTTCCTCTCCTTTTACACGTTTTCGTTTTCTCTCTCTCTCTCTCTCTCTGCCTCTCTCGTTTTAGCAATGGCTCAAGTGGTGGCCACTAGATCGATCCACGGTTCATTCTTGAGCCAGGGCCCCGGATCCAGTCAAGAGCGAGTGGAGAAGCTTAAGCCAGCGACCTTCGCTTCGAAAGTGCTGGCACGTGGTGACAAGAAGAGCGAGAGAATGGTGCTTAGGTGTAGCTCTCGGATTACAGCTAAGAGCCCCGCACGTGCCGAGCCTGAAGTTATTCCCGTATCATCCGAGGATGTACCGAAGGTTTGTGCCGACTTAGAACCTTTCTGATCGTCCTCTTTTCTTATGTGTTTGATTACTGATAAAGCATGCGAAAAGAAAAAAAAAAATTGACCTTCTTAAAATCTTAGTTAATGTTTCTGGATTAAGTCAGGAACTAAGAAAGCAATAGGCTGAAAATCGTTTAGGTCATAAGTGGAGTGATAAGATGGATTGCAGGCTATTGAGGTTTTCATGTGAGTGGGTTCACTTATGTATCTCATATCAGCTAAAAAGTGGAAAGTGGGATATACATGGAATCTTCCAAGAAACCAATAGAGAATAACTTAAGTTTTTAGGTTCAAGTGGTGTTCAACATGTATATATGTACTTAAGGTTTGGCTCATTTCCCAGCAAGTGTAATTAGAGCCGAAGGATTGACTTGGATGTGGCAAGTATGGTGGTGGTATCAAAGCCAAAGGTTTGAATTGGATGCGGCAAGTATGGTGATGTATTATTTCTGAACAAACAACAAGGTGGTGTGTTGAGACAACCTATGGTCGAGTGCAAGCTTAAAGGGCACTGAGACAACCTAGACTCACAGGTGATCTAAGGTTGCACTAACACAATCAGACGCACTAGAGATGCGAGGATGAGTGTTGGGCCTAAGGGTGCATTGACAGCTTACTTGCATGGGGAGCTGATCACAACTCACAAGTAAATGGGAGGGACAGTTGAGGTTCACATGCGAGTGTGACACATCTCACATCAATAAAAAGTGGGATGTAAGGTGACATATATACATGGAAGATCCAAGAACCAAATAGCTTAGGCTTTTGGGTTGAAGTGGTGTCCTACATGTATGTATGGGCTCCTTTGGTGTGCTCCTAACTCAAGGTTTGCCTCATCTCCCCAATATAGTCAAGTTGAATAAGGTTCTATTTGGTTTGTTGAAAATCCATTTTCCTATTATCGAAATTTGTACCATCCACAGATAGAAATGTGGATTTTTTTTTTTTCTGAAATGGGGAAATCTGCTAGCCACTATGTACTATGTACTATAGATACTTTACTGAGACTGTTGAGACTGTTACATTTACTAACAAGAAACCAAATCATGAGAAAAACTGAGGACTCAAGTCAAAATTTCCAGTGAGATCTTGTTACAAGTCAGTTTTTGGTATACTGTGGGTTATATACCTATCTTTGTGCTAAAGGAATTATTTAAAATATCAATTACATAAAAGATGAATGAAAGGGGCATGATATCCACCCATTTCCACTTTTCCAGCAAAAGAAAAGTAGCCTTGAAGTTTATAACATCCTAATTTTTTTGGTTAGAATGATGAAGTCTGAATTACATGTTGTAGTTCAGAAATTCAAGTTTTTTTTTCTTATTTACTCTGGTATAGGATGAGCCTTTGCTGTTGCATGACGTAGTCACTATGTTTTTATTGTTATTATATCTGTAATCAAATAACTTATTGTGGACAGTTGCTGAGAGAAATTTGTTGGAATCATTATTTGTAACCTTTCTTACCATTTTTTCCTTCAGAGGGGGAAGCAGTATGAGCAGTTAAGGGAGATTCAACAATTAGGCGACACATCAGTGGGTATGTGGTCCAAGCCTATTGTTAGACGTAAAACAAAGATTGTTGGCACTATTGGCCCTTCAACAAACACGCGAGAAATGATATGGAAATTGGCCGAGGCTGGAATGAACGTTGCTCGTTTGAATATGTCTCATGGAGACCATGCATCTCATCAGAAAGTTATTGATTTAGTTAAGGAGTATAATGCACAATCCAAAGACAACACTCTGGCAATCATGCTTGACACCAAGGCAAGTTTCCCTTGATTTCATTTATTTACTGTGTAAAGCCGTTATGTCTGGTTGCCTTAGTCAATGAGTTTGGTATTGTGAGAGTTAGACACGGCATGAATCTTTCTTTTCCAAAATTATTGTCAGGACTTTGTCCTCTTAAATAATGCCCTTATCATAGACTTAAATGAACTTGCCAAAATTTTTCTTGGATTTTGAACAGGCTCTGTTATGGTTTTAACCATAGCAGTCTATTCTGGAGTAAGCCTAGCAAGCATGTACAAGTGACAGTATATTTGTCAGCTTCTGTTTTGGGCAATTAAATGAGGGAGGTTGTAATATAAAATACATCTGTTCATGCATGTGCATATAGTTTTTGCCTCCGTTTATTTGTTATCCTTGTGAGGTTATGAGCAATTAAATTTAGTATCTCACAATTGTACAAGGTTGTAAAGTATATTGTTGCTAATATAATGAAGTCATCCAGATTTATAATTGGTCGGATATAGTGTTGTAGGCAACAATAATATAACTCATGTTATGTAATTTTCTTGCGATAGTTCTAATCCTTTTCATTTATTGTGTTCTTATGAATATTTGGTTCTGTTTATAAGGGTCCTGAGGTTAGGAGTGGCGACTTGCCCCAACCAATTACATTAACAACTGGGCAAGAATTTACTTTTACAATTCGGAGAGGGATTGGGACACCTGATTGTGTTAGTGTCAACTATGACGATTTCGTTAATGATGTAGAAGTGGGCGACATGCTTCTTGTTGATGGTATGCTACCTTGATACTTTCAACAGACTGTTAAACTATGCAGGTTTTTTTAACTTTTTGATGTTTTATATATTGCTTAATCTTAGTCCCCCCTCTCCCATGAAACCAGCAGCCAGCATGCATGAGCAAAGTCATATCGAACTTTTCAAGAATAATGTAGATCAGTTCTAGACTGATACTCGTCTTTTCCCTTTAGTCTGAAAATATGATATGCTTTTAGTATTATGATACAATTAGCAAGAGCCTAAGACTGCAAATATGTAATCTGGTCCTTGGGAGCATTTGCTGAAGAAAGAATTTAATGATCTAGAAATGAATTAGAAGGTTTTCACCTCATCTGTCAAGTTCTTAATAATTTAGCTAGGGGCTTGTTGATAGTGTTGTCAGGCATGTCTTCTACCTAAACATATACATGAGAACGGAATACAATCTTATGCCTATGCAAATGCACTTCAATCCATTTTGGGTCTTTGTCTAAGTCATAAATGAAATCTTCAGCATTATGGGGGAATTTTGTTGATTCTATTGGCTGAGTAAAAGTACATTGTAGACTTTTTCCTTTTGTTGATTATATGTTCCTCTGACTTTTGGTTCATGATATAGGTGGCATGATGTCATTGATGGTGAAGTCTAAGACAGAAGATTCAGTGAAGTGTGAAGTAGTTGATGGTGGTGAGCTTAAGTCTAGGCGGCATTTAAATGTCCGAGGAAAAAGTGCTACACTGCCTTCTATAACTGGTTGGTCCTTGAATTTTAATTGTTGTCATTTCTATTACTTTGTAGATTTTCCACTTGCCTCGCCTTTTCCTTTCTCTCTTTTTTTTCCTCACTCTCTCCCTTTTGAGTTGAGGGATCTTGGGCAGCAGCAGATTAACTATTTCAGTTGGTTTTCTGCAGAAAAGGACTGGGATGACATAAAATTTGGGGTAGACAATAAAGTTGATTTTTATGCTGTTTCCTTTGTTAAAGATGCACAAGTAGTTCATGAGTTGAAGAATTATCTGCAGAGTAAGTTACCATTTTTCTTCTTATAGTATTTTCAGGAAATAACAACTGTGGACTTGGTATAAGGTTTAAATTCTTCACCAATGAGTTTTTTTTCTTTGCTTTTGGCAGGTTGTGATGCAGATATTCATGTTATTGTTAAAATTGAAAGTGCTGACTCTATTCCAAATTTACATTCAATCATAACAGCATCTGATGGGGTGATCACTTAAATCTTTTCATTGGATCTTTAAGGCAGCTAAATTTTACAGTTATTATTTTATGCAATAAAGGTGTAGTTTTTTCAAACTATTTCATACTCTGAGCTCTATCTTTGCTGAAGAAAAAAGTTCTTCAAATTTTTAGGAAATTGGTGCTACAATATTGTGAGGCTTTTCATTTCAAATATTAAGTACCATCTGGTGGATTTTGCTGTTACTTCTATTTACTATTTTCTATGCTGTAATGGGGAGGGTGGTGGAAGTCTGGACGATAACGTGATTTGAAAGTAAAATTTAGTTATTGCCACTTTAGCAATATATGTGCTGTGGAAAGTAATTCAGGTTCTCATATTTTAGGCAATGGTTGCAAGAGGAGATCTTGGTGCAGAGCTTCCCATCGAGGAGGTTCCTCTTTTGCAGGTTGGTTTAGTTTTCAATTGAACGGTAAAGACTGGATTTACATGAATTATCAAACATATTTTCTTAACTAGTAAAGAAATGAAAATTGTGTTTATTCGGCCACTAAAAACTCTACTTTTTTTAAAATGTAGGAAGAGATAATTAGAACATGTCGAAGCATGGGAAAAGCTGTTATTGTGGCAACCAATATGCTTGAAAGCATGATTGTTCATCCAACACCAACAAGAGCAGAGGTATCTGACATTGCCATTGCCGTTCGAGAGGGTGCTGATGCTGTCATGCTTTCTGGGGAAACAGCACATGGAAAGTAAGTTAATAAGTTACTTACATGGCGTTTTAGAATTTTATTCTAATTTATGCCTTGTCATTCCCCTTTTACTTATTTGGAAAGTCATCCTTGTTAAATTTTCTATTAAAATTAAAATTAGGTAAGGATTTCATTTTGTCTTATGCTAATAAATAATGATCTATATTGGAGTAATGGTTTAATTTGGAAATTTACCTTGAGGTAATCTGACAGGTTTATATGGATATTCTTGGATCCTAGTTGGTGAAGTTAGAAGAATATGGTCATTACTTATACTTAAAAATCAATTTAGCTAATTTCCTTGGGACATACAATTGGAATGTCGTATCTGCCAGCTCGCTTTACCTTTGCTCTTGAGCAATTTATTGTATGAACACTTTATGCAAATTACTCTACCTACGTGCACTCTAGTTAATAGATTTCACTCTCTTGCAGGTTCCCATTGAAAGCTGTTAAAGTGATGCATACAGTTGCACTACGAACTGAAGCAACCATATCTGTTGGTGAAATGCCACCTAATCTTGGTCAAGCATTTAAGGTCACTTAACATGCTTCATGCACTTTCCATATGCTTTATGACTCCCTTTTTTTTCTTTGTTTTTTGGTCAACATTCTTAATGCTTTGTTTTTCTTTGTCAAATATCAATACTGACTGGAGTTACTTTCTCTGTAGAACCATACGAGTGAGATGTTTGCATATCATGCAACTATGATGTCAAATACTCTTGGAATCTCCACTGTTGTCTTCACTAGAACTGGTTTCATGGCTATATTACTTAGCCATTATCGTCCTTCTGGCACTATTTTTGCCTTCACAAATGAGTGAGTTTCACCCATTCCTGAATCTCATATTTGTTACTGTGTATTTGCTTTAAAGCCTCCTCCCTTCTGTTTCTTTTTTTTTTTTTGGGGGGGGGGGGGGGGGGGTGAGGTGGAGGGGGTTGGGAGCCAGGTTTTAGCTTTCTGTCTGATTTGTCTTGTACTATGGCATAATAATGGTCTAACCCATTGGAGGTTTGGCTTGATGAAGAAATATTAATCCCAAAAGGTAGTAGGATGACAGTATCTATGAACTCAGAAGTGCAATATTTGACCAAGAGTGTATGGCTGAAAATGAGTATCTACCATTGCTGGGCTTTATGATCTTGAAAATTTGACTGAAAATGACTTTAATGGTCATGCAGGAAAAAGATACAACAGAGGTTGGCTTTGTATCAAGGAGTATGTCCCATATACATGGAGTTCTCAGATGATGCGGAGGAAACTTTTAAGACTGCTTTAGCTTTGCTGCAGGTAAGGTTTTACTGGAGAATTCATTATGAAAATTCCCTTTAATTGGCTGGTAACTATGGATGTAGTTATTCATGCATCAGTTGGTTTATAGTTATTTTGGACCAAACTTCAAGTAGTTGTTTAGAGGTATCCAGCTGAAGATTAAAATGTGTAAATAGTTCAAAACCTGCATGCATTATTTTGATACTGAGGTGCCTTGATGCTTGGGGGATTTTGGGTTAAAAAATTCAACCTAGTTTGGATCCATTTTTGAGTGGGACCGGCATTGACCTTCAACATAGTTTTCTGCTCATTTGTTGTAATTGGTATATTTCTTGGTTTCCATGATTGGGATTTTCCATGATAACCAATTTTGAAATGCTTACATAAAGGGCATTCAGATAGATGATGACCTTTACCGTGATGAGCAATAACTTTGGAGAGCAACATAAGTACAATTCTCATCTGTCATTATCATGAGTCCTAATATTCAGAATACCGGTAGTGATGTCTGTGGAGTCTGGTTCATTTGATCATAATGCACCTTGTTGCTTTTCTACCACTGTTTTTTTGCAAAAAGATTGATTATTGATATAGTGTGCTGAACTACTGTGTGCTTGTTTCATGATGAATTCTATGGCTGATGTACAGAAGCAAGGAATGGTGAAGGAGGGAGAAGAGGTGGCACTTGTTCAGAGTGGTAGACAGCCTATATGGCGATTCCAGTCCACTCACAATATTCAGGTCTGCAAAGTGTAGTGGCTGAAGAAAGATGGAGATCCATTTGACTGAGTTATTCAGATTAGGTTTGGGAGCTTCCCTCACGTCATGTGATTGATTTTTGGCTTGCATCATATCTATGCCTGTATGTCTTATTATTCTGCGTTTTTTTTGTTTGCTTGAGATTTCCTGGTATATGCTTCTATTTGTGGCTCATTAGTTTTCCCCCTAAACAAGACCTGGTGTGAATGGGGATACTTTAAACGATTCTATTTTTGTATTCAAGATTGTCTCGGTACAAAATATGAGCCTAGGCTGATATAAATGTGCTTGAGTATATGCTTCTATTTGTGGCTCATTAGATTTCCCCCTAAACAAGACCTGGTGTGAATGGGGATACTTTAAACGATTCTATTTTTGTATTCAAGATTGTCTCAGTACAAAATATGAGCCTAGGCTGATATAAATGTGCTTGAGCTTCTTTCTTATCCAAAGGAATGTGATCATTTGCCCATATTTTCATGGGATCAGCTCACTAGCAACAGTTTAGTTTGATAGAATTGTCAAACATCACTACATCCATGTAGGTGATTTTCCAGTGAAATCAAACTATTACAAATAGGAAGGACCTGGTATGATGGTTTATTTGTGTTTTAATCTAAGTATCAAAGTGATTCATACTTGGAAAATCACCTTGCGTCAATTGGGAGATTAATTTGCTCCTTCAACCAAAAAAAAAAAAAAAAAGAGGAAAGCTATATATGGGCTTTAACATCATAAAACCAGTTTGATTGACCCGTTATAAGCTTGCTAGTTGCCATATGTAATCCTTTTTAACTTGGGTTGAAGGTGGTCTAAGACCATATGTGTGTGTATTTGAGGATTTGTTGAGGAAGGCTATGTTGACGTACTTGTATAGTCGAATCTCACAAGTTTTGTTAAGGTAGTCCCCAAGCCATTTTGACCCCAATACACGGCGATCCCACCGGCTTGAGAGGCTTCAATCATGGCAAGGACAAGGAGAGGAGAATAGGTATGACTGGTGTTGTAGTTGCCCATTGTTGCAATTGTTGCGTCTTGTCTGGTAATTGTGATTCTACAATGCCAAGCAACCGGTCCCTTGTATAGATTTGGAAGAGGACCCAGCTGAGAGTTTTATTTGTTTATTTATTTATTTATTTTAAGGTTAATATTATGAATAAATTTTAAATTATAGTAAAATATTCAATATGATATTTGAATTTTAAAAATCTTTAATATAATATTTTTATTATAAATTTATTAATTAATATAATATTCATTTTTAAAGTGATAGCTTCAATTGATGACATTGGGTAGAAATTCAATTCTCAAAGTATATCATTAGTTCACATTATAAAATATTATATTAAAAAATTTTAAAGTTTAGATATCATGTTAAATATTTTATTATAATTTAAAAATCATTTATGATATTAAGGGGGTCGAGAGTTACGCTAAAATTTGAGGAAATTAGGTCGAATGAAGGGCATGCAGGATACAGGCAGGTGGCAACATTTTCAACCTTATAAAACCCTTCTGTTCCCGGTAAACTAGGAAGATTTGGTTTAGGGTTTACCTTTTTTTTTTTTTTCATCCGACCCTTGCAGACAGTGAATACATTATCATTAATTAGAAAATGTGCATTAATTAGAAACTGTGGAATTGTCGAAAGAGTAGTCCTGCAACCGCAAACATTTGCAAAGCCTCCTACCTCCTATGTCTCCCAACTCCCCCAGATTCATCCAACACCAACAACGCCCATTTGATTTTCAAAAACAAACCAACCGACATTGAATGTCTATCAAATTTTTATCAAGTTGTGATAGAATATTAATCTTTCTACCATTTTAGAAATTCGTGAATAAAATAAAATTTCAAGCATCTAAGTTTATTTGTAGAATAGATATGGTGATTTTGAATTAAAGCATATTCCCCGGAGGGCTTGAGTAATTTAGTGCCATTGACCTATATATGCAATTTCATAAACTATATATCTCAATCTCATAGTATCCATCCTATAATATAAAAATTACTATCAATTAATACGATAAGATATGAGATTAAAGTTGTCCTTTTCAATTCTAATGCAAACATTAGGTTAATTTAGGGTTTAATATTGTGCCATTTGTCTTTTTAAGTTTATGTTTTGTCAATTTAAGACTTAATATTATAGGTGTTGGATTTAAATTTCAAAAATATTAGATGTTATTTTTTAAAAAAATTATATGAATTGAATTAAGCTAAGTTCACATTATTAGTTATTAATTGTTCAATGGAAATATGCTCTCATCATAGGCACTGAGGGGGTTTTTTCTATCTCCTTTTCTTTTTTTAATTAGCAAGCAACAAAGAATCATATAAAAAGCAGACTATATCCCGTTTTTGTTGTGATGTCATTTATAAAAAAAATTACTATAAGAATTCTCTAATAAAACTTGCTTTCTAATGTTAGATGAACAATATATATGAGCATATAGCATCCTCGGGGCTCAGAGCAAGAAAAATTATTGCATTACAATGGGTTAAAATATCGATATGAACTTTGTGAGTCATTACATTTTACATTTAAAAAAAGAAGAAGTCTTCTTCCATTCTATATGGTCGAGCATATACAAATATAATACGATGCCAACCACCAATTTTTGGAGGTTTTTGATTTCACGAATAGTTTGCTATAAATAGGGATATCCATTTTATACATATTTAACGGAGAATTTAACTTTTTACTCGAATAGAGATGTTGATGAATATTATTACTTTATGGAGATAAGGATGGAGATGTGGATGAGTATAATTTAATTTTTTATTAGATACGAAAATGTGGATTGGTAATATAATATTTATCCCATACTCATACTTTTTATATATATTTAGTAAATAAAGTTTTTATTAAATAATATAAATTATTGTTTTAGATTAATTAAAATTAATATATTTTTATTGAAAAAATATATATTAATATATATTTATAAAAAATTATTTAAATATACAAGATAAAAATAAAAAAATAAAAAAAATAAATTTTAGTTTTTATTTTTTAGAAGTTATAGATGTGAAAATTACTTATACCCATTAAATATTTTTAAGAATAGAGATGAAGATAAATTTAAAATATATGTTAGGTATTGATATGAGATAAATATAATATAAAAATCTAAAAACAGAAATGGGAATGAAGAGTACTCTATTCTCTTAATACCTTACCCATTAACATCTGTAGCTATAAATGACTTTTTTTTTTTGGCTGGGAACATTATATTGGCAAGGTCAAGCTCACTGTATTCAACAAAATTTGCTGCCCCATTAAGCATGGCGTCGAGTAAAGCGGAACGTGGAATTGATACAAGCCCTAAATTTATTGTATTTTTCTCTTTATTTGAATAATACCGGAGACATTATCACATTTACTAGAACTAGCTTAGGACTCTTCCAGATCTACGTGATTTTTTATTAATTTCCTTGATCGACTGATCCAGTAGTACCCAAGGCACATTGGGTGAAGGTTTAAGTGAAGTTTAAGCTTGTGAGAATATATACTACCGCACCCAAATCCATTTAAGATGTTCAGAACTTTACTAAGCAACTATAAAACAATTCTATTTTCCTCAGAAATTTCAACATTATGAATAGAAACTCACATTCAAACTTCTCCACTTGACAATAATTAGTAATTAATTAAAAGGTACGTATCATCTAGTTAATTGGATGGCATGAAACCAAAGCCTGTTGAAAAGATCTTAACGTGAGAGTGAAGTCAGTCATTAAAGATTTTCATCAAGAGAAAAACAAAATACCAATTAGTCTTCAAGTTTATCTGTGTACATATATAATACTATTAAATTGAAACGATAAAGGTCAGTGAATCGCCATAAATGGATCTTCGTTCATATTTTAATGTGACTACCTTTTGCTTGGGCTCTCCCTGAATTCTATACAAGCGACCTTTCCACTGGCAATGAGGAACCACAGACAAAACTCAGTTTCAACAATGGCCACAAAAATACAAGCCATATCTTTTCTCGTTCCGTCCTAGTCCTAGTCCTAGCCCTGATTGGGGTCTCCCATGCTAGTGGGATCGCAATTTATTGGGGTCAAAGCGGCTCCGAGACAACCTTAAACGAAACTTGTAACTCTGGATTATACAAATTCGTAAACATTGCCTTCCTCAACGAATTCGGCAGCGGCCGAACCCCAGTGCTCAACCTTGCAGGCCACTGCAATCCAGCAAATGCTGGTTGCAGTGTTGTAAGTTCAGCCATAAGAAACTGCCAAGAGAAAGGCATCAAGGTGATGCTTTCCATCGGTGGTGGCGTTGGACAGTACTCGCTGGCTTCTAAAGACGATGCCAAGGAGTTAGCCGCTTATTTATACAACAACTTCTTGGGTGGAACATCAGCTTCGCGGCCATTAGGAAGTGCCGTGTTGGATGGTATCGACTTTGACATAGAGCTTGGCTCCACTAATTATTGGGACGATCTTGCACGCTACTTGGCCGCATATAGCAAGCCAGGAAAAAAGGTTTACCTATCGGCAGCTCCTCAGTGTCCGTTCCCTGACAGATTCTTGGGGGCTGCCCTTAGAACTAGGCTTTTCGATTATGTTTGGGTTCAGTTTTATAACAATCCCGCGTGCGAATACAGTCCTGGAAACACAAGCAATATTTTAGCTTCATGGAAACGGTGGGCTGAAACAAGGCGAATAAAAAAGTTGTTTTTAGGGTTACCGGCAGCCAAGGCGGCAGCTGGAAGTGGGTACATTCCACCTGAAGTGCTAATCTCTCAAATCCTTCCAGAGATCAATAAATCACGAAAGTATGGAGGTGTTATGTTGTGGAACAGGTACTATGACAGGGTCAATGGCTATAGTGCTGCCATTGAGACGAAGGTATAAACTATATATGAATATGAATAGCAAAGCAACCTTGCCAGGCTTAGTAGCCTAATGAGTCCATATATCCGAATTAGTGGGGCAAATTATGTGTTGAATGAATAAGTTTTTTTTTTTTTTTTTTGGTTTACGAATGTGTTAATTATGCGGCAGTCAGTCTAGTAGTCTGTTGTAGCAGTACTAAAAGATAGTAATAAAACATGTGTCTTTGCAAATTGGATGCATCTCATCATTTCATGATAGTTTCTGATTTGATTAAGCTGTGTATTTACTATTAGGGACGGCAATCAAGTCCGTCCCCGACGGGTTTCGACCCGATCCGACCTTATATGATCGGGTTTTATTTTTTAAATTTTGGATTTCGGGTCGGGGTTGGGTCGGATAAAATTAGGTAACAATCGGGGTTGAGTCGGGTTCGGGTATACCTAAAACCCGACCCTACCCGACCCGACATTATTAAAAAATTATTTTTTAATTAATTAATTATTTATTTATTTATATAATGATATTTTAAAATATTTATATTTAAAAAATAATATTTTATATTTTAAAAAATAATATTTTATTAATTTCGGATCGAAACGGATCGGGTACGATTTACATATTGTCGGATCGGATCGGGTTCGAATATTAAAAAAATTCGAGTCGAATCGAAGTCGGATTTGATAAAGCATAAAATCAGGTCGGGTTCGCACAAGCAAAACTCACTCCGAACCCGACCCGCCATCCCTATTTACTATATATTTACATTTAGTTTCAAACTTGAAAAAAAAAAAAAACCTCCGTAAAGCAAGCAACGTACAATACTTTAATATCAAGCGGCAGGGATAAAGGGTCAATGGAAATAAATATTTCCTCCACATTTTTTTTATTTATTGCAAATATATAAAAGAGATAATGTTATGAATGATCTCTTAACTATAAAAAAATATTAAATGTGATATATAAATTTTAAAAAATTTTAGTGTGTTATTTAAATATTGAATTTATTAATTAATATGATATTTAGAGAACTATTTATTTATCTGTCACATGTTATTATTTGAAACTAATCATATTAAGGTGAATATTACATTAACATATTTATAGTTCAAATATTACATTAAATTTTTTTTTAAAATTTAAATATTATATTAAATATTTTATTATAGTTTATAAATTATTTATAACATTAAGCTTGTAAAATAAAATTAATCATGATCAACGCATAGAGTAAAATTCGAAATTCCCCTACCACATATAGATTATGTATTAATTAATTAGTTAAGCTATATATAATAAAGAAGTGTTAATTAGTGTTTTGTGACATTAATCATTAATGTGATATTGAAAAAATATATATAATAAATGCATTATCTCCTTTTGAATATAAAGAATTAATATATTAAATATAAAAGCGTTTCCTTGAATTTGATTTTAATCCTTATCCAGTTAGTTTCAAGTGAAAAATATAATGAAAAACTCTACAACCCTAAAATCATGACTTCCATAGCATCAACCGATTCTCCTTAATACAATGAAGAGCTTTCCTTGGGACTAATATTGAATTCCGGTAAAACACGTGAAAATAATTTGGAAATCTATTTCTTTCTTTATTTTTTAATTGGAAAATCTATACCGAATCCATATTGTATTAAAGTGTTAGAAAGGAGGAGTGTTCTTAATTAGGGATGTCAATGAGTAGAATATTAAGAAAGTAAAATATTTTTCATTCTCAAATTTTTATATTATACTTATCTCTATACTCATATAATAGATACTTCAAATTTATCCATATATCTCCTACGAGTATTTGATGGGTATGAAGAATCTTCATACCCATAACTATTTTAAAAAATAAAAACCAAAATTTATTTTTTAATTTTTTATTTATTTTTATCTTGTACATTTAAGTAATTTTTATAAATATATATTAATATATATTTTTTCAATAAAAATATATTAATTCTAATTAATCTAAAATAATAATTTATATTATTTAATAAAAAATTTATTTACTAAATATATATGAATATATATGTAGAGTACGGATATGAGGTGGGTGTTATATTATCTATTCCTATCTTTGTACCCAATAAAAATTTAAAATCATACTCATTCTCATATCCATCCTCATTCAAGTAAAAAATCAGGTTATGAGATTGACATCCTTATTCATAATTTAATTGAATTAACCGCTCAAACCAATTTAATTCGGTTAATCAGTCAGTCATCGAATTAATTTTAGTTGGTTAACGAAAATGATTTTAAAAGAATTTTTATTTTTAGTTAATTCGATTTTCAAAAATCGAATTAACCAAATTAACTGAAATTTTAACCAAAATATAACATAATCCAAATATAAAATAAAAAAATATATACAATGGATCATTTAATTTCATAATTTGTTAGAGTTTTTAATATAACACTTTGATATTTGAATATTTTATTTGTAATTTTATTTAGTTTTAAAATATAAGAAATTAAGAGTTTAAAATATAATTTAATGTAAATGTATTTATTATTTGGTTAACTAGAAAAATTAACCAAATCAACCAAATTAAGTTTAGTGGATCAATTTTCAAAATTTATAAATTCGATTTGATTAACGAAAATAAAATAGAATACTTTGATTAATTCGATTTTGATTAATTTGATTTAAAATAATCGAATCACCTTAGTAAGAAAGTAGAGATTAAAGTTGAGATTTAAAGTTGAAATTCAAAGAAAATATTTTTATTTGACAGAAAAAAGACAAACAATACAATTGATAAGCTAAAACAAAACAAACACGAAGAACCAAAACATAAACACATGATATTACAAACAAAAAGGAAAACACTATTATAGGTTAACTGAAACAGAAGTAAAACTTTTTTGAAACATTTTTATTTGTCATAAAAACTTGAAGATTCACTTGAAGAAGCCTTGTCACTGAAATAATATTCAATTATGTCATCCCAATAGCAAACTTCTCTATCCTTATCACTTTCCATTCCATCTTCATCCCTATTGCCATCTTCTTCCATATAATTGTTTCCATTAATAGGTGCTACTGTAGTATTTAAGTTTGGGTTTATTTTTACACCTTCCACATTGATGATAATTTCTAGTCTCTTTAGTTGTTTTTGTGAATTTGGTAGTAATGGGTTTAGACAAACAAGTTTTGGAATGGCATATCCTTTTTGTTTTTTTTTTGCCATGATCTCATTTAGCATGGTTCTCGGAATGCATATCGTAGCCATTGATCTTTCTAAAGACAAACATGTACTTTTTTCCAAAATAGTACACAAAATGAGAGATAGCATACATGTCAGATCAAGCTCTGACATAGTATGCTCAATTGGATTGTAAACCTAATTATATTAGGTTAGCCATTTATCTTTTATTTTTTTCTAGTAGCCCATTTACTTTACACTTTGAGTTGGATTCTTTTTGTGTTTTATAGTTAGGCCCATTATAATGTAAATGAAGTAATGATATAATGAATATAGGGCTTGAAAAAAATAATGTAGAGAAGTAGAGAAAAGAATGTGTTAAAGGTGAAAGTGCAAAGAAGAAAATGGGTCTTTTTGTCTTTGTGAGAAAAATGCAAACTTTTGTGTAAGTTATTTTCTTACTTTACTAAATGAATATCTTTGATGCATCTTGAAGTAAAGAACATGTTACTTTGTTTGCTATTTACAAATTTGAAAGTTAGCTATGCTTGATAGTTGGTTATGTGGTTATTTAAACTTTGAGTTTGGTTAATTGGAGATAATTTTTTGTATGAATCTATGCTAAAAATTTGTGTATGATTGTGGTAAAAAGTTATGATTTTGGTGGTTCATTGAAGCTTGGGTTATTATGTTTTAATAAGTTTTATGGAGTTTGCATACCAAATGTTTGTGAAAATGTCTTTTAGGGCATTCATTCCAACAAAAGTAGTATCAAAGCTTGTGATTTGTTTGTGTTGAATCCTTGGTGAAGTTTACTAAACTTAGGCATTCTATTTGAGGTTATTTTATTGTTGTGGTGATTTATAGTGGTTTTTGGTGAAGTTGGCATAATGATGGCTAACAACTTTGTATAACCTCATATTTTTAAGTTAGGCAGGAATAATGATAATTGGGGTAAATAAATGAAGGTGTTGTTAGAGTTTCAAGACCTATGAGAAATTATTTATAAGGGGTTTAAGGAATTTAGTAAAGCGAAAGAAGAGAGACTAATGAAGGCTCAAAAGTTTACTCTTAAATATATAAGGAAAAAAGATAAAAAGGCTTTATTTGTGCTTTACCAAGCAATTGATGAGTTAAACTTTGAGAAGATTTCTATGGTGATAACTTCTAAAAAGTTATGGGATATTCTCAAGAATTCATATAAAGGGTTTGATAAGGTTGTGAATGTTTGCCTACAAGTGTTAAGGGATGAATTTAATGCCATATCCATGAATGTGAATGAGACCATTTTGGAGTACTTTAGAATCGTGTTGGTTATTATGAATGAGATAAGGAGAAATGGTGAGAAATTTGGTGATGTCCTGGTTATAAAAAAGATTTTTCGATCTTTAACTCCAAAGTTTTAGCAAAATACGATGATTGTTGAAGAAGCAAAGGACTTTGAGGATATGATAATTGATCAATTGATGGGAACATTATAAGTGCATGAACAAAGGTTGAACAAAAAGATTACTAGCTCCATTGACCAAGCCCTTCACATAAAGTTTACTTTGGATGAAGATAAAAAAGAAAGTTGGTATTCAAGATACTCAAAGAGGAAGAGATAGAGGTTATAGAGGTTGTGGTAGAAGTATGCAAATAAAGGTCATTACACTGAAGGTGGTGGTAGAGGTTATGATGATTACGGAAAAGGCTTTATAAGTACAGGTGGAGAGGTAGAGCAAGAGGTAGACGACATCAATCATGGCATGCTCCAAGAAGAAGAAGAAGAGCTAGAAATGATGGCAACTTTAACAACTTTCCAAACCGACAATGTTACGATAAAAGAAACATATAATGCTATAATTGCCATAAATATGGGCATTATAGTAATGAATGTTGAGGAAAGCAAGGTGGTGAAGTTAATGAGCAAGCAAACTATGTTGATTAGAATTATGGTGATGTGGATTTTACTTTATTGTTTACTTTTAATAGGACTATTATGGATAAAAGCAATACTTGGTATCTTGATAATGTAGCTAATAACCATATGACTAAAAACAAAATTATATTTGTTGAGTTGAATGAAACGGTGAAAGGCA
Source organism: Durio zibethinus (assembly GCF_047325235.1). Lineage (NCBI taxonomy): Eukaryota > Viridiplantae > Streptophyta > Magnoliopsida > Malvales > Malvaceae > Durio > Durio zibethinus. Next base: position 6,091,883 of record NC_143170.1, on the reverse strand, counting down.
ATGTTACTTTTAGATATGAATTTAAAGTTTGAGTAAAAAGAAAAGGTAACATTCTCATCAAGCTCAAGAATGATTCTCATAATTTTATTTTCAATGTTTACTATATTCTTTTCTTGAAAAAGAATATTTTGAGTTTGGGGCAACTATTGGAGAAAGGTTATGTGATAAATACGGAGTATGGTCTTTTCATTATAAAAGATAGGAATAAAAAGTTGATTACTATTGTAAAGATGTCAAAGAGAATGTTTTGCTTGAATTTACAATATGATGAAATTCATTGCTTGAGTTCTATTATGCAAGATGAGTCTTGGTTATGGCACTTGAGGTTTGAGCATTTTAGTTTTGATAGTTTAAGGCAAGTAAGAATATGGTGAAGGGGTTGCCTCATATTAATCATCCCAATCAAATTTGTGAAGGGTGCATTTTTGGTAAACAACATAGGCTAAGTTTTTGCAATAACGGTAGGTGGAGAGCAACTGAACCTTTGAAACTTGTGCATGCCGACATTTATGGTGTTTTGAAACTAATGTCAAGTGGAAGGAATATATATTTTGTGATTGTCATTGATGATTTTAGTCAAAAGACTTAGGTGTATTTCTTGAAAAGGAAGTTTGACTTGTTAGATGTATTCAAAGAGTTCAAAGCCTTTATAGAGAATCAAAGTGGTTATTACTTGAAGATTCTAAGGTTTAATCAATGTGAAGAGTACACATTGTATTAATTCAAACACTTATGCAAGGAGTATAGGATTATGCACCAAGTCACCCTATTCTATTCCTTGTAACTTAATAGCGTTATTGAAATAAATCAAATAATTTTGGATATGGTAAAGAGTATGATGAAGGGAAAAAATATGCTAAGAGAGTTTTGGGCGAAAGTGATTGTATACATTGTATACTTGTTAAATCAATGTCCTATTAAAAATATTTACTTGAAGACTTCAGAGAAAGCTTAGAGTGGTTTAAAACCAAGTGTAGCCCATTTCAAAGTATTTGGATGTATTGCTTATGCCAACATTTTGAAAGCTAAAAGAACAAAGTTTGATGACAAAAGGAAGAAATTTATCTTTCTTGGTTATAGTGCACTAACTATAGGTTACAAGTTGTACAACCCACTCTCTAAAAGAGTTTTTATGAGTAAAGATGTGATCTTTGAAGAAAATGGCATGTGGGATTGGAATCATGATGAAGTTGGTGTTTTAGAACTTCAATTTGAACATGAAAAAGAAAAACCTAGAGTGGTTCAATATATAGAGCCATAAACACCTTTTCACACTTCCTTTACAATATCATCTTCATCATCATCATCTTCATCTAGAGAAAACTTTAATAAAAAGCCTTGAAAAATTAAAAGCTTAATAGAGATTTATGATGCCATAAAAAATAATGAAGATATTAATCTTTATTATTTTTATATAGATTGCTATCTTATTTGTTTTGAGAAGGCTATTCAATAAAAAAAATGGAAGAAAACGATGGATGAGGAAATAAAGGCAATTGAAAAGAATAATACTTATTTTTTAACTATTTTACCAAAAGCTAAAAAGTCCATTGGTGTGAAATGGGTGTAAAAGACTAAGAAGAATGCAAAAGAAAAAGTTCAAAGATGCAAAGTGAGGTTGGTGGTAAAAAAGTACAAGTAAAATCCCAATTTTGATTATGGTGAAGTTTTTGCTCTGGTTGCTTGGTTAGAGACCATTAGATTAATGATTTCTTTGGCTGCCTAAAATGGTTAAAAAATTTATCAAGTGGATGTTAAGTTCACATTTTTGAATGGTGCTTTTGAAAAAGAGATATATGTGGAACAATCCTTGGGGTATGTGAAACTGGGTTATGAAGGCAATGTGTACAAGTTAAGAAAGGTTTTTTATAGGCTCAAGCAAACACCATGTGTATGGAATGCTAGAATTGACAAGTATTTCCATAATAATGGGTTTAATAAGTGTCCTTATGAACATGCTTTGTATATGAAGAAGGCCACTTATGGAGATGTGTTATTTATGTGTCTTTATGTTAAGGATTTGATCATTAACGAAAACAATACAACCATGTTTGATGAATTTAAGAAAAGTATGAGTCAAGAGTTTGAGATAATGGATATTGGTTTGATGGCACTGTTTCTTGGCATTGAGGTAGTGCAAAAAGATAATGGGATCTTTATTTCTTAAAGTGCATATGTGAAAGACATTCTCAGAAGATTCAAGATGGAGTCTTCTAATAAAGTGAACTTCTCCTTTGATTATGGCTTAATGTTAGGGAAAGAAATCAATGGTCGTAATATGGATCCTATATACTTCAAAAGCCTAGTTGGAAGTTTACGCTATCTCACTTGCACTAAACCTAACATTCTTTATGGAGTTGGTTTGATTAGTAAATACATTGAGGCACCGGATCAATCACACCTTAGTATGGGAAAGAGGATTCTAAGGTATGTCAAAGGAACATCAATGATGGCCTGTTCTATTCTTATTGCAATGATGTGAAATTTATTGATTATTCAGATAGTGATTAGGGTAGAGATTTGGATTAAATCAATAGCACTTTCGATTTTGCTTTCTTTGTTGGTGATTATGCATTCACTTAGTCATCCAAGAAGTAACCTATTACGACTTTATCAACTTGTGAAGTGGAGTATGTAACGACAAAATCTACCGTTTGTCATGCTATTTGGTTGAGAAATGTATTGGACTATTTGGGGTTTGGGTAAAAGTGTCCTATAGAGATTTTTGTTGATAATCACTCAGCTATTGCTTTGGCAAAAAATCTGGTGTTTCATGAAAGGTGTAAACACATTGAAACTCGCCTTCACTTTATTTGAGAGTATGTAGAGAAGAAAGAAGTTGAGTATGTGCATTGCAAGTCTCAAGATCAAGTAGCAGATATCTTTACTAAGCCATTAAAGATTGATGTGTTTAAAAGGATGAGGGTGATGTTGAGAATGAAAAATGATAATTTGGTTTAAAAAGAGATATTGGATTGTAAACCCAATTACATTGGGTTAGTCACTTATCTTTCTTTTTTTTTTTTTTTTTTCTAATAGGCCATTTATTTTTCATTTTGAGTTAGAACCTTTTTGTGTTTTATAGTTAGGCCATTATAAAGTAAATGATAGAATAAATATATATGGCTTGAAAAAATAGTATAGAGAAGTAGAGAAGAGAATGTGTTAAAGGTGAAAGTACAAAGAAGAAAATGGTTTTTTGTCTTTGTGAGAAAAATGCAAACTTTTGTGTAAGTTATTTTCTTACTTTACTAAATGAATATCTTTGATACATTTTGAAGTAAAGAACATGTTACTTTGTTTGTTATTTATAAATTTGAAAGTTAGCTATGCTTCATAGTTGGTTATATGGTTATTTGAACTTTGAGTTTGGTTGATTGAAGATAGTTTTTAGTGTGAATTTTGTGCTGAAAATTTGTGTATGATTATGGTGAAAAGTTTTAATTTTGATGGTTCATTGAAGCTTGAGTTATTATGTTTCAAGAAGCTTTATGGAGTTTGCATACCAAATGTTTGTGAAAATGTCTTTTAAGGCCTTCCTTCCAAAATGCTCCATACTCCTCAAGTTGATCGAAAGTGATCAATGTCTTTTAAGGCCTTCCTTCCAATATGCTCCATACTCCTTAAGTTGATCGAAAGTGATTAGTTCATTGGTTGTCCACTCTTTGAATGTTTGCTTTGAATGACGTAAAGGACTGGAACCCACAATGGATTTGAGTTATAATCATAGTTACAGAAAGGGGTAACATTGTCGAACATGGCATAGTTTAGATGTTTGATTATGAAAGCAGGAGGTGGAGCTCCCATTTAATCAATCTCCCTTTCACCCTGGTCCTAATGAGTTAAAAATTTTAAGATAAATAAGAGAAATTCAAATCAAAATAGAGACTAAAATATTAGCCAAAATAATCATTTGAAACTTTTTTCAAAACAACAAAACAAATTAAAAGAACTCAAAATAGAAAACTATTCATCTTTTCTCTCATTTGAAACTAGCGACTACAAATGAGTGAAGAAACGATGAAAGACAAATGGGAAATGTTGCAAACAACAACTAAAAGCTTGGAAAAGTAGAAACTCTAAAAGTATTGACCCATTATAGATATATTAGCTAACCAAATATTTGAGTGTTTTAAGCTTGTGGAAAAATAGGAGAAATGGAAGTGAGATTTAAAGAAAGGCTACAACATTGCACGTTAAGAACGTGTCAAAATAGAAACTATATTCTCTACCACCATTTTTATTTTTTTTCTTCTGCAAATTTAATCAAGTAGAGAGATTGGGTGCGAGAGGTTGCATATTAAAGTCTTGTGCAAGGACCATCATGATTGGAAACCAACATATATGTCATTATTCAATAGAAGATCTCTATATGTTAATATTATATCATCTCAAATACTATATGTGATGATTTATGGTATTTATTCTAAGATGGAATATTTTAGTTAGAGAATAACCAAAAAAAAGAAAAACCACATTACAAATTGATTATGTTCTATATAAAATGTATATAAAGTAAAAAAAAATTAATTAGAAAAGAATGGTACAAAATAATAAATTGACTTCTTAAGAGTGACAACAATGGGTATTTTGTTGATTATTGCTAACAAACAATTAATGATGGTTTTTGGAAACTTATAGGTATAGAGATTTGTTAAAGAATAAAAAATAACCAAAAGATATCAAAATTTGAATTTTGAGGTACGAAGTCAATAATTTATTGAAAAAACAAAAGAGGTAAATTAAGAGAGTTATTCAATATTAAAATATTAAATGATCTAAGGTTATTTTATGTTATTAGCTCATACATTTTATATTTACTATCATTGATTAGTGATGTAATATTATTAATATACCTCATAGGTTTGGACTTACTTAAAGTTTTATACTTAAACAGTAATATAACAATTGTAGATTTTAAACTTTGGTCATTACGGTGTTAGAAAAAATAAATAAGGAAAGAGAAAAACAGAAAAGAATTTTGGCTTTAAGAGGTGAAGAACACTTTTTTAAAGGCAATTACGCTTTTAGGATATAAAAAAGCCTCAAACTCTCTAATCAAAAGTAATGAAAATGGTTATACTGAAAGATTTTATTTATAATGAATGAATAGACATAAACTTCTATTCAAATGGTTATGATCTTATGTATAATCATGACCTTTATGTATAATAATCTATTTATATTTAAATAATTATGACCATTTGTCATATGATAATTATTTCTGTTCAAACATAAATATTTAAAATATGAATAAAATTAATACAAAAATTAATTTTATTCATCAATAATTAAATCTTTTTATCTAATGTGGGATGCACCATATTCTAAACTACCGACAATCCTCCACTAATTTGGAATATTGGTGGTTAATTTTTACCTTTCACACAAATAAATATTATGAATACAAGAATGTATCTCTTGATTTAAACATTCAATTAGCATATATATCTTAGAATTCTAATGAAGTTGATGGTATCCACAGATTAAACCTCAACTCTTAGTGTTAGAATTGAAGATATAACACACATAATACTTATTTATTCCTCTGTTAGAGGTTTGTAACTACTTTTAGCACTATTATGGCCATGTGCTTATTCTATTCATAAACATTTACAAGAGAGACTTCGATTCTTCTTGTTGAAGCAACACCACTTTTATGTTTATATAGGTAGAGTTTCTATTATGTTTCTATTGCTTTAGACATTTAAAACTCCATTAAGAGTATAAAAACTCATTCTCCCTATGCAATGGATCACACCGGTTTCTAAAATTTGAATGAATTTTACTAGTGTTTAATAGACACATAATAATAACTGCTTTTTACCTATTAAACTTTGTAGTTAGAGGTTATTAATTCAAAGTTGGGTTCCCATTATTGGTGTCTAATAATAAGGGTTTATATCCATTCTACTTGTAGTACTACTAGCCAAATATTTTGGAATTCAATTTTCTTTTATGGTAATTACCCACACTTGAGATTGATTTTCTAATATATTCATTTCAGACTAATATGTCCAAACTTTTTATTTTGCATATCATTTATATGCTCCAAACATTGTTGCCTCATTCTTATCATTTTAAAAAATAGTTGGTTTAAGTTATGGTCACAACTCTATATTTATTAATATCAACCATTCTATTTCCATATTTTTGTACATTTTAATACAATTATATTTCAGTACAATTTAATAAACTCAATGAATAAACCAAAATGATTTTAATCCTTTTAAGATTTTTAAGGATCTTTTTATTACTTTACTTTAATAAGTGTTTAAACTTATTAGCTTGTATAATTTGCTCATAAAATTATACTAAAATCTTGCAACATTATGGTGGTAATTTTTATTTCTTTTGATTCTTAACACCCCCACCATGTGTAAGTATGCATTCTTTTATTAAAAAAAATTTGATTCAATTATCAAGATATCATATATACTTAATCAAGTTACCATTTCATTTATCTTTTCACTATTAGTTTTTTTTTTTTTTTAAGTAAGAGGCTTCCAAATCTACCTTTAATGAAAGATAATTAGCTAAGATCTTAATATTTCAATAAAAGTTTTAAAACTTTTATATTTTAACTCAATATAAGAGTTTACATCAATAAGCAAATTTCAAATATAATTATACTTCTATAGTCTCCTTTTAAGACTTTTATGTCAATTCATAAATATTTATATGAATCTATTTCATCATAGATACAGTTAATAATTTTTTATTACCATGAACAAAACCATTTTCATCACCTAAATGGATCAAATATCGTTCTTTTTTCTATTATAAAAATTTTCAAATTCCCAAGATCTTTGAATCACTGATGGCTGCCAAAGTAAATATACTTTGAAATTTTCATTATATAAAATCATAGATGATAAATTATTTGTACAATCCATAAAGTAGACCATATACATAACAAAAATTATCAAAACGTGATAAAGATTGTGGCATCAATTTTGGCTTATGGCTATTCTAAGCCAGCTATAATAATCCACATCATATCTACAAATCATGTAGATTTGGCTATTAAAATTATCTCATTTATAATGATGGCTTTTTGTGAAAATCAACTATCTCAAATGTTATCATTAGTTTTCAATACATCTAGTAATTGCCTAATGGCCAATTCCAAGTTCATGATTATTGAAACCTCTAAATTTGATTTCAAAATTTTATGAGAACTTTATTTCTCCACCATTGTGTAACCTATATATCTTTGTTATTTACCACTTTTAATTGGTCAAAACATTTTCAGATATATAATAAAATCAAACTTTCTCATAGGACCAATATGCCTATATACAATAAGAGTTTATAATATATTTAACTCCAATTTAAAATACTTTCACAATCATTTTGTGATCAATATGTTCATATCTAGATCAAATATCAATGCAAGTCATGAACATATATCCAAAGAATCATTTTCATAAAATAATATAAACAATAATTATAATATGAGTTTTACTCATATTTCATACAAAAATTTATGATGAATTTGCATTGGTTAAATCATTGATTGGCTAATTTTAAGGCTTACGGCTTTCACAAATAAATATTATTATCTAAGCCCATATGTTAATATGGCATATAATCAGCTACATCCTTGCCATTGTTATAAAACTATTGAAAACCATAAAAACTTGTTCACTTTTCATTTTAATAGCATACAAATGGCCTTTTTTTTTTTAGGTATAAGAAGCAAAAATACTTTAATTATCTTTAACCAATAATTTATTAATTGGATGATTGTATTCCATCTTCATAGATTATATCTTTCTTATATGTATAAGAAAGAAAATTCAATCACATTCAGTTCATTTTCGTAATATATGGCAAACTATACCAATATTCTTTATGCCATCACAAAATGAAATTAAACACATAAATGTATTAGTGCATTTGAAACATTGAATTTGCATGTTATTTTCTAATTTATAAACTTGCCTAATTAAACATTGATGAGCATATTTCAAAATGTTAGTAACTGACAAATGTTTCAATATTTTTTCAATGTCATGCCTTTTCGTTTAATCAATATTCCATATGCAAAAAGCAACAGTGTTTTTTTTTTTTTTGTAACCATTGATTAACTCTTTGATGGCTTTTTATGATTTTCACTTTGTGAGTGTTTATAATAAAATTTTATTTTGTAAAATCACTTTTAGTGTAATACACGCAGCAAGTAAAATACATGTCACATTGCTCATGTTTCTGATAATAATCATTATTTGATTTATTATCCACCAATTAATCCATGGAACACCGTATCTTAATAATAATTATTCACATATGTCAATTGAATTTTAATTGGTTTTCATGAAAATTAAACACTAATCAAAATTTGAACCAATAATAAATTAAAAATATATATATCAACAATTTATTTATAAATGATCAACAAAGATAGAATCATACAAATAGCTTGACTCAACTTATTATAAAAAATTTGGTGCCATATTTAATAATAAACTAATCTTGTAGCCAAATCTTTTTTTTTTTTTTGCATATATTCTCTACTTGCATCGAATTTCTCATGGTAAATTGTTTTACCTATTTTTGATTGTTTTTATAGAAACTACGTGACAATTTACCTATTCTATATATAACCAAGACATTAGAATTAAACAATCGACCATTCCATTAGAACCTATTTTAATTCGTTACTTGATAACAAATGATCATTCTTTTGGTCATAAATCAATTCATGTCTTTCTTTTTTATGTTTTTAGGCTTTTTCCCATCTTAGTCTTTATAAGCATCAATTTTTCAAACAAATATAATACAATTCATTAAACATAATTGTGGTGTCAATTTTAGTATATGCATAAACTTATGCAATGTAATCAATATTTTTGCATATTATATTTTGACTTTACACACCAATGAAGTAAATTGTTAATGTGTTATCTCATTCAATCAATCTTTTTACCAGCAATTATGCAAAAAATAAAACACATACATCTAATGAAGATCTTTATGAAAATTAACATTTTGGTCCATAGAAACATTAATCCTTTGACACCTTGAACCTTCTCTAATATTGATATCCAAATCATGCCAATTTTTTTTCCTTATATCTTTTAAGGAACCAAAAGGAAAATTGATTTGAAGAACAAAAAGTGCAAGAAAATACAATAATTAACTAGAAACAACTAAAATATAAAGTGAAATTCAACTGAAACTCACTGAGTTGATGAAAGAAAAAATTAGGTCTAGAAGCTTATAATGAAAATGAACTTGAAATGAGCTAAGAAACAATTCATCAATCAAGTTTGCTATAAAATTCAACAAGAAAATGGCAGCAAAATAGAAAAAACCAGCTTAATGAACTAGCAACTCAAGTGATACCGAAAACAGAGAAAAACAGAGCATTAACAATTAAATCTATCCAAACACCAAATGAATTCATGAAAATAAATGCAATAAATTAAAAAATAACAAGTAAACATGTAAAACTAAGAATACAAAATATGAGAGAATCAAATCAAACACCTAGAAGGAGAGAGGATCATCATTCATCAAGTTCTCATGCATGGATTGTTTCTGCCTTCTGGATTCACCCTTAACTTTGGAGAATTAATTGTACTTGTACGAATGGAATTTGAGGCTAAATTTTAATTGGATTATAGTTTATGAACTAAAAATCTAGGAAAATTTTTTTAAAGTAAATCAAGCTAGAATTCACTGAGTTTTTGATCAAAAGACTGAAGATAGGTCAGGTGTGTAGTTTTGAAACCATATTTGAGTTCAACGTGAATTTTATAGAATTTGAAAAGGAAATCATGAGAATTTGTAAATTGCATTATGAAAACCTTAAAGAACATTTAAAAAGAGTGTAGGAAACCTAAAATTGTAACAAGATTCAATTAAGAAAACTAAAAATGACAAGAAAAATGAAAGGTAAAATATCAATGTTGTGCTCTAAGTTGCACCAGCAAAGATATATGGAAAGCATAAACTTCTTATAAGACAATTGATTAGTCATAAAATATGGCTTAAACAAGGTTCAAAAAAGTATGAACAAGCATCAACAAATATCATACAAACATTCATATGAAACCATGGCCTCCCACCTCAAAACCCTTCAGCTTTTGATAAATTATTAAAAGAAGTTCTTTTTGTAATAGAATACAAGATTCAAGTACATTATCATGAATTTATACTTTTATACAGTTTTCTTGATTCGAAAGATCTTCTTTCAAAATAATTACATTTCTCGTTTCTTTTCACACTCACCTAAGCACATTTAACACATTAAATCAAACAGTAAGTAAAGATTTCTATATTAAACCAGCAGAGATAAAACAAGAATCAAGGCAAAGCATTCATATATAGATATGAGATAAGTAAGAGCAACCTTATGCGGAGTACTAAAAAAACTTTCCAATGGCTGAAAAGACTAGAAGAGCTATCTCGACATTGCAAAGAGTGGAAATCTCATAAGCTTTCTTGAAAAATCCTATCTCCTTTTTGAGAAAGTCATCTGCCTCATTGCCACGTTGTTAATCTTCTTGATTTGAATTTTTTTCTCACTATTCTCTTCCAAGAAAAAAGTTGAGGGAAAAAAAGAAATTATAAAAGAGAAAGAAGGGGTTTCAAATTTGAAAAAAAAATTTAGTCACACTATTTCGTCACGATAGTTGTGTTTACTTTTTTAAAAAAGTCACTATTTGCAAAGAGGATTATTGAAGGCATTTTTTTTTATAAAAAATGCTTTCAATAATTTCTCCTAATTTTTTAAAGAGGATTATTAAAGGCATTTTCTGCAAAAAAACGCTTTCAATAGTCCACTTCATTTTATATGAGAAGATTATTGAAGGCATTTTTTACCAAAAAATACCTTCAATAATCCTTTCATATTTTTTTAGAGGGGATTATTGATGATATTTTTTGGGTAAAAAACACTTTCAATAATCTCTTGTAAATTTCAGGCAAAAAACATATTGAATAATCTGCTCATAAAAAATAGAGACGATTATTGAAGGCTTTTTTTATCAGAAACGCCTTCAATAATTTCGCTTAAAAATTGTAGAAGATTATTAAAGGCGTTTTTCCAATAAATTTTTTTATCAATAAATTTGTCAAAAATAGAATAGCGTTGTTGGTTACAGCATACGATTGTTAATTATAAGGTTATAGGTTCAATCCTTTTTTAACATCTTTTAGATTTTTTAAGGGACTATTAAAAGCATTTCTAACGCCTTCAATAATTTTCCTAAAAAATTGAAGTAAAAAATGCCTTCAATAATCCCTTAAAAAATTCAAAAAATGCTGAAGAGAAAAATCGAACCTATGACCTTATGATTAATAATCGTATGCTCTAATCGTCAATGCTACTCCATTTTTCACAAATTTATTGACAAGGATATTTATGACGTCTTCAATAATCCCTCAATTTTTTAAAGGAGACTATTAATAGCATTTTTTTGACAAAAAAAGCCTTCAATAATCTCCTTCAATTTTTTTCGAGGGGATTATTAAAGGCGTTTTCTGCAAAAAAAAATACCTTCAGTAATCCCTTTTAATTTTTTTATAAGGGATTATTAAAGGCGTTTTAGGTAAAAATGCCTTGAATAATCAGCTTATAAAAAATAGAGGCGATTATTGAAGGCGTTTTCTACTAGAAACACCTTCAATAATTTCGTTAAAAGATTGTATAAAATTATTAAAGGTGTTTTTGGCTAAAAACCGCCTTCAATAAATTTTCTTGTTAATAAATTTATAAAAAATAAAGTAGTGTTGTTGGTTAAAGCATATGATTGTTAATCATAAGGTTGTAGGTTTGATCTATTCTTTCATCCATTTTTAAGTATTTTTAGGGTCAATAATTCCCCTAAAAAATTGAAGTCGAATATTGAAGGTAACACCTTTAATAATCCTTGAAAAAATTTAAAAAATGTTAAAAGAAGGGATCAAACCTATGACCTTATAATTAACAACCTTATACTCTAACCATTAATGCTACTCCATTTTTCACAAATTTATTGACAAGGAGATTTATTGAAGGCATTTTTGACAAAAAAAACGTCTTCAATAATCCTCTACAATTTTTTAAAGGGAATTATTGAAGGCATTTCTAGCAGAAAATGCCTTCAATAATCATTTTTATTTTTTATGAGCAGATTATTCAAAGTATTTTTTGCCTGAAACGCCTTCAATAATCACTTTAATTTTAGCAGATAGGATTATTCAAGGTGTTTTAATCAATAAACGCTGTTAATTTTATCTTTAATGGCGTTTATATGTATAAACGTCGCTTTTTGAATATTTAGTGCTGTTTTGATAATAAATGCTTGAAGTTTTATAAAAATACAGAAGCTAGCGGTGTTTGTAAACAAAAGGCCGCTACAAAATTGTCGCTAATATGCCATTTTGCTGTAATGAACATTACTTTCTAGTGTTAGATGAACAATATATAAGAGCTTATCACAATCTCAGGCCTCAGAGCAAGAAGACAAATTATTGCATTCCAATGGGTTAAAATATCGATATGGATTTTGTGAGTCACTACATATTTACATTTATATATATAAAAGAATCTTCTTCCATTCTATATGATCGAGCATATACAAATATAATAAGATGCCAGGCCCCAACTTATGGAGGTTTTTTCTTTTCGTCGATCGGCATTTCTATCTGATAAACCTTTTCGACCTTTTGCTTCACGAATACTTCGCTACAAATGATTTTTTTTTTTTTTTTTTGCTAGGAACATTATATTGGCAAGGTCAAGCTCACTGGAATTAACAAAAGTTGCTGCCCCATTAAGCATGGCGTCGAGTATGGCGGATTGTGGCATTGATACAAGCCCTAAATTCATTGTATTTTTCTCTTTTTATTTGAATAACACCGGAGACTTTATCACATTTACTTGAACTAACTTAGGACTCTCTCAGATCTACGTGATTTGTTATTAATTTCCTTAATCGACTGATCTAGTGGTACCCAAGGCACATTGGGCGAAGGTTTAAGTGAAGTTTAAACCTGTGAGAATATATACTATTGCACCCAAATCCATTTAAGATGTTCAGAACTTTACTAAGCAACTATAAAACAATTCTATTTTCCTCAGAAATTTCAACATTATGAACAGAAACTCACATTTCAAACTTCTCCACTTGACAATAATTACTAATTAATTAAAACGTACATATCATCTAGTTGATTGGCTGGCATGAAACCAAAGCCTGTTGAAAGATCTTAACGTGAGAGTGAAGTCAGTCATTAAAGATTTTCATCAAGAAAAAAACAAAATACCAATTAGTCTTCATTACTCTTCAAGTTTATTTGCGTACATATATAATACTATTAAATTGAAACGATAAAGGTCAGCGAATCGCCATAAATGGATCTTCGTTCATATTTTAATATGACAACCTTTTGGTTGGGCTCTCCCTGAATTCTATATAAGCGACCTTTCCACTGGCATTGAGGAACCAAAGACAAAACTCAGTTTCAACAATGACCACAAAAATACAAGCCATATCTTTTCTTGTTTCGGTCCTAGTCCTAGCCCTGATTGGGGTCTCTCATGCCGGTGGGATCGCAATTTATTGGGGTCAAAGCAGCTCCGAGACAACCTTAAACGAAACTTGTAACTCTGGACTATACAAATTCGTAAACGTTGCCTTCCTCAACAAATTCGGCAGCGGCCGAACCCCATTGCTCAACCTTGCAGGCCACTGCAACCCATCAAATGGTGGTTGCAGGGTTGCAAGTTCAGCCATAAGAAACTGCCAAGAGAAAGGCATCAAGGTGATGCTCTCCATCGGTGGTGGCATTGGTCAGTACTCTCTGGCTTCTAAAGACGATGCCAAGAAGGTAGCCGCTTATTTATACAACAACTTTTTGGGTGGAACATCAGCTTCCCGGCCATTAGGAAGTGCCGTGTTGGATGGAATCGACTTTGACATAGAGCTTGGCTCCACTAAATATTGGGACGATCTTGCACGCTACTTGGCCGCATATAGCAAGCCGGGAAAAAAAGTATACCTATCGGCCGCTCCTCAGTGTCCGATCCCTGACAAATTCTTAGGGACTGCCCTTAGTACTGGGCTTTTTGATTATGTTTGGGTTCAGTTTTATAACAATCCCCCATGCCAATACAGTCCTGGAAACACAAGCAAGATTTTAGCTTCATGGAAACGGTGGGCTGACATAAAGGCAATAAAAAAGTTGTTTTTAGGGTTACCGGCAGCCAAGGCGGCAGCTGGAAGTGGGTACATTCCACCTGCCGTGCTAATCTCTCAAATCCTTCCAGAGATCAAGAAATCACCGAAGTATGGAGGTGTTATGCTGTGGAACAGGTACTATGACAGGGTCAATGGCTATAGTGCTGCCATTAAGACAAAGGCGTAAACTATATATGCTTATGAATAGCAAAGCAACCTTGCCAGGCTTAGTAGCCTAATAAGTCCATGTATCCAAATTAGTGGGGGCAAATTATGTGTTGAATGAATAAGTTGTTTCTGTGGTTTTTTTTTTTTTTCCATGAATGTCTTAATTACGTAATTATGCGCCAGTCTAGTAGTCTGTCGTAACAGTAATAAAAGATAGTAAGAAAACATGTGTATTTGGAAATTGGATGCATCTCGTCATTTCATGATAGTTTCTGATTTGATTAAGCTGAGTAAATGGTATATATTTACGTTTAGTTTCAAACTTGCAAAAAAAATAAAAATAAAAAAAGACCTCCATAAAGCAAGCAACAGTACTTCAATATCACAGCTGCAGGGAAAAAAGGTCAAAGGAAATAAATATTTCCTCCACATTTTTTTATTTATTGCAAATATATAAAAAAGATAATGTCACAAATGATCTTTGAACTATAGAAAAATATTAAAAATAATATTCAAATTTTAAAAATCTCTAATATGTTATTTAAATATTAAATATTTTTAATTTATATGATATTTAAAGAACTGTTAATTTATCCGTGATATGTTATTATTTGAAATTAATCATATGAAAGTGAGTATCATATTAATTAAAATATTCATAATTCAAATATCATATTAAAAATATTTAAATATAAATATTATATTGAATATTTTACTACAATTTATAAACCATTCATAACATTAACCTTGTATAATAAAAATAATCAAAATCAAAGCATTGGGTAAACTTTGAAATTCCCCTACCGCATATATATTATGTATTAACTAATCAGTCAAGCTATAAATAATAGAGAAGTGTTAATTAGTGTTTTGTGACATTAATCATTCATGTTATATTGAAAAAAAAAAGTAAATATATAATAAATGTATTGTCTCCTTTTGAATATAATGAAATTAATATATTAAATGTAAAAGCGTTTCCTTAAATATGATTTTAATCCTTATCCAGTTATGTACAAGTGAAAAATATAATCAAAAACTCTACAACGATAAAACCATGACTTCTACCAATAATAGCAGAATCTGCTCATTGAAGAGTTCGATTTGTCTTCGATCAATCAAATCTGTCAACTGATTCTCTTTAATACAATAAAGAGCTTTTCTTGAGACTAATATTGAATTTGGGAAAATATGAATTCAGATAATCAGATGAAAATAATTGGGAAATCTATTTCTTTCTTTATTTTTCTTGGGAAATCTATTCCGAATCCATCTTTTATTGAAGTGCTAGAAAGTAGAAACTAAAGTTGGAATTCAACGAAAATAATTTTATTTTTTGACCGAAAAAGACAAGCGATACAGCTGACAAGCTAAAACACAACAGAACCCAAGAACCAAAACACAAAAACATGATATTACAACCAACGACGACAGCACTACTAAACGCCAACTGAAATAGAAATAGAACTCTTTTGAAACATTTTATTTGTCATTAAAACCTGGAGATTCACTGGAAGAAGCCTTGTCACTGAAATAATCTTCAATTGTGTCATTCCAAAAGCAAACTTCTTCATCCTCATCACCTTTCATTCCCTCTTCATCCCCATTGCTATCTTCCTTTATATAATCGTCTCCGTCGATAGGTGCTGCTGTAGCATTTGGGTTTGGGTTTATTTTCTCACCTTTCATAATTTCAAGCCTCTTTAGTTGCTCTTGTGAATTTGGCGGTGGTGGGTTTAGACAAACAGGTCTTGGAATGGCATATCCTCCTTGGTTTTCTTTTGGCATGATTCTCATTCGGCCACAATGAGAGCACATATCATAGCCATTGATCTTTCTAAAGACAGGCATGTACTCTCCTTTAACATAGTACACAAAATGAGAGACAGCATACATGTCGGATCGGTCTCCGACATAGTATGCTCCATACTCCTCAAGTTGCTCGAAAGTGATCAATTCATTGGTTGTCCACTCTTCGAATGTTTGCTTTGAATTGACGAAAGCAACTGGATCCCACAACGGACCGAAGTTATAATCATAGTCATGGAAAGGGGTAACGTTGTCGGACATGGCATAGTCTGGATGTCTGATTGTGAAAGCAGGAGGTGGAGCTCCCATTTAATCGATCTCCCTTTCACCCTGGTCCTGAATCCTGATGAGTTAAAAATTTTAAGATAAATCAGATAAATTCAAATCAAGACAGATAATAATATATTAGCCAAAATAATCATTTGAAACTTTTGTCAAGCCAACAAAACAAATTAAAACAACTCAAAATAGAAAACTATTAATCTTTTCTCTCGTTTGAAACTAGCGGCTGCAGGTGAGTGAAGAAACAGTGAAAGACAAATGGGAAAGGTTGAAAACAACAACTGAAAGCTTGGAAAAGTAGAAACTCTAAAGTACTGACCGTTGAGGGATTTATTAGGTGACCAAATATTTGAGTGCTTTAAGCTTGTGGAAAAACAGGAGAAATGGAGGTGCTATTTAAAGAAAGGCTGCACCATTGCATGTTAAGAACGTGTCAAAAGAGAAACTATATTCTCTACCACCATTTTTATTTTTTTTTCTTCTACAATTTAATCAAGTAGAGAGATTGGGCGTGGGAGATTGCATATCAAAGTCTTGTGCAAGGACCAACATGATTGGAAACTAACTTAAATGTCATTATTCAATAGATGTTCTCTATATGTTAATATTATATCATCTAAAACACTATATGTGATGATTTATGGTATTTATTCTAAGATGGAAAATTTTATTTAGAAAATAACCCCAAAAAAAAATACCACGTTACAACTAAATATATTGATTATGTTCTATATAAAATGTATATAAAGTAAAAAAAATATTTTAATTAAAAAAGAATGGTACAAAATAATAAATTGACTTCTTATGAGTGACAACAATGGGTGTTTTGTTGATTATTGCCAACAAACAATTACAATTAATGATGGTTTTTGGAAACTTGTAGTTGTAGAGATCTGTCAAAGAATAGAAAATAATCAAAGCATATCCAAGTTTGAATTTTGGGGTGCGAAGTCAATAATCTACTGAAAAAAATAAAAGAGGCAAACTAAGAGAGAGCTATTCAGTATTAAAATATTAAACAATCTAATTATTATCTCATACATTTTGTATTTACTGTCACCGATTAATGATGTAAATATTATTACTATACCGCATAGGTTTAGACTTATTCTAAGTTTTAGACTTAAACAATAGTATAACAATTATAGGTCTTAAACTTTGGTCATTATAGTATAACAAAAATATAGTATCATATAATTAGTTTTGCCAATGACGAATCCGCATCATACTACATATTAATAAGTTTCGATAACAACAAATTTCATCATATTTTATAATAAAAAAGATTATAATCTAATTAGATATTTTGATACTTAACAGAAAATAACGATATCATAAGGTTATTTTCGATTACGACAATTTTGATTAATATCATAAATGTTAAAATAATGAAAAATTTTGTACTTATTCTAGTTATTTTTAGGTTGAAAAATTAAAAGTTATGATTAATGAATATTCAACTAATATATACTTAGTTTTCATTAATTTTTTTCCATTGTTTATAAGAAAAAAAGTATTTGAGTTAAAGGAAAAAAAATCTCAAAAAAGAAAAAAAAAAACTTGTTCGAAAAATTGCTTTTCAAATTGCCTAAGTTTATATAAGAATCTATGATCTCTAATACAACAATATCTATATTTTTAGATGGTTACTCGGTTAAATGAACAAAAACAATGGAAAACCATAATAACCTCAAAGTAATTACCACGTAGTTGATTGGTTTATTCAAACTAGATAAGCAGTTGCAGCTAGTTACGGTCACATACAAGCAAGATCTATGAAAAACGTGTGAAATTGAAACCGAAGATGCCAAGTCGGACGTTCGCAGAGAATCGTAACTGTCTTTGACTCTTCGGAGCTTCCAACAAGGTATCCAGTGTCGGGTAGCTCAGACAGCGGTGACATCCGGGCCCATCAAGGCCCTGCCAAACAACCCAAACTGGTGTACAGATCTTCTCCACTATTTATAAAAAATAGTAAAAATTTTCACTTTTAGATAAAAATGCAAACGATGCTTTTTTTTTCTTTAGAGTACTTATTCTATCGATTTAATTAATTTCGATAGGATCTATATAAAATTAAATTAATTATATTATCTTATATTATTTTAATGAATTGAATGAGATATGTTAATTTCAAAAAAAAAAAACTTACTGAATTAAATTAATTTAGTTAATTTTTTCAATTAATTAAATAATAAATACATTTAAATTAAATTATATTTTAAATTTTTATCTTTTATATTTAAAATAAATTAAATAATATCATTTAATAAAATATTCAAATACCAAAATATTAAGTAAATCTAACGATTTGTATTTTTATATCGTGTTCTATGTCATATTTAAAAGTATAATGATATAAATTATTGAAATACAAACACAACACGAATTATAAAATGTATTTAAAATTTAAAAACGAACATGACACATTTATTATACATATTACATACGACACAATCTGATTAACACGTGTATAATTAATTAATTTAAACATGATACAAATAGATGCAATTAACAAGGATATACACGAATATGTACAACTAAAATGAATATATATGAATAGATACGACTAACATTAATATATACAAAAATACAACTAAATAATAAATAACTATTAAATATCCATCATTTACAACTTAATAAACTTGGCATATTAATAATATAAAAAAAAACTTGTATATTAAAAAATTAAAAAATTTGATACCCATTTAATACGTAATTAATATATATTAATATATATTGATATATATTACATAACTATATTAGCTTTTAGTATCAAATTCAAAATAATGAGCTACTAAAGATTAAATAATAAAATAATGACGTACAGGATTAATATTAATATTTATATTATATTTATATTATTAATATAAAAAATAATTTTATCATAATTATTAATTAAGTATCATAATTAAAAGATTAAAATTTAAAATAATTTTTATATATCTATTTTAAATCAAAATAAATATAAAAAGTATTTTAAATGTGTTAAACATATTAAATATATACTCATATAACAAAATTAAATTAAACGTATTTTTTGTGTCGTCTCACATATTAAATGTGTATCCATGTGACATCTTTTATATAATCATGTTTTTCATGTCTTACACGTGTTTAGATGTATCAACACATATAAGAAACGAATTATGTTATGTCAAAATTCGTATCAATATAAATAAACATGAAACATTTTTTAAAAAAACTCTATGATTTTTTTCGTATCATTTTCATGTCGTGTCTAAAATTGTCAAGTCTAGTATTAAGTAAAAAACTCTAATAATTTCTAAAATAAAATGATTTATTTCATGTTTTTTTTAATTTTATATTTGAGTTTTACTATATTTTCAATTAATTTGGTTTTAAACCAAATTAACCGAAAACCAAAATTCTTTCAAAATCATTTCATTAACTAATTGAAATTTTCTCTTTTTTTCCCTTCACTCTCTCCCTATAGAATTAAGGGATCTTAAGCAATGGCAGATTAACTATTCGAATGGTTTATTATAGAAAATGATTGGGACGACATAAAATTTGGAGTAGACAGTAAAGTTGATTTTTATGCTATTTCTTTTATTAAAGATGCACAACTAATTCATGAGTTGAAGAATTATCTGCAAAGTAAGTTACCATTTTTTTCTTATAGTATTCTCATGACATAATAACTGTGGAATTGGTGTAAGCTTTAAATTCTTCACTAATGATTTTTTTTCTTTGCTTTTGGTAGGTTGTGATGTAGTTATTCATGTTATTGTTAAAAATGAAAGTGCCGACTGTATTCCAAATTTACATTCAATTATAACAGCATCTGATGGGGTAATCACTTAAATCATTTCATTGGATCTTTAATGCAGCTAAATTTTAGGGTTATTTATTTTATGCAATAAAGGTATAGTTTTTTTTACTGTTGTCTTCACTAGAACTGTTTTCATAGCTATATTACTTAGCCATCATCATCCTTCTGGCACTATTTTTATCTTCGCAAATGAGTAAGTTTCACCCATTCCTGAATCTCAAATTTGTTACTGTGTATTTGATTTAAAACCTCATCCTTTTTGTTTCTTTCTCTTCTTTTTTGGGGAGAGAAAGAAGGAGGGGGAGGGGTTTAGGAGCTTAATTTTAGTTTTCTGTCTAATTTGTCTTGTACTATGGCATAAAAATGGTCTAACCCATTTGAGGTTTGGCTTGTTGAAGAATATTAATCCTAAAAGGTAGTAGGATGACAATATCTATAAACTTAGAAATGCAATATTTGGCAAGTAATGTATGGCCGAAAATGAGTATCTAGCATTGATGGGCTTTATGATCTTGAAAATTTGACTGACAATGACTTTAATGGTCATGCAGGAAAAGGATACAACAGAGGTTGGCTTTGTATCAAGGAGTATGTCCCATATATGTGAGGTTTTCAGATAAAGCCAAGGAAACTTTTAAGAATGCTTTAGCTTTGCTGCAGGTAAAGTTTTACTGAAGAATTCTTTATGAAAATTCCTTTTAATTGGCTGGTAACTATAGATGTACTTGTTCATGCATCTGTTAGTTCATAGTTATTTTGGACCAAGGTTTACGTGGTTGTTTAGAGGTATGCAGCTGAATTGATTGAAATGTGCAAATATTTCAAAACCTTTATGTGTTATTTTAATATTGGGGTAGCTTGATGCTTGGGGGATTTTGGGTTAAAAAATTCAACCTAGGTTGGATCCATTTTTTAGTGGGATTGGTATTGACTATTAACACAGTTTTCTACTCATTTGCTATAATTGGTATATTTCTTGTTTTCCATGCTAGGGATTTTCCATGATAACCAATTTTGAAATGTTTACATAAAGGGTGTTCAGATAAACGATGACTTTTACTTTGATGGGCAATAACTTTGGAGAACAACATAAGTACAATTCTCATCTGTCATTATCATGAGTCTTAATATTTAGAATACTAGTAGTGATGTCTAGTTCATTCGATCATAATACACCTTGTTGCTTTTCTTCCACTATTTTATTGTAAAAAGATTGATTATTGATAATGTGTGCTGAACTACTATGTGCTTATTTCATGATGAATTCTATGGTTTACTATAGGAGAATAGCTCTTTAGTAGCATTCTTTTCACATTTAGTAGCATTTATAAGCATCACTAAATGATTCACAGCGTTTGTCAAAAATGTCACTAAAAACGTCAACTATACCTGCGTCAGAAAAAATAGTAGCATTTTAGGAAAAAACGCCGCAAACTTAATGGTGTTTTCATGCATAAATGCTGCTAAATTTAATGGCTTTTAAGAATACAAATGCTACTAAAATTTCTTATTTAACGGCCTTTGTAATGAAAAATGCCATTAAATTTAGAAATTTTTTTGACATAAACGTCGCTAAATAAGAAATTTTTTTGACATAAACGTCGCTAAATAAGAAAATTTAAAGGCATTTGTGCTCACAAATGCTATTAAATTTAGTAGTGTTTTTTTCTGTAAACACAGCCAAATTTGAAATTTTATTTTTTTATTTATTTCAATATTCACTGCTATAATTAAATAAATAAATAAATATTTTTAATTTCATAAAAATGAATATAAATTCATAAACTAAATATTATAAATATTTAAATATCTTCATATATAATTTGTTTCATTATGTATGTAACACAAAATTTAATACAATAACATTCAAATTGTTTCAATACATTAATTAGAAATTTAAAATATATAAAATTGATGACTGCTTAGATTTTGGGCACTGTCATTTGATGAACGATTTTTTCCACCACGATCACTAGCGTGCTCAAGAACCTACTAAATAAAATAAAATAAGTTTTTATACTTAATAATAAGTTATTTTTTATATTAAAAAATATAAATATTTACTAAATGTAAAATACAACTAATCTTGCAAAACTAAAAATACAAAGCTACTATAGATAAACTGTAACTTCATAAACTAGAACTAAATCTAAGTGGCAAAAAAGTACATGATGCAAAATTAAAACAAGTGAAGAATTAAAGTAAGAACAAATTTGAACTTCAAATGTGAAGCAAACAATTCAAAAATTCAAAGTGCAAGTTGAAACCAAAAGTGAAAAAAAAAAAAAACTTGAAAATTGAATTTAAAGCTACTAGTCTAGGTCTAAATGATGCAAAATTAATGGAGCATGAGTTGACAATTAAAAGAGCATGTAAAGAACTATAATAGAAACTAATTTGAAGATCAGAAACTGAAGAGAAATCATAAGAAATTATTAAAACAAATTAAAACTGAAACTAAGTTGCATAAGAATTTTACTAATTTAAGAAAAGAAAAAGCTCAATATAGAAACTTCTAAGGAGAATGAGCAAAAATTGAGCTAAGATAAGATTCATCAACAAGTTTACCATAAAATTCAACAAAGAATTGCATCAAATAACAAGAAATCCAGCTCATTGAACTATTCATTCAAACAGTACATAAATCTGGAAAAACAAAGTATGTTCAAAGAAATTTAACCAAACAATAAGTAAATTCATGAAAATAAATTCAATCAATTGAAAATTTAAATTTAAACTTGCAAATTTAATAGTGTGAAGTGAAAAAGAAGCAAACCAAATGCAAAGAAGGAGAGTAGATCCTTGCTATGCTATCACTCATGCAAAGAACTAATTTGTCAATTGAGTTTAGGTGTGACTTTGGAGAATTTTCTATACTTTTTTTATGCAATTTAAAGCTAATTTTTTTTCATAATTAAATATCTATAAGTTAGGAATCTAACAAAAAAATTTTTGGCTCAAAACAAGCTAGAATTCATTAAAAACTAATCCAAAAAACCATAAAGAAGTCAAAACTATGAATTTCAAAAGGAACTAATCTGTCAATTGAGTTTAAGCATGATTTTGAAAAGAATTTTGTACTTATGTGGATGGAATTTAAAGCTAATTTTTTTTAGAATTAAAGATCTATGAGTTAAGTATCTAACAAAAAAAATTTTTTTTTGCTCAAAACAAGCTAGAATTCATCAAGAACTGATCCAAAAACCACAAAGAAGTCAAAACCATGAATTTCAAAAAGAACTAATCTATCAAATAAGTTTAGGTGTGATTCTGGAAAATTTTATGTACTTATGTGGATGGAATTTGAAGCTAATTTTTTCAAGATTAAAGATATATGAGTTAAGAATCTAACATAAAACTTTTGGCTCAAAACAAGTTAGAATTCATCAAGAACTGATCCAAAAACCATAAATAGGTCAAAATCATAAATTTCAAAAGAACTAATCTATCAACTGAATTTAGGTGCGACTTTGGAGAATTTTTTGTACTTGTGCGGAATGAATTTAATGCTAATTTTTTTAGAATTGAAGATTTATGAGCATGTGCAATTAAGGATCTATACTTATAACCTATTCAAATATCTACTTACAATTCAAAGCATGTGCAATTATATTCCATCATAAATCCATGAGCAATCAAATGTTTAGGTTCTTATTCACTTATAGTAATAGTCATCTCAGTGTAATCTTGCTTAATGGATATTGTTGAACACCCATCTTTTTCCCTCTTGCTAAACACCTATGATAGATAAATCCAACTTCATATAACCATTATTTATGTGCAAAAACTATAGTGAAATAATTAAAAGACACCTTTGAACAAAATCCAACTAAGAGACAAAATATCTTATAATGATTCTTTTCCACTAAGAAACATAGAAACACTTATTGCCTCAAATATTTTAACATTACAATTTTGATTTGAAATTGCTTTTATTAGTTAGATTTCTATCTAACCAACCTATTTTAGATTACAAAGCAAATAGTTATTGCGATTGACCTACAAGGCAAATAACTTGGTGTTTAAGCTCTTTGTTAGTTGTAGGATATGTACAATTTGAAGCCACATAAGGATTGCTATAAAGATATAAATCTTGACATAAGGATTCATAAGTATTAAATAATATTTTTACATAATAGCACAAAAGAAATAAGGATTATAAAGTCTAATGACTAAAATCTTAAAAGGAATAAATTCATAACCAAACTTAAAAGAAAAGCCAGAACGGTGGGGCAAAGCCATTAACTTTGAAAAACTTTCTCAAAAAGTCATACTAACTGCATGAAATTTGAAGTATCTGGCCCCACATCATAAGCATAGGGTATTTCACTACTTGCAACCTACCAAAGAAACAATTAACATGGCACATGATGCAAAGCTAAATAATGATAAATTAACAGTAGATAAAGGGAACTTTATTAATAAAAAAGTTAGTAAGAAAAACCTTAGTAGAAAAAATTTTGACTTTCAAATTATCAATCTCAGAAAACTTTTTGTTTTCCCCCAGTATTGCTGGGAATTTGGACTATATAATCAAATCGAGGCCATTTTAAATTTGAAATGAAACCAAGACTAGTTTATGCCTACAAGCAAAATGAATTACATTTGAGTATTGAAATCAATTGAAGGTCAAAGACTCAAAGTTGTGTTGACATGACTTATATGATTTAACACCTAACATAACTATTTCCCAACCAAAAAGTATATGAGAATCCACTAAACCAAGGAAAAATCGATATTTAAGAAAACTATGAAAGAAGTAATAGAAAAAAAAAAAAGATTGGGAGCATAAAATTCATAGTAAGCATTTCAGTTAAAAAAAATAGCAATCAAATGACTATATGAGTCAAAATAGGAATTGAGTGAACTTTGACAAATTCCCTTACTCTAATTCTGACAAGAAACTTCAAATAACTAAATTCAATAGGTTAGTAACAAATGGAACCAAGATGTTAAAGCAAGGGCAAAATTCAGTTTCTATAAGACTAAATACCAATTTTTACAAAGTAAACTCAAATTTGTACATAACCATCTACAGACAAATCAAGTGATTCTATGAAATCCAAAAGCCTCAAACTTTTTTAGTCAAAAAAGCTACAAAAGCAAATAATAATATAAAGTTGCTTTACAAACTACTCCGTGGATACAATATAAAAGGATTCAAAACCACTAAGCCATACAAAAACATGATATGAGCAGCTACTATAAAGTGTTATCAATCAATAATGATAAAAAAGATAAATAAGTAAAAGGATACAAAATCCATTCAATTTAATATACACCTAAGAAAATGAAAAGCAAATCAACTTATATTACAAGTACTTAGTGCTTTAAGTGGCATCAATCTCAAACCCTTGAGAGCATAATAGCAAAATAAATATTCTAAAAGGTTTAATGAATTAAATAGCATCTAAGTCATTATAGAGATGATTGGGACAATTCAAATTCAAGAATAGTGGATTGAAGCTTTAGTGTGGATAACCAAGAAGAAAAGACATAGGTGCCTTGTGAAGAAAGATCAAACCTCTATAAATCTTTGTGTTTGATTTCTCTATCCCTATCTTATTACATTTGTTGTTGTTTACATTTGATTCTAGGTTCATCAATTATTATTGTTTGCATTGCATTTGCATTAAAAGTGCTTATTGAATTAATTCTTTATTCAATTATTTTAAAATCATTATTTGAGAAAATTTTGAAGAAATCCAATTCACCTTCTCTTGAATTACCATCTCACCTAAAAAGCTAACAACTTTGGATGAAAAATTTCTTCTAAGTTGTCTGAATTCAACATGGTGTTTATTGGCTACATCAGCAAACACATTTGCATCTTTTGTTGTATTGGCTAATTGCAATGTGTTTAGGTAGTTGACCCTTCCATTTACATAAAATCTATTATTCTTAATTTGGAAAGGCATTTGACTTGTTCATATTGGTCTTTAGCCTCCTCAATGAAGTTTAACAAACATTGTCTATGCTTTCTTATTGGGGTAATTACTTCTCTAAGAGCTTCAGCCTCTTCAGCCATGTCCCCAACCTTGATTATTGCTTTACTTATCTGGATCACAAGATGCTTTATGCACCTCTACTATTCTAAATTTTTTCTTTTGTCACACCAAACTTGATATGATAACTCCTTATGTTCCTTTATGAGTGTGACAATGTAATTCCCTTGCTCATTCAATCTTTGTTTTAAAACCTAAATATATTCTCTAAGTGCTTTATTCTCTTTTTGTGCTTCAGCACAGTTGTCTTTCATATAGGAATATTCCCTCTTCAATATTTCATTTTCATAATCCAAATCGATGATATTTATCTCTTTAGCCTCTACTTGGATGCACAACCTTTTGCTTTCTCGAGTGATTTTATTAACTTATTAAATGCAGTCTCATGTTTCTTGGCCATCTTTTGGGCCCTTACCCTTTACTTTTCTGCCTCAGTAGTCATTTTCTTGCAATTTTTGTATAGTTCTAATAAGTCACTAATAGCTATCTCATTCTTTGGTGATCTTCTTCATCTTAGCCTCTTGCTTTATTGCTTTTATCTTTATTTTCTTTCTTTTTTTTGGAGCTTGTGGATTTCTTGCTTCAATTTATCTCTTTTAGACTTAAACTCTTTTTTTTTATAAGTTTTAACTTTAAAAGTATACTGACAAGAATCTCTAAAAGTGAACACAACCTTTTTACCTTTTTTTGCCTTCCATACCACATATCCTAGGGTAACCCTATTAGTGAAAAACTCAGGACTCACCCTTTTAGGATTCTTTTAAGCCTTAATCATATTATCCACCCCTTACAACATCTTTGGCTCACTCTATAAAAAAATCTAATTGAGTGAGTTTGTGTATCATAAAGACAAACTGTTCAACCCTAAACTATCTTTGTATCATAAGCGATGCATAACTTATTGCTTCCCATAAACCTAGAAGTGGGACCCCAATATCATGTCTACACTAATACAACATTGGTTCATGATTCATCTATAAAACCATCTATTTTACTTGGGTGCAAGTATGACCTTGTAATAAAACCATCCATCTTTCTTTAGATTTGGGTTTTGGCTATTCACTCTCACAAAACTCTTTCATTGAGGCTCGATTGCAAAAGTAAAGCTTTGAGAATGCATTCTTCTTACACTCGAAATAACTCTTCATCCATAAATATAGCAATGGTACACATCCAAAAAAATGTCATTTCCTATTTTAAAGACAATAATTCAGGGATCTACTTGTTTCTACTAAGATTACAGGTAAAGGATTACAACTTTTTTCTACATGCTAGAAGAAATCAATCATTTCTATCTCAATATGACCTAGAATCCTGGGAAAAACCACCATACTGTATATCATCAAAGTAAATATGTCCAATCCTTGATCATCATTCGGATGTTTTGTGATGAAATAGTAAAAAAACTCTCAAGGCAGATAGATATCACTATTTCTTTCTTGAACTTATACATTCATATCTTCTTTTTTAACCCCCATGAGATCGATTAATTTCTTACAAAATGCTAGTTTCTACCTTCTAACATATATCTTATCTAGCAAGTAAAGATGCAAACCCATTAGTGTAAAGTACTCTTTTATAGTCGATGTCATGTCTACCTCATTAAACATGAAGCACCTATGTAGACACCCAATTTGATCCAAGCCTGGATCAATTGGGCATTATCCAAATAGGTAAAATAGGCTCATTTTTTAAAATTATTTTTATTTTATTTTTATTATTTATTTTTTCCATTCAGTATTATATTATTATTTATATTATTATTATTTTTTGATTAATTAGGAGATAATGATTAGATTAATTAAAAATAATAAAAAAAGTGATGAGAGTGGATTTGGACGTGAATTTTGGGGCTGACAGAGTTGACATTGGATCAAAGTTTGAATCTCAATCCTAAATGGAATTGGGATTGATCAGAAACTGTTATGATCAATCCCTATAAATAGATGTTGAAACATGCAGAAAAGAACAAGAAAAAAAAAAAAAGAAAATAGAAGCAAAAAAAAAACCTCAAAGGTGTGAATAGCAATTGTGGAAACAGTTTATGAATTTTTTTAAAATTTTTTGGTTTTTTTTATGGAAAATTTTTGGAAATTTTTCACAATTTGATCAATTTTTCGGTGACTTTTCTGGTGAAACTTGGATTTTTTCGACTTGTTTTTTCATATTCTGGCGTGATTTTCTAGAATCTGGTAAAAATTCAACCGGATTTTGGATTTTTGTTCTAGAGAAAGAGGAGAGAAAAAGGGAGAAAAGAGAGAAGAAGGAAGAAAAATCTGAAGGAAGATCAAGTTTCAGCCTTTTATATCCTACAAAATGACGTTGTTTCAGCGTTAATAAGATCGCAAAATCTACGTGTTTCCATTCGAGTGACTCGACCTGTCGCGTTAACCCACTTCGCAGGCCTTGTTACTGAGCTGAGCCAATTGCCCCCGAGCCTCGTTTTAAGCCATGGTTTTTGTCTCAAGCCGAGCCGTTCATGGCCGCAAGCCAAGCCATTTCTGTTTTTTTGGTACTTTTAATTTTTAATTTTTTTAATTATGTGTTTAGTTATTTTATGAGTATTTTTGCATGATTTAATTTAATAAATAATAAAATAATAAAAATAAAAATTTTAAGAATAAATATTAATTATTCAATGATAGAATTTATAGAAATTTCAAATGGTAAATTTCTATAAAATTCCTAGGTAAGAAATTTTGTCTAAATTTGTCCCAAATGGTGGAATAATTTAGATAAAGTTTCAATACCAATAAATAATATTTATCTTCAAACAAAAAAATAAAAAATGAAAAAAATATAAAAATTTTAGAATTAAATACAAATTATCTAAGAATGAGATTTTTAAAAATTTTAAATGGTAAATTTTTTAAGAATTCTCTAGGTGAGAAATTTCTTCTAAATTTGTCCCAAATTGTGGAATAATTTAGATGAAAGTTTCAATAAAAGTAATTGTATTCTTTTTCCACATAAAAATTTGACTTGAAAATATTTGATAATTATCCAATGATGAGATTCTTAAAAATTGTAAATGATGAATTTCTAATAAATCTCTAGGTGAAAAATTTTCTTTAGATTTGATCCAAATGGTAGAATAATTTAGGTGAAATTTCAATAGAAATAATTGTTATATTATTTTCTTTCCAAGAAAAAAAAAAGAAAAAAAGGGAATTTCTAAATAGGCCTAAATGGTGAAAATTTTAGAAATTCAAAAGAGAAAATATTTCTAATTTGGCCCAAATGGTGGAATAATTAGATTTATTTGCAACAAAAAAATGGTAATAATAATAAAAAATAAATAAACCTTTTTCCGACGACGTAGTCTCTTCAAGATATCAAATGGGATGCTTGAATACTCTTGAGGTGAAAAAATATTTTTTAAGAGTTTTACTAGATTGATGAAGAATCTTATAAATTATTTTCAATATTTAACATTAAATATTAAAATCATTATACTCAAGACTATAGGATAAATTCAAAATAATATGATACCATCCTTTGGATGGGCATGTGGGGGTGCTATAACCTTCCCCATATGTAACCGAACTCCCGAATCCTATTCTGATTAGTAAACCCAAACCTATTCTTTTAGGGACCCTTAGTCAAGCTTAGGAGATCCTTAAGAGGACAGATTCCTTAGGTGACCAATCACACCTAGATAAAAAAAATTAGTGGTGACTCCATTCATTTGTTAAGTTTAGCTATAGATTTACGGATCTATATGTTATGATAGTTTGGTGACTCCACTGTGGACGCTAGAAAGTCAAGCCATAATTTTTGAATTTATCTTACTTTTTGATCTAATGGTTTTAATGATTAATGTCTACAAACATCTTTCCTTTTTTTTACTTTTATTTGATTTTTGGGGCATGAAACTTGTGTGTTCCTTCACACACTATCACATGCACTTACATTATATGAGCTCTATACCCGAGCTCCATCCTTTTTAGGAGAGAGTAAAGTACCTACGCTCTCGTGAAATGATAATCTTTGCAATGACTAGCGAAATACTCTCATTCAAATTGAATCTTTTCTGTTAGTAGCCTATAATAGGTGAGGATTGGATTGCCTTACTAGTCTGTGATGGACGATGATGTAAGAAATAATTTGGGAACCTTTAATAGTCAAAATCACCTAACCCTGCATATAGTTCATCCTTAAATGGCCAACCTTAAGATCGAACCATTCCTCCCTATCCATAGATATAACTCAAAATTAGGACATAAGAAGGAACAATTTGCATATTGTTTATCTAACCCTTCTGTTTGTTTGATTCTATGCATATGCAACATTTCCATATCATCATTTCATCATATGCATCATTCTCATGTTCACATTATCATTTGCATCATTCCCATATAGGAAGTATTTGCCACTTATCAGTTATTAATAAATCAGATCTCCCACTTGCATCCATGAAAAATTAAACGCAACCAAAGTCTATATTAGTTCATTATGAATCTGCTCATCAATTGAAAATCAAGTCAGATGAGGGTAAAAGAAAATAAGAAAATTGTTTGCCTAAATGGTTTATCTCATCGTTGCCCGAGAGAGTTCATCTCGAGCTACAATAAAATGATTTAGTTGATGTAAGCAGTATCTAGGGATGTATGAGTAGAATAAGGTAAGAGGCATTTGAGAATAAATATAGAGACATAGCATCATTGCTCCAAGTGAAAGTAGATGATAATTTGATTAGAGCCATCGTTCAGTTTTAGGATCCTTGTTATAGATGTTTCATTTTCAATGAAACAAACATAGTGCTTATAATTGAAAAATATATGGTCCTACTTCGCTTCGATTTGCCAAACCTAGACAAGATTTACTTGTCCAACAAGGTAGGCTATCATAAAAAGCTAATGCAAATGTTTGCACTTAGCCTACCTCAAGTCGATGCATGTGTCAAGATAAAAGGTGAAAGTAAGGCTATTCCATGGAGTTTTCTATGAGATTTCATCCAGGGACATATAAATGATGATCAGGGGTTAGTGGTTATGGTTATAACTTTATATGGACTGATGATCTTCCAAAAAGTCATTGGGTATGTTGATGTCATAATAACAGATTTTATGGATTAGTTAGCATACCAGGTCAATACAGAACTAACCATTTTAGCAAAAACCATTCATTCTCTAAACTTTTGTCGCATAAATGGTAAAGGTTGATTTAGTGGGTGCTTATCATTGTTTTATGTATGGATGAAGAGTCATATGGAATGCAAATAAAGTCAGTTTCATAAACCATACCTTCGTTCTAGTATCCCAATGAAAGAGTTTTGTTACAATACATGGCCTCAAACAAAGTCAAAAGAAAAATGGGGTTTTTACTTTCGAGCCCTTGATACTCAAGGAATAGTTTGAAGAACACCTTGGATGCATCATGATACAATACTATACAATTATGGAAATCAGTCGTGGGTGTTCTTATTAAGCCTATAGGGTGCTGTTACTTATGCCCCAATTTTAGTAAGAAAACAATTCAGATGTGAACAGTTCATTCCAAAAACTTATGGACTTAATCAGTGAGAATTATCTTTCACTGATAAAGGGGCATATGGAATGGTCGAAAGGGTTAAAAAAACATGAAAGCAAACCACCAGGGTTAACCAATGGAGGCTTACTTATGACGTCATCCTAGAATATAGTGTGTGGCACATGAGAAGGGGAAAAGACATTGTGATTCCTAGTAAACAATTAGGACATCCCCCAAAACCCATTCTTCAAGATCCTTTGCTTAAAATGGAAACAGCTAAGAGAAAACTCAAATCCAAGAAAGATGAGTTGGAACAAGAAAACAAGCGATTGAAGTTACAAAATGGAAAAATGTTCATGACTTCAAGAGCTGAAAATCTAGAGCCTCATTGAGCAAAAAAATTAGTGGAGAACCTTATTTAATGATCTAGATATAACACATTCGTCAGTCACACCCGAACTTGCTCGACTCTTAAAGAAAAATGAATTGTTAAAAGTGAGGGTGGATGAAGAACAAAAAGCTACTGCTAGGGCACATGAACACAGTCAGATGCTATAAGAAGTAGTGGATCAACGCACGACATAAATAAAAGCTTTGTTTGATGAATACAGAAAGTAAGCTAGGTAAAGTAAGCTATAAAAAGACATATGCACTAAAAAAAATGCATTTAAGGCATTTGTTCGATCAGTTATGCGTTGCCACGGACAAAGCATCAGAAATAAAAGAAAAAGTGGAAAACTTGAAGGTTATGGTGCAACCAATGAGAGCTCATGGGCGACAATTGCTAGATTTTCTAGACGAGGTACAAAATCATTACCAGCAAACTAGAAAGTTTATAAGGAGGCATTAGAAATGATGTTTAGGATTTTAGAATATTGCTTTGACTTTATTATGATGTAATTTTGAAATTTTATTTAAAAAAGTTTCAAATAAAGATTTCTTTTATCAATATTGGCAATATGGAAAATATTAGTATATTTCATGCATACATTTGTATATCATACATAGAAATCATAATTCCTAATAATCATATAATTATGTTAATCAAGGTTCAAGGATAGCTCCATCCAGCAGAAATCTCACTCATCCATACAATAGCTGAGCCAGAGCCAGACAAATAAACCAAAAAAATTCTCACTGATTTGAAATTTTGGAAAAAGCACAAGAAAACATTGAGAATGAGTTGAGTAAAATTTTTTATGCTCTCAACAAGTTAAATAAGGGGAAATAAGTAGAAGAGAACACAAGCCAACAAGGCCCTACATCATAAAAAGTGACTGACCCCCTATACCCACCTGATTTTAGTCCACCTCAAGCTCAACCTACACAAGAAGCCTTACCTCACAATTTACATGTCCTATATATCCTGAAATGTTATCTGCCTCTAATCCAAGACATTACCATAGCTATGTGAATCCTGTCTTTACTGAAAAGGTAGTAGAACCAATCCAAGTTCCAGATTTGGATAAACTAAAAGGAAAAGAGAAGAAAAAGACAAATGTGGTAGAATCTCAAGAAGATTCAAAAATTAGTATGCTTGAACAAAGGTTACGGACTGTAGAAAGAATTGAGTTTTATGGTTCTGTCAATGCTACTGGGCTATGCTTAGTCCCATATGTAGTTATTCCACCAAAGTTCAAAGTACTAGAATTTGAGAAATATAATGGTACAAAGTGCCCAAAGACTCATATCATTATGCACTATCAAAAGATGGCAGCCCATGCCTATAATGAAAAACTATTAATGCTTATTTTTCAAGATAGCCTTACTGGCTCTACTGTTAGGTGGTATGTCCAGCTGGATAGGAATCGTATTCGTTCTTGGAGTGAGATGACCTATGACTTCATCAATCAATATCGACATATCATAGACTTGGCTCCTGATCACCTTTTCTTGTAAAATATAAAAAAAAAGATGACTGAATCATTCAAAGAATATGCCTAAAGATAGAGGGATATGGCTACTCGATGTAACCTCCTTTAACTGAAAAAAAATATAGTATTATTCGTCAGCACTCTGAAATCTCCCTATTATGAAAAAGATGATAGGAAATGCAATCAAGAATTTCATCGAGATGATGATTTCGAGAGAAATTATTAAGAGTGCCATCAAGAATGGCAAGTTGAAAGGAGGAAAAACTAAAAAGATGTTTGACAAGAAAGAGATCAAAACTCAAACTGTGAGTTTTGACAAACAGTTCAGGGGTTATCAATCTTTTCCACCATAGGGTTACTCTCCGTACTATCCAACTGTGAATAATTCTTGATCCTACCCATACCAATCCATGCCACAACCATCTTACCAATCCACATACCAACCTATTTTTAATCCCCAAGCTCTCACATACAACCTTAACACTCAACCTCTAGTAAGATTTCAAACTCTTCCTGCTAACCCAGCAAGTGGTTCATAAGAGCAACGAACTATCTAAGAAAAACCCATATTTGATCTAATTCTCATGACTTATATAGAGTTATATCGAGAGCTCTATAATAGCCACTTAATTGCCCCTAGCCATGTAGAGTCACTCAAGTCACCCTATCCTAAGTGGTATGATCTGATAGCCCACTGCGACTACTGGCCATTTCATTAAAAATTGCACTACTTTGAAACATAAAGTGCAAGATTAATCAAGGATGAGATGATAAGTTTTGATCAAAGAGAAGCAACAACACTTAATGTTAGTGGTAATCCATTGTCTAATCATAATGCCAATGCTCTAAGTGAAAATTAAGAACATATTGCTTAGAAAAGGCCTGAAAAATTATAATGAATCGAGAGGCAAGATGTCAATAAAGATTATTCACCTGATTGCATAAGGACATATTTTTAAAAAGATTGTTTAGGCTATTAAAAGCTGCTTGTCATTTTAAGATTTCTTTCATGTTAATGTTAGGAATTCTTTTTTGCAATATGATTTCACTTGTTATCATTTTAATAAAAGGCAAGTTGATGCATTTCATTACATTTTCTCTTTCATTCAACCATTATTTCATACTTTGCTACCTTTCATAACTTTTTATTCTCATTCTTGAATTTCAAATGATGAATGTTTAGACAATGATAACAATAATTTTGGGATTTAATTTTGAGAACTCATCCACATTAATCTATAGAGACTATTTGAGCAAAAGAAGCCAGCTACTAGTAGATGTGAAATAGATATATCTTGAAGATATACAGTCTATTATAAATATCCATGAGCTTGTTTTTATTCAATTGATGATGTTCAAGGAAAGGATTCACATTGGAGATGAAAAATGGCCATCTTTCTTTTACCATTTGAAAAACCATTCATTGCTATCTCTTTGAGCCTATTATGATTTCTTATTCTAAAGAACCCTGACCAAGAATCACCTTCTACATTGGAGGGTATTTGTTTTTGAAAAAAAGAGGCAAAAAAAAAAGAATTGTAAAAGGTCTCAAAGATAGAAAGAAAAAAAGTAAAACAAAGAAAAAAAATGAATGCCACACATGATTTAGGGCAAAATAAGGAGAATCCTTTTATGGAGAATGAGATCGATGAAAAAAGGAAAAAATAGTGAAATGAAGTGGAAAGGGGTAAAATGACAAGTTATTTGAAATTATAAAAAATGATCATTTGGTTTTGAACCCTTTAAACACATGTTTTGTGCCTACTTTTATCCATTTTTTTCATGATCCCTCACCATGGCCTACATTACAACCTTTAAAAGTCCATTTAGATCAAATGTGAATGCTCGAATTGAATCATCATAGGTTGGGTTAAGGCATGCTCATGATGGAATAATGAAATCACGCTATATTGCTTTAAAGATTGATTGGTGAAGAAATATCACTAATGGATGAAAAAGAAAAAAAGAAAAAAAGAAAAAAAATGAAAAAATGGAAAAAAAATATGAAAATGAGAGAAAATGAAAACTCAAATTAAAAACCTGAAAGGGTAATTTGGGTAGAAAAATCTTTGAGTTGAGAGTTGGATAAATAATTTACATGGATGGAAGGTCAAGGACAAAGCTGAAACAAAATTTGATGAGCTCAAGATGATTTCGATAGTCAATGAAATGAGTTTTTGAAAAAGAATCATGGATTAATATTCAGAATTGTTTGAATATTCATTGTTTGGATATACTACTCATCCCAATGACATGCATCCAACTTGTTTCTTTCTCCATTTATTTTTGTACCAAACTCATCTTCATTGATTATCTTTCTCTTGATTCACCCAATGTTCTTTTATTCTTGCATCTCTAAATGAATCAAGAAAATGTATGATTGCATTATCTTTGTCATGAATTGAGATGCTGATGAATGAATCATAATGTGCATAAAATATTCTTGCATTCTTTTGAAAAGAAATCCAAGATGATAAGGTAAAAATGATAAAGAAATGATAAAAACTTGAAAAAATGACACATGGGATGAACATAGGGATGGATTGGTCAACAAAATGAAGAAGAGGCAAATTTTTAAAAAAGTGGTATGTCCAAGTAATGAATATGGGGATGAATTGGTCAACATAACCTATGAGTTGTGATGAAAAAATATGAGGCCATGGGCGAAATTGGTGTTGACAAACCCGTGAACAATGATAAAATGATGAAGAATGAAATTTACTCTTAAATATTGAAAAGCCCATGAACGATGATCAAATGATGAAAAATGAAATTTGTACTGAGAAGCTTATGAGCAATGACCAAGTGATAGAAGATAAAATTTATTCTGAGATGGCTAGTGTTAAGAAACTCAAAATGATGGAGTTTTAAGAGCCATATTACCATAATTATTTAGGATTTCATGACATTATTGATGTCCGCATTACATGCATCATGTTGGCATCGTTGCTTGAATAGTACATGCACATAATTTGATGAATTAAAACTTTGTTTGAACATGCCTAACACTTTGAAAATCTAGGTTGTTGCATTTGCATCATTAAAAAGGCATTTGCATATTTGATCATGACATTCATTCATGCAAATTTTTTGAGTCACTCGAAAAACAAAATTGTGAATATTTTGATGAGAATTTTTGAATTCTCAAATGAGAATCTTTGAGGTGTAAAAACCTAAAGTTCGTCGAATGTGAATATTTGAACTAGAATGAAAAGTTTTAAACTTTTGGATGCAAATCTCTAAATTTTGTAAGTAAGAACCTTTGAACTTAGATGTGAAACTCTAAGTTTTATTGCATGTGAGCCTTTGAACTTGAATGAGAAGCTTTGAACTTTTGGATGTAAATCTCCAAAATTCAAATGAAAAGCTTTAGACTTTTTGGATGTGAATCCAAGTTTGCCAAAGGTGAACCTTTGAATTTAAGTGAAAAGCCTTGAACTTTTGGATATGAAACTTCAAGTTAAATGATGATCTTTAAATATTGGATACGAGTTTTGCAAGTTGCAAATGTAAATCTTAAGATCTTGAAAATTTGAATAAAACTAAAATTTTGAGAATCAAATTTCAGTAAAACTCTTGTAAAGTTAAAAGGTTCTTACGAATCTAAACCTTTCACTTTTGAACTCAAATTGTGAATCTTTAAGTTTCCATTACAAAATTTCTTCACACACGATCTTTGACTCCTCAAAACATGATTGTCAAAGAGCTTTATTTATTTTTTCAAAGTCGTGGTTGCCTCTATTTAGAGGAGCAATTTATTTTTTTAAAAGTCGCGATTGCCTTTGTTTAAAAGAGCAATTTATTTTTTCCAAAGTCATGGTTGCCTCTGTTGTGGTGCCTCTATTTAGAGGAGGAATTTACTTTCCAAAAGTCGTTAAGCCTCTGTTTAGATGAGCTTTGTTTTTTTTTTCAAAATCATCGAGCCTATGTTTAGAAGAGCCTTATTTATTTTTCCAAAGTTGTTAAGTCTTTATTTAGATGAGGCTTGTTTATTTTTTTAAAAGTCATTGAGCCTCTGATTAGAGGAGCTTTGATCAAGATTTAAAAAAAAAAAAAAACAACAACAAAAAGTGGCGAGTTGAGTCTTGAATGGGTGTCTACGTCTTTGCACAATTCTTGTTTCATAAAAAATATGTAAAGAAAAGCAACTATAAACACCCAATTTGATCCAGGCCCGAATCAATTGGGCTTGGTCTAAATGGGCAATATGGGCTCATTTTTTTATTTTGTTTTTTTTATTTTTTTTGTTTCTTATTTATTTTTATTATTTACTATTATATTATTATTTATTTTATTATTATTATTATTTGATTGATTTTATCTTTTCTTGATTAATTAGGAGATAATGATTAGATTAATTAAAAATAATCAAAAAAAAGTGGTAGGAGTGGATTTGGACATGAATTTGGGGGTTGATAGAGTTGGGATTGGATTCAAAGTTTGAATATCAATCCCAGATGAAATTGGGATTAATCAGAAACTCTTCTGATCAATCCCTATAAATATATGTTGAAACATGTAGGAAGGAACACAGAAAAAAAAAAGAAAGAAGAAAACAGAAGCAAAAAAAAACTCAAAGGTGTTAGTAGCAATCGTAGAAGTAGTTTAGGGATTTTTTTGAATTTTTTGGTTTTTTTTTTGGAAAAGTTTTGGAAATTTTCCAGAATTCGATCAATTTTTCAGTGACCTTTTCGACGAAACTTGGACTTTTTGATGTGTTTTCTAAATTTCGATGTGATTTTCCAAAATCGGATGAAAATTCAACTGGATTCTGGGTTTCTGTTCTAGAGAGAGGGGAGAGAAAATGAGAGAAGAGAGAGAGGAAGAAAGAAAATTTTGAAGGAAAATCGGGTTTCAACCTTTTATATCCCTGCAAAACGATGTCATTTCAACGTTAATAAGACTCCGGAATCCGCACGTTTCCATTCGGATGACCCGACCTGTCACGTTGACTCGTTTCGCAAACCATGCTACTAAGCCGAGTCGATTGCCTCCGAGCCACGTTTTGAGCTGTGGTTTTTATCTCAAGCCAAGTCATTTCCCTTTTTTTGGTATTTTTAATTTTTAATTTTTTTAATTATTTTTTTTTTACTATGTGTTTAGTTATTTTAGGAGTATTTTTGCATGATTTAATTTAATAAAAAATAAAATAATAAAAATAAAAATTTTGGGTATAAATATTAATTATCCAATTATGAAATTTATAGAAATTTCAAATGGTAAATTTTTATAAAATTCCTAGGTGAGAAATTTTGTCTAAATTTGTCCCAAATGGTGAAATAATTTAGATAAAGTTTCAATACCAATAATTAATATTTATCTTAAAACAAAAAAATGAAAAATGAAAAAATATAAAAATTTTGGAATTAAAAATTTCAAATGGTAAATTTTTTAAGAATTCTCTAGGTGAGAAATTTCTTCTAAATTTGTCCCACATGGTGGAATAATTTAGATGAAAGTTTCAATAAAAGTAATTGTATTCTTTTTCCACATAAAAATTTGGCTTGAAAATATTTGATAATTATCCAATGATGAGATTCTTAGAAATTGTAAATGATCAATTTCTAATAAATCTCTAGGTAAAAAATTTTCTCTAAATTTGACCCAAATGGTGGAATAATTTAGGTGAAATTCCAATAGAAATAATTGTCATATTATTTTCTTTCCAAGAAAAAAAAAAGAAAAAAGGAAATTTCTAAATAAGCCCAAATGATGAAAATTTTAGAAATTCCAAAGAGAAAATATTTCTAATTTGGCCCAAATGGTGGAATAATTAGATTTATTTTCAACAAAAAAGAGGTAATAATAATAAAAAATAAATAAACCTTTTTTTCGATGACGGAGCCTCTTCAAAATATCAAATGGGATGCTTGAATACTCTTAAGGTGAGAAAATATTTTTTAAGAGTTTTATCAGATTGATGGAGAATCTTATAAATTATTTTCAATATTTAACATTGAATATTAATACCATTATACTTAAAACCATAGGATAAATTTAAAATAATATGGTATCATCCTTTGGATGGGTATGTGGGGGTGCTATAACCTTCCCCACATGTAACTAAACTCCTGAAACCTCTTCTGATTAGTAAACCCGAACCTATTTTTTTAGAGACCCTTAGTCAAGCTTAGGAGATCTTAAAGAGGATAAATTCCTTAGGTGACTAATCACACCTAGATAAAAAAGATTGGTGGTGACTCTATTCATTTGTTAAGTTTAGCTATAGATTTACAGATCTATATGTTATGACAACCTATATAAAAGATCCTAGAATTGCACAGCTACTTTAATGAGGGAATTTTCAATTACTATTGAAAAGAGATGCACAATATAACCATACTTTTCATAAAAAGCTGATTTGCTGGACAGACTCATACATTTCCATATCTCTGACAACTCTTTTAAGTTATTTTGCTTAAGGCATAGATGAACTTCTTTTGGTAAAGTAAAAATATAGTCTAGTGGTAAGTAATCTCCCTCCTTTCATTAGACTTTTTTTTACTCAATCTTCATATCATTGGGCAATTCGTATTTGGCAAAGGTGGATGAGGCACAAACCAAATGATTTGTGACCTCTATGAAAGTTTTTGTTGAAATAACTTCTAGGCGGGTTTCTATATGCAATCTTTATGCATGATTTATGAATATGCAATTAAAAAACAACAAGGAAAAAAATTGGTTAGTTTTAATATTATGAAACCAAATAAACAAATTAATTAGCACGTAAGAAGCAAATAAAATAGCATGATTCCTAAACTCTGGGTTAATTCTAAAGGGTAAAGGGAAACATGGCTCTACTTATAGGTTAGGGTTCTAAGGTTAACTATATGTGATTCAAGTTAAATCTAAAGTTTCTCAAATTGTTCTTTACATCATTGTCCATCACAGACTAGTAAGCACATCAATCATCACCTATTACAGGCTATAAATGAAAAAAATTCAATTTAAGTGAGAGTGTTTCGCTAGCCTAGGTGAAAACATGATATCTCATGAGAGCATAGGTACTTTACTCTTTCCTGAGGGACGAAGTTTGTGTGTAAAGCTTATGTTATGTAAATGCAAGTAAATGTTAGAATGTGTGATAATTAGAAATAGATAAAACATTCAAAAATTTTTTCTTAATTTTAACTTAAGCTTTGGATAACACAAGTTTATTGGCCTAACTCTAAAACTTCTCCAACAGAGTCACCAAACTGTCATGATGTATAGATCAATAAATCTATAGCTAGACATAACCGAAGGAGTCACCATCAATCTTTTATTAAGGTGTGATTGGCCACATAATTGATTCATGTCTATGAAACTAGAATTGGTTTGGAGGTACGATTACGTATGAAAAGGTTATAACATCCCCATATCACCTATCCAAAGGATGTTATCAATTTAATTTTATATTATCCAAAGCCTAAAAGACTTACTAAATAATTTAATATCGAAAATTAACCCTAAATTACCTCAATATGTTGGTAATAATTCAAGAACATCCCATCACCTCATGAGTATTCAAAGAAACTATTTATCACGCTTTGAAAAGTCTTTGTTGTCAGATTCATTTAATTTTTATAAAATCCAATTTTATGAATAAAAAAATTA
This sequence comes from Durio zibethinus, assembly GCF_047325235.1. NCBI lineage: Eukaryota > Viridiplantae > Streptophyta > Magnoliopsida > Malvales > Malvaceae > Durio > Durio zibethinus. Next base: position 6,050,707 of record NC_143170.1, on the reverse strand, counting down.
TTTATTTTCAAAAATATCCTCCAATATGTTAGTAAGAGTTTTTGCTAGAAATTATCCTCCAATATATTTGTAGGATTTTATGGCAATTATTTTTTTTTTTAAATTAATTTTTGTTTAAAAATTATAAGATTTTCTAATATGTTGGTAAAACCTTATCTTAAAAAAATTGCCTTCCAATATGTTGGTAACGCTTTATTGAAAACTATTTTCCTTGAAATTTATTTTTCATAAAAAAAATTAAGAAAGTTCTTCAATATGTTGGTAAAACCTTATTTTAAAAGTCAATTTGCCTTCCAACATATTAGTAAAGCATTTAGAAAATTTAAACCCTCAAATATGTTGGTAATAGTTTTTTTATTTTATTAAAAAAAATGTTTTTTATCTTTTTTTTTAAAGAAAAAAATATTTACAAATAAATAAATAAATAATAAATGACAAATAAATAATAAACAGAAATATAGATGGAAAACAAATAAATAGATAAATAAATGACTAAACATAAAAAATAAATAAATAAGAGAAAAAAATCAAAAATACTAAGAAAATAGCTCAACTTTAGTGGCTTGGGAGGTACGACTACAGGAAAGAAAGGTGGCTGGACGGCTTGTACACCGACTTGGCTCGGCTGAAGCTAAAAAGGTTGCGAGCGAATCGTGAGCTGTGGGTTAGATTGTCATGTAGATCTCTCTAGGTTGATGCTTGAACCTTGAAGAATTTCAAAAATGGCATCATTTCCTAATATTGTAAAAACCCTAAAGTTTTTTTTTTTTCCTTCAGATCTTCACCAACCCTTTCTCTTTTTTTTTTCTCTCCCCCTCTCTCTAGAAACCAATGAACACCGGTTGCCATGTTCTGGAATTTCTCATCTGAATCTTGAAACCTCATTAGAAAGTTCAAGTTTCGTCGAAAACTTCACCAGAAACTAGAAAATACCACTAGAAAAGATGAATTTTACTAAAAAATTTCATCAAAATTTAGAAATTTTCCAAAAAATTTTCAAAAAACTTACTTTAACACCCGATCTCTCTCTCAATCCTTTAGCAACAACAAATCAAACATTCCCAATTCTAAAACCTAAATATTTTTTCTACTAGAAACCTTTCTAAAATAAAAATCCCATGCTTGTACTCTCTGCTTTCTGCTGGGTATATTTTTTTGCTTATTCGTGCTCCTTTTCCATTAAATATAGGTTCATAATTATAGGGTTTAAATTATGAGAATCCTAAACTAGAAAGGTTTTAATTTTACTTCAATTCTAACGTCAACTCTGATTTTAACACAAATTTTATAATCCCAAATAAACAATTTCAAATCAACTCAACCACCCCAAACTTTTCCTATTTTTTTTCTTTTTTTTATTTTTATTTTCTAACAAAAAATGATTAAAACTCTTGACAAATTGAGGTGTCTATATAGTGTTTATTAGATCAATTGCCGCTAGCATTGCCCTTAACAACTACTATCAATCAATAGCATGAGATTAAAGTTGTCCCTTTCTAATTCTAATTCAAGAATTAGGTTTTTTAGGGTTTAATGTTGAAGCTTGTGTTTGGCCAATTTAAGATTGAATATTACATGTATTAGATTCAAACTTCAAATCTATTAAATGTTATTTCTTAAAGATAATTGTATAAACTTATTGAATTAAGCTAAATTCATTAATTGTTCAATGGAAATATGTTCTCATCATAGGCATTGAAAGGTTTTTTTAAAATTTTTTTAATTAGCAAGCCACAAAGAATTATATTAAAAAGTAGACTATATCCTGTTTTTCTTGTGATATCATTTATATTAAAAAAATTAGTATAAGAATTCTCTAATAAAATTTGGGTCATGTTTGATGTATAGGTTGATAGATATGATATTATGATAATTATTTTATATTATATTTAATTTGTATCTAATTGAAAGGGATAGGATTAATAGGAAGATTATCATCATCTTGGCATAGAATGATTTAATTCTCTCAAAGTGGAGAGAATTATTTTTAATCTATAGAATTAAACTTACATATCTTATTATACCTTTAAAAATTACATTAATAATTTAAATTGTATAAACTTTGAATAAGAATAATTTTGATTAATAAATAAATTATTATATCATAATCATTTTACACATCAAATATAAAATAAGATGATATTATTTAATTTAATTTTATTTATAATATTATTTTATCCTATCATATCATAATCTTATGTATCAACCTTGCTTTTTAATATTAGATGAACAATATATATAAGTTTATCGCAATCTCAGGCCTCAAAGCAAGAAGATAAATTATTGCATTCCAATGGGTTAAAATATTGATATGAATTTTGTGAGTCATTGCATATTAACATTTATACAAAAAAAAATTCTTTTTCCATTCTGTTGAGCATATACAAATATAATAAGATGTCAGGCCCCAACTTATGGAGGTTTTTTCTTTTCGTTGATCGGCATTTCTATCCGATAAATCTTTTTGACCTTTCGCTTCACGAATAGTCGCTACAAATGATTTTCCTTTTTTTTTTTTTTTTTTGCTAGGAACGTTATATTGGCAAGGTCAAGCCCACTGGAATTAACATAAGTTGCTGCCCCATTAAGGATGGCATCGAGTATGGCGGATTTTGGCATTGATACAAGCCCTAATTTCATTGTATTTTTCTCTTTTTATTTGAATAACACCGGAGACGTTATCACATTTACTAGAACTAACTTAGGACTCTCTCAGATCTACGTGATTTGTGATTAACTTCCTTGATCGACTGATCTAATAGTACCCAAGGCACATTGGGTTAAGGTTTAAGTGAAGTTTAAACCTGTGAGAATATATACTACAGCACCCAAATTCATTTAAGATGTTCAGAACTTTCCTAAGCAACTATAAAACAATTCTATTTTCCTCAGAAATTTCAACATTATGAACAGAAACTCACATTTCAAACTTCTCCACTTGACAATAATTACTAATAAATTAAAAGGTACATATCATCTGGTTGATTGGCTGGCCTGAAACCAAAGCCTGTTGAAAGATCTTAACGTGAGAATGAAGTCAGTCATTAAAGATTTTCATCCAGAGAAAAAGACAAAATACCAATTAGACTTCAAGTTTATCTGTGTACAAATATAATACTATTAAATTGAAACGATAAAGGTCAGTGAACCGCCATTAACGGGTCTTCGTTCATATTTTAATGTGACTACCTTTTGCTTGGGCTCTCTCTGAATTCTATATAAGCGACCTTTTCACTGGCATTGAGGAACCACAGACAAAACTCAGTTTCAACAATGGCCACAAAAATACAAGCCATATCTTTTCTCGTCTCCATCCTAGTCCTAGCCCTGATTGGGGTCTCTCATGCCGGTGGTATCGCAATTTATTGGGGTCAAAGCGGCTCCGAGACAACCTTAAACGAAACTTGTAACTCTGGACTATACAAATTCGTAAACATTGCCTTCCTCAACAAATTCGGCAGCGGCCGAACCCCCGTGCTCAACCTTGCAGGCCACTGCAACCCAGCAAATGGTGGTTGCAGGGTTGCGAGTTCAGCCATAAGAAACTGCCAAGAGAAAGGCATCAAGGTGATGCTCTCCATCGGTGGTGGTATTGGTCAGTACTCTCTGGCTTCTAAAGACGATGCCAAGAAGGTAGCCGCTTATTTATACACCAACTTCTTGGGTGGAACATCAGCTTCGCGGCCATTAGGAAGTGCCGTGTTGGATGGTATCGACTTTGACATAGAGCTTGGCTCCACTAAATATTGGGACGATCTTGCACGCTACTTGGCCGCATATAGCAAACCGGGAAAAAAAGTATACCTATCGGCCGCTCCTCAGTGTCCGATCCCTGACAAATTCTTAGGGACTGCCCTTAGTACTGGGCTTTTTGATTATGTTTGGGTTCAGTTTTATAACAATCCCCCATGCCAATACAGTCCTGGAAACACAAGCAAGATTTTAGCTTCATGGAAGCGGTGGGCTGACATAAAGGCAATAAAAAAGTTGTTTTTAGGGTTACCGGCAGCCAAGGCGGCAGCTGGAAGTGGGTACATTCCACCTGCCGTGCTAATCTCTCAAATCCTTCCTGAGATCAAGAAATCACCAAACTATGGAGGTGTTATGCTGTGGAACAGGTACTATGACAGGGTCAATGGCTATAGTGCTGCCATTAAGACAAAGGTGTAAACTATATATGCTTATGAATAGCTAAGCAACCTTGCCAGGCTTAGTAGCCTAATAAGTCCATGAATCCAAATTAGTGGGGGCAAATTATGTGTTGAATGAATAAGTTGCTTCTGTGTTTTCTTTTTTTTCCATGAATGTGTTAATTATCTAATTATGCGCCAGTCTAGTAGTCTGTCGTAGCAGTAACAAAAGATAGTAATAAAACATGTCTTTGGAAATTGGATGCATCTCAGCATTTCATGATAGTTTCTGATTTGATTAAGCTGTGTATTTGGTATATATTTATATTTAGTTTCAAACTTAAAAAAAAAAAATTAAAAAAATAAAAAAAAAACCCCTAAAGCAAGCAACAGTACTTCAATATTACAGCTGCTGGGATAAAAGGAATAAATATTTCCTCCACATTTTTTTATTTATTGCAAATATGTAAAAAAGATAATTTTGCGAATGATTTTTAAATTATAAAAAAATATTAAATGTGATATTTAAATTTTAAAAATTTTTAATAAATTATTTAAATATTGAATTAAGTATATTAAAGATCACATAAGTAATATATTCATAATTTGAGTATCACTTTAAAAAAATTTTAAATTAAGTATTATATTAAATATTTCATTATAATTTATAAATCATTCATAAGCTTGTATAATAAAATTAATCAAAATCAAAGCATTGAGTAAATTTTGAAATTCCCTTACCACCTGTATATTATGTATTAATTTATCAGTTAAGCTATAAATAATAGAGAAGTGGTAATTAGTGTTTTGTGACATTAGTCATTAATGTGATATTGAAAAAAATAAATATATAATAAATGCATTATCTCTTAAATGTAAAAACTTTTATTTGAATCTGATTTTAATCCTTATCCAGTTGTGTTCAAGTGAAAAATATAATAAAAAACTCTACAACCATAAAACTATGACTTCTACCAATGATAGCAGAATCTGCTCATTCAAGAGTTCGATTTGCCATTGACCAATCAAATCTGTCAACTGATGAACTGATTCTCCTTAATACGATAAAGAGCTTTTTTGGGGACTAATGTAGAATTTGGGTAATCAGTTGAAAATAATTGGGAAAACTATTTCTTTCTTTATTTTTCTAATTGGGAAATCTATCTCGAATCCATCTTGCATTGAAGTGCCGGAAAGTAGAAAATAAAGTTGGAATTCAACGAAAATAACTTTGTTTGATAGAAAAAGACAAAACCATACAGCACCTAAATGACAAGCTAAAACACAACAAACACTAAGAACCAAAACATAAACAAATGATATTACAAACAACAACAAAAGCACTACTCAAGGCCAACTGAAACAGAAATAGAACTCTTCTGCAACATTTTTATTTGTCATCAAAACCTGAAGATTCACTAGACGAAGCCTTGTCACTGAAATAATCTTCAATTATGTCATCCCAAAAGCAAACTTCTTCATCCCCGTCACCTTGCATTCCCTCTTCATCCCCATGGCCATCTTCTTCCATGTAATCGTTTCCGTCAATAGCTACTGCTGTAGCATTTGGGTTTGGGTTTATTTTCACACCTTCCACGTTTATGATAATTTCAAGCCTCTTAGTTGCTCTTGTGAATTTGGCGGTGGTGGGTTTAGACAAGCAGGTCTTGGAATGGCATAACCTCTTCGGTTTTCTTTTGGCATGATTCACATTCGGCGACAATCACTGCACATATCGTAGCCATTGATCTTTCTAAAGACAGGCATTACTCTCCTTCAACATAGTACACAAAATGAGAGACAGCATACATGCCGGATCGATCTCCGGCATAGTATGCTCCATACTCCTCATGTTGCTCGAAAGTGATCAGTTCATTGGTTGTCCACTCTTCGAATGTTTGCTTTGAATTGACGTAAGGGACTGGATCCCACAACGGACCGAAGTTATAATCATAGTCACGGAAAGGGGTAACGTTGTCAGACATGGCATAGTCTGGATGTCTGATTGTGAAAGCGGGAGGTGGAGCCCCCATTGAATTGATCTCTCTTTTACCCTGATCATGATGAGTTCAAAATTTTAAGATAAATCACAGAAATTCAAATCAAGACAAATACTAATATATTAGCCAAAAAAATCATTTGAAACTTTTCTCAAGACAACAAAACAAATTAAAACAACTCAAAATAGAAAACTATTCTTCTATCTTTTCTCTCGTTTGAAACTAGCGGCTGCAGGTGAGTGAAGAAACGGTGAAAGACAAATGGGAAAGGTTGCAAACAACAACTAAAAACTTGGAAAAGTGGAAACTCTAAAGTACTGACCGATGAGAGATATATTAGGCGACCAAGTATTTGAGTGTTTTAAGCTTGTGGAAAAACAGGGGAAATGGAAGTGCTATTTATAGGAAGGTTGCACCATTGCATGTTAAGAACGTGTCAAAAAAGAAACTATATTCTCCACCACCATTTTTATTTATTCATTTATTTATTTATTTTTACAAATATAATCAAGGAGCGAGATTAGGTGTGGGAGATTGCATATCAAAGTCTTGTGTAAGTGTCACAGACTTAAGGAGGAGTCTTGAATCTCATATCGAATATAAAAGGAGGGTTACTGAGGTATAAAAGGGTTCACACCACCTCTTCCTTGTGAGATGCCTTTTGTAGGATAAAATCGTGAGGTCAGAGGGACCAAAGCGAATAATATCTCACAAGAGTGTGAACCGTGATAGAAAGGCTGATCTGGGACGCCGGATGAGTGGATGTCCGGGTCCTAGAGCCGTGCAGGTCGAAGTTTAAGTCTCGACCCATGACAAATGGTATCGAGCCAGCCCTAAACAATTCGATCTATGCCAAGTGTCACGGACCTAAGGGGGAGTCCTGAATCCCACATCGAACATAATAGGAAGGTCCCTGGGTATAAAAGGGTTCACACTACCTCCGCCTTATGAGGCGTCTTTTGTACGACAAAACCGTGAGGTCAGGGGGGCCAGAGCGGACAATACCTCACAAGGGTGTGAACCGTGGCAGGTAAGCTGATCCGGGACGTCGGAAGGGTGAATGCCCGGGTCCCGGAGCCGCGCGGGTTCGGAGCTTAAGTCTCGACCCGTGACAAGTGGTATCAGAGCCAGCCCTAAACCGTTCGATCCACGCCGAGCGCCTCGGGGGAGGTAGGTAGGGTGGCCAGCCTCCGTGACGAGGGCGTCACGAGGTTGGGTGCGGGAGAATGTCACGGACCTAAGGGGGAGTCCTGAATCCCACATCGAACATAATAGGAAGGTCCCTGGGTATAAAAGGGTTCACACTACCTCCGCCTTGTAAGGCATCTTTTGTAAGACAAAATCGTGAGGCCAGGGGGGCCAGAGCGGACAATACCTCACAAGGGTGTGAACCGTGGCAGGTAGGCTGATCCGGGACGCCGGAAGGGTGAATGCCCTGGTCCCGGAGCCGCGCGGGTTCGGAGCTTAAGTCTCGACCCGTGACACAAGCACCTCGATGGAGGTAGACAGGGTGGCCAGCTTCTGTGACGAGGGCATTACGAGGTTGGGTGGGGGAGAATGTCACAAACCTAAGGAGGAGTCCTGAATCTCACATCGAATATAAAAGAAGGGTCACTGGGGTATGACGTCTTTTGTAAGACAAAACTATGAGGTCAGAAGGGCCAAAAAGGACAATACCTCACAAGGGTGTGAACCATGGTAGGTAGGCTGATATGAGATGCCGGATGAGTGGATGCTCGAGACCCGAAGCCGCGCGGGTTCGGTGCTTAAGTCTCGACCCGTGACAAGTGGTATCAGAGCTAGCCCTAAACCGTTCGATCCACCTCAAGCATCTCGAGGGAGGTAGGCAAGGTGGCCAGCCTCCGTGACGAGGGCATCACAAGGTTGAGTGGGGGAGAATGTCACAGACTTAAGGAGGAGTCCTAAATCTCACATCGAATATAAAAGGAGGGTCACTAGGGTATAAAAGAGTTCACACCACCTCTTCCTTGTAAGGTACCTTTTGTAAGATAAAATCGTGAGACCAGGTGGGCCAGAGCCGACAATACCTCACAAAGGTGTGAACCGTGACAGGAAGGCTAATCTGAGACACCGGATGAATGGATGCCCAGGTCCTGAAACCGCGCGGGTCGGAGCTTAAGTCTCGACCCGTGACACAAGAACCAACATATTTGGAAACCAACTTAATTGTCATTATTCAATAGATGATCTCTATATGTTAACACTATATCATCTAAAATACTATATCATTGCATGAAAATGGAGATTTAATGGCTGTTTTTTAATGGCGTTTTTAAACAAATGCCACAAAGTTCCATGTTTTTATAAAGTTAGTGGCTTTTTTTATAAAACACCACTAAATTCTTATATAGCGACGTTTAGATTTAAAAACGCCACTAAAAATATTTTTTTGTGGCATTTGTTAACCTAAATGCCGCTATATACTTTGACTTTTATAAATTTTGCAATGTTTACTTGAATGCCGTTAAAAACAAATCTACAAACTAAAAAAAAAAAAACTCAAGGGGCATTTAGTTCGGGGGAATCCAAACATTTTCCCTTGAAATTTTACTGTTGGGTATTTGATTCCAACATTTGGTTCAAGGTAATCTGATTTCAAGAAAAACTAATAAATTTCCAACAGTACCTAAAGTCCCGAAATAAAAAAACACACCTCTTCGTATAGTATTCTAAGATTTCGGAGGGAAAAATAGCATTATTTTCAAATTTGACTTAACTAAAAAGTTATAAAATAGCCATTTTCATTTTGAAATGCATATCTGAAAATGAATGCAACTCAATTGTAGGTTTTCTACTAGTAAAACTTTTGGTTTATATATGGCATTTAGCATGAAAAATATCTTCAATAATCCTTTACAAAAAATTGAATGGGGTTATTAAAAGTGTTTTTGGTCTAAAACGCCTTGAATAATCCCATTCAATTTTTACGAAGAAATTATTTAAGGTGTTTTTTAAGGTTATTGAAGGCGTTACTGATCAAAAATGCATTAAATAATCTCCTTCAATTTTTATTAAAGGCGTTTATAGGCAAAAACACTTTGAATAATCCCTCAAAAAATTGCAAAGGAATATTGATGACCTTTTTGACCAAAAACGCCTTGAATAATCTTATCTAATTAAAAATTAAAAGAGATTATTGAAAGTATTTTTTGTCAAAAATGCATTGAATAACCCAATTCAATTTTTTGTAAGGGATTATTCAAAAAATTAGAGGGGATTATTAAAAATGTTTTTGACTAAAAATACCTTGAATAATCCCCTCTAATTTTTAATTGAAAGGGATTATTCAAGGTGTTTTTGGTCAAAAACATCTTGAATAATTTCATTCAATTTTTTGTAAGAGGTTATTCAAGGTATTTTCTGACTAAAAACACTTTGAATAATCCCAAAAAAAATGAGAATGGATTATTAAAGGTGTTTTGGTAGAAAACGCCTTGAATAACCTTAAAAAAATGGAAGAGGATTATTCAAGGCATTTTTGGCTAGAAGTGCCTTGAATAACCTCATTCAATTCTTTGTAAGGGATTATTCAAAGCATTTGCTGGCCAAAAAAACTTTGAATAATCCCTAAAAAAATAAAAAAAATTGGAGGGAATTATTTAAGGCATTTTTGCTAGAAACGCGTTTAATAATCTTAAAAAAAATGGAAGGGATTATTGAAGATATTTTTAGCCAAAAACGCTTTAAATAATCACACTTTCTTGCCACTAAATTTCTCTTAAATTTCAAACCCATAAGACCCCATTTATAATTTTATTTCTCGTACTCATTTCTTCTATTTTTACTAATTTTGGGTTACTTTCTTCTCATTTTTTGCCTAAGTTTTAGTTATTTTGTAGTTAATTTTCATCTTTTTTCTTTTTATTTTTGTAAATTTCAAGTTAGCTTTCTTGCATTTTAGGTCAAATCCTTAAACTTTTTATCTGATTTGTTAGGTCAAATCCCTAAACTTTCTATTGGATTTGTTATGTTTCTGCTACCATTCAAGCTCCATTGGTAAGCTCCATTTCAACATTGACAATTTTCAATGTTTGGCCTTTTTTTTTTTTACTAATTTATTTTGTTATTACAGTTCTGAATTTGGTTTTATTTGGTTGGTGAGAAAAATTCAAGATAGAACAGAAAATGAAAGAAATAGAGTTTTTTCTCTGAAAAACTTAAAATTGAACATTGAATTTAGTTACAAACATAAATGAAATTTTAGGTTTTGTTTTTTTTAACAGAATATTTTTAAAATTACTAAAAAATTGTTACTTGTTAACATGAATTTGTTGATTCATTCAAAATATCTTTAGGAAACCATTATAAAATAGTCTATTTTTTTTTCATCTTATCTTGGCATTTGTTTTATTTGTCTTTCCAGATTATGATGTTTAATGAAACAACTTAATCTTGCTTAAAAAGATTAATTGTGCATGAAAACCATCAACAACAAAAGATAAAAAACTAAAAAAATATATATATAGTCATTTGTGAATATTGCAAGATAAAGTATTTGCCACATAATCTTCTTCTGTTACACTGTAGCTTGCTAGATGTATGAATGTTTGATTAAAATTTGTATAAATTTTTTGTTGATGTTATCTCTATTCCTTTTTTGCATTGTTTAAAAAACATAATATCAATGCATGACACATAATAGGTTCTTTTTTTTTTGTATTATAATAGGTTATCTCTGATATCATCTTATTATTATTTTTTATTTAATACTTGTATAATTAAGTATGTTACGGTTTGTTTTCATCTAATTTAATTATATAATTTTGGTCTGATAATGTATCAAGTACTACATATATAAGAGTTTGATGTAAAAATCAAGATTAAATCAGTAGGTTCTTGAGCACGCTAGTGACCAAGATGGAAAAAACCTTTCATCAAGTGATAGTGTTACAAACTTATGCAGTCATTAATTTCATAAATTTTAGATTTTAGTTAATGTACTAAAATAATTTGAATGTTATTGCATATATTAAACTTTGTGTTCCATCCATATTAGAATAAATTATTTATTTATAATATTCAGTTTATGAATTTAAGTTCATTTTTATTTCTTTTAATGTTTTTTATTTAATGATAATAAGCAATATTAAAAAAAAATTTATAATAAATTTCTTAATTTAGCGGCGTTTGTGCATAAAAACGCCACTAAGTGCAAAAATGTAATAGCTCTTTTTACTACAAACACCACTAAATTTAGTGGCATTTTCTACTATAAATGCCGCTAAATTTAACGGCATTTTATGATAAAAAAAGCTATTAAGTTAATGGCATTTTTTTAAAAATGTTGTTATTTTTTTTAATACAGGTATAGTCAACACTCTTAGCGATGTTTTTGACGAACGTCGTTAATCTTTTAGTCGCGTTTATAAACGCCACTAAACTTTAAAAAATAATGCTACTAGAAACCTAATCTCCTGTAGTGTATGTGATGATTTATGGTATTTATTCTAAGATTGAAAAATTTAGATAGAAAATGACTTAAAAAAAAAAAAAAAACCATGTTACAACTAAATATATTGATTATGTTTTATATAAAATATATATAAAATAAAAAATATTTTAATTAGAAAAGAATGATACAAAATAATAAATTGACTTATTAAGAGTGACAACAATGGACGTTTTGTTGCTTATTGCCAATAAACAATTAATAATGGTTTTTTTGAGACTTGTAGATATGGAGATCTGTCAAAGAATAAAAAATAATCAAAGGAAATAAAAATTTGAATTTTGGGGTGCATTTTAAGTATAAGTCAATAATCTATTCAAAAAATAAAAGAGACAAACTAAGAGAAAGCTATTTAATATTAAAATATTAAATGGTTTAAGGTCATTTTTTATTATTATCTCATGCTTTTTATACATATTACTATTGATTGATGATGTAAATATTACTGCTATACCTTCATGAGTTTAGATTTATTCTAAGTCTTAAGCTTAAACAATAGTATAACAATTGTAAATCTTAAACTTTGGTCATTATAATATAACAAAAATGATGGTATCATATAATTAGTTTTGATAGTGACAAATTTGCATCACACTAAATATTAATAAGTTTCGATAACAACAAATTTTGTCATATTTTCCAATAAAAAAGACTATAATCTATTTAGTTATTTTGATACTTAACAGAAAATAATAAAATAATAATATTATATCATTATTTTCGATTACGATAATTTTGATTAGTACCATAAATATTAAAATAACAAAAATTTCGTACTTATTTTATTCGTTATTTTTAAGTTGAAAAACTAAAAGTTATGATTAAATAAGGAATATTCAACTGATATATATATATATATATACTTAGTTTCATTAATTTTTTTCCATTGTTAATAAGAAAAAAAGTACATAAGCTCGAGTTAAAGGAAAAAATTAAAAAAAAAAAAAACAAACAAATTAGCTTGTTCGAAAATTTGCTTTTCAAATTGCCTAATTATATATTAGAATCTATGATCTCTAATACAACAATATCTATATTTTTAGATGGTTACTCGGCTATATAAACCAAAACAATGGAAAACCATAATGACCCCCAAGTAATTACCATGTAGCTGATTGGTTTAATCAAAATTGATAAGCAGTTGCAGCTAGTGATGGTAACATACCTGCAAGATCTATGAAAAACAGTGTGAAATTGAAACCGAATATGCCAAGTCAGAAGTTAGCAGAGAATCGTAACCGTCTTTAACTCTTCGGAGCTTCCAACAAGGTATCCATTGTCCGGTAGCTTAGACAGCGGTGACATTGGGACCCACCAAGGCCTTGCCAAACAAACCAAACCGGTGTACGAAAGCGGAAGATCTCTCCACTATTTGTAAAAAAACTAGTAAAAATACTTTATAAAGTAAAATAATACATTTTTTATTAAAAGGGTTTATTCATTAATTTGATTAATTTTAAATCAAATTATTTAAAATTAAATTAATTAAATTATTTTATTTTATTTTTATTAATTAAATTAATTTTTTTAATTTTAAAAATTAACTGATCGAATTAAATTCGATTAGTTTGGTTAATTTTTGATTAATTAAATAATAAATATATTTAAATTAAATTATATTTAAACTTTTATTTTTTATATTTAAAATAAATTAAATAAAATTATCCAATAAAATATTTAAAAAAACAAAGAATTAAGTTAAAAACTCTAACAATTTCAAAAATAAAAAAATTTATTTCATGCATTTTAGTTTTATATCTGAGTTTTTATTATATTTAGATTAAAATTTCAGTTAATTCAATTTTCGAATCAAATTAATTAAAAACTAATTTTTTAAAAAGTTATTTTCATTAATTAATCGAAACTAATTTGATAACGGTCGATTAATCAAATTAAAACGATTTAATCAATTACTTCAATTAAAATTAAATTTTTAACACTCCTATTTTTTATTTAAAGGTGAATAATATGCTTTTCACTTAAATCTATAAATTTAAACAAACATCAACTATAAATTTAAATAAAAATGCATTATTAATCTTTAATAAAAGAGTGAAAATTACACTACTTTTTAAGTAATGGACATCTCCATGCTGAAGAAAAGAGAGAATAATATCTCCATTGATTTTACAAACATTAATCTATGGTTGATATTAATTCACATCACCTTTTTATTTATCTTCGCAAAAACTCCGTTTCATTAACCTTAGCACCGTTTGCCCAACTTCTTCATCGTTGCTCCCAATTTACTACTTTTCTTCCTCTAGCTCTATTATGCGCTGAAATTTTTGCAATTTGAAACCCAAATGGTGAAGTAAGTTTGGCATTATCAAGGACTCCAAATAAACAAAACACTTTTAAGTGTTCGGACCATTGATTCAAGATAACCATAAAAGATTAAATCGAAGTTTGTCAAAATATAATATACTACCAATATATCATGTCCGGAGAATTGAAAAAATATATATAATAGAAGCTTCTTTGTCACATTAAAGCAGACACCTTAAAGACATAACTTTTAAGGTCTGAATCTTGCATGAAAGAAGAAACAATTGGGTAGAATTTTCGGATAGCACTAACCTCAAAACAATTTAAAACCAAAGAAGAAAAAAAAAATCCCATTAACACATGAATCACCATTTAGACCAAGTCTTGAAAGACAAAGAATCTTAATTTTTGTATTCATACTGTAAGAAGTGCATTAAGACATTAGAGATTATTTTTTGCAAAATTTTACTTACTTTCTCTTGTCTGTTTATGAATTTAACTCCAAGAAATTTTGATCAATAATGAAACAAAAAAAACCAGACCAAAGATTATGTACAAGTTACCAATTGAGTTGGAGCCAAAAAAAAAAAAAAAAAGTGACTAACGACTAGGAAACTTAAGCCACATGAGGGCCTTGATAATATTCTGAGTCAAGGTTTTGCTGATCTCTGTATTCTGATCTTAATAATATTATGGGCTTTGATTGGCCAACATCTCAATCTCCTTAATCAATGGTACGATTATTCACTTGGAATTATTGATGATGATGTCAAACTTCAACAGTTGAGTTTCAAGTTGCAGAGATTTCAGCGGGAAATGTAAGAAGAGAGGAACGTATGTAGTAATTGGGAAGAACTTACGTGAAGCTGTTATGATTTTATGAAATTTTTTATTAAAAATAATTAATAAAAATCTAAATTAATAAATTGATAGAATTCAAATAAAATTAATAATATGTAAAAAAAAACAATTATTGAACATGCCCTATATAAGTAAATTTGATCAGTGTTTATTTAAAAGTTAAAATTTTATTAAAATTTTTATTAAAAATACTTATCTTAAGAATATATCAAAATTTACATATTTAATCTATGTAGTAAAAACTTTTAATACATTGATTTTGAATTTCAATTTTAATCGATTTTAATAGAAAATTTTATGAACTTCACTTAATAAATTTCATATAAACCTTTATCGATAATAACTTAGGTGAAATTGTGAAGATGTTGATATATGGTGTTAAATTTAATGAAATGTGGTGTTTTAATTAGATAAAATAAGAAAGGCAACGTGGGTTAATGAGTTTTTTATATTAAGAAATCTTATTTCCCTTATATTGAGTTCTTTTATTCTTTTTTCAGATTTTTTGACAGCTAAGCATAAGATAAGCCGCCTCAGGAAACCCCAGAAAAAACCAGTCATAAATTCATCCACCAAAGGTCAGAATCCTCAACCTCCTAAATCATCATTTTCATCATCTCCTGAGATCAATATCCAACCTCAGCCCATCAGAATTTTACCAAAGCCCAAGTCGCAGCCTGTTGAAGGCGAACAAAATGAGCAATACAAGCAGCAGCAGCAGTAGCAGCATTGAGCCGCAAGCAAATGCAAGAAGGGGTCCAGTGAAAAGTTCGGTTCACCGCTCATAAACCCTCAACAAACATCCCACATTATACGAAACAAGCAAGAAGGGCCTTTCGTTCGTCCTTGCACAGCCAACAGAGTTAACAATCAAGACAAGAAAAGCAGGAAAACCCCATTAACGAGGTCAAATAATCTCCCTAACATCTCGGTCCCTACCCTTCTTCCAGTAAAAAAGATCCTTCTCATCCAGCCACAAAAATACCGCAAAAAGTGGTATTCAAATTAGAAAAACATTATTTGTACAATGCACAACTCTTGCACATCTTAAACATGATAAGGAGCAAATGTCTCTATTCTCTGCCATGCCATGTCTCGGGTGAGCATCAGGGGTGTGCAAATAATTGGTCTTTCAAATTATTACTTTTATATTTTTATTTTTTCAAATAATGTGTCTAATTAAGAATGAGAAACCAGTACGAACTGTAGGTGCCATCAAAGTAAATGCTTTTGTTATGGTTTAGTGAGGTGGCTTGTCTTATGTGTACTTATAAAAAAATACCCTAAAAAATAAGAATAAAAGTACTAATTAAGGGATTGAGATTTCTTAATGCCTAAATTTGAGAAATAACTTATGAGTTAATATTAATCATAGATTAATGTTCATAAGATCAATGGAGATCTCCACTAATTTTAAACAGTGGAAAGGTTTTCTTCCGTACAAAAAGTAGGTCTTGTCTTGGCACGTGTGTTTTCCTTCTGGATGGAAGGCAAACTCACTTTTTGAGAAGGTAGTTTGTCCTTAATGTTTTTATAAAGATGCCGTCTGAAGATGTAAAAAGGTTACAAATATTAAAAGTTAAATCTTAGATTTATTGAATGTGAAATTTTTAAAATAATTTTATAAATTAATTGAGTTAAATTTATAAAAGTTTAATTTAATAACAAATCTATTTATCATCCGTCATTAACAGAGAGTGAGTTAAGGCTCACTAAACGACAACATGTATTTTTTAGGACATAAAATTATTTCATTTGTAAAGATTTATATATCCAGAATTCAATTTAAATTAGTATAAAATTTTTTAGTTTTATAATTTTTTTAATTATTAATTTTAATAAATTTAAAAGATAGAATTATTTTTCTATGTTTTAAATTTATTAAAATTAATAATTAAAACATATAAAATTAAAAAAATTTACAATGTTGCTCAAAATGATATGTTATCAATACAAACAATTAGGTTTTGCGTACATGGGATCTCACATGGCACTTGGCACTCTTAACAGCACTATCATTTGTATGCGGGTGCGGTCACCTAGGTAAGTGACTCTTTCCCTTTAAAAATGTGGTCAAATTGATTGAAATAAAAGATGACGCGTTAAAATGACTCGAATCAAAATTAAGAGATTAAATAATTCTTTTTGCATGGTTTGAGGGTCGTTATGCATAGTTAACAGTCGTGGGTTTTGTTATAATGATTTTTTGTTTGAAGAACTTGGTCATTAAATTTGGTAAAAATTTTTAGAGTTATCATTAATTTTTTTATAAGATATGATTGATCATTTAAAAATATCATTTTTTAATAAAAATTTTAAAATTAATTAAAATTTACTAAAAGAAATTTAGGTATGTAAAATTAGGGTTAAGTTCGAGAGTACAATTACGAGTGAAAAAGATATTAGCAACTTCACATCGTCCGTTCAAAGTACAGCACCAATTAAACATATGTAATTTTTTATTTCGATGATATGATTTTTTTTATATTTAAATTTAATTTCTTAAAATATATTTATAAAAAAAATTTCTTCATTGTGAAATTAACATTATTATTATAATTATTATTTCGTATTCTATAAATTATCCAATGTTATGACGAAATTTATAAAAAAACTTTATTTAGAAAATATTTTGAAAAAATTGACTATTCATAAAATTCTCGAAATTTCATCATAAAATATTTTATTTATTTACTTATTAAAATGATTTTAGGAACATATCAACTCTTTAACGAGATCTTAAACTTTATTAAATAAATTTTAAGATTATCCCAATTCTTTAGCGAAATCCTAAAAATTTTAAATAGATTTTATGATCATTTTAACTTTCTCATAAGATCATAAAACTATTTTTTATTGATGATAATTAAGAAAAATGAGATTTTCTCAATTTTTTTGAAATTCTTACTCGAGGGATTTAATTAAACAGTTGGTTAATTTTTATTGATTTATTATTTATTACTTATTATTTTCATCATTTTTATTATTTAAATAAATATTTATTTAATAAAAAATATATATTGTTTGAATTATCATAACTTTTTGGTGAAATCAAAAAAATATATTTTGGTAATAATTAAGAAATTAATTTAAAAAAACACTTTTATTTTTTATTATTTATGATTTTTATATTGTTTAAATAAATATTTGTTCTAATAAAATAATTTTAGATTGTCTCAACTTTATAGAGAAATCCAAAAAATTATTTTTACTTGCAATAAAAAAATCAAACTCTTTTAATTTCCTTGAAAAAATTACATTTAAAATATTGACTTAAACAACTCTTTAGTTTTTATTTTTTTTTATTATTTTTCAGCAAAAATTATTTCTTTAAATTATCTCAACACTTTAATGAAATTTAAATAATATTTTACTTTAAAATTATGGGAAAATAAAGCTCTTTTTACTTTTCCTTAATATTATTATTTTTTATTTATCCTTTTATTTTAAATTAAAGTCTTAGTATTTATTTTTTTATTGCTTTACATTTTTTATTATTACTAATAATTATTTATTTTTAGTAAAAAAAACTATATATATAAATATATAAATATTATGAATCATAAATTGTAAAAAAAAAAAACAAAAATTAAAAATTAAATCAAATCAAATCAAAATCAAAAAATCAAAATAAAATGGAAAAAAAAAACTTACATACGGGTTGGATCTTCTAATAGCTCACATGCGGATCCTGCACGAGTCGAGGGGCGAGTTAAGACACCAAAATAGCATTATTTTGGTACACTTATAAAAGGCTCTTTTTTTTTTTTTAATTTTTTCCTTTTCCCTTATATCTCTAAAAAATCAGAGCCTCTCTCTAAAAACCCAGCCCCTTCGTAGGCTGCCATGAAGCCCATATTCTCATTGGTTGCCACCGCACACCAGTGGTTGGAATTTTCAAATAGCACTAAAAAATTCGAAGATACCTAGTTTTCAAAAGATTTTTCTGATTTTGATGGCCAAAAAATTCAAACAATCGTAAAAAAATTCATTGGTCATCGAAAAATTTAAAATTTTTCCATAATTTGGTAACCTAAAAAAATTTTTTTAATTTTCAAAAATTCTCAAATCACTCATTTTTTTGTTCTAAACACTTTCTTAAAAACAAATTTTCCAAAAAAAAATCTCAAATCTTCTAGATCAAGAATTTCATTTTTGAGGCTTTTTATTTTTGAAATTTTTTTTTGTGTTTGCTATTGGTTTTTCTGTCAAAAAGGACTGTGATTGTGTCTTTTTTTTTATAGAACCCCTAGGCTTCCCTCTTTTCCTTCACTGTGTGTTTTAGGTTGATTTTATAGAGCATTCTTAAGTCTTTAAATCCTAGATAATTTGGGATTCAGGAAGACTTTCATGGCTCCTTAACTCATACTACAAAATTAAGTTATGGCAGAGAAAAAAAAAACCACTTTGGCAGCTTAATTTCAGCTACCAGAGTTGAAACTAATTTTTTTTTACTTTTTTTTTATTATTTTGGATAAAATAGATATCCACAATGCCCCTTTTTGCACATTGCTCACATTGCTGAATCAGGAATAGGGCAAAAATAAAAAGACAACTATTTTGTTAGGATGATGTTATATTATGAAAAACTTTAATCTTTTTTTTTGTTTTGTTTTTTTTAAATTTGGAAAGCTCCTTTAAGCAGAGGCTTGACAACTTTTGAAATTTTAAAAGCTTCGCTAAATAAAGGTTCAATAACTCCTGAAAATTTAAAAGGCTCCTCTAACCAGAGGCTATGAAACTTTAAATTTAAAAAGCTCATCTGACTAGAAACTATGAAACTTTAAATTTAAAAGACTTCTCTAACTAGAGGCTATGAAACTTTAAATTTAAAAAGTTCCTCTGACCAGAGGCTACAAAACTTTAAATTCAAAAGTCTTCTCTGACCAAAGGTAACGAAACTTTAAATTTTAAAAACTCCTCTAATCAGAGGCTATGAAACTTTAAATTAAAAATTTGAGAGAATTTATAGATTATGCCTTTTGGTCTTACAAATCATGTCTAATTAAGATGAAGTCCTCTAACTAGAGGCTCTTAAAATTAAAAAGCTCCTCTAACCATAGGCTACAAAACTTTAAATTCAAAAGGCTCCTCTGACCAAAGGTAATGAAACTTTAAATAGCTTCTCTGACCAAAGACAATCAAACTTTAAATTAAAAATCTGAGAGAACTTATAGATTATGCCCTTTGGTCTTACAAATCATGCCTAATTTTGATGGAGTCCTCTAACCAGAGGCTCTTAATATTAAAAAACCCCTCTAACAACAGGCTATAAAACATTATATGGCTCATCTGACTAGAGGCAATGACACTTTAAAAAAAGCTCATTTAAACAAAGGTAATGAAACTTTAAATAACTCTTCTGACTAGAGCTAATGAAACTTTAAATTTAAAAGTCTGAGAGGTAACGATATTTGAAAGATTCCTCTAAATAAAGAGTTCACATCTGTTTTACTTTTAACTTTTCCTTTTGTTAGTCTTAGATTATCCTAGACCCATCTATCTATTGTGTCACATACATGCATGAATGATATTTTCATGCTTTTACAATGTCATGCAATGAATGATGATCATGATGCAAACACACTTATGATGCAAATGAGGAGACCATCTTTTTTTTTATCATTTTCTTTTAATATTTGAAATTTTTCAATGCTTGTTTCCTTTCTTCTTCTTTTGAATCCCATGCATTCCAGTAGTTGGTTAAGTTCAAATAAAAAGATTTCTTTTCATATTTCTCATATTCAATGTCTACCACTTTTATGACTTATTGGCCTCCTTTCTAATTGACCTTTGTTCTTTACTATTTTGCTTATCATTTTAAATTTCTTTCAAAATAATGTATGTGTTTTTAATAGTCATTGTTGTTCCCTTATCATCTTTTGAATTTTATGATAATTATAACACATTGCACATTTCTCTTTTTAATAAGAGGGACAATGGAAGAATAAAAAAAGGTGAATTTTATTTCACTAAAAAGGATAAGTGTTTCACGCATTATCCAAAAAGATATAAACAAGAAAATAAGTGATCACATAATGAACATTTAGATCATCATGAACTAATTCATCGTGGATTTTTTTTGAAAACTTTTGATTAATGCCTTTGACTTTCTAAAAACACAACAGAGCAAGCTAACTCAAAACTAATAAGATTTTCTGGCACATATTGAGAATTGACCCATTCCATTCAATGCTTCTTTATCTAAGTCACTTTTCATATTTTCAACTTAGATATCTTTTTGGTTCTTTTTGCTTTTTTTTTTTTTAAGCATAGTACTTCTTTACTACATCGACATTAACTGGATTTGGCAAATCATTCCCATCCATTCTTGTCAAGATCAGTGCCCTACTAGAAAAAGCTTTTTTCACCATATATGTACATTTTAATTAGAAGTTCATTTTTTTCAATGATCTTGTTGGTTAGGAAGAATCTTTTTCAATACTAATTCTCTTTCTCGAAATTATTAAGAGCAAACTTTCTTGTCATAAGCTCGTATCATTCTTCTTTGATATAGTTGACTATGACAAAATACAACTAGTCTATTTTCTTTAATGAGATTTAACTATTCATAATGAGTGAGAACCTACTTAGCTTCTTCTAACTCAACTTTCATGAGAAGGTGCAAAGAAAAAATTTCAACTTTAATAGGCAAAACCATTTTCATCTTATATACCAATAAAAATGGTGCAGCTCCTGTAGATGTGCGAATCAAAGTTTGATAAGCATATAATACAAATGGTAGCTTTTTATGCCAATCTTTATATACATCTATCATTTTTTCAACAACTTTTTTTATGTTCTTATTAGTTGTTTCAACTGCCTCATTCATTTTTGGATGATAAGATGTTGATTTATGGTGTTTGATTTTAAACTGAGCATAGACCTCACTCATTATTTTATTATTCAAATTAAGAGCATTATCTGAAATAATCTTTTCTGAAAGTTCATATCGACATATAATCTTTTTCTTGATGAACTTACAAACCATCATTTTTGTCACATTAGCATATGGAGTCATTTTTACCCACTTTATGAAGTAATCTATCACCACCAAAATGAATCGATGTCTATTTAAAGCTTTTGGTATAATGGGCCCTATCACGTCCATTCCCTACGTAAAGAAAAGCCAAGGTGTTTATATGACATATAAGGATGTTAGAGGAACTTGCACCTTATTTGCATAAATTTGTCATTTGTGATATTTTCTAGCATAGTCGATGTAATTTTTTTCCATTGTTAACCAATAGTATTCTACTCTCATGATTTGTTTAGTCATCATATGACCATTTGTATGAGTTTTACAAATACTTCTATTGTATGAGTTTTATAAACACCTCGACAGATTTTTTTTAGCAATTTTTTTGGCTTCAGCAGTATTCACACATCTCAATAGTGTTCACACATCTCAAAGAAACCCATAGCCAATTTTTTCAAAATTCTCTTATCATTCTTAAATATATGCTCTACGTATTGCTGATACTTGACATATTATAATATGTCAGAATACCATGATTTTCCATCAACTTTTTTCTTAACATTTGAAAAATGAGTTGATTTCTCATGCAAGTTCAACTTGATGGGTTAAATTTTAGCATTTTCATTTAACTTAAACATTATTGCCAATGTAGCCAAAGCATCAATCATCTGATTCTCTTTTCGAGATAAATGATGAAACCAAATATTTTCAAATTTTTTGATCAATTTTGATATGTACTTTTGGTATAGAACCAACTTTAAATCTTTGGTTTCACATTTTTCTCATAATTGGTATATGACCAGAGTAGAGTTTCTATAAACTTTCAATATATGGGCCTTCTTTTCAAGTGTAGCTTGAAGACCCATAACATATGCTTCATATTTTGTCAATTATTGGTGCAATCAAAGCTTAATTTTATAGTAATTGGGTAGTAGTCTTCTTCAAAAGATATCAAAACTACTCTTATACCATGCCCCAAAGCATTTGATACATCATTAAAATACATTTTCCATGTATCTTCATTAGGTTCTGATTCATCTATATGCAATACAAACATTAAGTCTTCATTTGAAAAATTGAATGTCATAGGCATATAATCTTTATGAACATGTTCTGTAAGAAATTCAATAATAGCACTTTCTTTTAGTATCTTTTGGGACACGTATGCAATGTCATATTCAGAAAGTAACACTTGTCATCTTATTATTCTTCCCAATAATGAAGGCTTTTCAAAGATGTACTTGATTGGATCTAGCTTCACAATGAGCCAAGTGATATGAGATAATATGTATTGTCTGAGTCGATGAGACGTCCAAGCTAGTGCACAAGACATCTTTTCCAATGGTGAATACTTAGACTCATAATCAATAAAGTTTTTGCTTTAGTAAATAGCTTGTTCTTTCTTTCTTGTTTCATTATATTGCCCTAAAACACATCTCATTGATTTTTCATGCACCATTAAATATAAGATAAGAGGTCTTTTAGGGACGGATAGCATTAATACTAGTGGGTTTGAAAATATTCTTTAACTTTTTCAAACATTATTTGACAATCTTCATCCCATTCCCCTAACCTATGCTTTTGAAGAATATTGAATATGGGGTCACATTTAGTTATAAGTTGAGAAATGAAACAAGCAATATAATTCAATCTTCCTAGAAATCTTTTTACCTTTTTTCTGTACAAGGAGGTGGTAGCTCTTACATGGCGTGTATCTTATTTTGATCCACCTTGATTCCTCTTTTACTGATAATAAATCCCAATAATTTTTCTAAAGTCACGCCAAAAGTACATTTAACGTAATTGAGCTTAAGCTAAAACTTTCTTAATTTTTCAAATAATTTTTTGAGATTAGCCACATGATTTTCTTCTTCATGAGATTTGGTAATCATGTCATCCACATACACCTCTATTTCTTTATGCATTATATCATGGAATAAAGTTACCATGGCTTTTTGATAATTTGCCCTAACATTTTTCAAACCAAAGGGCATGACTTTATAGTAAAATATTCTCTATAATGTCACAAAAGTAATCTTTTCCATATCTTTTTGTACCATCGTATTTGATTGTACCCTAAAAACCCATCCATAAATAAAAACAGAGAGTGCCTAGTGGTATTGTTTACTAAGGTGTCAATGTAAAGCAATAAAAAATTATCTTTTGGATTTGCTTTATTCAGATCTTGATAATTAACATGCATTCTTACTTTTTCATCTTTCTTATATACTAAAACTATATTTGCTACTCATTCGGGATATTTGGCCAATTCTAAAAATCCCACATCAAATTGTTTTTTTTTTATTTTATTTTCAACAATATTTCAGGTTCATCCTTCTCAAATTTTATTTAATTGGTTTGTACTTGGGCTTCACAAGTAGCTTATGTGCTATAATTTTGATATCTAGCCCTGGCATATGTTAGTATGACAAGCAAATACATCTACACATTCATGTAGCAACTTTATCAACTCTTGTTTTATTGGTGATGGCATTGAAGTTCCAACCTTAACCTCTTTTTTAGTTTTTTCATCCCCTAATTTCACAACTTCAGTGGCTTCTTGATAATGCATGATTTGCTTGTCTTCTTGTTTATTAATCTCAATAGTTCTGGAAATATTGTATAGTTTTTCACATTCTCTTCATCTTTTAGTTCACCAATATAAATAGAATTTTTAAAATCAAATCCTAAAATATTCTCATAATGATCTTCACATTGATTATTTAATTAACAAAAAGTAAGTGAAATGGACGAAGTGTAAAGGGATATATAGTAATGCGAGGAATTAAAATAAAAGACATAAAAAAAATAGAGAAATTCACTATACTTGTCGTTTATTCAATTGAAAATAAGGAAACAAACACACATAAAATATTTAATGCTTTTAACAAAGGCATTTAGATTAGGTTCAATACTTTACTCTGAAAAAAATTTAAAAATAACAGAAAGCTCCTCAACATGTCAATTCTTCAATTCTATACCAGGAGGAATAGGATACACCATGGATAATATAGATCTTTATTCACCTTTTCACCCACCATCTGTATTGAAAATTCAGTGAAGATATCCTCTACTGATAGTGTAAGCCTTTTTTTATATTTTTTGCTACATCTGTATAGATATAGCCAATTGTGATGAAAGTTTCGTAAAAGAAAAAAAAAAGATAGGCCTTCAGTTTTTACCTCTTGCCCTAGAAAATGAGTTAACTTTTTTTTTATAAACTTCATCATTTCTTTTCAAGTAAGCTTGTATCCCAGATCAAACCGATCATCTTTTTTATGTATCATCCATGGTCATTTCATACCATGTAAATTAGTCCACACATGTTATCCTTTTTTTGTCACTTTTTTAAGGGCCATCTTGAAAGCTTTAGATAGACATATAATAAGCACTTATGATCTTTCACCCATATAGGTTGCATTAATGAATTTAAAAGATCTGAAAGAACATTCTAGGGCTCCTTAATTGCTTCAACATATAATACAGTAGATGGTTTAGCCATCAACAGATCTTTCTCACTAGCAACAATGACTATTTTTTCATCAATTATGAATTTTACTTTCTGATGTAGAGTGAAAAAGGTAGATCTTGTTATGTGAATCCATAGCCTTCCTAAAAGATAGCTATAAGAAAGAGTGATATCGATAACTTGGAAAACTATATCAAAAGCACAAGGGTCGATTTGAATTGGGAGCTCGATATCACCTATCACTTCACGACAAGTCCCAACAAAAACCTTTACTATCATGTGACTCATCTTCATGTAAGACATGTTAATTGGCAATCTAGATATTATAGCCATAGACACTTAGCTAGTGTGTAATCCTTGTATCTTATGGAGATATGTAAAGCCTTGGCATCTCTCCTACCATTAGGAGAAATCTTGTCATCACTAAACGATATAAAATTTCCTACTATGATATCTTTTACTATGCGATTAAGTTTCTTCACAAATAGACTATGAGCTATATAAGCCTCATTGAGTATTTTGAGCAAGGCATTTCTATGAGGCTCAAAATTTAACAATAATGAAAGCATAAAAATTTAAGTCGATAAGCGATTCAATTGCTCCACCACACTATATTCATTGTGCTTAATAAGTTTCAAGAATTCACAAGCTTTTTTTTCTGTAATTCGATTTTTATGGTCTAGGATTTAGGCAAAGTGAATATCTTGATCAATGGGTGGTTTATCTTCTTTTACTAAGCTCGTCTCTCTTTTTCTTACTTTTTTTTGTTGTATCAAATGCTTCAGGCGAATAACATCGCCCATTTCGAGTTATGTCTCCTACACTAGTTATGTTTGCTATGCTTATGTCACATGAGCCATATTAAAGGGAACCATTATCTGAACCTTATGATATGATATTATAATCATACTTTTAAGGGACTGCCTTATCAATTTTATACAGAAATAGGCTAAAAACCTCAATTATCACTTTTGGTATAGTCGTACAAACTGATATATCAATTTTAGCACTCGATTTTTCATCATAAAATATGGTGACAGGCTTAAAATTCATATGAACTAACTTATCAACCTTAACACTCGATTTCTCTTCATAAAATATGGTAATAGGCTAAAAATTCATTAAGTAAGGCTTACTTTTGGATTAATCTCTCATCACAAGATTCACTAAACTTTTTCCATATTCCTTATAAAATTCGACCAAGAAAGAATCCATTATCCTCTGTAATTCCTATCTAAATGCTTTACAATCATGAAGCGAATGACTAACCATCCCCATGTGAAATTTACAAATATGATCAAGATTATATGTGAAATTGCTATTACATGAGTTTTTAATTATTGGGTGAATCATATTGGCTTTCACTAGGGCAGCAGATATTTGATCCATAAAAGTTTTGATCTCGCTTACTTTTCTTTTAATGTTTTGAGGTGTCTCACTACTCAGAGCATTTATAGATCCCCTATCATGATTGGGTAACAGATTGGCCTCTACATTTGGTCTGGCCTTTGTTGTGAAATTTAAATTTTCATTATCAATCAAGTTTTGCACCTTATGTTTTAAAATTGTATAATTTTTTAGAAAATGGCCCTAAATCCTATAGTGATAATCACAAGAAGTTTCAATATCATATCACTTTAGATATTAAGGTTTTAAAGGCTTTATGGGTTGTCGAGCCACCGAATGTTTCTTGAATAAATGAAGGAACAGTTTCATGTAAGTTATAGGAATTAGATCAAACCATTGTTGCTCTTAATTATTTTTAAGTTTTCTTCGATTAAAGTCTATGGTGTTTAACTGAAGGAAAGGTTATGGTAGAGGTGCTCAAGGACGAGAATTGGTTTAGAAGGTACATTTTTGGGTTTACACTGGTTGGTAATGGTATGTGTTTTGGGAAATGTTGGAAATGGTTCAATAAGAAAGTTGGTATATAGGATATTAGTGGTATAAGGTAAAAAGTCTCGATTTTAGTTTTTCAATGGTGATAGCTTGCACTTATGCTTTTTTTTTCTTGAATGGTCCTTTTTTTTTTTTATCTAGCAACCCCTTCGATTTTTTCATTCTTAATGGTTTTTTCTGTTATCTCACTTGTAATCACCATATTAATAAAGTTTTTCGTGACATAACTAATGAACCTGTCATAGAATATGGCTCAAAGGGTATTGATGAATAGAATAGTTATTTTTTTCGGTGGAAAACGGCTGAACTTAGGCGGCAACATCTCGCCATCTCTAGGCATATTCTTTAAAGTTTTTGTTAGCTTTCTTTTCCATGTTTTGTAAGGATAATTTATCTAGAGCTATTTTTGTGACATGCTTGTATTGAGTAATAAATTCTTTAGCCATATATTTTCATGAATAAATACAATTCATGTCTAATTGAATATACCATATAGTAGCTGATCCAGTACAATTATCCTAAAAATAATGGATAAGTAACTTGTTGTTGTTTGTATACCCAATCATTTTTTGATAGAACATGGTGATATGTGCCAAGGGGCATTTGATTTCATTATATTTTTTAAATTTTGGTACTTTAAACCTTCATAGGATCACCAAATCTAGAACCAAACTGAGTTCACTTGCATCAATTGTGCTAAAAATGTTCACACCTTCAACCGTTCATAGCCTTTTTTTTAAGAGATCTAACTTCTATTGGGCCTTTATATTCTTAGATTATTCGAACATACCTTTCTTTAGTCTTTCTTGTTCTCTTAGGTCATCTAAATTTGGACCATAAGTGCCTCAACATGACTTACCCCATTATTTAGACCAATGTGTCCTTAACTATGTGGTTGAACCATGAAAGAAGGTAAATTAAACTAAGCACATGGCTACCTTTCAAGCTGTGTCATTTATGGATACACTTGATGAGAGGCTTAAACATAAAGTGAAGTGAACTATGGAGGATACAATGGATCTTCCTTATCACTGGTACTTTTTTCGACTTGAGGTTCTTTCTTAGTGGTCACTTCATCATTTACCTTTTTTTTCCTTGGTCATTTTCCTTATCATGTCCATCATTACAGCCATTTTTTTTTCAAGTTTCTTCTTGAAACCTAATCATTTGTTCTATCAACTTTTGTTGAAACCTAATCATTTGCTCATGCATATCAAACTAAGCTTTCTTCATCCTTTTTATTCTAGATGCTTGCTCATTTTTTATGATTTTGACTTGTAAGTGAGTGTTGTAATGATCATGGGTGGTTTGATCTATGTTTTCTGATGGCCAACTATCTTTGCACCTGATCGAGTTAAGGAAAACTCTTTGAGATTTGTTATTTTGAGGCCTCTTTCTTTTAGATATGATGTATTTTTTAAATTTAATATTGAATGAAACACAAATATGATGCATGAATGCATCAATCCATCAATACAAAGAATGTTCTTGTTATATATCCAATATTTGCAAAAGATTTTAAGTATAAACTTAAACTACCACATCATAACATCACATTATTCTTACTGAATACTTCTTTCATTACAATATTAAAATTTTTAAAAGAAACACCTTACATGGTTGTACTGCTTATAAGCATTATCTAAAAAATTGTTCAAGCATTGGTTATGCTGTCCTAGGTCAATTTTTTCCTTAACTTGTTTAGCTTCTTAGGCCATGTCTCTTACTTTGAAGCTAACTTTTCTTATCTGTTCTACCAAGTGAGTGATTTAAGATTCTTTTAACAGATATTCTTCCTTCCAATATTATGCTTTATGTTCAAATTAATCTCATTCCTTTCTCAAAACTTGAATTACTTAACGTCGATAGTGCATTTACCGTTTCAAGTCCTCTATGAGATCTTGTAATATCTTTTTTTTTTCATAAACTAACTAAGCTCTTCTTCTTTAAAAAAAAATTAGATTGAAGCTATTTTGCATTCTTTTTTAATTCTTCAAGCTCTATGGTCATTGAAGTGACAAACCTATGCTAGCTTTTAGAAATCTTATCTTGTTCTCTTTCAAGCCTTCAAGATTTGGTTCAATCTTATTAGTCTTATCTTTCCACTTATTAATCTTACATTGAAGTCTTTTTTTTCAAGCTCTCATATTTTTTTTTCTTCAAATTTGCACTTCATAATCTTCATGTCTTCAAGGATCTTTTCACAATGGGCATCTTATTAGTGGCATAATCTCTTTTCTTTAGGACTAACTTTGCTTATGATATCAAATATCCAAGTGAGGCTTTGTTCGTATACCTTGCACAATCCACTCTTTGGGTCTGTTTTTATTTTTTGATAATCTCTCTCACCTTTTCAAGAAATCCTAGCTCCTCGAAAGAGAATTCTAATTCCTAAAAGCCATGAGTCATTGGAACGAATTACTATAATCCTATTTGTCGACAAACCATTACTGAAGCATAGCTTATACCTCCACATAGCCCTAAGAGTGGAACCCATGACTTGTCACCATATTTGTACGACATGACTTCTCCTAACATCCATGGAGCTCTCTATATAACTTGAGTCCTAGTGAGATTTTACAAAATCAATACCCATTCTTCCTTCAACTTTGATTCTAGCCACTTAACATTGCAGTATTCTTTAATTGGTCTACTTTCATTACTATAAATAAGATGAAATTTACCCACAAAATGTTGAAGATGACTTTTTGCCCAAATGCAGAGTAACTATACACACCTTATCAAGCATTCTCCTCTTCTTCGATAATGTTTCATTTATCTTAAAGTTTTTGCCAGTATAAAAAGAACAAGATTGATTTTGTTGTCCACCTTCTCGAGAAAGTTAATTATTGATAACTCAATGTATCCCAGAATCTTCGAGAAAATGATCAAGCCATAAATTGAAAAAGCTATCATTTTCATACCTCATTCATCCTCCAAGTGTTTGACAATATAATCACACAAGATTTCTTATGGGATGCAATCACTTTTGCCTTTTATTTGAATATATGAGTTCATATTCTGAATGGGGACCTCCATTGTACAAGCAAGTTTTTTTTTAAATTTAAGTTTTTGACCTCACTAATAGATTTTATCTGGATTTGAGATATGCAACTATAGCAATATAGTATACTCTTCGATTGTTAAATTCATATCTATCTCGTTGAATATGAAATATATGTATACAAGGTCTCCAAACTAAACTAAAGCTCTTATCATTTGGTTTTACGTAGACACCTCAAGGAGTCAAGCAATATGACCATAACTTTTCTCAAAAGCCATTTTCTTAAAAGTTATTATGTGGCGCCAAATCTCTACTAACTCAAAGATGTGATTTTGTTAAAGCCCCAGTTTGATTTCTTCAGGCAAAATTTCCTGTTTAGATTTTCTCATATAGTTTCTCATTCTATTTTGGGCTTCTAAATATAGAGTTATCACCACATTAGTCTTTTCATACACGATGGTCTTCATAGATGAAAACATCATGATGGTGTTTCTAAAACAAGATAAAAAATCTTCTAACTAATATTGGCACATTGACAACCACATCCCATATACAAGTGTTTATGATGATGCATGATCATGAAACAACAAAAAAGCAGAATAGATTAGGGTTAGTCATCGTATTAAAATAAATATTCTCTCATGTGTCCTAATATATGGTATAAATTACAAAAAAGGTATGGCTCTATCTAGGTTGATTTCTTAAGGTTCACTATATGTAGGGGTTTGGTAATTAACACTGGCTAAAAAAAGGTTTTCAAATTGATCTCCACTATCATCCACTCTGGACTAGTAAGGCCTCCAGTCCTCACCCATAATGGGCTACCAACGAAAATGGTTTAACTTGAGTGAAAATATTTTGCTAGTCCAAGCGGAGGCATTATAACCTTATGAAAGCGTAGGTACTCTACTCCCTCTTAAAAAATGATAGATTTGAGAGCCGGGGTATAAAGTTCATACACGAATGAAAATATGCATGTGTGTAAGGGAATGTAACAATTATTAGTCAAAATAAAATCAATAATATAATTAGCAACAATATAAGATAAATAAAATGACATAATAAAACTAAATGAATCCATCATATTTTTAACCTTTTTTTCCTTATTTTTATTCTAAGATGAGATAAGAAATTAAAATTAAATATCAAAAAGATCAAAAATCAAGGTTTGGATGATACATGTTTAATTTTTTACTTGACTCTCAAATTTTTCCAACAAAGTCGCCAAGCTGTCATAATGATTTTTCATCTAGGGGGACTTGATCGCCAAACTTGATGAAAATTTTCATAGTCGCCACAAATATTTTTTATAGGGTGTGATTGGCCACCCAAAAATATCATCTTTTAATAAAAATCTTAAAATTAATTAAGATTTACTAAAATAAATTTAGGTCTATGAAATCAAGGTTAAGTCCGAGAGTACAGTTACAAGTGAAGAAAGTATTAGCACCTTCACGTCACCCATTTGAAGAATAGTACCAATTAAACATGTATAATCATTTGATTTTGATGATATGGTCTTCTTTATATTTAAATTTAATTTCCTAAAATTTATTTATAAAAAAAAATATTTCTTTGTTGTGAAATTAACATTATTATTATTTCATATTCTATAAATTCTCCAACATTTGGAATTAATAGAAATTCTTTATTTGGAAAATATTTCGAAAAAATTTACCATTCACAAAATTTTTGAAAATTTTTCATAGAATATTTTATTTATTTATTTATTTATTAAAATGATTTTAAAAGCATCTCGACTCTTTGGCAAGATCTCAAAATTTATTAAATAGATTTTAGAATTATCCCGATTCTTTGATGAAATCTTAAAAATTTTAAATTAATTTTAGAATCATCTCAACTTTCTGTTGAGATCCTAAAACTTTTTTTTTATTGATGATAATTAAGAAAAATGAGATTTTCTCAATTTTTTTGAAATTTTTACCCGAAGGATTTAATTAAATAGTTGGTTGATTTTTATTTATTTATTTATTTATTATTTATTACTTATTATTTTCATCATTTTTTTATCATTTAAATAAATCTTATTTAATAAAAATATATATTTTTTGAATTATCCCAACTTTTTAATGAAATTTTAAAAAATATATTTTGGTAATAATTAAGAAATTAATTTAAAAAAAACACTTTTATTTTTTATTATTTATGGTTTTAATATTGTTTAAATAAATATTTATTCTAGTAAAAATAATTTTAGATTATTCCGACTTTGTAGAGATATCTAAAAATTTATTTTTACTTACAATAAGAAAATCAAATTCTTTTAATTTGTTTTTAAAAAAATTACATTTAAAAAATTGACTTAAACAATTCTTTAGTTTTTATTTTTTATTTTATTATTTTTTAACAAAAATTATTTCTTTAAATTATCCTAATAGTTTCGTGAAATTTAAATAATATTTTGTTTTAAAATTATAGGAAAATAAAGCTTTTTTTTACTTTTCCTTAATATTATTGTTTTTATTTATCCTTTTATTTTAAATTAAAATCTTAGTATTTATTTTTTATTGCTTTACATTTTTTATTATTACTAATATTATTTATTTTTAGTAAAAAAAATATATATATAAATATATAAATATTATGAATCATAAATTGTAAAAAATATATATTAAACAAAAAAAATAAAATCAAAATCAAAAAATAAAAAAAATAGAAAAAGAAAAACTTACATACAGGTCAGATCTTTTGGCAAGTCCCACACAAATCCTCACAAGTTGAAGGACGGGTTAATATGGTAAAACGATATCGTTTTGGTGCAGCTATAAAATGCCCTTTTTTTTTTAATTTTTCCTTTTCCCTTCTCTTTCTAAAAAATCAAAGCCCCTCTCTCTAAAAATTCAGCTCCTTTATCGACCATCATGAAGCTTAGATTTCGATTGGTTGTCATCGTGCACCAGTAGTTGAAATCTTCAAAAAACATCAAAAAATTCAAAGATACCTAGTTTCTAGAGGATTTTCCATATTTTGGTTATAAAAAAACTCAAACGGGCATCGAAAAATTTATTGATTGTCGAAAATTTCAAAATTTTTCCTGAATCTAGCAACCCAAAAATTTTTTTTTTAAATTTTCAAAAATTCCCAAATCACTCTTTTTTCTGTTCTAAACACTTTCTTAAACAGATTTTCCAAAAGAAATTCCCAAATCTCCTAAATCAAGAATTTTATTCTCGAGATTTTTTTTCATATTTTTAAAATTTTTATGTGTTTGTTGCTGATTCCTCTATTAAAAAGGACTATGATTGTGTTTTTTTCTTTTGTGTCTCTTTTTTTTTTTTATAGAAACCCTAGGCTTTCCTATTTTCCTTCCCTATGTGTTATGGCTCGATTTTATAGAATATTTTTGAATCTTCAAATCCCAAACAATCTGGGATTCAGGAAGATTTTCATAGCTCCTTAACTTATGCTGCAAAATTAGGTTGTAGTCAAAGATAAAAAAAAAAAAAAAAAAAAAAAAACCACTCTAGCAACTTGATTTTAGCTGCAGAGTTGAAATCAAAATTTTTTTTGACTTTTTTTTTTTGGACAAAATAGGTGTCCACAAGTTTATTGGTAAAAATGTTAGATTTTTAATTTTAGTAATTAAAATTAAAATTTTAATAGCTTTAAATATTAAAAAAATAAAAAAAAAGAATTTAAAATATATATTATCGTTGTAAAAAATTTTAATTTAAAATAATTATTTTAAAATTTTATTAAATACAAAAATTTACTGATTTATACTTTTAAAAATAAAAAATATTGATGCTTCTCACAACGAAGGAAAATAGATTTTATTAGTTTAGACTGAGAACTAATACTAATAGTTAGATCAACCATTGTCAATGAAGTCTTGTTTATTGTATCAATTGTAAAGTGTAAGTTTTTGAATTTTTAAAATTTTAAGTTCAAATTTTATCATATGTGAAATTGATTTAATTTTATATTAAATTTATTTAATTAATTTTTATTCATTTATTTCTTATATACTAATGCTTGTAATTTCTCGTCAAAAGAACATTTTTTTTTTAATTTTAAAGTGCGACTAATAAAACAATTAACTTTTCAAGAGTGACAAAAGTATTGATAATTTCATTCAAAATCTCCGTAGATTAGTATTCTTTTCCTTCAAAAGCTTTTATCGCCCTTCTAAAATACTTTGGGTTAGAAGTAAAATTTTGAGTTGCATTAATCAGTTTTCAACAAAATGGCTCATAGCTTTGAACCCAAAAAAAAAGGTTCATAGCTATCGGGTGATTATAAATAGATTTTCAATTATATAATTTTACAATTACGAATTCTATCGAAGAAGCAATAATCTATTAGTATGTACTAACAAAAATGTGTGATGATTGGAAGGTTGAGATAGCTTTTGGCTCCAAAATTGGAATATTGGAACAGCTAACAATTTAAAAAATGGAAAAAAAAAAAATCAAAAGGTTTGCCATAAGAGAATGTTCCAAAGAACCCACTCTTGGACCCAAACATATCCTTTTGGGCATTGTATCTGACCACTGTTTAGGTTAGGCTTGTAAACCGGACCGTAGCCCAGACCAAATGTTTCCATCAACGGCACCCTCTTCAGACACCACTGCCCAAGTTACAGGGAGCGTAAGACTAGGACAAAGACAAAGACAAGGACAAAGGCAAGTTGTTCATGCTCATTTCTTTACTTCGATGAGGAGAATCAATCATTACTTAAATAATGGAAACTGATAAGGACATCTCTCAATTTATTATAGTTATTTATTTATTAGAGAAGACCAAGCTAAAGTCTATGTCTTAAAAGAGAGTACACCACCAAGTATGACTTGATCACACGCTATTCACAATGGAGGCACTGTAACCGTTCTGATCATCATAGAACTTAGACCAAAGCATAACACCTCCATACTTAGCTGAGCTCCTAATCACCGGAAGTATTTGAGAAGTTAACACATTCGGTGGAATATACCCACTTCCAGCCGCTGCTGGTGCTGCCGGTAACCCCAAAAATATATTCCCTGCTTTTATGGATGAAGTCCACTGGTTCCATGAGTTGACAAGGTTGTTAGTGTTGCCTGAAGTGTATTGGCAAGGGGGATTGTTATAAAACTGAATCCAAACATAGTCAAAGAGGCCCGTATTAAGGGCAGTCCCCAAAAAACTGTCAGGAAATGGACACTGGGGAGCAGCTGTTAAGTACACCTTCCTTCCCTGGTTGCTGTAAGCTGATAGATAACGAGCAAGATCATCCCAATATTGGGTTGAGCCAAGCTCTATATCAAAATCAATGCCGTCCAACACTGCGTCGCCTAGTGGACGGGAAGAGGATTGACCACCCAAAAAATTGTTCCATAGATAATCGGCTACATTTTTGGCGTCTGCTTGTGAAGCCAGAGAGTAGCTGCCAGCACCGCCTCCAATTGAGAGCATGACCTTGATTCCTTGGCTTTGACAGCTTCTTATGTCGTTGCTAACACCAGTACAACCATTGGATGCTGGATTACAGTGACCAGCTAGGTTGATTTCAGGGGTTTGACCATTGCCAAATTTGTAAAGGAAGGCTATGTTAACGTAGGTATACCTGCCCATGGCACAGGTTGCGGTCAGGGTGCCCTCGTTGCCATTCTGGCCCCAATAGATGGCGATGCCACCAGCATGGGAAGTTTCAAATATTATTGCCAAGAATAAAAGAAGAAAGAAGACCGTCGGTTCGGTTTGAGAGTTTCTTGCCATTTTTGCTAAAGACGTGCTTCCAATGTGCTAATGGGCTTCATCTATATAGTGCCCGTCCGTCCAATGGAAAGAAAAGTTTCTGAAGTCAACAAATAAACGTCAATGAATAGTATCTCCATGCCCGTCACTCACGGAAGAAAAAACCAAGTGTGAAGAAGCCAAAACAATAGCATTTTCTATTTACCTGAAGAAAAAGAAATTTGACCAAGAGCCTAATTAAATTCCAGTTTAAAGCAATTTGATGATAACTAATAATTATCAAAATTGTTAACATCGAATCAGATAATATTTTAAATTTTTTTAAAATATGTTATTTTATTGGTATTAGTGGTTTTGATAATTATTTTAAATTTTTTGATTTAATATAAATATATATATGAATTGATACACTATGATATAATTAATAATTTATAAAATAAATATGTAATATCTCAAAAAATCAAATAAATAAATTTAAAAGTATAAAAATAATATCATAAATTTTTTATGATATTTTTTAACATTTAATTTGATCCAATGATATTTAAATAAATATTTTTTATATAAATATTAAAATAAAAATAAAGAGATGAAAAAATTAACTTTGATATCACAATTGTTAAAAAATTGAGTACAATTACTTTTTTAAAAAAGATTAAAATATTTATAAATTTTAATTTAAAAATTAAAATATAAAAAATAAGTTACAATAACAAAAAGAAAATCTTATTATTTTGTCAATTAATTTTATTTTTATTAAATTAAAAATAATCAAATTATAAAATATAAATTATAAAATATTTTTTATATTTATGTACCAATCAAAATAAATTAATTTATCAAAATCAATCAAAATTAATAAAAATAAAATATATTATTCCAAATTAAACCTATTATAAAAAAATATTTTTAAATATATCATATTTTAATATAATTAAAATGTAGTAATCGGTGTGATCGTTATTGAAATGAAATCAACCTCTATGATAATTACTAAAGCAGGATGCAAAGCTTTTCAAGAGGTCAATAAACCAAAGTTACCGCTCCACTTATTCTTTTTCTTCGTTCCTGATGTTTGAGCGGGCTTTTGTGATAATCGACTTTCAGAGTCATTAGTGGTATAACAATAGTAAGTCAAGTCAACTATGGGCGCACAAACATCGAGAACCAGGAGACTCTGGACTTGAAATTTTCAGCCATCGACTTTCCACTAGAATTCATTAACATTTTCCACTAAAGAACCCATCTAGTACTTAATTTTGTAGAAAACGAAGGAAGGTGGAGGTGTTCAATTAATGCTTTTTTTCTCTGTTCTTTATTCTATTTTTATTTTGTAACTTTTATTACTTATTTTTTATTAAATAAATTTTATACAAAATTAATAAAGATAAAGATAATGAATTAATTTATATTTAATTAATTTTGATTTGTATCAATTTAATATAGATATTTTTTAATTGATATCGAATGAATAAATTTTTAAAAATGTGTTTGAGTAAGAGAGAAATTCAAAATGTTTCATCACATCTTTGGTATCCATGTGGCACCTCTCTTTTTATTATATTTTTCAGTTTCTGTTTTTTGATTTTTTTATTTTTAAAATTTTATTTTTTATTAAATAAATTTTATAATAAAAAATCAATTGAAATAAAAATGATAAAATAATTAGGATACAAAATAACATGTATCCGATAAATTTCCATTTATGTGATTTAATTGATACACTTTTTTTTTTAATTCAAGATAGTTGGATTGAGTTTTTTTTTTTTAAATCTAACTTAGGTGAAGGCAAAATTTTGGATATTATATCTCAATCTTGATATATATAAAAATATATTTAATTATTTATTTAACTTTATATTTATATATTATTTAAAATATTATTTAATACTTTAATTTAATAAATTTGCCCATCATCTCATTTGATTTTTTTATCATTTTTTTAATTTTATTTATTAGATAATTTTTGCAAAGAAAAAATCAATTAATGTAAGGATGACAAACAACTTATATTCATAGATTTCAATTCATCACAATTCAATTGATGTGTTTTTTTTTTTCTTTTTAAATTGGATCAAAATTTACATCAAATTAAGATTGAGCTTGAAGTGTTCTGCACCAACCTTTCTCGAAATATATAAAAAATATATATTTTATTATTTATTTAATTCATATTTATATATATTATATTAGTAAAAATATTATTTAATACCTTAATTTAATAAAAATATTACATTTATATATAATTAAATTATAATCTATATTTTAAAAAATATACTTATATTTGTTTATATTTTACCATTTATTAAAATTTGACATAAAAAATTTACTTCTCTCATATTTAAAATATAATTTTAAAAAATAAAAATTGTTCCACAGCTAAGCGCGGGTCTAATGCTTGATTAAAATAAAATCTAGATTGATAGGAGTACAGCGCAGACAGTTCCTGCAATAATCAATGATGTTCTAGATATTCATTTGCCAAATTAGCATAAAGGTAACAACCATTAAGTTCCGCTTCCTGCGATGACATGCAAGTTTCAGGTCATCTGACAGTCCCTAATATACGGCTCTATTGCTACAGTACTGGTAGAGCAGCGGTAACTCTTCTTGCAGTCTTCACCCATCTGCCAGCCAGACATATGACAAACATGAACCTGCCAACCTCGCCCTGCCTGGGATGCCCAAAGGTGACAAGTGGAGTGCAGTTTGAACTAACCTGATGGAGATGGTCACTTGACTAGGTATATGCAAATGAAGTTTCTATCACGGTACATCAAGACACAAGGATATGGCTGTAAGTCCTACCTGCATGAGGAGTATGAGTTAGAAATGAGAATGCAACAGTTTTCGAGCCATGTCCATCATCAATCAGAAGTTTAATACACTTGTTCCTAGAAAAAAGGGCCCTAAATGTTAGAAATTGCAAGTTCCGGCTTGTCCTGTTGTCCATCATATTTCATATGAGAATACAAGATCAAGGTGAGAACATGGAAAGAAACGATATTTATGGTTCACAACCAATCTACAAAGAAAACATCTAATAATCTTATAATCAGTATCACTGGAGAACTAAGCATAAAACGCCCAACTTTGCACGCTAAATGAAGAATATATAAGACCACCTACCTCTCAAGATGAACAGCATTTTGAACCTGATGTCAAAGCTCACAATTAAGCCATACCCTATTTCAATCATGAAGGCTTCAGGACACTGAACCGACCATTCCTTTTTAATTGCTATGACGAGAGAAGGCCACTTAAAAGATGATCAAAATGGTCTTACACTCTTATAGATTTAGACAGGAATATAAAATTTTTGGGGCCTATGCTAAAGCAAGGTATGGCCACTGACCAGACCTAGGATCAGCAACTATGGTAATGCTGTCAATTTAGGATAATCAGTGTTCACTCTGTCCCAAATTCAGTCCCTTGATACAATCATGGTATCGGCAGTCGCAGTGCCAAGACCAACATACAACCAAGTCATGCCAAACCTGATTTAAATGAAGGACAACTGACTTCTGTTACTTATAGTCCAGTATCTTGCAAATTCAGGAGCACTTTTCCAAATTGATCACCAGTAATCTCCACATGAGCAAACACCATTCTGGAAATGGTGAAACCGATAAGTATCCCTGACTATGATTTCACGTTCAGCAATTTGTGAAATGAGCTTAACAGCAATATGGCAGTCCCCGCATATACGAAGATTCTTGGTGATTCTAATAGGTGTCCCACGTTTAGTATTTAAAATGGCAAAGACAATAGCCAACTTCTCACTGTGAACAGCCAGATGGCATTCCTTGTCTTCCTCCTCCACATCATGAAGTGCAGAGTGAGTTTCAGGGATATAACCTGCCTCTTTCATCTTCCCCAGTAGAAAATCTAATTTTTCATAGATTGCCTTGGACTGTGGATGTGACTGATCACCAGCAAGAAAGGTATAAACCTGATTGTTGATCTCGGTATTGCTAGCACCAGCCATTTTCTTGATCCCTTTGCTCTTCATGATTGATCTAACAGTTGTAACATCATCCCATCTACCAGCCTTTGCATATATGTTTGATAACAAGACATAATAACCAGATGGCTCAGGTGCTAATTGAGAAAGATGATCAGCGGCAAGAAGCCCAATATTCATGTTAGAGTGCATCCAGCAGGCACCCAACAAAGTTCCCCATATCCTCTCAGTAGGTTCTATTGGCATCTGTCTGATGAAATTATAGGCTTCCTCTACTTGCCCAGAACGTCCAAGTAGGTCTACCATACAAGCAAAATGTTCTACCCTTGGAAGAATCTTATGCAGGTCTGTCATCAAGTTAAAGAAATACCACCCCTGGTCCAGTAATCCTGCATGGCTACAAGCCGAAAGAACTGAGACAAATGAAATAGAATCTGGACTCAGACCAGAGTTTTGCATTTCAGAGAAAAGGGCCACAGCACTGTAACCTTGGCCACTCATCCCATATGCTGAGATCATAGAAGTCCAGGACACAATATCCCGAAACTTCATCTGATCAAACACTGCCTTCGCTTCTTGTAAGCATCCACACTTTGCATACATGTCAATTAATGCATTCTCCAATGACAAATTCGGAAGGAGTTTCTTCCTCTCTATATATTCATGAATTTGTCTTCCTAGAAAAATGGCTGAAAGATCGCCACATGCTGGAAGGATACTAGCAATAGTAAAAGTATCTGGTTGTATCCCATATGCTTCCATCTGTGAATACAAATCAACAGCTTCACTTGACAACGAATTATTCACAAATACCGCAATCATCACATTCCAAGAAACCAAACTCTTTCTAGCCAACTTCCAAAACATTTCTGTAACATACAAAATATTATCAGAACAAGTGTTAGTCACAGCTGGCAAGAGGCTGGACATAGTCCCAGCATCAGGTTTTATCCTCAATAACTCCATTTCCCTACAAACATCCAAAGCTTTATCAAAACATCCATTTTGAGCGTACCCAGAAACCATTGAATTCCAAGAAACCACATCTCTAATTGGCATTTCATGAAGAACTCGCCTCGCTTGGACCAAACATCTACACTTTGAATACATAGAAATCAGCCCATTCCCTATAAAAAGATTCAAGTCAAGACCAACTTTGACCACAGCACTATGAATTTGCAAACCAACCCGCAAATTATCTGATCCGGAACATGCCTTTAAGACACATGGGTAAGTATAATGATCAGGGCTAAAACCATGACTAGAAATTTCTTTGTATATAAGAAGAGCATCGTGATAGCAACGGTTGTTTACATAGCTTCTTATCATGACGTTAAAAAAAACGACGTTCTTTTCAGTAATTTCATCGAATATGTGGCGTGTGACTGTTGGTTCCCTGCAAGCAGCATAGGCTCTCATTAATTTGATGGCAAGAGATAGGTTGAAGCGAAGATGTTGGTCATTGAATATCTTGGAATGGAGTTTTTTTAGTGTTTTGATATCTGGGTATCGGTCCAATATTTTACCACAAAAATCTTCATTGAGGATAGGTGGATAAAATTCAGGTTTTGGGGGTGATGATGAAGCTAAGTTTTTTAGTTGATTGGCTGTTGAGAAATGGCGGCAATGAGGAGTGATAGCTCTCATTAGCTGATGTAGATTTTTGAAATGCTGGATCAAGTCAAGTAATTTTCTTGCCAAGCATGTTTTAAGGTACACCAAAAATACTGGGTTGCCTAAAACTGCAGCACAGGCTGGCTGGGGTGATTTTTTGTCCCAATCGTCTCAAAGGGCTACGCAGCTAATCATTTACTGTAAACTCCGATTGTTCCAAGCGAATCTCAAGGTTCCTTAGGTCGAGCGATGAGATTAAAACTAACGTAAAAATGAGATTAATTAGATTAAAATTAGTAATAGGATAAATATTTAAATGTATAAATAATAGGGACGATGAGATAAATTAAAATAAAAATAAAAAATTATTATTAAAAATTTTAATTATTGAAAATTTATTTATGATATAAATTTTATTAATAAAATTTATTTAAATTATTTATTAATATATTAAATAATAAATTTTATTTATTACATTAAATTAATAAAATTATTTTACAATTTTAAATAAAAAATAAAAAACAATTTAAGGATATTTTCGAAATAATCATAAAACCTAAAGAATAAAAATTAAAAAATTAAAAACCCCTACCGGCCGATTAATCAACTAAACCAAAATTGGCCAATAGATAACTCGCCAGTCATCAATGCCAAGTCATTTAGATGACAAAATCCCAATTGACACAATTTTAACAAAATTTTTTATTACAACTACACTGCAGCTAGAGGTGCAGTGTAATTCAAAAGGGAGTCCGAGGCAAGGTAATTCTTAAATGTTAAATCTTTATCCAGTTAAAATAATAATTTTAAAAACCACACCGTAATATAATATAAAATTTTAAAATTTTAACAAAAATTATATATAAATTTGACAAAAACTAAAAAATAATATAAAATTTTAAAATTTTAATAGAAACTATATATAAATAAATGTTATAAAAATTAAAAATATATATTTCTTATTTTACATATTGATATAAATTTGACATTATAATTTTTATACTTTATATGCTTTTCAATTTAAAATAAGTATGACACAGATACATAAATGACCAAACTACATCAAAGATTCAGATTTCAGAGAAAAGAATTTTAGGCCTATGAAAAAAAAATGAAAAGGAATGCCTTTACAAATAAGAATAAACCTCTTATTCTTCGGAAGAAAGAAAAAGAAAATAGATCTTTTATTCAACGTTTAAGTTGTAAGTTTACATGAAACTAACCTTATGTTCGGCTAATGATAAACAAGTTATAACTAATTCACAAATAATTAGAGGCTGTGATTAAGATAAACCTATCTGGTTAAATTTTGCAACGTTAAATGGCGAATTCACGGCAGCAACTTGCCTGAAAGGAGCTCTGCATCCTTCCACGTTCTGTGTTAAAGGCATCATGCCAGCATGGTAAGTGAGAAAAGCCTTGATTCTTATTGCATATCATCTTGGAACAAAGCCTTTGAGACAGGACCATGAGAGTGAGCTCTGCAGTCTTCATTGTCTTCTTCATCATCAATGCTGTTTCCACATGGGCTAGACCGCTTTTTTGCTGTCATTGGGGTCTCACATACCATGTCATAGCTTGCTCTGCTACGGTTCTTCCTTTTTGACAGTTTTCGAAGAGGATCAGACTTGGGTTTCATTGCCTTTGGCTGCTTTGGAGCCCAAACTCTCTGCAAATCGGGCATCCAACTTGTAAATGATGAAAATCGCCGAGCCCTCTCCCTCCTCTCCTGAGCCTGAATCAATTTCAGGGCATCCTCCTTAGTCCTAATCACTCGGGGACTTCTTTTGTTATCATTTTTCTGCAGTTGGGGGGACTCATCTTCTATTGAAACTGGTTCATTATTTCTGTAGTTTACATCTTCCTCTGGTTTTTCTTTCCAGGATCGATTACTGTCCTCACTGTTGAGTAAATGATTAGGCAATTCATCCTCATTGTCAAACAGCAACAAATCCATCTTCTTATAGATTCTATCAACTACATCTCTGAGAGAATGATAATACCTGAAATTATGTGTTTCAAAATTTATTTAGCATCTCCGCCTATAACTTTTCTGAACAGCAATAATAGGCTTCTTTCTTCCACAAGGAAAAAGGCAATAATGCTTAGGCTCACTGTCAATTACTGAGAACTACATAAAACAGCATATTTTATTCAGGTACTATCCAGTTTAAGGTTAGCATACTATATTCAGGTACTATATTCAACATAACAATTTAATTTTACTCTGATTCATCAAGCCAGCCGATATCCTGCTAAGGACTAACCTATGCAATCAAGGATGCTACTTTCCCTCAAGTTTTAGATGACAAACCATTTCTCCTCACAGAGCTAACATATCAGTAAAATAAAGAAAAACACATTCATAAGTGTAGATATATATACCTGCTCTTTATGATATTTTCCACATACTTGTCAAGTCTCCAATCACCAAAAAAGCCACCCTCAAGATGGCACTGAATAGACTCCAGTGTTGAGCAAATTTGTTTTACAAATTTCTGTTTCGTAGGCTCCTCA
The DNA here is from genome assembly GCF_047325235.1 of Durio zibethinus. NCBI lineage: Eukaryota > Viridiplantae > Streptophyta > Magnoliopsida > Malvales > Malvaceae > Durio > Durio zibethinus. The sequence continues at coordinate 6,006,835 of NC_143170.1, read as the reverse complement.
ATAGTTGCACTGACCTCTGATTGAAGAATCTCCATACGAAACAAAATCTGCAATTCATATCTTATTCTCATTAAGGAAATTTGCAGATATTTGAGCCCATTGTTCACCTTACAGGAGGAAAAGAAAAACCCTTGCCAAGCATAGAATGAACAAAAGAGAAATTATTGTTAAAAATGAAGTAAAGAAACAGTGCATCATATGAATATGCAGGAATAAAAAGGATACTCTCTAACTACACTAACTGAAACAGATCCAGAAGACCTTGAATCAGATGCCTGAGAGGATGGATCTCTCATTTTATGCATAGCAGCCAAGTCCTTTGGCTCCCTTAGTAGAAGTTCAATTAGTTCAACAGCAGCTTTGCTAGCACATGCATCATTAGCTTTCACCAGAGAGGTTTGACTTTCCCAAATGCCTTCCATTTTATTCTTTTGATATAACCAATAAATGGTTGAACTCACAAGCCGTTCTGCCAAAGCCCCTAATTCTACTTCACCCGATTCTATCCCTTGTTTAATTTTAATAGGGAGACTATTGAAGAAATTTTCCATAGTTCCTGAACAAAAATCATTACCAGCTTCATCTAACATTCTGGAGAAACCTTCTCCTGCTGATTGAGAATAAGAGGCCAGCTGTTCTCTATCTTGAGGCAACTCAATTGGCCTATGATTAATTTCTTCTGTAGCATCCTGATCTGGCTTGGCACTCTCTGGTATCTTCAAGCTGGAAGAACTACATTTTTGGACCTGCTTCATCCAGCATTTCAGAAATTTTAACTTCTTTGAGTTATTGCAGTCCCTGGAAAAGTAACTTGCTTCTAAATCTATAGCTAAATGTTCAGCTGCTGCTTGACAGAAGGCACTCCACGTGAAGTCATGAAGCAAACGCAACTTCTTTTTATTCTTCTTCCTTTTCGCAGCAAACTTGTGGGAAGGTGAAGAATGAGATTGGGACTTCAAAAACCCGGCAGAGTTCTTTGAATGAACATAGAGTTTGTTAGTTTCATTGTCCCTTTTTGCAACACATGCAGCCAAATCCACCCTACCATATTCTAGTAACTTGTTAGGGAGGAACCCATCATCAATGATACACAGCATTGCCGAAAAAACAGTGAATGGCTTCAGGATTCCTGTATACAAATCAATATTGCCATCTGAAAAAGATACCAATGCCCAGTAACCTTCCCTATAAAGAAAACTCAAGAAAATTTGCCAAATGGGAACAGGTTTTCTCACCAATGATTCACCCATATCCCTTGCAAGTATTTGAAGAACTCTATCTGCATAAAACTCACCCGAATGATCTTTTGGATCTTTCCATGATTTTCCCAAGGATTCAACAACAATTATCGGATTCAAGAAGCACCCCTCAAATTTCTCACACTCGTCATTCATCCTCAGTGCCTTAACACGCACTTTTGTTACTCCATCAAAATAATGGTCTAACAAGGAGTTATTCTTTTGGTCATCAGCTCTCATTTGTGGATTACTGACTTCAGGTGTAAACAAAACATCACCTTGTTTACTTCTGGAACACGTTTTGAAATTAACAAACTCAAGCTCACAGCACTTACATTCTAAAGGCTTCCCATTGGCATCTAATATCTCAAGACTCAATTGGACATTTCTCCTTCTACCAGAATCATCATTAAAATCAAAGCCAGGAAAACAATTTGACGAAACCACAATCATCGGATAAATCAGACCAAAAGGAACAAGAGCGGAACCTAAAACAATCGATTCCGTAGAACAAAATCCCCAACTTAAACTTCTAATCCCACTCTCCAAAAACTCAAACCCCAAATTTTCAAAATCTTCATTTTCCCACGATTTAAACTTCAAATCAACCCAACAACAATGAATATCCCTACTAACAAACGCATCATTCACACCCTCAAAAACCCCACGAAACTCTTTAACAAAAGCACCCAAATCCCTCAAACATTCATCATCCATTCCCACATCAAAGAATTCATGTAACCAATTCAAGTCCCTATAAACCGGAGATAACAAAATTACCAAATTAGACCTAATCAAAAGGGAGCTATCAGAGTTGAACAGCGTACCGGCCACCGGATCGGGGATCAGTGGGTCCCAGGCGTAGTCATGCACGAGCTGGCGCAAGGAGGCGGCAAGATTTAAAGCGCGAGAGGGGTATAAAGGGAAGGAGGCTTTATTTATTATGGTGGGGAGAGAAGTGAGGAAATGAGTGAGGGAGTGGAGAGTGGAATCTGGGTGGTTGAAAGAGAGAGAGAGGGAAGGAAATGGGAGTTTTGAGGAGGAAAGGAGAGGGGAAAGAGAAGAAAAGAAGGGTCTGAAAGAGAAGAGAGAAGAGGATAGAGGAGGGAAAGAGAGGAGTGTTTTGAAGGAAGAAATGAGGGTTTTGATATATGGATTTGGGTCTTGGATTTGGAGAAGTGGGTTTAAGTCTATTAGGAGGACTATGCGCTGGGTTTTGCTATAGTTTGGGAATGGGTCTATTGCTTCTGCCGCCATTCAAGAATGAAGAAACTGTGAAGGCTTGCTTTTTATTTGAAAATGGAGGCAATCAGGCAAAAGCGACTGCACAGATATTGAAGAATGGAAGAAAAGGGCAAGAAACAAAGGGACTAAACAAGTGCTGGTCTAACATGCAGGAGGAAAGAAAAGAAAATACATCTAAAACGGCCGCGTTTAGGCTTGACCCTACGCGCTTGTTGGCGGGAAATAGCGGCAAAACAAAGATGACGTCTCAAAATAAAAAAAATAGAAGAATCGGGAAAATACCAAACTAAACGGCACGTGGTACTATAAGTCTTTCCAATTTGTCTATTTTTTATGATGTCACACATTTTAAAAAATTACTAGTACGTTAGCCCAAAAAAATTACAGTACAAGATATAAATTGTATTTTTTAGTATTTATATTTGATGTATTTTTTTGTATTTATTTTAAGATTTATATTATTAATGAATAAAAGATTGTCACTGAATAAACCTAAAAATAAAGATTTATATTCATTTTGTACATATTAAGAAAGATACACCTATATAATTATCAACAATAACTGTTTTTTCTAGCAGTTTAAAATAATAAATTAGAAAATAAAAAAGAAATAATCATATTGCCCCCCCAAAAAAAATAAATTAATAGCTACGAATAAAACTTGAGGGTTAAACCAAATGATTCATCAACCTTTTTTAAAAAATTATTTTCAATAAGGCGAGAATTTAATTTTCAACATTTATAAAATTTTTTTTTTAATTTTCCTTAGATCTTGATTTTATACATAAAAAATAATATTGCTCAATAATAATACCTCATTTTACACCCTTTTCCTATGTTAAAAACAAAAAAAAAAAAACATGTCTCTCAATTCTCAAATTATTTTGTCAGAATAATAATGAAATTATTAATTCCTTACTATGTAGCTTAATTATTTTTTTAGTATAAAAGAAGTTGTAGTATAAAAATAAGAAAAAAATTTTAATTGTTAAATTTTAAATTTTAAATTTGTTAATATCAAAAAGTAATTGTATAAAACAACTTAATTAAATTTTCATCAAATAATAAAAACAGCAATAACCTTCACCTTTCTATTCATAGCATCACAAACCTCTTATAATTCCCTCTGCCGCTACTCCATAACCAGACCAAACAAAAACACAACCTTTTCCTATCTTATATTTGGCGTCTTCTGCTGTATAAAGCCATCCCTCACCTCTCACCCTTCTTCCATCTTCCTGTCTTTACAAATTCATTGAAAAAACAATAAAGAATTCAACAATGACTACAATACCATGGTGCTTCACATTGGCCCTCTTCATGGTCATTCTCCTGGCAATTCCTAATGCAAGTTTGGCTAAGATGAATGTGATTGATAAATGCTGGAGAGAGAATCCTGATTGGCGGAGTAACCGGCAACAGCTGGCCAAGTGCTCTGTTGGTTTTGCTGGCAAAATGACCAACAACACCGGTAAAGGTGTTGTACGCTATATGGTCACCGATTCTTCTGATGACCCTCTAAATCCTAAGCCAGGGACCCTTCGTCATGGAGTCACCATGATCAAGGGAAAAGTATGGATCACTTTCAAAAGGAACATGCACGTCACACTCCAGAGGCCACTTCTTATTAGCAGCTTCACCGCCATTGATGGCCGTGGTGTTGACGTTCATATTACAGGCGCAGGTTGCCTCTTGGTGTATCAGGCGACAGATGTAATCATCCATGGGTTGCGCATCCACCATTGCAAGTCACAGCCACCTAGTTCTGTGATGGGTCCAGATTCGAAGGTGATACCCCTTGGTCAGATGGATGGGGATGCCATCAGATTGGTCACTGCAAGGAAAGTGTGGATAGATCACAATACGTTGTATGAGTGCCAAGACGGTCTCCTTGACGTCACTCGTGGTTCGACCGAGGTTACCATCTCTAACAATTGGTTCAGAAATCAGGACAAAGTCATGCTTCTTGGGCATGATGATGGGCATTTGAGAGACAGGAACATGAAGGCCACTGTCATATTTAACCATTTTGGACCTAACTGCAACCAACGAATGCCAAGGTAATAATAATTAAGCTCCAAGTTTTAATTGTTTAGTATCTGTCCGTAAACTAATTATAAGTAATAAATTGTTTATTTACACGAATTCAAAATTCAACTCATTAATTTAAATAATCTTTTGACATCGAGTAAATATGAAATTCAAATATCCATATTTGTAACTTATTGCTATATTAACTACATTACAGAATACGCCATGGATACGCGCATGTAGCCAACAATCTCTACCAGGGATGGGAACAATATGCCATCGGTGGGAGCATGAGCCCCAGCATCAAGAGTGAATGCAACCTTTTCATTGCTCCAAAATCGGGCAATAAGGAGGTAAACACCACCACTAGTATTAAGTCTTGTTTTCTGTGTGAAATATTTCGCTCCGAATTTGAATTAATGGCTGACTCTGAATCCATATTACGTTCAAATAGGTAACATGGAGACAAGGCAACATGGCAGACAAAGCTTCATGGAAATTCTATTCTGTGGGGGATATTTTCGAAAATGGAGCATCTTTCAGTAAGCAAACAGGACTAGGTGGGGCGAAGCCATATTATAACCAGGAACAGAGTTTTAAGGTTGCCGAAGCTAGATCAGTTAAAGAATTGACAAGTTCATCAGGTGTTTTACAATGCTCTAGGACTTTGAGATGCTAAGTCCAAGCGAGAAAAAAAAAATTTTAATGCTATACAATAAATTCATTGTTAAATAATTACTTGTACCAAATCGTTTTTATTTGGCTCAAATGAACGAAGAAATTACTCAGATTTATGCTCGACGGCAAATATATTCGTGAAATTAACTTTTTAAGAATCAAGTGAATAGCCTTTTTTTTTTTTTGGTCTCCTAATCCCATAACATTTAATTTTCCAAGTTTTCAAATTGGAAATTTTTAATTAAATTTAAAGTTCAAATTTTAATCATTAAAATGTAATTAACATAATAATTAATATAATTTCATAAGGTTTTATGAAAATTTCAGTTCACTATTGAAACACAGAAATTTTCATTTTTACATTTTTTAGGGTATTTTTATTTATTATTATTACTATTTATTTTTGTTTTTCTAGATAAAGAATTCTTTATAAAAAAGAAAAAGAAAATCCCCTGACCCCAGTCCCAACCGTATAAACATGAAGAAGATATGGCAATGGGGTTTTAGCATCCACTTGAACCCAGTTGCCACATTCTACACGAAAAACTCATGAAAATTTATATTTTTAACAAATTATCGACAAAAAATTTAAGCAATTGAGAAGTACTAACAATTAAAATTACAAGAACCAAAAAGAAAACCATGTCTGCTTTTTCAGTCTCGAATTTAATCATTACTGATTTTCTTTCATCAATAACACAAGCCTCAGCTGCTACTCCAAAACTCCCCTGTTTTTCTCTACTCCATAAATCTCTACCCTTTCCTCACTCTGTTTCTCACTCTCGAAGGAAAATTTTAACCTTTGTTTCTTCAAAATCATCGGAAGCGGAGGAAGTGCCAACGGCCGAAGATGAGTGGCTCAACAGACTCCCAGATAAGAACAAGCCCCTTTACTCTCACAGCTTGCCTTGCATTGAAGCATGGCTTAGGAGCTTAGGGTTTTATCAAAGCAGTGAGGACCGTGCTGTTTGGTTGATTGAAAAACCTGATTGGCATGCCCAGTTATCTCTTGATGTCACTGATCTATATATAAGGTAAAGTTATTTATTATTATTTTTTTTTTTGGATTTCAAGCGGTTTCTTTATCTGGGTATTGTGTGTGTGTGTGTGTGTGTTTTACTATTTGTTTAGTTTTATATGGGTATATTTATTTGGATTGATTGTTGATCTGGTTTTAAGAATTTTTGAAATGGTGTAAATTGGTTTTTCTCCTGATAAATTACGTGAACAGGAACAAAATTCATTAGCATTTGATTTGCATGAGGTAGCTGGTGTTGCTTTGCTGAAACTATATTCTGATAAGGGGCAATGGGCATTTGCTGTATGCGTGAGAAAAACTATAGGAAAAACAACAATGTAGCTAGATGAGATTAGAAAGATCTCCCTCCTGTCATTTTAGTCCCTTGCTGCAGCTGTTTTTTGAGGATTTGTCTATATATATCCTTTTTCGCTAAATGGTTGTTGCCTAATTTCCATTGTGGAGCATTCTGTTAGACTGTTGAAGGTTACGTGTTCTATTCCTTTCTTGAATTTATTTGGGCTAGATGTCATGAGGCTTTGGATGACTTATTCCGTTAGATCACAACCATTCAATGGATGATGAAGATTTAGATTTAAGCATTGGACTTATTCGATTTTTAAGGAGCTCAAAATCTCATACATATGTTTTTGTAGTTTAAGTTCTAATGAATAACATAAGATTTGTATATAAAATTCATAAGTTTTAGGTGTTGTAGCACTATAGACTGAAAAGGCTTCATTATATGCTAAAGTGGTTTATGTGAAATACTAACAATCGGAGATGGTAATGGCAAAATTTTAATTGGCTTGACCAAGTTCTGTATGAGGTGGAAATTAAACAGAATGCTTTGCAGCATAACTGAAGTTGAATGGATGTTCTGCATTCAAAAGCAGTGATCAAGGATCGAGATAAAGTTGGGAAGGTCTGGCCATTTTCACTTTCTACAAGTGGTAACACGACTGGTGATCACAACCATTGGTGTGGGGATGCTATTGCTGCTCTAGCTCCCTTCTTGCAACTCCACCTGGACTTAATGGAGCAAAAACTATGAATGTTAAATCCCTATTTGCTGTTTTTTGATGCACATTTTCTCATTGAAGCAGAATTAATTAAGAGAGGTGCATAGAAAGTCAGAAACAAAGAGGAAAAGGAGTTATGCCGGAAAATCGATACTTATAGTTAGAGAGAATGAGAGAAAGCTTTATGATGTTAACTGATGGAGTTCTTAGAAGAGAATGCTTAATTCTCTCTTGACCTTGGCTGAAATCTGATTTTTCTTTGTGTATCTTGCTTCTGAGGTTGGAGCAAGCCATATCTCTCTCTTAGACAAACTGCTAAGAGGAATTATTTCTATTTAGTGAAATTCATTAGGAGATTGTTTGAGTTTTAGCTGGCCGCACTTGATTCCTTGACGATGTTGGTTTAATTTAATTTAATGTACACCATACATATGAGGGGGAAACTGGATTGGGGAATGAAGAAACGTCAGTGGAAATTGTTATACATCATACTTCTCAGCTTTTAACAAAAATTTATTCTATGATTGAACTGAGAAGAATGTATCATACACTGCAGGTACTTGAAGAGTGGACCTGGGAATCTTGAAAGAGATGTGGAAAGGAGATTTAGTTATGCATTGAGTAGAGAGGATATAGAAAATGCAATACTTGGAGGACCATGAAGACCAATGGTTAGTTCCTGCAAATGTATAACTTCACTCAAGCAGTTGCATAGTGTTTAAGATGTCAGTTAGTTTATCCACATGCTAAACTTTGAAGGTTTCATAAAACTGCAATCTTTTTTCTATGATGCCATACCTTTTCTCCTTGCTGGTTGTAATTTTCTACCTAATTTTTCATAACCCTCTAGCTAAGGTGACAATCTCTTAAATTGTGCTAAGCAAGTAATGGGCATTATGACCAATTGATGTACGTTTTTATCATTGATTTCAGATTGAAAGATGCATCACCCATTATCATCATGATGCTTGTTTTCCCATTTTCCAAGTTATCTTTTCATTTTTGCTTTGTGGTGATTCCAATTCTGCAACATTAGGAAAAGCCGAGAAGCTCAGGAATAGGTCTGAATATCTCAGAGAACAGAGTACAACTGCTAAGTAGATAAGAAAGAAGTCACAAGCTATTACATTATATTCTCTGACGCTAGAAACGCATCTTATCTAGCAATGCTAGTCCATTGCTTTTCGCTCTGAATATAATGTGGCACTCGAGTGTACTACTTGTCCGACCTTTGCAGCATTGGAGAAGTTCTAAGTAAACTCTTGAAAGCAATAAGGCAGAATGGTGTATGAAGGCATCTACACAATCTCGTCCTCTCTCCTTCTTGCTCCAGCTTCCTCTAAAGCTAATAAGTAAATCATGTGTCCTGTGTTGTAGTTCTTCAGATTCCCAGCCTGGCAGACTTGAGGAAATCTAGAAAACCTAGAACAAGAATTTCTGTTTCCTCTCCTTTCCTCTTAGACCCAGCAACTTTATTTAATCTACATATCCTATTTCCTAATTGCACATCTTTCCATCGAGCTGGGATGATATGAATTGGCCGATGAAAAGTTTATGAACTTCAATGCGACTCTGCAGACTGATAGTGGGACCAGTATTCCTTGACAAGTTGCCCAAACAGCGAACCTTCTCTCTCCATCAACTTCGTTGGCTCATCGTACTCCACGAGTTTGCCTGAAATATAACAAAAACAACATTCATTCATACGTGATTTTGTTATCAGTAAAAAAGACACAAGAAAAGTTCCCCCATTTTCAAAGCCGAATCTACTAGCAAAAGGCCGGCCCTGCTTAATCTTCAAGTAGAGGGCTCTGCCATTTGGAGTTTGATTGTCCAAGGGACTCTGATCCAGGGAAAGGATGAGTTTTAAAAACAAAATGTCAGAAGGAAAACCGCAAATGAGGCAATATGATGCCCATGTATCAAAAGCTAGGTTGTCAAATTATTGAAAGATGCCTGCGCATTGAGTGCAAAGCACATTCGTAAGTAAAGGCTAATTCTCAGGTCAGCATTAAAGAAACTCACCATCACTGACGGCAAGTACCATCGTGCAATCCATAACAGTTGGTATCCTGTGTGCCACTGTGATAACAGTACAATCTGCGAATTCGGTGCGGATAGTTTTTTGTAAAATCAAGTCAGTTGCATTATCAATTGATGCAGTTGCTTCATCAAGTACCAATATTCGACTTCTCCTCAAGAGTGCACGGCCCAAACAAAACAGCTGCCGTTGTCCCATGCTCCAATTCGATCCATCTTCCACAACTGCATGACCAGTTGTTTTTTGTCAGTGAATAGTGACCATGAAAACAACAAACATACAACATGATCAAATTTCAGATAATTACCCAAGGAGTCCAGTCCCTCTTCCTTTTCCTGAACAGCCTCTCGAAGTTGGCACTTGTCAAGAACCTTAAAATACAGACGAAAAATTAGCTAATCCAAAATATTCTTAGCGTTACAGGAAGCAAGAAATCATTGGCCAAAAAAAGTCAAATTTTACCTCCCATTTCTCCCGGTCAGTATGTTGGGATAGAGGATCCAAATTGTATCTCACAGTTCCATTAAAAAGGGTAGGATCCTGAGGAATTATTCCAAAACGCGACCTCAGATCGTGAAGGCCAATAGTAGAGATGTCAATGCCATCAACTATTATCTTCCCTCCAGCTGGCTCAACCAAACGGAATAAAGCACTGATTAGTGTTGTCTTCCCACTGCCAGTTCGGCCAACAATACCAATCTTGTGCCCTCCTTGAAATGTACAACTGATGCCTCGAAGAACTAATGGTGCATCGGGCCGATATCTGATCTGCTTGAATAAATTTTCTCAGTATACTAACTGGTGCTGAATAGAAGTTATTTTATGTATGTTAACAAAAGGAAAAATTATACCTGCAAATCACAGATATCGACTTTACCCACAGCTGGCCAATTGGATGGAGGACGATTCTCCTCTATCACTTCAGGGGCTTCACTTGGTATATACATGTATTGGTTAAGCCTTTCTACAGAAATGATGTAATTTGCTACGGTGCATTGGTTTTGAATTGAAAATACAAGGGACATATTCAATGAAAGACCATAGGAAAGAGCCATGCCAATAAACCCTGCAATAAGATTGTTATAGATTGATATGGAAAAGACAGTGGCTTTGTCTCCTAAAAGATTTATTGACATAAGATTCTTGAATGAGTATAAGAGATTGACAGTTTCTTCTACTAACCAGAACTGAAAGTGCCCGGAGGAAGAAAAACCATGCAGAGTGCAGCAGAGGCAAGAACGGTAGCACTAAGTGTCTCTAACCGCTGGATCAACCATTCATTTGCGGAAAAACCATGGAAGAAAGGACTAGCATTAGTGTCAATGAGGTCAAGGTTCTTTATAAAGAACCGCTCTTCCTCTTCAAAAGCCCTTATTGTAATGGCTCCTGCTATTGACTCAGCTAGATGGTTTGCTACCAAGGATTTGGTTGTGCCATTTATCCTCATCAACTCTTTTGCAGTGGAGAAATAATATTTCTATACAGAACATAAAAATTTTCAAGGTTAGTCATATTTACATAATGGCATATTGAATTTGTCAGATTTCAAAGCAGATGAAGGAACTGTTCCTTCCTGCTAAGTCTATCTCTGGTAAAAAACTTGTAATGTTACCTGTAAGCGAATTGCTGCATAGATAATCGGTATTGAAACAAATAGGACTTGCCAGGTAACAACAGCCAGAACTCCAAGATTGCTATAAGCATTTATGGTAGCCCCAACAGCAAAGATTAAGCTGAATGGGACATCAAGATCAACAATGCTCAGGTCTGAAGATACCTATATGCAAAGAAAGAAGGTATAAATATGAGTTACTTGAATCATTTTCAGTCACATCCATATTCGGTGAGTGGGATGCTTACCCGACTTAGTATCCTTCCCAGAGGAGTGGAGTCATAAAATGACATAGGTGCACGAAAAAGGGAATTTAGTAGCCGTGAAAATAGAGATTTTGAAGATCTAATACCCAAGGTAACGGTAGAAAGGGATCTACAAAGCAACAATAGTGTTGATGAAAATCCAATCACCAAATAAACTCCGATCAGTTTCAATGGGCTGACATTAGGATTGTCGACATTAGCAGCCATCCAAGAGTTCTGTGATATCTGACAGCCCACAAACAAAAGGTGAGTAAAAGCAGAAATGGTGAAGAACAAAAAGCCTTTGTTCTCATTGAGATACTGTATGTATGGCTTAAACCCTATATCTCCTCTTTCCCTTTCTTCTTGCTTGATCAGTTGATCACCTTTTGATGCTTTAAACTTTTTTTCCAAATAACTCTTCTTGATCTCTCTGGTGGATGTTCCATGTCTCTTGGAAGAGTTAGCTTCAGCAACTCTTCCAGACCCAGCAGTTTCTTTGTGTGCATTGACAAGGTCCTGAAATTCTTGACTAGAAGCTATTAAGTGATGATAAGGAGCTGCTTGCAGGATCTCCCCATCTGACATTAACTGTCAATAGAATCAACATTACAATAAAATTTTTTATTAGAAAAAGAAATTCCAAAGAATGTTCATAGGGAACAAAGAAAACACAATCCTATATTCCAGGAATATATACTAACCAAAACAGAATCAAAAGCAGGTAGGAAATCAACTTGATGGGTCACAAGTAAAACCGCCTTCCCTGAAAGTGCTTCCATAACATATTCCTGCAACGATCCAAGTCAGCTTTCACATAAGTTGATAAAAGAAAAGTTGCAGTGTGACAGCAGATTGTGGTTACATTAAATAAACTTGTAGCTGTGTGGGCATCCACGGCACTGAATGGATCATCCAAGAGATATAGATCAGCATCCTGATAGAGAGCACGAGCAAGTTGAATTCGCTGTTTCTGACCACCACTAAGATTGACTCCTCTTTCACCTATTTCGGTTTGATCACCATAGGGAAACAACTCAAGGTCCTTCACCAAGGAACACCTCTCAAGTGTTTCTTCATATCGTCGCCTATCCATGGCAGACCCAAATAATATGTTCCCTTGTATCGTTCCTGTCTGGATCCAGGCTGTTTGAGAAACATAGGCAATCGTTCCAAATACTTGAATCTGTACATTGGACAATGGAGCATATTACTAACAGTAAAACTAACTTTATCTTCATGAAAGAAGAAACAAGATTGAGCCCACCTATATGCTTTTAGACCCGCTAAGAAAGAAGATGAAAGGCAACAATATGCTAAAAGGAAAGGCTAAATGCATTCCATCATTTATAAAGAATCAAATTTAATGACTTACAGATCCTTGGACGTTAGGGACTTCCCCCAGAATTGCGGCTAACAGGGTTGACTTACCAGAGCCAACTTCTCCACATACAGCCACTTTTTCCCCCATCCTAACCTCTAAAGTTATGTTTCTTAAAGTGGGTTTTGAAGAATTCTCTTCCCAGGAAAATCCCCCTGATTTAATAAAAATGGCTAAGTCGGCATTCTCCATATGGTGTTTTTGCCGGACATTTGCACTCTGCAGCTCTGGTGCCTCAAGGAATTTCACAACACGCGCAAATGCAACCTTTGCTTGAATGACTATCCCAATAACATCGGGTATAGATCTAATGGGATCCTGAACAAGACGTAATGTGGCCACAAAAGTGAAGACATTGCTAGCATGGAGAGGAATTTTCAAGAAATAACATGCCCCAAAGGTACCAGCAGAGACCAAAACAGGGGAGGACCAAAACAGAAAGCCATTATATGCTTTCCGCAACTGCACTGCTGATAACCATTTGTATTCCACAGCCCTTAAATTTTCAATAACTTTCTTAAAATGGCTCTCCCACGCATATAGCTTCAGCACCTTCATGTTTATAAGAGCCTCAGAACTAGCCTTAAGTCTCTCATCTTGTGCAGCCATTAGCTTGCTTTGAAACCTATGCTGCAACTTGGCGAGCGGAGTATTGCACAGGACAGTGAGGACGATAACAACTAGGGCTGCAATCGTGGCTAGTCCCACCGCACGGAAGAGAATCACTAGAGCAATGCACAGCTGAAGGCTTGTTGTCCACGTCTGATGGAACCAGAAAGGAAATTCTCCAATCCTATAGGCATCAACTGTAACATAATTCGTTATCTCACCACTCGAGTGCATCAACCTTGCAGCATTGGATAATCTCAGTTGCTTCTTATATATAGCTGCAGTGAGCAAAGACCTTACTTTCAGACCTATTAGTCTGGTACGAAAATACCACTGCCTTTGCGACAAGGACTCTAAATTTTTTGCAAAGAAGAGTAATATGGCCAATAAATAACCTTCATATTTGAAACTTCCTTTTCCCTCAGCAACCAAAATGAAAGCATTAAGAAGCAGAGGACCGGACGACAAAGTGAGTATCTTAAGCAAAGCAAAAAATCCAGACACAAAAATCTCTCTCCAGTAGCATGATATTATGATCTTCAAAATAGATGGCTGCGATGATGGTTTGGCTTGCTTTTGCTTGTTCAATTGCTCTAAGAACAACAAATAGCAGCTTTCTGCTCTCTCTGCCGCGCCTAACTGGGGTATATCTTCATCCTGAAGATTCTTCTCCTTACCTTTTTTCATCAAAGGATTTAACCACCAAAAGGAGAATTTACTAAAGCATCCGGCTGTGGCAAATGGGGTAACTTTCGCAGTATAATCAGCTTTGGTACTGCCATTGGACTCGGCATTTAAAGGGTCATAAAGGCCATTTTCATTGGTGTTCTCATCCCCATCTTCATATTTATATCCCTTGTAAGCGCATAACAGCAACAATATTGCTCCAGGTAATGACAGAGCATCCAAAACTATTTTTATTGTAACTAAGTTGTTCAGAATAGCAACAAAAATGGACAAAACGCAAACAATTGCTGCAAATATGAAGGCGATAATGGACAGTAGACGAAGTGGTGTCTTGGGAAGTTGATTACCCCTAATGCTCACAGTTAAACCCACCAACAACCATGTGCAGCCCTGAAACAGTGATAGAAACCACCAATTCAAAGGCAAAACAGTCTGTGTTTTCCTCAACTTCTCTTCCAAAATCCAAATGCCTAAGCACAAGTACATCAACCCAAGACAACCATTAACAATAGCAGAAGCCATCTGCAAAGCAGAACGATTTTGAAAGCGAGCGGTAATGCCAACTGTTTTTGAGGATGATTTCTGAATCATGTTGAATAAGAGCATGATTAAGAGCAGAATATTGAAACAAATTATTATCGCATGATTAATGCACGAAGAGCGATGAGTGAAATGCCAAAAAGTAGAATTGCATGACTTTCCATCACTATCTGAACAAGCAAATTCCCCACAAAAGATGGTCCATAAATCCTCCATCTTTGCTCTTTTCCTCGATCTTCAAACCTGTTTATACCTCAAGAATTCGATAGGTTCTAATAAGAAATTAGTAGTGCATAAGATTCTCAAAACATCAATCATAGAAAAGAAATTTTAATCGATTTTAAAGCTACTTTCTTTGTAAAAGAAAATCAAAACTCAATATGCAACTAATAAGTCCAACTGTCCCACTCAAACAGAAAATAAAAAAAATAAAAAATGAAAAAATAAAAGGGTCTTAAAAGGGAAAGAGAGCTTGCAACTTGAAAGCGATAGAAGTATAAAGAACTTTGAAGGCAAAGGAAAAGCAAAACATTCATGCCCATAAACAAAAATGCACTAATAATTTGCTTTAGAGGAAAAAAAACTCATGATTTCAACTCTCAAGTAACATACCGATCAGTTGGTCAGAAGACAAGGATCCCGCCCAACCCTTTTCTCGGCAATTTACTTCCACAACGTTCTGGTGCAAATGCTCCTATAACAGAAATCGATTCAAGTCGAAGAAAATCAAAACCGAAGTTATCTAAAGCAAAAATCCCGGGGAGCAACAGAAGAGAAATTGGCAATAATCAAGAACATGCACGGTTATGTTTAAAATAAAAATAAAGCAAATATCAACGTGGGATCAGGGGCAGGATTAAAAATTCTGATGATTTCAAACCCGTATGACCGTAAAAGAAAAAACAATCCTTACAAAAATGAAAGATGAATCGTACTATTAAATGCGATTTTTCGAGGAAAAAAAAAAGCCAAAAGGAAAGCATTCAAAACAAATGATGAATGAATTAACTGCACCAATTCTCTTTATGTTTTTACAAAAAGAATAATATAAAACTAACCAGTGAAGTGATCAAACGAAACCCCGAAAACTTCTCACAAAGGTGTTTCTCCTCGTATTAAAAAAAAAAAAAAGTGAATTAGGATTTGTTTTCAACTTCTTTCTTCTCCCTGGAAAAGAAGAAAAGAAGGAATGAAATTGTTATTAGTTCATTCACATTTGTTTTGCAGTGTCAAGGAACAGCTCGCAAACCAACAGTGAAATGCAGAAAGAGACATAAAGTAAAGACATATAAATGAGCAATTAATGCTTTGTTTAAGAAAAATAAATAAATGGTTGTGAGGCTTACAAAGAGACGGAGATGAATTAAAGTGTGATGTCGTCATGGCTCACGTCCTTTTTGGACGTGTATTTGGTCCTTTTACCCTTTTTTGGTTTTTTCGTACGAAAAATTATTAATTATTTAATTTTCATTCATGACAATCTTTAAGTGGCTTTTGATAATTTGCATTTAAAATAAAATATTTAGATTTTAGAATTAATGTAAATTATGTGATAAAAGTACATATAAATATAATTTTCATGATTATTTTGTAATTCATGAATTCATTATATATCTATTTAGTAATAAATTTAAAATACTTATAATTATTTATAAATTTAAATTTTATTTTTTTATATCTTTCAAATATATAATTATATTGAATCTTAACTTGTACACACAATATATATATATTATTCTATCATTTTATTTTATATAATAAATAAAACTTTAACTCAACCTATTAAATTCATTTTTCAAACATAACATTGAATTTTCCTTCTAAATTTGACAAGTACCTCAAAAGGCTTTACCTCCACATAAATATTAATTGGTAATAATTAAAGAAAATATTGTGAAGGCTTTGGAATAAAATAATGAGAGATGAAGAACCCATTTGGTTTTTACAATTGAAATTGAGTTTAATTTGTAATTTTCATAATTTGAAGGCAAACATAATATTTAAAAATATATATTAAATTTTAATTATCATAAATTTATCTTTAATTATAAAAGCAAAAGAAAACTTATGATTACTTTCAATTGTAATTTCTTTCAATGTAATCACAAAAAACAATGAATTTAAGATTTTTCTCTAATTTAAATAATGAAAGCATCACTAGCCACTAGACCCTGATATGACTTCCGAAGTAATCCAACTTTATTTTTTGTTTTTATATGTTTAAATTTATTGAAAATTAAATTTTAATTATTATAATTGAGCGAAACACCTACCAAGTTTCAACAAAATCATTGTTGGCAACTCAAATTTGCCTTCTTTTTTTTCTTTGTCCACGTGAGTCAAATTACGATAAAGTGCTACTACTTTAATTTTAGAGGTGTTTGTCGGGTAGCTGAAATTATATTTACATGATCTTCTGGCAAAATTTATAACCTATGTTGAATATTCCATCTAAATTTTAAAAAAATTGTTAAAAATTTTAATTTTTTTTAATA
Organism: Durio zibethinus; assembly: GCF_047325235.1. Taxonomy (NCBI): domain Eukaryota; kingdom Viridiplantae; phylum Streptophyta; class Magnoliopsida; order Malvales; family Malvaceae; genus Durio; species Durio zibethinus. Next base: position 5,989,993 of record NC_143170.1, on the reverse strand, counting down.
TTTATCACATAAAAATAAAAATTGTTTTATTTCAAACTTTAAATAAGGATAATATCTTTAACTAAATTAAAAATAAAAATATTTTTTAATTTTTTATAAAATATAGTAAAAATTATTATTTCATGTGTAGTATATATTTGGCATTGTCTGCAGTCCAAACCCTCTCTTTCGAATCCAAAATGCATGTGCAATACTTACGCTCGACATAATATTTGATGCTCTCACATTGTGTAAATGCAATGGTAATGTTGGAAATCTATAAAGAAATTTCGAATTTACCATATATTTTCATTTAGGTTAGTTTATATAAATTTAATTTTGAATTTCCTATTTCTTTTATATACACTAAAATAAGTAAACTGTTAATGAAACTTTAGCTTAATGATAAAAAAGAGGTCTTATATCCCTTAAATCTTAAGCTCAAATTATTATTTTAATTAAATTTTATGTTGAATTTATTTAGTTATGTTCTAATTTATTCGTTGACTGTTTAACAATTTTTTATATATAGATGTAATGTTTGATTATAATTATAATTTTTTTATAATTATAATTTCATAAAAAAATAAAATAAGTAAATTGCATAAATGCAACCAACTTTTAGTAAAGGCCAATGAAGAAATAAATTGAATAGCCAGGGACGGCCTCAATTAGAATTTAGAAGTTTTAATAATATAAGGCGAACTATCAATTTTTCACCTTATTTTTTATTATTTATTTTATGAGTGACTTCCATACTCTACTTCAACTACGCATTTGACATTGGAGCTATTTCATCTGTATTCTTTAATTTGATGCATAAACCTTTTGCTTTAAATTCTTTTTTTTTTTTTATAGATTTTACATTCATTGCTTTAAATTCGTTTCTATATATCAAGGTAAAATTGAAATAGTAGCACCTCCGATTTATCTCTGCCAAATAGTGATATGATATGTCAATAGAGCATTTAATTTTTTATTTTAATAATCAAAATTTAAATTTTGATAATTTTAAATAAAATACTAAAAAATCGAAAAGTTTTTGGTGGCTATGGAATTTGATTTTAGTGCCATTCTCTTTCACTTGTAGTTAGTGGATTGAGCAACTTGCTCAATATTTCAGGCTAACTAAAATGAAAAGACAAAAGTGTGGAGTTATTCTTTGTTGTTGGTTTCAAACTTTATATATATATATATATAGATATATATATTATTAAATCTCATCCCACCTTTAGGTCTAAGAATAACATTTTACTTGAGTGACTTTTAAATTAATTGATATATTATTAAAATTAATATTAAAAAGTTACGAATTTAAAAAATTTTATATATATAATTTTTTTAATTAAATAAATATAAAAGTAAGAAATTCAAGTGTAAATTAGGAATTAAAAAATATATAACATCTTAATTTGCTTAGCAAAAATATTGGCTACTTAATAAACACGCAGCAAAAAACTTAAAAAAAAAAAAAGGGGGGGGGGGGGGGGGATGAGATGGGGATCTTTTGTACAAAAGCTTGGGGGTAAGATGCTGAAACCAAGAAATGGAGAGTGGAGAGGACAGCATGCATCAATACGAAGTGCGAACAACTGGTTGGTCATCTCTGGCAATCATGTTCATGGACCATCTTTTTTAGAGGATTCATGGTTCCTTCCCTTCACCGAAAGGCCCCAACAATGTAGTAAAAAATTTTAGTTGATTATTTCTAAAATTAATTAATATATTATTAAAGTTGATATTTAGAGATTGTGAGTTTAAAAAAAATTATACACATAATATTTTTTTTAATAAAAAAATAATAGAGTAAGAAAGTTTAAGAATAAATTAATTTTTTTTTTAAATATAGTATAAAATTTTAAAAAATTAAGATCAACTCTTAACAATTTTAAATATATAAAAAAAAAAAATTCAAGCAACTTAATCATAGAGTATACAATTTTTTTAGTTCAAAATTAATGAACTCAAAATTTAATGCCATTACAGTCAAATTCATTTTGGTTTAAGGGATAATATGGCGTAGATAGTAAATATACATCATTGAAGAACTATTTTGTTAATTTTATAGTAATATAGAATGCCACATGGGGCATGCATATTCATTTAATTGGAACAATAATATCGCAATCAAATTGCTGCTGGATTGTTGGTTTGATTGTGACATCCAATATTGTTGATGTGGCAAATAATTTGATAAGTTCTTTGTTTTTGGCATAAAACCGTAATTGCTGTACATTCCCGATGTCGATAGAGTAAAATCACATGACCCATGAACAACAAGTGACTGGGATGTTTACGCATTTATAACCATGCACATGCATAAAATTTCATTAGGGTTAAGAAAAAGTATTTTTGTTGTTAAGAAAAAAAAAAAAGGCCAAAACTTCAGCCAATCGATAGCATTGAGATATTGTCCGAGTAAAGACAAAACAGGCACACCATTACTGTAGCTTGAAATTCAAAACTGCTACTCATTTCCCCCTTTTGCAACATGTGATATACATTTTTCTGTTACCCAAAGGGAAAGGCGAAAAAATGTTTAGAGATGCTAACCTTTTTTAATTTGGTACCTAAAAAGCATTCAGAAAAGTATTAAAAAAGTAAAATTCAATATTTAATTTAATCAATTCATATAAATACTCTTAAGATATAATATTTTAAAATTTTAAAATTTAAATCTCAAAATTCGTAATATCTTCTTTTATTTTTAAACTTTGCCCTCTTTGTATCAAATTGAAATTTTAAAAAAGTGGATATATTTTACCTAGATTCAACTAAGTAAGACTAAAACAGCTAAATACTTTTGCTTTTTTTAAGGGAATTTGCTTAATTAATTATGCTGATGGAAAAGAGAGATCTATCCTTGTTTTGTGAATAGGAAAGGAAATTTGGTGCTAGTTTTATGTTTCAAATGGAATTGAGGATTGTGATCCATTTTGAATTGCACATTGTTTTCAACAAATCATTATCATTGATACCAAATATGATGCGATGAAGATGTCGTTTCTGCACTGCTTCATCGTTGCCTACGCCATTTGCAAAATTTTTTAATTTGTTCATCTCTCCGTATCAAGTGCATTTCCTAATGTTAACAGACAATCCCAGCTGTGGTTTTATAAATCCAAAATCTCCTGTCGCAATGTCATAACCTAACCTTTTATTAAAATGAGAAATCCCTAAATTATTCACGGAACCATAATTATTGCTTTTTTTTTTTAATGAATATCAATTATAATTAGAACAATAAAAATGCAAATACTAGCTTTTTTACCATACACGTAACATAGCATTAATCAATAATACAATTTTAAATGCGAATTTAAATTTTCAAATTACCATAAAAAAAAGGAGGGGTTGATACATGCTCTATCGTTTTCAGGTCTGTGAAATTTTATTTTATTAATTAATAATTTAGAATGAGATTAATTAGAGATGTGGTGTAAAATGATTGATGTTTTATTAGAATATTTTATCTGGCAGGAGCATTCCCACCATCCATCCAAAAACAGCATGAAGTCAAAGCCTAGCCAGTAGCCCCTACCCTCCTCAGACTCGACCCTCGAAAACTTTAAAAATGGGAAATTAAAAAGTAGGAGGATCGTATGATTCTATAAAGTGATTAAATTTTATGTAACTAAAGTACCCCACTAGATCGAAGAAGCAAACTCCAAGAACTTTTACTCGAGTAAGCCATCCACTAAGCATGGCATGGTCATGCCATCATCACTCGCACTTTCTCTATTTCATATTAACACACATCATTAGCTTCGTTAAATTATTATAATTACTACTATTATCATAAACCTCACGTCCTGCCTGTTTCAACAAATTTATAATAATACTCTGGCATGCATGCATAAAAATATATATTTTTTATAATAATAAAAACTCTTTCAGGATCAGTTGAGGTTGCGGTGTGATCTAATCCAATGGGTGATGGGTCAGGCTCATTAGTCATTATTATTTTGCTTTTCTTGTGCTTCTTATTCTGGTTTAAGCCAGACCATATATAGTTTTAGTTATAAATTCTTCATAACACTTAACCATATTTCAAAGAATTAAGTTTGGCTTACGGTAATATATTTCTGTCATAACGTAATACTGAATAATTGAAGAAAACTAAAGATTGGAACCGGCAAAGAACAAACGAAAGAAAAAACTAAGAATAGAAAAATCCTTGGAGAAATGATATTACACATTCAAAGCCCTTTCTGATTTCTTTTTTCAAATAAGTTTCCAGCTGTTGATGTGTTGATGTAACGATATATTCTGCAGTTCATCAGTCGGAGGCATGATGTGCAATGGTACAGCATAAAGTTTTACTTTTTTATAAGAAAAAATTTGGAGATTGGTAGATTATTCAATTTTTTAAGTTAAGATAAAATATATTATATCTGATAATTTAAAATAAATGATTATAAATCATATATTTTAGATGATCCTAATAAATAATTATCAATAAAATTCAAACTCAAAATTTATTTTTAAAAAATAAACTTTAACCAATTGAATCAATTACTTATGTTTCAACTTCAAATAAATAATGAAGGACATTGGATTTGTTGCTGATTGCTTCCTGACTGGCTCGTGCCATGAAATGAAGTGCTTGAAAGCAATGGTAATTAGGTTTGAGAGATTTAATTAGTATTATATTAAAATTTAATTTTTTTATTAATTTATTTTATTATATTATTAATATAAATATATATAATGTACTAAAATATCTTACAAAATTATAAATTTTATTAATTTATAAACAAATGTTCAAAGAAACATAATATATCAAAAAAATAATTTTACTTAAAATTATGAACGATTTTTTTAAATATATATTTTTTCAAAATAAGTAAAAATAAAATATACCATTAAAGGAATAAAGTTAAAACTTTGAAATTAGAAGTTATGATGTTTTTTAAAATTTTATAAAGTGATTTTAATCTAATTTTTGTATTGAAAAAACTGTATGTTAACTGGAGAAAAAGATTAAAAGTAAAATTAAAAATGAAGATTATACGAAGAGAAGTTGTAGTTGATTAAAAAGAAAAGAAAAATATATTTTATACTTAATTATAAATTTAAAATCTTTACGAAGAAGCTAACATTTCAACAAAAAAAAAAAAAAAGTCTTACGAAGCAGCTAAAAATTAATTTGAATTTTATTAAATTGATATGATTGTGATTTAATTCCTATAACAAATTTATTAATTTTTAAAGATTTAATTAGTAAATAATGATTAATTGGTATAATAATATGATTTTAATTATTTTTTAATTACAATGCATAAAAATAAGTTAAAGGCTAAATAAAAATAAATAATAGAATGTTTGGTTTAAAGGGTGAATTTAATATATATTATGAGGGTTTAAAATTTTGGCCCCCTCTGGCTTGTATTGAGGGCCGTCCTCTTATATGAGGAACAACAAACCAAGCAAACAAAAAAAGTGAACAGACACTTAGAAAGGTGCTATACCAAGTGCTTATTGCTTAACAGATTAAGCATAGGTCCCCACAGCAAGCAGGATGTGGGAGAGATAAGAAAAATTTTGAGTCTCTGAGAACACATCAAATCAAAATAACTCATGCATACATGTTGAGACATTATTTCAATCCAAAACTTAAACTGATGGATTTTCGTATCCTCCGTATATAAGTGTATATATATATATATATATACACACCACTCTATATCCTACTTTTAAAAAGTATGAGATATCACACTCACATGTAAATCTCAACACAAGAAAAAATGTCCCTTCAAGCCAGAAAATTCCTCATGGGATATTATTTGCCTAGCTCTTGGTAACAATTATCATTCGGAAGTGCACGAATAGTGATAGCCTGGAAATGTCATTCACATTATTTTCTTTTGAGATTGTTGTGAGTAAGCCATGACACAACACAATGACAAAGAAAACTCCAAAGCAATAATAGAATGACTGGACTCAATTGCAGGCCACATAAATGACAACAAACAGAAAGAGAATAGACTCACCGCATTAAAAGAATAGGTGGGCGGTTGCCACTGGTAAAAAAGAATGTGCTTGACTCTTAACACTTTTGTCAGTCGGTGGATGCAGATGGTATAATAATACCCTTTAGTGGTAGCTTGTGCGTGGGGCAAAATAATAGAAGGTTGGCCAAATGGAAAGTTGGAAAAAGAAAATAGAAATGACAGAGAGTGAAAAGAACCGAGGCTCGAACACACACCTAGATACACTAACCAACCACTTCAACAAGACAACAACAAAAATCACTAATGAGAAAGTAGTTTGAATTTGATTCTATCTGGTAGTTCTTGGCATTTAATATGTAAATTTGAGAAGATGGAAAATTTTTGTCCCAAAATGTCCATGATTTGTTCACAGATAATAAAAATGATCAGTAACATTTCAATCTAACAATATTAATATTTGCCTCCTTGTTGAAGATGAATTATATATCCCACGCTCACGTGCATGAACTATGGCCGATGATCAAGATCCAATAAAATATGTTGGATTGAACAATGGCAATTGGCAACCATTAATTTGATCCATTCTTTTATTTATCGGTATTACCTTGGCTTCCAGAGCCCTAGGCTAAAGGTCAGGAGTCAAGACTCAGGTGGGCTCATTAGAGCCCAAATTTGAACATAATACATTGGAGTATTGTGTTCAACTACCCCATTAGCCAGGACTGACTGTCCCATCAGCCACGTGAACGAAATGGGTTCAAATTGAAAGAGATTATCACTGTAACTCAAATCCAAAATGAACTTTTTATACAGAAGTAAAAAAAAATTTTGAATTATTGATTTTTTACATGTACAAGAAATTCTTTAATATTATAAAATCTTACAGTTAGCTTATAAATAAATCTGTAAAGGATAATTTTCCAAAAATTAAAAAAAAAAAAAACTAAGAATTACAAGTTGGTAGAAATTTGGTAATGTCACCCATGCTGAGGCGGCAGGCAATGACAGACAAGTTGGACACAACACCCACTCTGCCTTTCTATCTATGTGAGAGAATCCGACAATATTTTACATTTCCATATAGACGATACATGGGATTCCCATATTATCCAATTCTAATTTCATCGTACGCAAAACAAAGTGAAAACAAAACGATTAAAGGCTTGAAAAGGAAAAAAATGAAATCCTGATTTTGTGAGTACTTAGAAACGATAAAAACCTGTAAGTTTGGGTGCTTTGCTGGGGGGGACATTGCACTGAAACCCAAAGCTAAAAGACAAGAAATGACCGAGAACCCCAGAGAATTATTTTGGACACTGACAGGTCAACTCTTGGCCAATTCCTGGAACATAGTACGAAACTCAGGTCAGATCATCTCTGAAAACCGATAGTTAGACTTGGATCTACCCCCTCATTTAAATCATTGATTCTGAGTTTACCTTAAAGAATTCTGAGTTCTTTTTTGTTTCTTTTGTCTGAAAAGAAGAAAAATGCACTGTAAGGTATCCAATAGTATGGTTTCAAACATGGTATTTCGAACACGAATCTCTTCATTGTTGATCTCCATGTTCGCCACTATTGCTTCTTTTTATGTGGCTGGCAGGTTACTTCTCTATTTATTATCAGACCCATCTTTTTAATTGTAATGTAAATTCATTTTATATATACTGATTAGAGATCCTTCCTTTTTCATTTATTGATATGAAATTTTTATTTTATGGTTTTTTCTGTGGAATTTAGATTATGGCAGGATGCAGAAAACAGGGTTTATTTGATAAAGGACCTTGATAGGATAAGTGATCTGGTGAGAATTTTTAGACATTTAGCCTGGTATTTAGATTTTACTTTTTGACTTTGGAATTTAGCTGTTTTTTGTGGCTATCATTTATCATATTGGCTTTGTCACTTAGTCTTTAATTTTATAATTGTTGAAAAAGGGAATTTAGTTAATGAGTGACCATTTCATTTCAGGGACAATCCGCTATATCAGTGGATGATACTTTGAAAATCATAGCCTGCAGGTAACAAAGGAAACTATTGGTTTTTGTTTGTTATGAGTATTAACTTTTATCTGTTACAATGAGAATCTGTATTGCAATATTGATATACTATAGAATATCATTTTTCTTATTAGGGAACAACAGAAGAAATTATCTGCCTTGAGATGGACCTTGCTGCAGCTAGACTAGAGGGTTTACTTCAAAGCGTTCATCAGATACTGATGGAGCTGTATCAAAGAGAAGGCCACTTATAGTAATAGGAGTTCTAACAAGATTTGGACGTAAGAAGAACAGAGATGCAATACGGAAGGCATGGATGGGAAGTGGTATGAACTTTTTGACTTTCTGTCAGCTCATTCGTTCATGTGTTCTCTATTTGGTGAGATTTTATTTCCTTGAGTGGATTGGTGTGTAAGGCATTTAATTCTTGTTGGAAGGACAAAAAGGTTGGCATATAGAAGAATCAATCTCTTTCAGTTTTAAAAGGAAAGTGGAGAAATGGAGATCATTGTGTTTTCTGCTTGAATGCTTGTTTCTGTAATCAGTCCCACGTGTAGCTAATGTCTTAAGTATAACCGTATAAGGGCACAAATTAGACATATGCATATTCTTTTGAAAATATATATGCCAACGGGGTTGGTTGAGTTGGCAAGGTTTGAATTCTTTGCTATAAAGCTTAAGTTCAAGTCCTACTGCCAGCAGTCCCCCTTGGTGGGCGATCTATAAAACCACTTTGAGACCTGATCTGCTTGGCCCTAGAATAAGGAAGCCACCCCTCCCCCTAAACTTTTTTGTACCAAAAAAGAGTGAAACATGTATGTTGTCTAATTAATAAAAAAAAAAATGAAACATGTACGCTGTCTAATTAATCTTGCATTTATACTGAGAGACAGTGAGATTGATGTGAGAATGACTTGATATTTTTTTGTTGGGGGATGAAAACCTGAATGTTTATTTTACAGGTGCAACTTTGAAGAAAATGGAGAATGAAAAAGGCATAGTTTCAAGATTTGTCGTTGGAAGAAGGTATAAATTCCACTTTCAATTTTTTTATCTTCTTTTTCTAGGGATCCTTGCAAAATTATCAAGATGGTAAGCTAGAACTCATTCTTAAGTTGCATATTTTTGCAGTGCAAACCATGGGGACAGTTTGGACAGGAGTATTGATGATGAAAATAGGCAAACAAATGACTTCATCATTCTTGTAAGTTAATGGAACACTCCTTATCCGACTATTGATTTGAGAAGTCAGTTGAAAACAAATGACATCTTGTTTCAAAATGTTGGTTATGAATTCAACTATATGATCATTTCTATAATTTCATTAACAGGACCAAGTGGAGGCACCTGGGGAGCTTCCAAAGAAGACCAAAATGTTTTTTGCTCTTGCTGCAGACAGATGGGATGCTGAGTTTTATGCAAAAGTCAATGATGATGTTTATATAACTATCGGTTAGTATCACAATAGATGGATAACCTAAGATTTTTCTTGACCCCCTCCATCAACTATGTGCATCAATATGAAGTTGAAAGAATCCTATACAGAGTTGTCAAAGTTATAGCACTTCGTTTATGTTATCAAATTGTTTCACTTGGTTACTTGATTTAGAAAACAACTTAGCTAAATCTTTGTGAGGTCAAATTCACAATGATGATTCTCTGAGATGACCCTATACAGTAGATGAAAACCATTTTCTAAGATCATAAGCTGTTCTAAGTGGCAAATACCACAAAATCAACATACTAGAGATTTTGCTTTTAAATATATTGATTGCAGATGTTAGTAAAAAGTGAGAAAGCTGTTGAACAGTGTAACTATGGGCTCACTGTATGAATATCTGTCAATTTATTAGGTGCACTCTTTGTGTTATTCTAATGTTCTGCTATCATCTTCAAAGGTGAACAAGGTTTCGGTTACAAGATTTGTTTCATTATTGTGGTATCCTAATCTTGCCATGCCTTCACAACATATGAACTTGACGTTTTCCAGATGCCTTGGGAGCTACACTTACATTTCATCTAGACAAACCTCGTGTTTATATTGGCTGTATGAAATCAGGCGAAGTTTTTTCTGAACCGTGAGTTTGGCTTAGATATTGGATTTTGGATTTACAGTTTAGGATATATGAGTTTGATATTTACTTGAATAACCTTTATTTCTTCAGTTCTTCTCATGCTTGCGAATCTGGATATTGGCAGGAACCATAAATGGTATGAACCAGAATGGTGGAAGTTTGGTGATAAAAAATCGTAAGTTTTGCTGCCACTGATTTCATCTTCTAGGACAATTAGAGGAAAGCATCCGTGACTAATCTAATTTATGCTTTTTACTGATATACGGTTGATAAAATCTCATGGACCATTATCTTTTAATAGTATTTAGTTGTTTGCTTTTCTTAATTTGAGTGCCGAAACCTTCATTTGTTGAAATGAGGTTCAAATCTACAGCTGTCTTATTTATGGACACAAAAACTTGGAATATGTTTCTAATACTGGTTGTTTACTTATGTTGATATTTGTTTTCCTAGTACGGACCACTTTTAAAATATTTTTGGGTGTTCAACAGATACTTTCGCCACGCTTCAGGTGAAATGTATGTCATATCAGGAGCTTTGGCTAAATTTATTTCAATAAATAGGTCAAGTCCTTTTCTCTTTGGTGCTACCATTTCATAAGTTATGCCATTATAAATCAAGAAGTTGATCCTAATTTGTGTACTGCAGATCTCTTATGCGCACCTATGCCCATGATGATGTCAGTGCTGGATCCTGGTTTATAGGACTTGATGTCAAACACGTAGATGAAGGGAAGTTTTGCTGCTCGTCTTGGTCAACAGGTCTGTCTGTCTGTCTGTCTCTCTCTCTCTCTCTCTCTCTCTCTCTCTCTCTCTCTCTCTCTCTCTCTCACACACACACACACACACGCACACACGCACACCCCCACCCACCCACCGAGCACCTCGCTTTCTTTCTTAAATAGACTGTTTAAATCATACATTTGATGGTATGTAATGTATTAATGTGGATACTAATATCCAAATTTTACTGCAAAGAACAAGTAAAAAAAAGAAGTATTATATTTTAACATTTCAGCTATAATGTCCTGTATACGTTATTAATGAACGGTTTAAGGTATAGACATCCCAAAATGAGAATGTTCTTCCAGATAGATTGATTTGGCTCTTTCTTGGGTAACTAACATGTTTCTTTTTGTTTCCTCTGGCTGTGGTTTCAGGATCTATTTGTTCTGGAGTTTGAATTTATTTACTGATACTGGAAAGTAAATATAAACCTGATGCAATGTGATAGGATGTATTTTATTTCCGAACAGTCAGTCTGCTCAATATGAATTTGATACAGAAAGAATTGCGTCTCAAATTTTGATAGGGCTTCTTGCTTGGGCAATAGAAGTTGTCTTGACCTCCATTGGAGAACCCTTTAGAGCAGAGTTTGAAAATGACACAGTGAAAGGCTCATAGAGTTAATAATAGTAGTTTAAGAGGGTTAAATGATTCCTTCTTCCATTTATTTCATCTTTAGACTTCTAAAATGTACAAGTTAATTCATTTATTAAAAGAAGACGTGTGATTTATTCTTAAGTTGATATCATTTGGATTAACCAAATTCTCACATCTTTCTTTCACATGTCCTGCGCTTGAAATTTAACCATCCAAAATTATATTTGGAGACGGGCCAGTAGACAGTAACTTATAAAAGTATCTGATTCTCCAGAACAATGATATGGAGTAACACCACATCCATGCATAAGATTAACACCAAAGAGGAAACAGTGATAATAATAATTTTTTCTTTTATTAGAGGGGACAAAATATCATAGAATGAATATTTGTACAATCTGTTTCAAAGCAGAGAAAAACACACAAAAAATAATGGTATCACATAATCACTCCAGTTTTCACTCACATAAAAACTATTTAAGTTTGTATAATCCTCATGATGAGCTGTTAAGGAAATGTGCCAATGCCTTGTCTGTATCATTGTCATACATGATTAAGGCTTCAGCAACATTGTTTGATGAGAATCCCATTTCTCGCAGTAGGTTGAAACCATTGACAAATTCCCGAACCTAAGGATGGAAAGAAACAAAATAAATAAATAGCAAAAGACATTCTTTAATTAGCTTTTTGAAAATCAAAGACCAAATGCCAACTGCAGATCTGGAAGAATTGATGAAACTTAATGAAACTACTCAAGCTAAACGTCAAGCACTGGGACAATTTTCCCTCATAACAAGTCTTGCTTGTTTCTGTGCATCAATGACACAAAATTCAGGAAACTAACTCCTCTCATCAAAACCAGTCACTTTCCTAGAACATTACATTACTGAGCCCAAAAAGAGTAACTAAATAACTGGAAGGAATTCTAGCATGCAACTAAACCAAAATTAATTTCTAGTCTCTGTTAATCAAAGAAATGCAGGTAGACAGGAGCCTCAATCTTAAGCATAAAACATATGTACTAGAAGACGTTGCGGGGGTGGTGGGCAATCAAATCCAACCTACAATTACAAATGATTACATCACAAGGAATGCTTCGAAGTATATCCAACCAAGTTCTATGTTAGGACTACAATTAATCCATGCAAAAGGTTTTCAAGTAAAATCATCAGGTGTTCCAACTACATGGGTGCAGTAACAAAAGTTATTACACAACAATTAACATACCTTGGTCGGATTGTCTCCATAATTTGCAACTGCAACCGTAACAGCGTCTCGGCTGAGCCCAGAAGCAATGTATTTGCTCACCACAGGATCGGAATTTGAACCCTGAACATTTAAATATATATTTTTTTCTTTTAACGACAAACCTTTAAAAGCCCAACAAAATATGGACTAATTTCGTTAAAACAAAATCATACTCCAAGTCATCACAGATAAACCATCGTACAGACAAGTTACAAGGTTAATGAAAGATTTAAAAGTAAGTCTAAATCTCTATCCGAATTAAGAATAAACGTACCGATGAAGAAGTTGATTCGATAGGTTTCGAAGGAAGGTTTTCCAAGCCAAGCCTGCTCCAATTCATGCTTTCCTTGTCTGCTTCAGCCAAGATTTTCCTCTCAAACTCGAAATCAAACTGGAAATTGCTTCGAGGAATATCCCCAACTTGCGGCGACAACATAGGCTGCAAAAACAAGAGATCAATGTATAGGATAGCTCTAACAGCGTAACCTATTTCTATGTTAAAACCCAAAAAGAAGCGACTGAGATCGCTTACCGGAGGAGTAATCCGATATTCAGGTTTCAAAGCAACCCTAATTCCCAAGCCAGCTGCCATAAATAAAATGAAAATAAATAAATTCGAATTTATCAAATTTAAAAATCAATAATAGTATAGAAACTATTTTTCTTAGGGGAGAGAGTTTACAGGAGGAGGAAGGAGAAGAGGTCTGGCGGAAAACGGAGGTGTGCGGTGCGGGAGGGACTACGGTGTGAGCGGGTTGACCGATCTTTGGGTACAATGAAGGTCCGTACATCGGATGGCTAGATGGCATGGATGATGATGATGATGAAATGGGTTGTTGCCGGTACGTCGGGATTTGGGCGTTGTATGGTGGACCTGTTCTGCTCCTGAAATCGTAATCCATTTGCGAAGTTGGTTAGAGGTTGAGGTAAGTCGCAAGGGAGGGGAATATCGGGAGGGAAGGAAAAGCAGTCCTGAGATGGAATTAGAAAAAATCAAAGTCTTCTTTTCGGAGTTTTCACGTTTGCTCGGAAGATCTGACTATTGGGTACACGCGGTCGTGGGAAAAAATTATAAAAAAGGATTAATATTAAAAATATTTAATATCTTATTTTAATTTAAAAATTTTTAATAAAATATTTGAATTATAAATTTATTAATTAATATAATATTTTAAAAATTATTTATTCATCACATATTATTTAAAATTAATTATATTAAAAATAAATATTATATTAATTAATATATTCATAATTTAAATATCACATTAAAATTATTTAAAATTTAAATATTATATTAAATACTTTATTAATAATTTAAAAATTATTCATTGTATTAACCTATTAAAAACAAAAATTGTACTACCGACAATATTTGTGTGTGAAAAGTATTAAACAAATATGGACATACTGATCATATTATATAAAATATTATATTTATATTATATTTTATATAAAATTTACGTGTTATAATTTGTATTGATAAAAAAATATAAAATATAATTTTTTAATTTTATTAAATTTATTTATAATTTTTTTAAAATTATAAGTCATGTTATCTCTATACATTTTATTTATATCATTTTTTTATTTTATTATCATGTTTTAAATTGTCATATCTACACAAATATAATTTTGTGTGCTGTAAAAGTGGATTACATTTTCTTTTCCTAAAGTCATAGTATTAGTTTTATAAAAAGTTAAAACATTTTTATAAAATAAAACTAAATAACATCATTACTCCTTAAAATTTGAAGGACATACACGAACTTACCAACTGACATCAACTTACACTTAATATCAAAATTATTGTTCAAATTGAATGATCAAAACATTATATGTTTATAAGTTTGAAAATCAACAAATGATATTTGAAAATATATAAACCAAAATTATATGTGATCTAAAATATAAAGACCGTAAATGTTATTTACTCTAAATAAAATATTACTCCGCTCTATTAACGGGGTGGGAGACTGCATACGGCAGGCCTCTTCTTAGCAATCAAAACCTGCTGAATTGGGAGACATTTGAATCACAATTCATCCATACATTAAGACAGTTTTTTAGCTTCTTTTCATGTAACAATATTGGCAGGTATGTACGCAGAGCCATTGATACATGGCCACCACAAATTTGAATAATATAAACTGAAGAGCATGAACTAACTATGAATGTAGGATATAAGTCATTCTAACACAACATAAGGTAGTATAGAGAGTTGCACAACGAGTCACAAGTCGAATATATGGTCATTTCCAAACAAGGCAGCATTGAACTGTCTGGTGTTCGAGTCAACCCCATCCAGAGCAGAACCTAACCAATCAAGCCACTGTGTTGGGCTTGGATTTTCACTTCCCTCTACCCATTCTGAGGTCATATCAATATCGCCAAACTGATTGAGGTCAGCTTCCATGGACCTTGTTCTCATCTGTCTTGCCAACCTGAGATTGTAGTTAATATACGCAAGATCATTCAATGTTTCCTTGTCAATCTTATTCCTCTTTTCAGAGTGAATCTGTTGAAACGTGCTCCAATGCCTCTCAAAAGTAAAAGTGCTGCAAACTTGACTAAGAATTCTAATAGCAACCTGTTGTAACACAGGTGCTGAGTCCCCAAATTGCTCCCACAAGAGCCCTAGAAGAGATAAATGTAGACACAGTAATAAACTAGTGTCTCTTATGCAAATAATCCCCGAAGAATAACAGCTACTATTTCATGGGATAGAATGATGTATTTCAATAAGTGAACTGCCTCAATTTCCTAGGAAAGGAGGCAAATTTAAAGGGCAAAGAAAAAGCAAAAGGCAAGGGGCTGCTCATGCACACATAGATGCCCAAAAAGGCAAGCAGTTGCCTGATAGAAAACTGTATACATACCCAGAGAAACTGTATCCCGGGCCTCCATTGCTAGATTACAAGCGAACATCCCCTTTGCCCTTGTAAAACTAAAAATTTGATTGGTGATGTCACGCCGTAACTCAGGTGTGGGAAGTGGTTTCTCCAGAACCTTGAAGAAGTCTTCTTTTATAGATCCAAGAAATTTTATTTCCGGATTATACTGGATACTCGGATTTAAAAATGCCCCAGCTGAATGTAAAGGTAAATGAAGTTGGTCCCTCCACTTTCTCTCAACTATGTCCAAAAATGTCGTGCACTTACTTTCATCCATTATATAGCATGTCCTTATTGATTCCTTGGCTCTGGTCATTAGTTCATATATAGAACCAACAGTAGGTTTCCCTCCAGATACTTCCCTCAACACTTTCAGAAAAGGCTCAGATATGGCCACACATTCTCCTACTGCCCTCCAAAAGTCATTATCCTCCACAGTGATGATGCAAGATATCCTCTGTGGTTTATTTGCATATGAGTTAGTAGAAACTTCAGGGCTATTGAACATATGCTTCAATCTTGATCTCTGTTTCAAGATTGATTGCAATGATAGAAAGCTGGATACAAACTTTGTTATCCCGGTTCTTATGAGCTCCTGTCCTCCAGTGAACTTCTTCATTAAATCAAGTATTGATGCATTGTTGTATGAAACTTAGATAACGTTTGTGCTTGTAAGATACATCTGTTCACGCAATCTACCTTGGAAAATTCTTCCAAGATCAGATTCAAACATTGAGAAGCACAAGGAGACACAAAAATGGTTCCATAATTCTGCAAAATATGGCTTGAAATACCAGTATAGTTGAAACCACTATCCATGATAATTTGCATAACAGTTTCCGGGCCAAAATCTTGAATAACAGAATCAAATAAATCAGCAAGGCACTTTGTGTTCTTAAAATATGAGGCATCTACAGACTTGTGGAAAAAGGCCCTCGAGGGCAATGAAATTAAGAAGTTGATTAAAGCTCTAGATTTATTGTCAGTCCATGTCTGCAATGATGGTACAACCAGTAGTAGCCCATTCTTTCTCAGTATGTTTTGATTGCAAACGCACTTCAGATATGATCCTTTCCAACCCCATCATCTTCAAGGTTTCCACAAATGAACCTGTAAATCCAGGACCATATTTTCCAACTGCATCAATCAATGCTTGATAGGGCGAAGAACAAGCCACACTAAAGTCCAACGTATTCTCAAAAAAGAACAAAGCAATGCTTCTCTCCACATTTTCTTGGTTGCTCAATGTGGAAGGAGCAATTGGTGAGACGGTAGGGAAAACTTTTGCCACAGGAGATGATGCCTCTAAAGTACTAATTTTACTACTAGTAGATATATATATCTCCAGGAGACCTAGCTTCAGCTGTCTTCTTCTTCACACTAGATGTTTCTTTAATCTCCTCTTTGTACGAGATAATAGTTCTAACCCTATCAGTAACATCATTTGTAACTTTAGTACAAGGGTTGACATAGATGATAACCTACTAATCCCACTCCCACCATTCAAAATTCTAAGGCAGAATTTGCATCTAACTTTACTTCCATCTAATTTTTCAGCATATTCCCAACACACATCTTTTTCCCGAACCACTGCCAATCAAGTGTACACAATCATCATTTACTCTGTCATTTATGACTATGCAATCAAACTATAATTGACAATTGAAGCAGATTATTTCATTCAAACAAGCAAATGCAAATGCAAATGTAAATTATATACATATATATATATATATATATAGAAAATTTGGACTTACTGATGATGGTGGGAAACGACTTCCAAATTTTCCAATTCAACCTACAAAAAGAAAGCAAATTCAAAAGAAAAATCACGTTAAGTAGCTCATCAAACATCAGATAGTCAAATTTTCAAATAAAGCAAATTTGATGTTTTCATGTTTTTCAACATTGTAGTTTAGTTCAGAGCTCCATGCTCAAATCTTCAACATTTTTGTTGTTGGGAATATTGACTCAAATCCCATAAGAGATTTGTTAAAGATTTGTTTGAGATTTGTCAGATATTGCTTGATGGACAAGAAGACTTGCAAAAAAAAAAATTCCAAGAGAAAGAGGATTCTTAATAGGTAAGTTTGACTTGCAAGAGAAGAATTCTAAAAGGAAATGGATTCTTAATAGGCAAGTTTGACTTACAGGAGAAGAATTCTAAGAGGAGAGGGATTCTTAATGGGCAAGTTTGTATGGTTATAAATAGGTGAAGTCTCTACAGGGTTAGGTATGAGAAAAAGATGTAAGAGAGTTGTAGGGTTTTGTGGGATAGACACCCCATAGGAGTATTGGGGCTCTACGTCTTATGGGTGTATATGTTTGTTTGTGAGTGGACTAAAAGAGATTGAGAGGGTCCACATAGGTATGATGTATGAGAGTATATGGGTATGTGTTTGGTTATGTTGAAAGGATGCACAAGGGTTTGGGTTTGTGTTTGTTTGGGTTGAGAATACTCCATAGGACTAGAGGAGATTGAGAGTGTCTTATGAGTATTGATTGTTGAGTGAGGTTGATGATTTGATGTATGTTTGTAATTCTCTACAACTAGTGGATCTTGTTTCTCATCCGTGGATGTAGATCAGTTGGACCGAACCACGTTAAATTATTGTTTCTTGTGTGTTTGATTTATTGTTTGATTTCGCTTCCGTTGATGTGATTGGATTGAAGGCTTTTAGCCCAACATTTGTTTCGTTGAAGAATCATTTCAGTGAAATTTTCAAAAACAAACTTTCTCGCAAAATCTTTTTCCGCCGAAACAGAGAAAACCGCCACTGGAAAACTTTACACTTCAAAATTCGAAATTTCCTCCTCTCGTTTACGTCCATTTTCTCAGCAACGAAACACAGCATCATTTTGTTTTAAAAAATCAAAATCCAGCTCCAACATTAGAAGCTTTTTTGGAATATTAAAAAAGCGATGAAGTATTTTGTTTATTTTAAAATGTAATAAGAAAAGCGAAAATTATATGAAGTCGGAAATAAACAAAAAAGGAATGAGAAATTAGCGAGAGATTCAAGAAGCTCACAAACAGGAGAGAAAGAGATTAGTCTTATCGACGGAGAGATAAACGGAGATTGCAGATCTGGAAGTTTTATCATTTATCGCGATATTTGGGAGTTTTGGGTTTTTGTTTCTCCAATCTTATCTCGATGCTTCTTTTGGAATTTGGAGTTTTATTAGAGTCTTAAATCTTAATCTTATCTTCTCTAATTTCTTCTCCTTTTTTTTCTTTCTTTTGGCGAGATATCGCGGATTGTTTTCTGATTTTGAAAAAATCAAATGTTAAATTTAGAAGGTCTAATAGACGATGTCGTTTCTTCTCTTATGCTAGATGAATAACCAAATATATCAACGCTGGAAGCCACTCTTTATCGGAGCCACATTTCGATAGTGGGTCCTGTCCTGTGCCCACCACTAGAATGTTCATTTCATTATTTCAATTATTAAATTTAAATTTAATTTGGTGAATAATTTTTAAATTATAATAAAATGTTAATATAATATTTTAATTTAAAAAATTTTTAATATGATTTTTAAATTATAAATTTATTAATTAATATAAATTTTATTTTTTAATGTAATTAATTTTAAATGATGAAATATAACAAATAATAATTTTCTAAATATTATATTAATTAATAAATTTATAATTTAAGTTTTATATTAAAAATTTGTAAAATTTAAATACCATATTAAATATTTTATTATTGTTTAAAAATTATTCAAAATATTAATTCTTAAATTAATTAATTTTAAATTGAATTAATTATTTTTTATTAAATAAATTAAATTTATTAATTTTAAAATTTAATAATTCAAATTTAATTTAATTAATTATATTAAAATTTGAATTTATTAAAGAATAAATATATTTAAATTATAATACATTTTTCATTTTTTATTTTTCATATTTAAAATAAATTAAATAAAATAATTTAATAAAATATTCAAATATCAAAATTTTAAATTAAAAATTTTAAACATATAAAATAAAATAATCTATTTTATATACTTTTTATTTTTATTTTTAAGTATTCTATATTTAGATTAAAATCAAGTTAAATATATTCAATCAATTAATATAATTAAAACCAAAATATGATACTTAAATGTCTTATCTATCGATAACTCGGCCTAAAATAATTTATTTACTTAAATTTTTGAACTCATCAAGCGTTTTTTGACGAAAACTTTAATCAATTTATTCCAATCGATACATTTATGGAATTATGGTATTGAAAATTACTAAGTGACACTCAACAAGACAAGACAAGACAATATCTGAAACATGCAGTTTCATCCAAAAATTAAAAAGAAAGAGTGCCGTCTAATGTGAAAAGAAGAATGTTCAAATAAAATAAGCATCGATAAAATTCATGAAGACATGCGTGTAGGTAAGATATAATATGATTTCACATTTTTCCAAAAAATAATAATGTTAATATCCATGAACTGATCTAAATCATATTATCTCATATTGTATTATTGTAATGATTTTGGAGTCATCGATGAATTTAAAAATAAAAAATAAATAAAACAAAAAATATATAATAGCTATTAATATTTTTTTGATTAGGTACGATTGATCATCAATTAAAGTATATCTTCTTAATGAAATATTAAATTAATTAAAATTTATTAAAAAAATAATTTTAAGATCTGTGAAATAATCTGGGTCCAGGAATTAGTTAGGCGTAGAGAATGATTAGCATCCTCACAGTATCCGTTTAAAACGGTACTAATTAACTACATGTTATCTATTGATTTTGATAAAAACAAGCTTATTTCGGTGTTTAAAAAATAATTTCTTTGATTTTTTTATTTATCGAAGTTTTTTAGTTTTTATTATTATTTATTATTTTTTTATTATCCTTTTTGTGTTATTTGATCTTATTCGAGAAAAATAAATTAAAACTTTTTATTAAAATAATTCTTAAAATGTTTCAATACGTTATTAACATTGAATGAACTTTTTCTTACTTAGAAATTTTTTAGGCATCGCTTCTCAGAATATTTTAAAATTTTATATTCAGAGACTCAGATTTACTTTTCGTAAAAAAAAATCATGTATGCAATGCAAATGATAATATATTAATACACATATTTTATTTTGTTTTTAGAAACTTTATTTGTTATTGAATTATTATTTAAATTTTTGAACAAAAGATAAATTTTTATTATATTGAAAATTTTTTATAAATACTTTAATTTATTGGTAATATTTTTAAAAAAATCTTCTCATTTAGGAATTTCATAAAGTATCACTATTCGAAATACTTTTGGAATCCCATCATCGAATAAAATTTTATTTTTCTTTATTTTTATTTTATCATTTTACTTTTAACAAATTAGTTAATTTTCATTTAATTTTTTGAAAAAAAGAGAAACTTTTATCATATTGAAGATTTTTTATAAATACTCCAATATACTGGTAATATTTTTTAAAAAATTCTTATTTAGGGATTTCGTAAAACATCACTACTCGAAATACTTTTAGAATCATGTCATCAGATAAAATTTTTTTTCTCATTTTTATTTTATCACTTTTATTTTTAACAAATTAGTTAATTTTCATTTACTATTTTATAGGGAAAAAATTTTTTTGTTGTATTGAAAACTCTTTAAAAATATTTCAATACACTGGGAGTATCTTTAAAAAATATTCTCACATAGAAATTTCATAAGTATCACTATTCGAAATACCTTTAATCTCATCATCGGATAAAAATTTCATTCTCTTACATTTTTTATTATTTTATAAGGTTTATTTTAAAATTAACAAAATTATCAAAAATTTAACTATATACTCATTATTTATTTATTTTATTTATTAATTATTATTATAAAAACAACAAAAATTTATTCTAACAAATTTAAAATTTTATCATGCATAAATATTAATAATAAAACTCAAAATAACAAAAAAAATTAAAAAAAAATTAAAAAAAAATTGAACTAGATCAATCAACGATTTGATCAACGTCAGGTGATTCAGCAATTCGATTGGACCAGTGGTCTAACAATGATTCATTCGAACCGTCTGGTTTTAAGGTAGAGGTAGGTCATAGGTCAGTTGTGCGGATCTCAATTGGGTTAGAGGCATTTCCTTAAACGATATTGTTTTGACTTTAGGCAGTTTATATATAAACCTAAATTTTTTTTCAGTTCATTTCAAACTTTTTTCATAAAAAAAAGCTTCATGAAAACTATTTCCCTTTTTCTCGAACAAACCCAGGAGTCGATAGCCATTTGCTGTGATAGCCATCGCGTTTCTCGTTACCGACGATCATCGGTCATCAATATGTCAATTGTCGAAAAAGCCCAAAACTCACCCACAAACTCCTCTTATCTTCCTATTTTCAGGTTTAGCCTTCCTTTCACCAAAAAGAGTCCCAAACGACTTAGATCAGCTTTCAAAGTTTCAACCAAACTTTTTTTTTTTGCTTTTTGGCTTGTGCTTTTTTTTTTTAATGTTTTTGTAATTTTCTTGATGGCATTGGGTTCACCATCCCCAAGGGATTGCTTAATTTTTTTGGGCTTGGTTTTTGGTTTTTTTTTTATGGTTTTTCTGGTGGGGTATTTAGGCTTTTTTTTTTTTACAGTAGGTTTTTGGTTTAACAAGGTCTTCCTTTTTTCTTTTTTGGTTTAGTGTTTATTTTTTTTTTGGCAAAGTTTTTTTTTACTTTTTCTCCTAGGTCCCTTTGGTTCTTCCTTCCTAGTAGGCTTTATAAAGTCGGCTTAGGGCATAGGTGGTGGTTGGTGGTGAACAGGTGGTTAGGTGGGTAAGGTATGGTGCTCTAGAGGCACTAACGGTTCTGGGGAGTTGGTGTTATAGGTGCTTGGTCATGGAGTGGGTGGTGCCAGGGCATGGTGTCTAGGGGCACAAGAGGTGCATAAGGCCTTGCAAGGGTTGGTAATGCCATGCACGACACCCAACACCAGTCCCATACCCCTTTTTTGTATTTATTGGTACTTTTTGTTTAATTGATAAATTAATATTATTATCTAGTTAATATTATAAAACTAAATAAATATCAAAATAACAGAAAAAAATGAAACAAAAAAGTAGGCTTAAGCCTAAAAAAGAAATCAAGTTTCGACCTGTGAACTCGATAAAATCTAAGAGTTTAAATCAAAACTCGAATAATTTAGTGTCTACAGCTGCCTCTCTTTATGCATTGCTGAGAATCAAGAATAGGACAAAGATAAAGACAAAGACAATAATTTTATTCGAAGTCAAAAGGTTTTGTTTTTATTTTTTTATTTGATCTAAACAAATCAAAAGCTCCTTTAATTAAAGACTGGAGATCTTTAAAGATCAAATCAAAATGCTCTTTTTTCTTGAGGCTTGATAACTTTTGAAAACTTAAAATGGCTCATCTAGGTAGTGGCTTAACAACTTAAAAAAAATTTCATCTTGAAAAAGGCTCATCTATGTAGAGGCTCAATAACTTTAAAATTTTCATCTGGATAAGGCTCCTTTTGGTTGAGGCTCAACAACTTTAAAAAATTCTCATCTTGAAAAAAAAAAGTTCCTCTCAGTAGAGGCTTAACAACTTAAAAATTCTCATATGAAAAAAGGCTCATCTTGGTAAAGGCTTAACAACTTTAAAAAAAAAATCTCAGCTTAAAAAAAGGCTCTTCTAGGTAGAGGCTCAATAACTTAAAAAACCTCATCTTGAAAATGCTCCTCTTGAAAAATGCTCAACAACTTTAAAAAAATATCATTTTGAAAAAAAAAAGCTCCTCTAGGTAGAACCTCAACAACTTTAAAAATTTTTACCTGAAAAAGACTCATTTTAATAGAGGCTTAACAACTTTAAAATTCTCAATTTTGAACAAGTAAATTTCTCTCTTTTGAACTCTTTTGTTTGATTATTATCCTTACTTAAAGACTAAAATTTTGTTTTTCATTAGGGAATGAAAGATCTTTGTCCTTGTTATAACATTTCATGGATGCATGTATTGAATGCTCTAGATATAATGCATATAATGTGATCAAAATTATTCGTTTCCAATTGTGGTAAAATGGTTCTCAAAATTTCTCATTTTTTGCTTATTTTATCAAAATTCCCAACAATCGTCATATGACCAATCTGTTCTTAACGTTTGACTATTGTATTTTTTTTCAACATTATTTTTTTTAGAAATATGCAACATCAATATCTTGTCATGCTTTTCTCATCCTTTTTTATCTATCTTTATCAACTTTTAAAAAAGGTAATGCTAAGATCTTCATTTTTTTCATCATTTTAAGTTTAAGATTAATAAAATACAATTACACATTTTTCTTATTCATTTGTAAAGTGAACAAAGATATCAAATGAGATGAAAAAATAGATAAGCGTTATTTTTTAAATAAAGAAAGTATACTTCATTAGACTGAAAATAAGTGCATATCAATAAAAGTGCTTGGGTTAAAAAAAAGGTACCCAAACAATGATTACAAGATAGTCATGAACCAAATATTCCTAGATTTTTTTTTAAAAATTGAATCAAATGACTTATTTGATTCTTCAGTGTTCGTCTACACTTGTCCCTATGTTATAAGGTTATCTTTTGATGATGTTTTTCCTTCACATTTAAGCCGTTTTTTTCAGGTTTTCAATTTACATATGTCATTTTTTAAAACTTTTTTTTAAAGTAAAATATTTTTTATAGCATCTGAATTTATTGGAGTGGGTAAATTATTTTCATCTATTTTTACCAAAATCAATACCCCATCAAAAAAGGCCTTTTTCATCACATACGGGCCCTCTAATTTGGTGTCCATTTTTTTTTTATTATCATGTTAATTCAGAAGGATCATTTTCAACACTAAGTCTTCTTCTCTAAAACGATGAGGATGAATCTTTTCATCATGTGTTTTATCATCTTCTTCTGATATAATTGACTATGAAAAAGCACTGTAAGTCTCTTTTTTTCAATGAAGTTCAACTACTCGTAGCGATTTCAAACATATTCTACTTCCTCTAACTCTACTTCTGTTAGGACTCTCAACAAAAGAATTTTCACTTCAACTAACAACATAGCTTCCATTCCATAAACCAAAAAGAATAGGGTGACCCCAATAGATGTTCAGACTGATGTTCTATAAGCATACAAGGCTAAAGGTAACTTTTCATACCAATATTTGTAAGTATCAGTCATTTTTTTAAGATTCTTTTGATATTCTTGTTTATAGCTTCTACTATCCCATTTATTTTTGAACGATACAGTACGAAATTATGACAATAGATCTTGAACTACGTGCACATTTCATTCATTATTTTGTTGTTTAAGTTTTTGGCATTATAAAAAGTAATTATTTTTGAAAGCTCATATCTGCATATTATCTCTTTTTTATGAACTTGTATGCCATGGATTAGGTCACGCTAGCATATGATATAGCTTTTACCCATTTCGTGAAGTAATCAATCATCACAAAGATGAATCTATGTCCATTCGAAGCTTTGGGAGTGATGGGACTAATGACATCCATGCCCCACATAAAGAACAGCCATAAAAGAGCCAAAATGTGCAATGCTGAAGGTAGAGGGTGAATCTTGTCAACATAAATCTAACACTAATGGCATCTTCTGGTATAATCAATACAATCACCATTTATTGTCAACCAATAATAACCAGCTCTTATGATTTGTTTGGCCATTATATGACCATTTGCATGTGTGCTATAAATTTTATCATGTATTTATTCAATAATCTTTTTTACTTTAATTGCACTCACACATCTTAAAAGTATTCGATCTTAACTCTTTTTATAGAATACATCTCCATCAAAGAAGAAATTCATAATCAATCTTCTAATAGTCTTTTTATCATTTTTATTGCATGTTTTGGGTATTACTGATTTTTGATGTATTACATAATGTCATGATACCATGGCTTCTCATTAACTTTTTTTTCGATACCTGAGCATGTTTTGGTATATTCTTCATGTCTAGTTTAATGGGTTAGATCTCAGTATTTGTATCTATTTTGATCATTGTAACTAGAGTAGCTAATACATTGATAATTTAGTTTTCCTCTCTAGACAGATGTTCAAACTGAATTTTTTTAAATTATTTGACCAACTCAGAGATGTATTTATGGTACTAGATCAACTTAGAATCTTTTATTTCCCATTCACCTTGTAACTGATAGATAGCCAGGATGAATCTCCAAACCCATCTAGCACTTTGATCTTTTTTTTAATTACTACTTACAGACCTATAACACAGCCTCGTATTTAACCACATTGTTTATGCAATTAAAATTCTATCTAGCCATGATAGGATAATAGTATCCATTGGGAGATATTAAAATTGCTCCAATACTATAACCCAAAGCATTAGTAGCTCCATCAAAATACATTCTCCAAGATTTCTCAATAGGTTCATTTTCTTCAATGACTATCACATCTTCATCAAGAAAATTCATTTTCATTGGCTCATAATCTTCGGCTGCATGATTGGTGAGGAACTCGACTATTGTATTCTCTTTAATAGCCTTCGGAGTCACACAAACAATATTATATTCTGAAAGTATAACTTGCCACCGCGTTATTTTTTCTATCAATGAAGGCTTTTTGAAGATATACTTAATAGGATCCAACTTTGCTATGAGCCAAGTAGTATGATAACTTTTTCTTATTTTTATTTTATCACTTTATTTTTAACAAATTATTTAATTTTCATTTACTATTTTTTAGTAAAAAAAGAAAATTTTTTATTATATTGAAAACTTTTTAAAAATACTCCAATACACTGGTAATATTTTTTAAAAAAATTTTCATCTAGAGATTTCATAGGTATTACTACTCGGAGTATCTTTAAATCTTATCGTCGGATAAAAATTTTCTTCTCTTACATTTTTTATTATTTATTATTATTATTTTGTAAGGTTTATTTTAAAATTAACAAAATTATCAAAAATTTTAACTATATACTCATTATTTATTTTTATTTATTTATTAATTATTATTATAAAAACAACAAAAATTTATTCTAACAAATTTAAAATTTTATCATGCATAAATATTAATAATAAAACTCAAAGTAATAAAAATAATATATAAAAAAAATAATTCAAAAAAATTAAAAAATACCTGAAACAGATTGATTAATGATCCAGTCAACATCAGGCGGTTCAACGGTTATGTTGGACTTATGGTTCAATAATTGTTCAATCGAACTAGTCCGAGTTTGGGGCAAAGGTGATTCGTGAGTCAGTTGCACAAATCCCCAATCTAGTCAGGATTGGCACGTGAATCCTTAAGCCTAAAAACAACGTCGTTTTAGCCCTTCCTCAAATAGCATCATTTTGGCTTTAGGCAATTTATATATAAACTCAAATTTTTTTTAGTTCATTTCAACCATTCTTCACAAAAAAAAAACCTCTAGAGATCTATTTCCCTTTTTCTCAAATAGACCTAGGAGTCGGTAGCTGTCTGTCGCGATGGCTGCCGTGTTCTTTGTTATCAACAATAGTCGAAGAAGCTCAAAACTCACCAACAAACTCCGTTCACTTCCCTCTTTTCAAATCTAGCCATCATTTTCACAAAAAAGAATCCTAAATAGCTTAGATTGACCTTTTTCGGCTAAATTTTTTTTTTTTTTTACTTTCTGGCTTGTGTTTTTTTTAATGTTTTTTTATTTTTCTTGATGGCACTGGGTTCCCCATCCTCAAGGGAATATTTGATTTTTCTTTGCTTGGTTTTTTGTTTTTTTTTTTTTTTTTATGTTTTGACAATGGTTTTTCTATTGAAATATCTTGGTTTATTTTTTTACAGGGTTTTTTTTCGACTTTTCCTCTTAGGTCCTCTTGAGTCCTCTTTTTTAGCCAGGCTTTATAAAGCTAGCTTAGGGAATGTGTGGTGGCTGATGGTGAACAAGTAGTTAGACATGTAAGGTATGGTGCTATAAGGATGCCAGGGGTTATGGGTAGGGGGTGTTATAGGTACTTGGTCAGGGAGTGGGTGGTGCTAGGGCATGGTGTCTTAGGGCACAAGGTTTGCACAGGGCCTTACAAGGGTGGGAGGTGCCAGTGGTGCCGTTCATGACACCCAAGCACCAGCTCTTTACCCTTTGTTTTTATTTTTTATATTTTATATTTTTTGTTTAATTAATAAATTAATATTATTGTCTAATTAATATTATAAAACTAAATAAATATCAAACTAAAATAAAAAAATGAAACAAAAATAGTAAGCTTAGGCCCAGAAAAGAAATCAGGTTTCTACTTGTGAACTCAATAAAAACTTGAGAATTTAAACCAAAATATGGATAAATTTGATATCTATATATATAGATATGAAATATATAAAATATTTTATGTCATAAAGTATTCATATTATATAAAATATTAATAATTTAGATATTCATATTATATTTGATATAAAATTTATGTATCATAAATTTTATAAATATAAAATATATAAAATATATTTTTTATTTTTATTAAATTTATATATAATTTATATTAAAAGTTTTAATTATATCATTTTTATATTTTCAATATCATTCTTTAATCAAATTTGCACGTATAAATCAATTTGACTCTATGATCCTCCTATTTCTTTTTTTTTTTTGTATTTTTACTAAAATTTTTATTTTTTATATTTTAAAAATTATAAAACTCCAAATTATTTTAGCGCAATGATGGTTCGTGGGGTAAGACAAATAAGTTGGATGGGCAACATCACGTGGGGGGGGGGGGGGGGGGGGTAAGGAGTTGGTAGTGGCTACTGCTGTCATCTCAGCTGTGAGATTGGGCTTTGGCGCTCTTAAATTGGTTCCCGCTTTGTTTTAATAATAGCCCACACTACCGAATCCGGAGTCAACGTCTAAATCTAGAGCGTGTCGCTAGCGTCCCTATCTCAAATTACGATAAATTCAAATTTGTTAGGTCACCTTCCATTTTTAATTTCTTAATAAAAGAAATTTAATTTTTTTATTCATGAGGAAGAGTTTGTTAATGTCAAACCGTTTCGTATTTCTATGCATTTATTAATATCTAATACTTAATGGTCACAGTCAACATAATACTATTATAAATGCTTTTCTTTTACCGTAGATTTAGAAAACAACCTTGCCTGCAAAATTTTATGAAATTTCTGTTTTATTACATTTTTTTTAACAAAATAATTTTGTATATTTTTCTTATAACAAAATAAAAATAAAAATAAAATAAAAAATTAATTTAATTAATTTATATAATTATTTTAAAATATATATCTAATAAATTTAAATTTTATTTTAATACCTACAATTCTTTTTATCTTCAAGTAATAAATTTTTTTAAAAAATAAAGTACAAATTTAAATTCTATCTTATCATTTTACAAAAGAATAATAAAATATATTTTTAATTCCTTGATTTAATGGTTAAAAAACTCTTAAGAGACCAAGACTTCGTCGTCCTTTTTCTCATGGGTTATACCCATCATATATAACCAATTATATATTTTATACTATGATTACCAAGAATATTCAAAAATAAAAATACATGGTAAAAGAAATAATATCACCCCCAAATTTTACCTCAAAATTTTTACTTTTTGCTTTTTGTTATTGTATTAGGTTTTTTTTTATTATTTTTATAAACAATAAAAACATTTATCAAATAAAATCTTATAAATAAAAAGAATCATCACGACAACATTGGCAAATGGTCTAATATTTCATTATCTAATCTATAATAACACTGCGCGTGTCAAGACAGCGAGTAGCACTGGGGCATCATATGTTTTTGGTTCATTCGTATTGCCAGAGATGTAATCATAAAGTTTTGTAAATTTCCTTTAGAACGTCATAACACCTTCACCTTATGTCACCTCATCACCGCCCCTCCAATAGTCCAATTAATTCTTCCTCACAGTTATTAATTCCATTTTTTTTCCTTTTAACAATAGTAAATTCTTAATTCAAGTTTCTTTTGATCATCCCAAAAACAGTACCAAATATTCTAAAAGCATTCATCAATGGCAGAAGAAAACACTTGAGAGAGAAATCCATGCATGGACTGCTACGTACAGTACATTACAGTATACTCCACAGCAGCTCCATCTTTTCTACGAGTCTGCAGTTTGGGATAAAAATAGAGGTTGAATTTGTTGGATATCAATTTTTAATAAAATGAAATCGTTACTTGTTTGGAAAATTATAAATTTTTGTTTAGGTTTTTAAAGCTTTCGTTTCGAATCGGTTTTCCCATTCTTTCTTTGTCTCCACATGGCTTTCCTAGTCCTGCGCTATAAAAAAGTGCTACTTATATTAATATGTGGGGAGTTTTTCTTCTCTCAAATGATTATCTAAAGGAGTAGTAGTTTTTTTTTTTGTTTTCTTTTTCTTGCATGTGATGCTGCTCTCTCGAGCAAGAACAGCTCATAAATCTATCATCATCATTATCATTGCCATCATGAACTCGTTTGCTAGCTCCGTAACTCTTGTCTGATTCTTGAAGAATGTGCCTGATTCTTCTTCTGTCTTCTCCTTTGCTTCTTTTTCAATGTTCCAGGGTTTAACTGCAGAGTTCTTATATTTGGTATTTCTGGATCTTTGCCGAGTTTCATTTGATCTGGGTTCTCTGAAAGTAAGTGTGTTTTACGATTTTGATTACTAAAGGAGCTTTTTTTTTTTTTTTTTGGTGTTTGAATGGTAACTCTGTGGCTGTCAAGAAAATAGTGGAGAAAAACTTTTTCAATGTTATTATGGTTTTGACCACTTGTAGTAAATTGCTTAAAGCTTGCATCTTGAAAAATATGGGAACCGCAACTGAATCAAGTAGCTGTGTTTGGGTGCTAAGTGGTGAACTGTATAGTAAGCTAAACGGGTTTTAATTTCATAACATGGGATTTGCTAAGTTTGAATTAAAGATCCCCTTCGTTGTTATGTTTTGAGATATTTCATGGTAACCAAACAGAGAAAGGTAGAAAAAGAAAAGTCAACAAATGACAGAACCTAATGGCCCTAAAGCGGCTGCTTTTGACAAATTTCCGCCTAAAATCAAGTCATTTAAGTCAATAGTTTTTATAGAAGTTTTTAACAAACTTTTCTATTGTAACTATTGATAGCTCAGTAACAGTTTCTTTAATGATTGCGTTTCTGACTCTGATTTGCTTGGTCAAACAAATTCATGTGGATGTGGCCATAATTTGCAGAAAAGATGCCCTCATTTACTGTGATTTTGGTTGAATTGTTGGGATTTTGAGGCTGCTGCGAAAATGGGCAAGAAAATGAACCTCTTGTTCATTTTCTTGGTGGGGGCAATTTTCTCATCCATCTTTGCTGACCCAGTTGAGGATAAACAAACATTACTAGATTTCTTTGAAAATATTCATCATTCACCATCTCTCAACTGGAGCAAGGAAACCTCTGTATGCAACAGCTGGACAGGAGTGACATGCAATAGTGACCATTCAAGAGTTATAGCCCTGCGTTTGTCTGGAATGGGACTTCGTGGCACTATTCCATCTGACACTCTCAGTCGTTTATCAGCTCTTCAGATTTTAAGTCTTGATTCAAATGCAATTTCGAGCTCATTCCCTTCTGATTTTGGTGAACTCAAGAACTTGACCATCCTTGATCTTCACTTTAACACGTTTTTTGGCCCGTTGCCTGATTTCTCGGTTTGGAACAATCTTACCATCGTTAATCTTTCAAACAATGGCTTCAATGGAAGCATTCCTCTTTCGGTATCAAAATTAACTCACCTCACAGCTTTGAATCTGTCAAATAACTCACTTTCAGGTGATATTCCTGATCTCAATATCCCTAGTTTGCAACAGCTTGATTTATCCCATAATAATCTCACAGGAATTGTTCCTAAGTCCCTTGAACGATTTCCAGGTTGGGCTTTTTTTGGTAATAATCTTTCATCAGAAAATGCCCTTCCTCCTGCTCGTCCAGGCCAGTCTCCCAATGCTCAACCATCAAAGAAAGCCAAAAAACTTAGTCAATCTGCACTCTTGGGGATTGTAATTGGTGGCTGCGTTGTGCTGTTCGTGCTAATTGCCCTTTTGGTGATCTGCTGTCAGTCTAAGAGACAAAAGGAACCAGGAATTCCAGCAAAGTCCCAAAGAAAAGAGGTCTCTTCGAAGAAAAAGGCTTCTGAGAATCATGATAAGAATAACGGGCTTGTCTTCTTCGAGGGTTGTAATCTTGCATTTGACTTGGAGGACTTGTTGAGAGCATCTGCCGAGGTGCTTGGGAAGGGTACATTTGGAGTAACGTACAAAGCAGCCTTGGAGGATGCAACCACAGTGGCAGTGAAGAGGTTGAAGGAGGTAACCTCAGCAAAACGAGAGTTTGAGCAACAGATGGAGGTGATTGGGGTTATCAGGCATGAGAATGTCTCTGCGCTTAGGGCATATTATTATTCAAAGGATGAGAAGCTTGTGGTTCATGATTACTATGACCTGGGAAGCGTGTCTGCTCTGCTACATGGTAGGTTTATATGCATAATTTCAATCTTTAGCTCAGTTCTTACTTGATTCTCTCAAAATATCAATGTTGCTGGCTGTTAATTTCTAAATATTAGCCATTCCCTCTATTACTTCCTGTAAGATCTGCATTCTGCACTGCCTCAGTTTTTTCATCCATGTTTTAGAAAATTAACGAATTCTAAGGGTTTTTCCATTTTCTTGTTGCTAATGGAGCATACGTTCGCTACAGAATGATGAGTCATTTGCTGATTGTAAGCCATAAAAGAAGTACATAAATGATAGAACAAAATTTCAGAAATTTTCAGGGTCATGTAATGTATCTCTTATCTACATCGGATACAAAGTGACGAGTCATGATTCAATAAGAGAACACTTTAGGCCTGTGTTAAATCAAGAGTTCCATTTTGTTTCTTGATCCTCAATTTATATTTCAGTTTATGATTTCCTCGAAGTCCCATCATTACAGTTTGCGAAGATGTAAACCTTGTATCTTGATGCATCTCTGATATTTCAGGTAAAAGAGGTGAAGGCTGGAGACCTCCGGACTGGGAAACTAGGCTTAAAATTGCAATTGGTGCTGCAAGAGGCATTGCTCATATCCACTCACAAAACAGTGGCAAAATCGTTCATGGAAACATAAAAGCATCCAACATTTTCCTTAACTCTGAAGGATATGGGTGTATCTCAGATATTGGTTTGGCTGCAGTGATGAGCCCAATGCCTCCACATGTAATGCAGGCAGCAGGTTATCGTGCACCAGAAATTGCAGACACTAGGAAAGCAACTCAAGCATCTGATGTATACAGTTTTGGGGTCTTGTTACTTGAGCTCTTGACTGGAAAATCACCAATACATGCCATTGGTGGCGAGGAGATCGTTTACTTGGTGAGATGGGTGCATTCTGTAGTTAGAGAAGAGTGGACTGCAGAAGTGTTTGATGTAGAACTTTTACGCTATCCCAATATAGAGGAGGAAATGGTGGAGATGCTACAAATTGGGATGAGTTGTGTGGTGAGAATGCCAGAGCAGAGACCAAAAATGTCTGAACTAGTGAAACTGGTGGAGGAAATTTGGCGAGCACATCCTGGAAGCCAACCATCCTCTGAAACCTCAGCTTCAATCCCAATCCCACATGCGGCCGAAGCAGCGTCCTCCTCATCTGTTCCAGAGTGAGATTCTTGTCTTATGAATTACTAATAGTTTTTAAAAATTTTATAATTTCTTATGGAACAGGCAAAAGGGTGGTTTTTGATTATTTAAGTTGTTTATGTACTATATACTTCTGTGATAAAATTTGGTGTCATAATTAATTTAGCTACCCTGATCTAGCAATGTTCAAAGTCAACATGGGTCCTTGGCTATCGTATCATTTAAATAGTCAGGACTCGTGAATTAACTGTTAAAGCATGTGGGCTTTAATTTTTTTGCTCAATGAAGTTTATTGATTTCCTTATCAATGGTTTGGGCCAGGGTGCCCGGTACTTGTGCATGTCCATCAAAGATGGATAAGGTATACTATTCTGGTGATTTTTGGTTTTGGATATTAGCACTCATCTCGCTTTCGTGGAGTTATTCATTTTAATCTTTAAATTTTATAATTTTATCTTACAAAATATATTACATATACATATATTATAACAAATTCTCGTAAATTTTCATGAAATTGGAGTCATTACATTTATATTCCAAAATCCTCCATAATCAATGGTTTCAGCTCATTATCCCATTAGATTCAATTGAAAGTAGTCCTAAGCTGAGCAGCGACGGAGGTAAATGAACAGGAACCTTTTCGGTCAACAATCTCCATCAGTCAGCAGGAAGCAGCAATTTGAAGGTGCTGGTGGTTTTGTACAATTGATGGCTTCCAAATCCTGCGCACTGCCGACTTTCGTGCTGACCCTTCTTAAGAAAAGTTTATATGTTTTTTCTCACATAATAATCAATAAATAGGCATGAAAAAAGGACAATAATGTTTGCCCATCGCTTCAAATATTTAGTCCAACCAATGGACGAGGAAAGATGACCAAAAAAGTTATAAAATGGATTCCATTCTTTCAGAAGTCCACGTCTGCCCAGCACCATTTGCTTAGCTTATTAGGGAGAGTTTTGCAATGAGCTTTAGACTCTTGGCGCCCTGTTTTGCCGACCTTCAAAAACTTGGACGCATTCGACTTAGCCCAATTCTCAATATCTAGCTAATAATTGGAAGTAAACCTTCCTCTTTCTGAAACAATAATAATAATTTAAATTTTATACTTTATAACTCTAAGGTAGATTGTGTAAAAGGTAAAAAAAAAATTATGTTAAGTCGTAATTTTAAATTTTTTATGCTATTCATTTTGTTAAAAAAAAACGTTTCATTTATTTTTTTAACTCTTGTATAAAAAAACAACCTTATAAAAATAACTTTTTTGTTTTTGAAAGGAAGCTAAAAAAAAATTATACATAATATTTAAATGCTGATCAAATTTGTTAACTTACTTTAATAGTAATACTTTTTTTTTCATTTTCTTTGTCCGTATTTTATTTTTGGAATGTTTCAAAATGAAATAATTTTTTATTTTTGAACACTATTGACTATTCTTATTTTTTTATATTTTAAATTGATCTTAGGTCAAGGCAAAAAAAAAAAAAAATCATCTTAGGTTGTAATTTTAAATTTTCTTGGGCCATTCATTTTTGTTAAAACCAACCTTTTCGGCTACTTTCTTAATTTTTATATAAAAAATAGCCTTATAAAAATAATCTTCCTATATTTGAAAGGAAGCTAAAAAAATGATAAAGAGTATTCAAATGTTGATCAAATTTGTTTACTTACTTTAATAGTAATACTTTTTTTTTCATTTTTTTGTCCATATTTTATTTTTGAAATGTTTGAAAATGAAATAATTTTCTTTTTTTGAACACTATTGACTATACTCTTTTTTTTTTTAATATATTTCAAATTGATCTAAGGTTGACTATATAAAAGGCAAAAAAAAAAAAAATCATGTTAGGCTGTAATTTTAAATTTTTTTGCGCCACTCATTTTTGTTAAAAATAACATTTTTGTATATTTTCTTAACTTTTGTATAAAAAACAACCTTATTAAAATAATCTTTTTGCTTTTGAAATAAAGCTAAAAAAAATCATAATTAGAATTTAAATGTTGATCAAATTTGTTAACTTACTTTAATGGTAATACTTTTTTTTTCATTTTCTTTGTACCGTATTTTATTTTTGGAATATTTCAAAATGAAATAATTTTTTATTTTTGAACACTATTAACTATTCTCTTTTTTTTTTTATATTTCAAATTGATCTATAGTTGACTATATAAAAGGCAAAAAAAAAAAAATCATATTAGATTGTAATTTTGAATTTTTTTACGTCACTCATTTTTGTTAAAAACATTTTCATTTAATTTTTGAACTCTTGTATAAAAAACAATCTTATAAAAATAATCTTCCTATTTTTGAAAGGAAGCTAAAAAAAAATTATACATAGTATTTAAATGTTGATCAAATTTGTTAACTTACTTTAATAGTAATACTTTTTTTTTTCATTTTCTTTGTCCATATTTTATTTTTTACCACTATTAACTATACTCTTTATATATATATATATATATAAATATATATATATATATATATATTTCAAATTGATTTAAGGTCGACTGTATAAAACGCAAAAAATAAAATATTATGTTAGATTGTAATTTTGAATTTTTTTGTACCACTCATTTTTATTAAAAACAAAATTTTCATTTGCTTTCTTAACTCTCGAACAAAAAAATAACCTTATAAAAATAATCTTCTTGTTTTTGAAAGGAAGCTAAAAAAAATGATACATAGTATTTAAATGTTGATCAAATTTGTTAACTTACTGTAATAATATTACTTTTTTTTTTCATTTTGTTTGTCCATATTTTATTCTTGGAAAGTTTCAAAATGAAATAATTTTCTATTTTTTGAAAACTATTGATTACTACTTTTTTTTCATTTTCTTTGTGCGTATTTTATTTTGAAATGTTCCAAAATGAAATAATTTTATATTTTGGAACAATATTGACTATACCCTTTTTTTTTATTATTTCAAATTGATCGAAGGTCGACTATATAAAATGCAAAAAAAAAAAAAAAATCATGTTAAGTTATAATTTTGAATTTTCTTATATCACTTATTTTTGTTAAAAACAATCTTTTCATCTACTTTTCTTAGCTCTTGTATAAAAAAATAATTTTATAAAAATAATCTTCCTATTTTTCAAAATGAAGCTAAAAAAATTGATACATAGTATTTAAATATTGATCAAATTTGTTAACTTACTTTAATAGTAATACTTTCTTTTTTCATTTTCTTTGTGTGTATTTTATTTTTGGAATGTTTCAAAATGAAATAATATTCTATTTTTGAACACTATTAACTATATTCTTATTTTTTTATATTTTAAATTGATCTAAGGTCGATTGTATAAAAGGCAAAAAAAAAAATCATTTTAGATTATAATTTTGAAATTTTTTACACCATTCATTTTTATTAAAAATAACATTTTTATCTACTTTCTTAACTCTTGTATAAAAAACAACCTTATAAATATAATCCTCCTATTTTTGAAAGGAAGCTAAAAAAAATGACACATAGTATTTAAATGTTGATCAAATTTGTTAACTTACTTTAATAGTAATACTTTTTTTTTCATTTTCTTAGTCCATATTTTATTTTTGGAATTTTTCAAAATGAAATAATTTTATATTTTTGAACATTATTGGCTATACTCTTATATATATATATATATATATATATATATATATATATATATATTTCAAATTGATCTAAGGTCCATTGCATAAAAAGTGTAAA
Source organism: Durio zibethinus (assembly GCF_047325235.1). Classification (NCBI taxonomy): domain Eukaryota; kingdom Viridiplantae; phylum Streptophyta; class Magnoliopsida; order Malvales; family Malvaceae; genus Durio; species Durio zibethinus. The sequence goes on along the minus strand of NC_143170.1, from coordinate 5,953,194 downwards.
AAAAAATGTCGGGTTGTAATTTTAAATTTTTTTGAGCTACTCATTTTTGTTAAAAATAACTTTTACATCTACTTTCTTAACTCTTATCTATATATATATATATATATATATATATATATATATATATATATATAAACAACCTTATAAATAATATTCTTGTTTTTGAAATGAAGCAAAAAAAAATGATACATAGTATTTGAATAATGATCAAATTTGTTAACTTACTTTAATAGTACTACTTTTTTTTATTTTCTTTGTTCGTATTTTATTTTTGGAATGTTTCAAAATGAAATAAATTTATATTTCTGAATACTATTGACTATACTCCTTTTATATATATATATATATATATATTTCAAATTGATCTAAAGTTTACTGTATAAAAGCAAAAAAAAAAAAAATGATGTTAGATTATAATTTTAAATTTTCTTACGCTACTCATTTTTGTTAAAAACAACATTTGCATATACTTTCTTAAACCTTTTATATAAAAACAACCTTAAAAAAAAAACTTTTTGTTTTTGGAAAGAAACTAAAAAAAATGATACACGCTATTTAAATGTTGATCAAATTTGTTAACTTACTTTAATAGTAGTACTTTTTTTTTCATTTTCTTTGTCCGTTTTTTATTTTTGAAATGTTTCAAAATGAAATAATTTTCTATTTTTGAACACTATTGACTATACTCCTTTTTTTTATATATATTTCAAATTAATCTAAGGTCAACTGTATAAAAAGTAAAAAAAAAAAAATCATGTTAAGTTGTAATTTTAAATTTTTTTGCGCCGCTCATTTTTGTTAAAAATAATTTTTTCATCTATTTTTTTAACTCTTGTATTAAAAATAATCTTCCTATTTCTGAGATGAAGCTAAAAAAAGTGATATATAGTATTTAAATGTTGATCAAATTTATTAATTACTTTAATAGTAATACCTTTTTTTTCATTTTCTTTGTCCGTATTTATTTTTGGAATGCTTCAAAATGAAATAATTTTCTATTTTTAAACACTATTGATTATACTCTTATTTTTTTTTATATATTTCAAATTGATTTTTCAAAAAGTTTTAAACTTTTTAACAAAAAATGATACATCACTATTATAAAAAATTTGAAGTTAAAATACTAAATACACAAAAATAAAAAATTTCTCTTAAAATGTGTGAAAATAAAAATAAAAAAGACAAAAAATGAAAAGAAGAGAATCTATATATAGTACTATTAAAGTAGCTTCACAATTTAATTTTGAAACGTAAGTGCCGAAAGAAGCCTAAAAATGTTATGTGTGTATAAATTAAAATCAAATTTTCAAAAATTAAAATTTACTACTAAGCTTTATGAATATTAATAATAGAACATTCTTAAGTAATGGTTTATATACCATAGCGTCTCAAGAATAGAGTTGTGGAAATGAATGGCATTTTCAACCATAGATATATTGGCCAAGTTAAAAAAAAAAGTTAACGATTTTGTTGGTTTTTAATCAAACAAATAAATATAATTTTTCTAGTTTGTTACCTGTGGAATGTATGAATTATCTTACTTTATTAATTTACTTTTAATTATTTTTCAATCAATTATTTTCAATTGTAATTGAAACCATATATATATATGTGTGTGTGTGTGTATATTTATATTTTATGAAATTTAATTTTGTGATATAGCAAGTTAAAAACTACTTATCATTTAATCTAGTTATTTGTTATCATTTAATAAGGTAAACATAAATAATTTATGAATGTAAAAAAAATTATCTTCATGATGACACATAAGATAATTTCTAATTTTATATTATTTATCAAATAAATATAGTTAAAAAATAATTAGTTATTCAAATTTTAAAATTTAAAAGAAAGACAAAATCATATATGTCTAATTATTTGTGCTTGAAATTAATTTATAGTTAAAGACAATGGAAAAAATCCTAGAAATCATGGTTAATTATAATGTTATGTAAAAAATCACAAATTATTTTTTTAATTTCAATTTTTTTCTTACCAAATAATCTCATACACTTTAAGTATGATAATATTATTTATCATATGAAAAATAGATAATTTTATATCAATTAAATCTTAAAAAGTTAGTTAAATAAATTTAATTCAATTAAACTAATTAAAATAAATTCATCAAATACATATTTTTAAATTCATGTTCATGTTTGATTAATGAACATTTTTCAAAATTCAAGCAAAGGAAATAAAAAAAAAAAAGCAAATGGACCGTAATTGAATATAATTTTTTAATTTTATTAGGAAATAGACCTATTCGTTAATTGGATTATGGGTCTGATTTATAATTTTATGCATTACTTTTTAAGTATAGATTCAAAATATTATTATATTAAAAATTATTTTAATTTTAAATTTAAAATATATTTAATATTATAAAATTTTAACATTTTAATAATATATATATAAATAGAATAGGTGGTTTGAGTCAAACTTGAAACAGAATCTAAATTTAAAAATGTCTACAACTGGATACCACTAAATTCATGGACACTTTTTAATTTCTTAAATTCATATATTTTTTTAAATTATGCTTAAGATAATATCAAATGCTTAATAAATGAAATTTGATTTGAAAAATAAAAAAGAATGAAATTAAATTGGATTTCAATTTATCCTAACTTTTTTATAAGTAAAATGAGTTTTATGATTTTGAAAAGGAAGAAATATAGTAGATTACGAATTTTTATACAAAATCACATTCAATGGGCTATTTATATAACATATATAAAATATGATTTCAAAATCCAATTAGTTGTTGTTATTTGTAACAATATTTTGACATAAATAATAAGTTCAAATCAATGTAATCAAGCATATTATTAATGAAAATATTTTTGCATATCGTAAGAAAGTTGTTTCCAGGAAAAAAGTATTACCTAATTGAGTGAGAGCCAAATATGAAGATAAAAGATTTATAGACAATACTTACAAAATAGAAAACTAAATATTTTTTTTAACTTTGCTCCTTATAATATATGAAAAAAAAAAAAAGCCAACTGAAAAAAGAAAATTACCTAATTGAATGAAAAGCCAAAAGTAAGGAGAAAGGTATGTGGACAGTACCTACAAAATATAAGAATATATATGTTTATATAACTTTATATCTTGTAATATATGAAAAAAAGTCAAAATTAAAAATAAAAGGGCTTACCATAAGTATCTAAAAAAGAAAAAAATAAATGCTTTTATAACTTCCACTTTATAATATAAAAAGAAAAGACGGTAGCCACATAAAGGAAAAACAATGACAAAAAAAAAATCAAATTGATGTTAAGAAATGATATTAAACAATCATTTATAAATTATTAAGGGATTAAATCTGATCTTTTTAAATAATAAAAGATTATCATGAAATCTATTAAGATAAAATTATATTTGATATATTTAAAATTAAAAAAATATATATCTAAATTATTAAAAAAATAATTTTAAAAAATTGTCTTGAATGAAAATGGTAGGTGAAGTTTTTTTATATTCCACTGGCAAACTTTACAATTATTAATGCTATAAATTTAATTGTAAAGGCAACAAAAATATAAACATCCAAAAAAATAACACTAATTACAAATCAAGAATATTTGTGCTTTTTTACTCGCAATTTAGCCGTATAGGACTAATCCCATATTCATACCTATTCATATAACTAATTATTAGAAAATTATTAGAAACTTAATTTTTAAAAATAAAAAATATATTTAAAGGTATATTTGACAAATAAAGATAATTTTTTTAGTAAAAAAAATACTTTGAATAATTAAAAAAATTTCAAATAAATATATCTTAAAAAAATTGGACAATCAATAGTTTTTTAAATACATTTATTTAATCCATAACTAAAAAATAAGAATTAATTTTACTTATTTAAATTAAATCTTACCAAAATAAAAATAATAATTTTATCCGTTTAATTATTTTAAATCTAAATTGATTTTTTATTTAAAATTTAAAAATTTTGTATAATTAAATAACTTTTGAAATATATTTTTTGATAAAGAGTCTAAAATTAAAAAATATCTTATGTATCATTATAAAGTGAAATTTTAACAATTTTTTTATTTGTAAAAAAAAAAACAGTTCACGTAAACATTCACATCAATAAATTTTATCTAGTAATCATATATGTTATAATAATATATATATATATATATATATTAGATTTAATTTAATTTCTTTTATAGTAAAAACTTTTTAGTGTCTTAAGTTCTTCACCTTTTTCTAATATATAAATAAAAATGTCCCAAGAGTACGCATTAATGCAATGACTATTTCTTGTTGTTACTACATTTGTATATAAAAGAGGAATATGGACAGATAAGAGATTGGCTGCATAGTAAGGCATGGCAAATCAGAGTCCTTTTTTTTCTTCTGTTTGCTTGGGCTGGCAGCCGGACTTTTGGCCGCCAGTACAATGGTGCAAAAGCAAAAGAAAAAGCAAAGCACTACTCGCATCCATATAACCGAAGCAGTTTTCCAGCTGGTCTCATATTCGGCACTGGATCATCTGCTTACTAGGTAGGTATTCTTGGTATAATAGGTCTGAGACTTAAGCTTTAATTCATACGATTTTAAGATTTTGATATACATTTATTCGACGTTTCAGATTAATTTTTTTATTACGATTTATATTTTTATGAGATAATATCCGTTCTGGTCCGTTTGATCTCACGATTTTATTCTATAAAAAATGTTTCATAAGGAAAAGATGGTGTGAATAATTTTTTTATATTCGATGTGAAATTCAAGACTCTTTTTTAAGTCCATGATATTTATCTCTATCCAATCTCGTGACGCTTTCGTCACGGAGGATGGTCACCCTGTCGCCCTCCCTCAAGGAGTTTGGCGTGGATTGAACAGTTTATGATTGATTTTTATACCACTTGTCATGGGTTGAGACTTAAGCTTCAACCCGCGCAGCTCTAGGATCAGGGCATGCACTCATTCGGTGTTTCATATCAGTTTTTCCACCACGGTTCACACTCTCATGAGATATTATCCGTTCTAACTCTCTGAAACTCACAGTTTTATCTTATAAAAAATAGTGTGAATTATTTTATACCTCAATAACTCTTTTTTTATATTCGATGTGAGATTTAAAATTTTTTTTTAAGTCTGTGATACTAACATGTATACAAAAGCAGAAAAATGAGAGGTAAGTAAGTAATTTCACTGCAGATTGAAGGAGCACGAGGATGGAAAAGGACCAAGTATATGGGACACTTAACGCTAGAAAATATCCAGGTCTCTCCCCCTTTATACTTCTAGCCATATATGCCTTGCCTACAAATCTTTTCTTTTTCAATTTTTTTTTTTGAAAACATACAAATATTTTCTTTCAACAAGAACGACTTTCTCAATATAAATATGCTTTTATATCAACGATTAATTATCCATCATAATTAATTAATTAAAACGTTTTTTTCTTTGAAGAAATTATGTTGAAATAAATAATTATGATTTTTGAAAAATTTAATGTTGGCATATGACAGAAAAAATTGTTGGTCGAAGTACGGGAGATGTAGCTGTTGATTTTTATCATCGTTACAAGGTTTGTCCTATAGTATAGTTTGCGAAGTATTTTTATATTTTCTTTATGTTTCATAAAATATTTTTGGTCATTAAAAACATAATTGCCTCACAAATATTTAATGCTACAGAGGATATAAAGCTGATGAAAAAAATTGGTTTGGATTCCTTCAGATTCTCGATTTCATGGTCTCGAATTTTACCCAGTAAGATCATTTCTGGAAAAAAAAAATGCTCAACTTTTGATCATCAGCACCTTAGATTTGACATTGAAATTTATGCTCTGTATTTTCAGAGGGGAAACTTGTTGGTGGAGTAAACCCAGTAGGGGTCCAATTTTACGACAACCTCATTGATGAGCTCCTTGCCAATGGTCCAATTCCAATCTCAAACCTTTCCTTTCTTGCTTTGCGAAAATATAACTGTCTCTGCTTTAACTTTCTCAATTATGAGCAGGTTTAAAGCCCTTTGAGACTTTAATCCATTGAAGATGACTATGGCAGATTTTTAGGTCCCAAAATCGTGTAAGTTATTTTTTCACTTTCCCAAATAAAATGTACTGTCTTACTCAACATGAAAAGTTTTTTTTTCCTTAACAGCGATGACTATGTTGATTATGCGGATTTTTGCTTTCAAACGTTTGGTGACCGAGTGAAGTACTGGGTGACTATGAATGAACCAAATGGGTGGAGCATGGGCGGTGCCAATGGCTCTGCTTCCACTTCTCCAACCGAGCCTTATATCTTGGCCCATCACTTGCTTCTTTCCCATGTAGCTGCTGTCGAACTCTACAGGGAGATGTACCAGGTTTGTTTAGATTTCAAACAACGAAGAAAACTGTTACGCAGCAGCAATCAATAAATTAAACACAAACAGAATCCTAATTCTGATAGAATGTGCACCGTGCAGGCATCTCAAAAGGGAAAAATTGGAATTACCATAATAACTAATTGGTTCATACCAAAATTTGATACAACTGCTGACCGCCAGGCAGCTTTCAGAGCTCTAGATTTCCTTTTCGGATGGTGAGTGGAGAAATTTGAGAAACAGTTTACCCGCATTGCTAGATTTCATTTCCCTTGTAATATTGCTTGCTTTGTGGAAATTCTTGATTTTGGTTATTAATATTTTATTTTTATAAATTTTTTAAAATTGTTAAAATTAAAGATAAATTAAAATAAATAAAAAGATTGTTTCAATGAAAGTTATTTATGAAATAATTATTCATAAAATAATTCTTTTTTAAAATAACTATTCACAAAATAACTATTCACATAATGACTTTTTCACATTCACGTAATAACTTTTTCACAGAACAATTATTCAAAAAATAGCACCTTTATGAAATAATACTTTTATGGAACAACAGTTATCGAAACAACTTCCTCAAGATACAAGAAATAATATCAATACTTTTACTTAAAAGTTCTTTCACAAAAAATTGTTTCATTAATATTTATTCCATAAAAAATGCTTCACCTAATGTTATTTTATCTAATGAAAGAAGCGAAAATACCTTTGAAATATGTTAGGGTTTTTGGGTTAATTTTACAATTAGAATGTTATGGAGAGGTTAATTTGGTGAATCAAATATAAATAATTAAGAACTCTTAACTATTTCCTAAAATTTAAGTGCTTTTCTTCAAAACAGATAGTGAATTTTTATATTTATTATACCTATCACCGAAAACTAGTTAGATGCTCATTAACTAATATATTAATACTTTTTGTAACAATCAATGCTCCCATTATTCACATTTAACACCTCTTATTACTGTAAATTTCCCTATTATTACTATTTAATACTTAAAATATGTAATTTCTATTCTTGAAACTTCTAAATAAGAGTTTTCACAATTCATTGGAAGATTTTTGGACTTTGACAGTTTTCTCGTAACTTTCTCTCAAACTCTCTCCGCAATTATCTTTTCCTCAATTCTTCTCTCAGCCTCATTCTTTTCCTACTCAGCCTCATTCTATCACCTATCACCATCTGCTTCTGCACTCAATACGTCAAAGTCTAATCTAATCTTTCTCTCTACTATTTCTCAGCACATCCTGTTTTACATGTTTACAACGCTTACTCACCTCACCAAAGAACCTTTCTACACTTTGAACATTTCTTTTTCGGCAAAATGTATGCAGGTTTGTGGATCCAGTAATATTTGGCGAGTATCCAAAGAGCATGCGATCATTGGTAGGGAGTAGACTGCCCAAATTCACGGAAGCCGACTCCAAAATGTTAGAAGGATCAATCGATTTTCTTGATGTAAATTACTACACTGCAAATTATGTGGAAAATGCTTCTCTATCAAACACTACCAAGTACCAACGTTGCCACTGGTAACAGAGCAAATCTCACAAGTAGGCTAAAAGACTTTAATCCAGCTTATTAACTCATTGTCTTTTAATGGAAAACTTCCAGTACGGCCATTAACATACATGTGGTTCTTGCAGCTGAAAAGAATGGAGTACCAATCGGCGCACCGGTAATTGATTATCTTCTCTCTCGTAATACATATTTCTACTGTTTTATCAGTCTTATGAAGCAACTATTGGCGTCAATAATGTTGCAGACTGTTGTGAGCTCTCTTTTCATCTATCCAAAGGGCTTGAGAGAGCTAATGCTATACATAAAGGAGAAATACAACAATCCACCCATTTGCACAACAGAGAACGGTCAGCCACATAGCCAGAGTCCTCAGTCTTTAGTTAAATGTTGTTAATTTTTCATGCATTTGAAACTAAAACTTGCATTTTTTTTTTTTTTTTTGCAGGGGTGGCTGAAGCAAATAAAGCTTCATTGACAGTAAAAGAAACTCTGAAGGATAACACCAGGATTAGATACCTTGATGGCCACTTAAAAGCCCTTTTAAAAGCAATCCAGTGAGTGCTTAGAGAAAATGTTGCTCAATTCATAAATCAAGTTTAGATTTATATAATTCGATAGACTATGAAGCCAAAAAAAAAAAAAAAGAAATTTTTATTTCCTTTTTTTTTTTTTTGGCAGGGAGGGCGTTAACATTAAGGGTTATTACATGTGGGCGTTGATGGATGACTTCTAATGGACTTCTGGATCCATCCTTAGGTTTGGGTTCTCAAACATTGATTTCATCAACAATTTGAGGAGATAACCTTAAATATTCAGCATACTGGTTCAGGATGTTCCTCCTCAATTAACCTCTGCCTGCCACCTATCGGAATTTATCTCCGGACTTGTTTGGTTGGGTATCTTAATATCTTTAATTTGATCTGTAGCTGTTTGAAGAATAAAAATAATGCCACATGGATCTAAACACAAAACTTGAATTGCAGAAAAACAAAAATACTCATTAAAGTAAAAAAAGAATTACAAACAATATATTAATGTATAAAACAATAAGGTACAATATTTCGGGGTGGCCTCCAAGCTGAGCAGAACCTCATACAAAGACCAATGAATCACTCATTAACAGTTTGAACAGTGCAATTCACCAAAAGATCTCACTCAAGCAAAAATACATGTTGGCAACTCACTTCCTCACAATTCTTGTTCTAACACCCCCTGAAATTCACATAAATAATCATATGTTTCAGTGACACATAAAACCAGTATAACACAGGTGTAAAGTGCATTATGTCCCATACCTTCAACTTCCTCAAACTGAACTTCCTTAATGAGATCAGCAGAAGCATTATATTCAAACCTAACAAACAACAAAGAAGATTAATAGAAACAAAGATTAAATAAAGAAAAACCAACAATGTTTAATAAAGCCAGGGAAAAGTTATCATCAATGCAAGATTAAAAGATACAATTGTAAGAAAAGAAAATCTCCTTCTTAGCAGTTAGCAACTAAACTAACATTAAGTTGGATATTATCCTCCAATGAGAAGCCTGAAGCCACAGAGGTTTAGGTCAAGCCATCCTAGAAATGCCATCTATAAGCAAAAATATAGCAGATATCTACTGATTTCTATCAAGGCTCTTCAACCAAACTTATATCTTATAGAGCCAAAAACCCCTTCTTCGTTAGTAAAGCAGGCTTCTCTCTCTGCCCCTTTGCTTCCAAGGCAGATATGCTATATCTTCTCTATTTCCTTTTCAACAAGAAAGCCAATTCTTGTTGGTGCATGATCCCCTCATCAATCAATGTCAGGTATTTTCAACAGAATATATATAATACATACATGAAACCTTTGTAGATAGAAATGCACATATGCAAGAAAAGAATGAAATAGCCAATAAAAGACCCCAAGTACCAAGCCTTAATCGACCAATTACACTAGAATATGAAGGGGTTTGCATAATGCTAATAACTTTAACCACATTATTTAAGATTGTTAGTAAAATCTGATTGAAAAAGAAAGCCTACTAGTGTTTAATCAAAGCAATGAAACAGTCCCAAACAAAGGCAACTTGAATAAATATCTATTACCTATTGGAAAAAACGACCTCAAGTTCATATTCAGAAGCACTCTTGGTAGCTTCAACCAAGACAGTAACAATTTCAGTTTTGCGAGTACTAGCCATAAGTAAATCGTACTCCGTTGGAATGATAATGGCGAAGAAATTATCGCTTAATTCACTCAAACACATCTTATCTACGGCTGCTAAAGCTATCCGGCGTTTAAGCACATCGGTGTCAGGATCAACAATGTAAATTGCAAAATCAGTAATCATAAGAATCCGCCGTTTCATCTTCCCTGATGAAGTGAACTTCAAAATTTTATCAGCAAATAAAACTTGCTTATCACCTGCAGGTTTCATTGGCATAATAATCCCTATTCAGAAAATCCGAATTATCATTGCCTAAAATTACCAAAAAACAATATTTTTTACCGAAATTTTCATTTCATGTGAACTACAGACAGTGCCGCAAAAAAAAAAAAGGCCAAATTTTTTATTTAAATCGTTGCGATAAAATTTAACCAAAGGGTCGGAAGGGGTAACCTTGTTTTCGCAAGATCTTCATTAAGAAAGGGCGGGAAGGGACATCCAAGTAGTCTCCTTTGTATTCTCGACGGAGGGAGGCTTTTCGTCTGACTTTGATTCCCATGAACGGCTCCTGATCTTCCGTCACATTACTATCAGACGGTCGCAATCGCATCCATTTTTCTTCTTGTTGTTCTTCTTCTTGTACATCGCCTTCGTACTTGGGGGTCTCCGATTCGTCGATTCGGACTCGCTGTTGTGCCTTGTATGGGTTCATTTGTCGATCGGGGCGAGTAGGAACCGGAGAGCGTTGTATGGCCTTTAGGAAATTGAAAGTGTCAAAAGACAGAGAAGGATGGTGCTGGAGGGTAACTTCGTTCAGGTGTGCTTGTTACAGAATCTGCATCATGCGCCCATGGACCCCGCCCTTGATTTGAATCCGGCCGAGAGTTAAAACTCGACAAATCGTGTAGTCATATCGTGTCTCATATCTTGTTTGACACGTGTTTTAACAAATTATTAATACTTAAATATAATATAAATTATAAAATATATTTAAATTTTAAATATTAATATGATATTTTAATATATATTGCATATAACACGATTAACATATGTATAATTAATTTATTTACATACTACATGACTATATATGACTAATGTTGATATATATGATTAAACAAGACTAATAAGACTAAATTAATTAAACAACTATCCATTTACAAGTTAAAATTAACCAAACAAAATTAAATACTAAATAACTAAAGGCATTTAAAAATAGCTCTTTACACATTTACATAATGCAAATTTCATTGCTCCTCCGACCTTTATAAGTGATGTTTTAACAAAGGCATTAAACATCAGCTTACATAAAAAATATTAATGTCTTCAAATCATTTCATATTCTATTGTCATAATATATCAATTCGAACACTTGATTGTTAGACGTAAAAATTAAAGAGTCACAATCAATTTTTTTATTGAAGTACAATTGGTTACCAATTTTATTTTTTGTCTACGATTTTAAGATTGAGTTCGAAAGTACGATTACGTGTAAATAATATTATAACACTTTTACAATGTTCGTCAAAAAATGATATCAATTAATCTTATATGATTCTAAATTAATCTCGTTCAATTAGGTTTTAACTTATTACTTTATCATTTTTATTTTTTATATTATTATTTGAATATTGAAAATTTTTTAAGTTATTCATGACACTTTCAGTATAACTTAAAAAATTTTTCTCACCTTAAGAATATTAAAAGAAATAACTTATTTCAATAAAGGGTTTTCGTCTTTGGATTTATTTTAATACTTTGAAAGTATATTATAATTTCATTTTACCGACACTTATGATATGATTTTAAAAAATTTGGAGGAAAATTACCACCTGCGATTCCTTCTTAATTGACAAAAATTTTAATATACTCTGTAATATTTTTTTATTGTTTATTTTATTATTGAGGTATAAAATTTTATTGGTTAAATTTTCAAAATATTTCCAACATTTTCGGACTATTTTGAGAAAATACTTGCCTAAGAAATTTTGATAAAGTAAAAAATCATAATTTTTATTCCTGTAAATTTTGTTTATTTTGACAATTTAAATATGTTACATTTTATTAATTTTTATTAAAAAGATTTTAAAAAATCTTACAAATACTTTTGGCAAAAATTTGAAAAATATTTTTTTTAGGAATCACCACTTGTGATTTTATTACTATATTTATTATTTTTTTCTTTATGTATTTATTTAATTTTTCTATTTATTCATAATGAATAATAATAATAATAATAATAATAATAATAATAATATTATTATTATTATTATTATTATTATTATTATAAAAATTTTAAAATATTTTCAACACTTTTGGAATATTCTGAGAAAATTGCTTTATATGAAAAATCACTAATTTTATTTTTTATTAATAATGTTATTTTTTTACTTTGAAAATTTCTAAAATCTTTTCAATACTTTTAGAATATTTTAAAAGATTTCTATGTGTAAATATGTTTAATAAAATCACCACTTATGATTTTATTGTTATTTTATCATTTTATTTATTTTTTTCTTTTATATATATATTATTCTTGTTCATTAATGTTTTTATTTTCATTATTTCATTTTATTTTTAAATTATTTAAAATTTCAAATTATCCTAAGCTTATTTTTTTAGCAATTTTTACTAAATCACAACTAAAAGTTATTTTATCTTACCTAAGTTTTTTTCTAACATTTATTTTATTCCTACTCCGAGAGTTTATATAAAAATAAAATAAAAATATCACAAAAATAAAAAAAATAATAAAACTATATAAAAAATTGAGAACGAAAATGAAAAAAATAAAAAAATTATGCAAAAATACCAAAAATACCCCTAATCAAAATGGTCAACAGTGGCTTAGCTCAATAAGCGGCTTAAAATTTGCTTGTGAGAAGGAATGGCTAGGATCGATTCAGGAACGGAATGACTCGGCTTGGCTCAGCTTCGCCTAAGCTGTTCAAGACTTGATAAAACGGGTCGGGTTTGGCACGTTTTGAGTTGAACTTCAGATAAACACATGGATCTCCTAGCAAAAATAGTGTCATTTTATTAGGCTATAAATAGCACAAATCTATGGTTTTTTTTTTTTTCATTTTTCTCTCTATCTCTTTCTTCCCTTAGATCCTTTCTCTTTCTCTCTTTGAGTTATTGGTGTAGACACCCAATTGGGTCCGGGCCCAGATCAATTGGGCCTGACCCAAACGGGTAAGGCCCAATTCAATCATGTATTTTTTTTTTCTTTTTCTTCTTTTGTATTTTATGTATTTTATTATTATTATTATTATGTATATATTTATTTATTTTTTTTTTAGATTAGATTTATATGTATATAGTTATATATTTATTATTATTATTATTATTATTATTATTATTTTTTTTTTTGTAATATATACTTGGGTTTATCTTATTTTATTATTATTATTATTATTATTATTATTTTTAATTATCTGTTCTGATTTTTCCTGATTATCAGATATATTTTTTTTTAAATATCTTTTGATTTATCTGATTATTATCTAGTATTTTTTATTTTTGATTTTGGAGGGCTAAGATTGAAGCTGAAGAATCCTACCGGGAATGGGAATTCAATCAAGAGAGTCCAATTGGATTCAAAGACTGAATTCCCGTCCAAGGAGGAATTGGGATTGATCAGAAACTCCTGATCAATCCCTATATAAAGCACCTCCTAGAACAGTTCAAGAACACACAGAAAACAGTAAGCAAAGCTACTGATTTGAGAGAAAAGGAGGCGTATAGGAAGCTAGGAAAAGTTTAGGAGTGGTCTGGGAGTGAGAAAAAATTTCTAGAAATTTTTGGCGAAAAAATTTTCTGGAAATTTCTGGGAAATTTCCAGATTTCGGCAAAAAATTCCGGCGAAGTTTGAATTTTCCGACGATAGTTCCGGCCAAACTTGAAGTTTCCGGCAACAATCCCAGTTTCCGGCGAAGAATCCCAGAAACCGGTGATCTTTCGGCAACTTCCGGCGAAATTTTCCAGATTCCGACGAGAATTTCCAGAATCCGACGAAATCCCACCGGTGTTCTTCAGTCTTTAGAGAGAAGGCAGAGGAAAGAAGGAAGAAGAGAGAGAGAGAGGAGGGGCGGTCTGCCGAAAAACAGAGGGTAGTGCCTTTTATACCCTCCCAAAACGACGTCGTTTTGGCTTTAAGTTAATCAGAGGATCCGCGCGTTTTGTCGAAAACCCGACCCGACCCGGGCATCGACCCGCTTTTCTGACCCGCGCGTGCAGCCCCTCCGAGCCGAGCCGAGCCGAGCTGAGCCAAGCCACCAAGCCGCTTCCCCCGAGCCGTTTTCTCTTCCTTGAGCCGAGCCGAGCCGAGCCGCGAGCCGAGCCGCTTCAGGTTTTTTTTTTTTTTTTTCTTTGTTTATTTGTTTATTTTATTTTTTTATTTATTAGATTAGGTTTATGTAATATTCTTTTTATTTATTTTCTTTAAATAAAAATAAAAATTTTTAAAAAAAAATATTTTTAGGGAAAAGTTGAAAGTATCAATTTTCCTTAGAAATAAATTTCCAAAAAATATTTTTGGGGAAAAGTTGAAAGTATCAATTTTCCTTGAAAATTAAAATTTTCAAAAAAAATATTTTTAGGGAAAAGTTGAGAGTATCAATTTTCCTTAAAAACAAAATTTCAAAAAAAAAATATTTTTAGGGAAAAGTTGAAAGTACCAATTTTCCTTGAAAATCAAAATTTCCAAAAAATATTTTTGGGGAAAAGTCGAAAGTATCAATTTTCCTTAAAAATAAATTTCAAAAAAGGGTTTTTGAGGAAAAGTTGAAAGTATCAATTTTCCTTGAAAATCCAAATTTCCAAAAAATATTTTTAGGGAAAAGTTGAAAGTATCAATTTTCCTTGGAAATAAATTTTCAAAAAAAATATTTTTGGGGAAAAGTTGAAAGTATCAATTTTCCTTAGAAATAAATTTTCAAAAAAAAAAAATAAATTTTTGAGGAAAAGTTGAAAGTATCAATTTTCCTCGAAATTAAAATTTCAAGAAAATATTTTTGGGGAAAAGTTGAAAGTATCAATTTTCCCTTAACAAAAAAAAATCCTTCCTTTCTATCTTAATTTTGATTTTGTTTTTTTCTTTAAATAATCCGACGACGGAGCCTCTGTAAGTGAAACAGTAGTTTTCTTGCATACTCCTGAGGTGAGGGAATTTTCTCAATTTTCTGCTAAAAGTATTAGAGTCAATTGAGAATAATTTCCAATAACTAATTACTTGGTAAAATTTTAAAGCTTTTGGATAACACAAATTTAAGCTGGTACCATCTTTTGATGGGCGTTGTGAGGGTGCTATAACCTTCCTCACACGTAACCGAACTCCCGAACCCTGTTCTGGTTAGTAGACCTGAACCTATTCTTTTAGGGACCCTTAAGCTTAGGTGTTCCCTGAAAGGACAGATTCCTTAGGTGGCCAATCACACCTAGATAAAAAAGATTGGTGGCGACTCCCAAAAGTCAATGTCTAGCGATAGATCCCCGGATCTAGACGTTATGACAGCTTGGCGACTCCACTGGGGACTTTGAGAGTCAGGCCAGTAAATAATTTGTGTTATCCAAAAGCCAAATGAAATTGAACCTTGTTGTATATATGTGTTGTTATTCATTCATGTTTATTTACTTTGCTAATTATGTCATTTATGTGCATGTGCATAACATGAGCTCTACACCCGAGCTCCGTCCCTCTTGGAGGGAGTAAAGTACCTATTGCTTTCGTGAGGTCTAATGCCTCCGCAGTGGCTAGCGAAATACTCCCACTCAAATTGAACCTTTTCCGCTTGTAGCCTGTAATGGGTGAGGATTAGGGTGCCTTACTAGTCTGTGATGGACAAGGATGTAAGGAACAATTTGAGGACCTTTAGACTTTAACCCTAAAACCACATATAGTGAACCTTAAGAGTGCCTAACCCATAGATAGAGCCATCATTCTTCCCTGTTAGAATTGACCAAAAGCTAAGATCCATCCTTTTACTTTTGTGTGATGTTTAAATTTATTTTGTTATTTATTCTTTTTCTGGGTATACTAACCTTTTTTTTTTCTTTTGCATTGGTTCATGTGCATATCATAAAGTTGCATAAAGAACATTTGCCTGAAAAACGATCTTCAACAAATTTTTTTATGGATACCAATGAACGGCTAGTTTGTTCTTCATCAGTATTAGCACCCTGTGGGACACCTAACGAAGTAAGGGCCCTGTCAGAAAAGACCCAACTGAAGATGGGAGATTGCTTGCCAATTGGGTATGAGTCTACTTTGTCTCAAGAAACATCTATCCTCCTCAAACAGAATAATTTAGAAGATTTGGTTGATATCTGGAAGAAGATGAGTCCGTCAAGACAAGAGCAGTTTTGTCAGAAACATGGGCATATAGCACACCTTCTAGCAGTGGCTGTTGATGATCAACTAATTAGAGCTGCAACACAATTCTGGGATCCTGCATACAGGTGTTTTATCTTTAACGAAGCTGATATGACTCCCACCATAGAAGAATATTCGGTCTTATTGGGTTTGCATCTAAAGACTCCTGACAAGATATATGTCAAAAAACATAAGTCAGGATTTCGTAAAAGTCTGGCTCAACTCATGGGGATAGACAAGGAAGTTGTGGATTCTCATACAAAGAAGAAACAAGAACAGGTTTGCTTACCTTGGAAGTTCTTTCATGAGTTTCTGATGCAACACATCAATGAAGAACGAGGGTTAGACATATTTGCCTTGGTTATATACGGACTGGTAATCTTTTCAAAGGTTTTGGGACATATTGAGATAGCAGTGGTTGATTTCTTTGAGAGTGTGATCAATGGCTGTAATCCTTCAACGGTAATATTAGCAGAGACTATCAGATCTTTGAGTTATTGTTGTCAGAATGGAGGGCGCTTCATAGGATGCATACAGCTATTGTACGTATGGATGAAAAGCCATTTTGAACAAGAAAATGGGGCTTTCTCGAAGATTTATATCCGTAATCGCTTTCCGATCAAAGAGTTCTGTGAAAGTGGGTGGTCAAAGCAGAAGTCTAAACAAGAATGGATAACTTTCTTGCAAAAGTTGGAAGGTGTCAGAGTGAGATGGTTAGTCCCATGGATGAATCGAGAGCCTATGTTATACCAATGTGGAGATAGTACAGTGGTTCCACTTCTGGGTTTATGGGGAGTGACGAATTATGCACCGCTCTTAGTGAAGAGACAATTAGGGGGAGAACAGTTTATTCGTATGACTTATGGGCTTCATCAGTTAGATTTCTCTTATAGTGAGCCTAAAGCATTTCAGAGGATGAATGGGATGATCAAAGCATGGAAAAATCCCCAAAGAGTGAGTCCTGGACCATTCACTGAAAAAGTCACTCCAGGTTACTTGGTTTGGAGAACAAAGAGAAGACAGGAAATGGTATTCACTTATGAAGTCTCTCAACCACCGACAGAAGAAAAGCTTGAAGAGATACCATCAGAGTTAGAGCTGGCAACAAAAGAGTTTGAATTTGAAAAGATCAAGTTAAAGAAAGAGATTCAAGAACTTCAAGAAGAAAAAGCTCAGTGGAAAGGTAGAGCTGAAAATTATGAAGTTAAAGTTCATAAGATTGCTAGAGAACGTGATGCAGCTACTGAAGATCTAGCAAGGTTACACCAGGAGCATAAGAGGCTATGTGTGAGAGAAAGGGCCAAAGGGATAACCATTGTCGAGCTGACTGAGGAAAACACAAGACTGAAGCAAGAGTATGCCGAATTAGAAGAAGAAAGTACTGAAGCACAGGCAGAAATTAACATGCTAAACAGTTATTTGAGCGGGCTAAGTCAAAGGTTGGATGAACAAGGAGACCACATTGCTGCATTGGTTAGAGAACATAGAGAATTATCATACCAAGTCTGGTGTGGTAAAAGAGAGAACCTAGGGAGGCAGAAATACATTGAGCACTTAACAGCCCAAATCCATAAAGGGGTGCGTAAGGCAAGAGAGATGGTGGAAGAGGCAGAGGCATTAAGACAAGTGGTGGCCCCAGTAGGAGAACATGGACAGCGTCTCTTGAACTTCATAGAAGAAGTCAAAGCTCAGTATGAACAGATTAAACAATTTTATGGCTATAATGCTAGGATGATAAACTTAATGTAGACCAAAGTTTTTTGGAATATATGAAATTTTTTTAGTTGAATACCGTTTTGAGGCAAATGTTCTTTGCATACATGCATTTCTCATTCATTACATTCTTATTCATTGCATTCTCATTCATTACACTTACAAAATAACCATGTGATGATCATGCCAATTTACTGATTCTAAGATATGGTACTCAAGGTTCCAGGATAGCTCCGTCTAGCGAAAATCCAACCCATCGATTCAACACAAGATTCAGAGTAAGGCAAATGGAGCAGGAAAATTCCCAAAGATTTGAAAAGATAGAGAAAGCCCAGGAGAAGATTGAGGGCGAGCTAAGCAAGATTCTGGAGGCTCTTAATAACATGAATAAAGGAAAAAGAGTTGAAGGAAGTACAAGCCAACAAATTCCCCCATTACAAGAAATAGCTGACCCCCTGTACCCTCCAGGTTTTGGCCCACCTCAAGCTCAGTCTGCCCAAGAGGTCCCACCACAACACTTCGCATATCCAACATATCCTAGAATGCCATCGACTTTCAACCCCGGGCAGTATAATAGCTATCTAAATCCTGTCTTCAATGAAAAGGCAGCAGAACCAATTCCTGATTTAGATGATTTAAAAGAGAAGGAAAGGGAAAAGATGAGGGTGGAAGCTGAGGAGAGTTCCAAGATTAGCATGCTAGAGCAAAGGCTAAGGGCCGTGGAAGGATTTAGCTTCTATGGGTCAGTTGATGCTGCGGGGCTCTGCCTAGTTCCTGATGTGGTTATCCCCCATAAGTTCAAGGTACCAAAATTTGAAAAATATGATGGTACAAAGTGCCCCAAAACCCATATCACCATGTATTGCAGGAAGATGGCAGCTCATGCACAGGATGAAAAACTCTTGATGCATGTTTTTCAAGACAGTCTTACTGGTTCTGCGGCCAGATGGTATGTTCAACTGGACAGGACTCGCATTCGCTCTTGGAGCGATATGGCGCATGACTTTATCAGTCAATACCGACATATCATCGATTTGGCTCCAGATCGTTTGTCTTTACAGAATCTGGAGAAAAAGACAAACGAATCTTTTAAAGAGTATGCCCAGAGGTGGAGAGATATTGCTTCTCAGGTACAGCCTCCTCTGACCGAGAAAGAAACTACAGTGCTATTTGTTAGCACTTTAAAACCTCCCTATTATGAAAAGATGATAGGGAATGCAACAAAGAATTTTGCCGATATGGTAATTTCAGGAGAAATCATTGAGAGTGCCATCAAGAATGGTAAGCTAGAAGGGAATGAAGCATCTAGCAAAAGAATCCCAAAGAAAAAAGAAACTGAAGCTCAGGCTGTGAGCTTTGATAGACAGCAACTTAGGGGTTATTCGCCCTACCCCCCACCAGAATATCTGCCCTATCACCCCACTGTAAATAACACTTCTTTTCACTCATACCAACCACCATACCCCCAAACCTATCAAACCTCTCATAGACCCCAAAACACCATGTACAGTTCTAACATTCAACCCACCCCAAAACCACAAATTCGCCCAACTAACGCTGCTGGTGGCTCGCGGGAGCAACGAACCACTCGTGAAAGACCTGTTTTTGACCCTATTCCCATGACCTATACGAAATTATACAAGGAGCTCTACAACAATCATTTGATTGCTCCAAGTAAATTGGAACCCCTCAAGCCGCCTTACCCAAAGTGGTATGATCCCACCGCCCACTGTGACTACCATTATGGGATTGCTGGTCACTCCACCGAAAATTGCACTACCCTGAAATATAAAGTGCAACGATTGATTAAGGATGGGATGATCTGCTTTGACACTGGAGGGATGACTGCACCAAATGTTAGTGGCAATCCTTTACCAAATCATAATGTGAATGCTATAGGTGAAGAGCATGAGCGCCATGTGAAGAAAGAAGTGGTAGATATTAAGACACCTCTCGATCAATTGTTTGATGTCTTACGAAAGGCAGACATGATGCAACTGGTAAGTCCACACAGCTATCATGGAGCATATATAGCTGGTACTAGTTGTAAGTATCATAGTGGGGCAAGAGGCCACTCCATTGAGACCTGTAAACAATTTCACCAAGAGGTGCAAAAACTCCTGAATTCACATCAGATAGAGGTCTACGAAGAAAAAGAAAGCTTGAAGAATGCTGAGGTGTGCATGAATGATAGGCCTGAAAAGCTGTTTCCCAAACCAGTGACAATTCGGTGTGGAAACAAACCAAAATCAATCATAGACAAGCTCCTCCCTAGGCCGGTAACTTTTAAAGTCCCGACTCCTTTCCCATACAAAGATGATAAAGCTGTACCCTGGAGATATGGATGTGACGCTGTAGTGCAGGGGCAAAAAGAAGAGGTCTCCAAAGCCGATGCTTCTAACATTACTGGTGTAGGAGGCATTACTCGAAGTGGGAGATGTTACACCCCAGAAATGCTAGAAAAGGCTAGAAGAGAGAAGGCTAAAGAAGGAGAAAGACGAAATAATCCAGAGATAGAGCCTGAAGAAGATCAGCCAAAGCCAGTATCAGAAAGGGAGGTTTGTGAATTCCTGAAGCTGGTAAAACATAGTGAATATTCAGTTGTGGAACAGTTGAATAAAATGCCAGCTCGAATCTCATTGTTATCACTGTTGCTGAATTCAGAGCCACATCGAAATGCCTTGCTGAAAGTGTTGAATCAGGCATACGTGGCACATAACGTGTCTGTCGAATATGTGAATCACTTGGCTGGAAACTTAGTCATGCCAAATCACATTTCATTCAGTGATGATGAGATTTCTTTAGAGGGAAAGAGAAATGCTAAGGCCTTGCATATCACAGTAAAGTGCCAGAGCCATATCATAGCTAAAGTCCTTATCGATAATGGTTCTGCCATTAATGTCATGCCTATGTCAACTTTGGCAAGGCTACCCATCGATTATTCTCATATGCGAGATAGTCAGATGATTGTGAGAGCCTTTGATGGAACCAGAAAAGAAGTCCTGGGGGATATTGAGATGCCCTTACAAATTGGGCCGTGCACCTTCAATATAAAATTTCAAGTGATGGATATCTCTCCATCCTACAGCTGTCTGTTAGGAAGGCCATGGATTCACATGGCAGGAGCTGTACCCTCTACTTTGCATCAGAAGATCAAATTCAATGTGAAAGGTCAATTAGTAGTGGTAGTTGGGGAGGAAGACATGCTAGTGACCTAACCATTGAACACTCCATATGTAGAGGCTGCCGAAGAAGCATTGGAATGCTCCTATCGATCTTTTGAATTGGTCAATACTGTAGGTGAAGGATTTCAAAGTCAGCCTTTTTCAAAGATAGTGGTGAGCCAAGTCATCAACAAAGGCTGGTGTCCAGGACTAGGGCTAGGCAAAAATTTACAAGGAATCAAAGAACCTCCAACAATAGCAGACAATAGCGACAGGGTGGGCCTAGGCTATGAGATGGCAGAGTGGGAAGTCAAAAGAAGGCCATCAAGAAAAATAGCTAGACTGATGTTTATCCCACACTTGTATGAAACCTTCAGACCTGGAGGATTCATGTACCCAGTTGCAAAGGAAAGTGTGGAAGACGATTTTGCCCAGTTAGCCATTAATGTTGTTGAAGATGAAATGGGAGCTAATCAAGAGGAGTGGGTTCGCCTTTGTCCACAAGACTATGAGCTGAACAATTGGAGTGCCATTGAAATGCCTCTGACTTTTGATTTTGATTCAATGTAATAGTAACATCTCAATAGCTTTTGCCCAAGGCTATGGGGTGATCTTTTTTGTTTGGGCCATTCATCATTTATTATTTTTAATAAAAATTAGGAAGTATGCATTTTCATTCATTTCTTCTTGTGTCTTCATTTTTTTCATCTCTCCAAGCACATCTTGCCAACATATCCCCATTTCATTCAATTGCAGGTCTTTAAATGAACATGAAGATAATCATGATAACAATCAAGAGGTTAGCTTTGAGAATTCAATCAATACTGATGAACTTGATAATGAAGAGAATTTTGAAGAATATGTTATGCCTCCGGACCTAATGAGGATGGTTGAACAAGAGAATAAGCCAATTGAGCCTCATCAGGAGGTAGTGGACTTAGTGAATCTAGGAGATGAAGAGAATAAGAAAGAGGTCAGAATAGGTACTTCACTTACATCTGAAGATAGGCGACGGTTGGCAGATCTACTTCGTGAATTTGTAGATATATTCGCTTGGTCTTACCAGGATATGCCAGGACTGAGCACAGAGATAGTGGAGCACAGATTGCCCCTAAAGCCAGAATGTAAGCCAGTTCAGCAAAAACTGAGACGGATGAAGCCCGAAATGCTGCTAAAGATTAAAGAGGAGGTGAAGAAACAATTTGATGCAGGTTTTCTACAAGTGGCCAAGTATCCAGAATGGGTAGCCAATATAGTCCCAGTTCCTAAGAAAGATGGAAAAGTACGAATGTGTGTGGATTATCGGGACTTGAATAAGGCTAGCCCAAAGGATAACTTTCCTTTGCCTCATATTGACACACTGGTAGATAACACAGCTAAGCATTCAATTTTCTCCTTTATGGATGGTTTCTCAGGGTATAATCAGATAAAGATGGCTGCAGATGATATGGAAAAGACTACTTTTGTGACCATGTGGGGAACTTTCTGCTACAAAGTCATGCCTTTTGGATTAAAGAATGCTGGGACAACATATCAAAGGGCCATGGTAACACTCTTCCATGATATGATGCACAAAGAAATCGAAGTGTATGTAGATGATATGATTGCAAAGTCTTGTGGGGATGAAGATCATGTCACCAGCCTCAGAAAGTTATTTGAGAGGTTGAGAAAATTTCAGTTAAAATTAAACCCAGCCAAGTGCACCTTTGGGGTAAGGTCAGGGAAGTTGCTAGGTTTCGTGGTCAGTGAAAGAGGAATTGAAGTTGATCCCGATAAGATACAGGCCATCCAGAATTTATCGCCTCCCAGCACACCAAGAGAAGTTCGAGGTTTTTTGGGGAGATTGAACTACATTTCTCGGTTTATCTCTCAGCTTACTTACAAATGTGATCCCATATTTAAGCTTCTCCGTAAGAATAATCCTGGGAAATAGAGCGAAGAATGTCAGGAGGCGTTTGATAAAATTAAGCAATATTTATCGAACCCTCCAGTGTTGGTGCCACCTGTTCCAGGGAAACCTTTAATCTTATACTTAACTGTATGTGAAAGTTCAATGGGATGTGTGCTGGGGCTGCAAGACGAAGCTAGCCGAAAGGAGAGAGCTATTTACTACCTGAGTAAAAAGTTCACAGAATATGAATCCAAGTATTCTTCACTAGAGAAAATGTGTTGTGCATTAGCGTGGACTGCCAAAAGACTCAGACAGTATATGCTTTATCACACTACGTGGCTCATAGCAAAACTGGATCCCATTAAGTATATCTTTGAGAAGCCTTCTTTGTCTGGAAGAATTGCTAGATGGCAAGTAATGCTCTCGGAATATGATATTATATATATGAGCCAAAAAGCAATAAAAGGGAGCGCTATAGCAGAATTTCTTGCAGATCGTGCTACTGAAGAGTATGAGCCGATGAAGCTAGAATTTCCTGATGAAGACTTAATGACTATTTCTCAACTGGAGGAAGGGGGGCATGTAGAAAAATGTTGGAGAATGTACTTTGATGGAGCTGCTAATGCCTTGGGACATGGAATTGGGGCAATTCTGATTTCTCCAGAAGAACGATATTATCCTGTAACAGCGAGGTTAAATTTTAATTGCACAAATAACATCGCTGAGTATGAGGCATGTGTTATGGGTTTGCAAGTTGCTATAGAAAGAAGAGTAAAAGCACTGAAAGTGTTCGGAGACTCAGCTCTAGTTATATACCAGTTGAAACGAGAATGGGAGACGAGAGATTCAAAACTCGTTCCGTATCATAAGTATATTCTAGAGTTGACGAAACAATTTGAAGATGTCCAGTTCGATCACTTACCTCGAGAAGAAAATGTGATTGCTGATGCATTGGCTACTCTGGCTGCAATGATTCGAATTAATGATGACACCGACATTCAGCCCATCAAGTTAGATGTTAAGGATATACCAGCGTATTGTTCTAATGTAGAGGGGGAAGAAGATGGAAAACCCTGGTATTATGACATCTTACAATATGTCAAGGATCAGCAGTATCCAGTTCATGCAACAGAAAATGATAAAAGGGTCATCCGAAGATTGGCTATGAGCTTTTTCCTGGATGGGGATATCCTTTACAAAAGAAGCAAGGATCAAGTACTATTGAGGTGTGTAAATGAGACTGAAGCGAAAAAAAATCATTGAAGAGGTGCATGATGGAATATGTGGGGCACATACTAGTGGACATATGATGGCAAGACAGATTATGAGAGCGGGATATTACTGGTTGACGATGGAGAATGATTGCATTGATTATGCTCGTAAATGCCATAAATGCCAGATATATGCTGATAAGATTCATGCTCCGCCGTCTGCTTTACATGTTATGGCACCACCATGGCCATTTTCAATGTGGGGCATGGATGTCATTGGTCCAATCACCCCAAAGGCTTCTAACAGGCACAGATTCATTTTTGTGATGATAGATTACTTCACAAAATGGGTAGAAGCAGCTTCATATGCAAACGTGACACACTCCGTGGTTTGCAAGTTCATAAAAAAGGAGATTATCTGTAGATATGGACTTCCGGAGAAAATTATTTCAGACAATGCCAAGAATCTAAATAGCAAGATGATGCAAGAAATATGTGCTCAATATAAGATCAAGCATCATAACTCGGCACCATACCGTCCAAAAATGAATGGGGCAGTTGAGGCAGCCAATAAGAACATAAAGAGGATTTTGGAAAAAATGACCGAGACTTACAAAGATTGGCATGAGAAGTTACCATTCGCATTGCATGCATACCGAACGTCAGTTCGTACCTCTACTGGGGCAACCCCATTTTCTTTGGTTTATGGGATGGAAGCTGTACTACCAGTGGAAGTAGAGATCCCCTCTTTGAGAGTTTTAAAAGAAGTTGAGTTAGAAGAAGCCGAATGGATTCGTGAACGTTATGAGCAGTTAAATTTCATAGAAGAGAAGAGATTGACTGCACTGTGCCATGGTCAGTTATACCAAAGAAGAATGATGAGGGCTCATGATAAGAAGACTCGGCCTCGTTGCTTTCGAGAAGGAGAGTTGGTTTTGAAAAGAATTCTCCCAATCCAGCACGATAGTAGAGGAAAATGGACTCCGAATTGGGAAGGGCCGTATGTGGTGAAACGGGCTTTTTCGGGTGGAGCATTGATACTGACTGAGATGGATGGAAACGATTTACCCCATCCTGTAAATTCTGATGCTGTGAAGAAATACTATGCTTGAAAAAAATACAAAAAAAATAAAAAAATAAAAAAAATGAAAAAATGGAAAAAATGAAAAATGATGAAAAATGAAAAAAAAATGGAAAAAATGGAAAAAAAGAAAAAGTGAATGAAAAAGGAGGACTCAAGGCGAAAACCCAAAAAGGGCGGTTTGAGTCATAGGGGGTTGTCTAAGTTGAAAACCTGAAAAGGCAGCTTAGATAAGGAGGATACGGCATCGAATTTAAAAGTCTGCTGATATAGGGGCTAGCAAGTTCGGAAGAGTTCCAAGTTGTTAAATACATCAGAGGGTTGAGTTTTCAGAAAAGACTTTGAGATGTGTTATCATGATTATCTGATTGTTCATTTTGGGCTTTGTCCCCATACCTATCCTTGTAATTCTTTCTTGACCAAAGTTTGCCAACATTTTGCTAATAAGAGACATTCTATTCCATTCTTTGTGTCTTTTTTCTTATGACTGTTTCTCAACATTCAGATTCTTTTCTTCTTAATACCCCACCATTGAAGAAATGTGCAAATGCATTCTTACTTTTTGAATTTGAAATAATGATTGATGAATGAATAACCACAGGAAAGATTTTTACATTACATTGAATGAGTCAAGAGTGAGAAAGGCAGAATCGACATGTTCAGTTCCTAATTAGGAAATTGAATCTAGGAAGAGATTTCTTACAAGAAGAATGTGAGTGGAAGAGACAATTGAGAGCTACACTGGTTCGATCTTAGAAGAGCAGTGCAATTGGATCCTTGAGGAATCAAAGGGCTTGACACCCAAGAAAAAAAGAGCTTGAGAAACTTGAGTACCATACATTGAACAGGAATTAATTGGCCAACATTTGCATGGCATGCATTAAAATTCATATGCATTGCACAGCATACACTACTTTCAGGAGAATATAGTGTACAAATTCAAGAAGCAAGGGTGCTCCAACATCCCACATGAAAAAGACAGATATGAAAAGACTTTGCAAGTTTGAGAAGAAACTTGTCAGGTAAGTTCCTAATCCTTGAAATAGGATGTCTTTTGGTATCAGGGTTGATTTATAAGACCTTTGGGCATAATCTCCTGAAATCCTTTCAAACACAACTTTCAACTCCTTCGGACATGATTGACTAGGAGTATTTACTTTTCCAAAGTTCCGTTGCCTCTGTTTAGAGGAGCAATTTATTTTTCAAAGTCGTGGTACCTCTGTTTAGAGGAGCAATTTATTTTTCCAAAGTCGTGTTGCCTCTGTTTAGAGGAGCAATTTATTTTTCCAAAGTCGTGTTGCCTCTGTTTAGAGGAGCAATTTACTTTTCAAAAGTCGTGGTGCCTCTGTTGAGAGGAGCAATTTACTTTTTCAAAGTTCGTTGCCTCTGTTTAGAGGAGCAATTTATTTTTCAAAGTTCCGTTGCCTCTGTTTAGAGGAGCAATTTATTTTTCAAAGTTCCGTTGCCTCTGTTGAGAGGAGCAATTTACTTTCCAAAGTCGTGGTGCCTCTGTTGAGAGGAGCAATTTACTTTCCAAAGTCCGTTGCCTCTGTTTAGAGGAGCAATTTACTTTTTCAAAGTCGTGGTACCTCTGTTGAGAGGAGCAATTTACTTTTCCAAAGTCGTGGTGCCTCTGTTGAGAGGAGCAATTTACTTTTCAAAGTCCGTTGCCTCTGTTTAGAGGAGCAATTTACTTTCAAAAGTCGTTGAGTCTCTGTTTAGAGGAGCTTCGGCAAAAAAAAAAAAAAAAAAAACAAAAAAAAAACAAAAAAAAAAACAAAAAAACAAAAAAAAACAAAAAACAAAAAAACAAAAATTAAAAAAAAAAAAAAATCAAAAAATAAAAATGTTGAGTTGAATTTTGATTGGGTGTCTACGTCTTTGCACAATTTCTGTTTCACAGAAAATGTGCAAAGAGGGGCAGCTGTAGACACCCAATTGGGTCCGGGCCCAGATCAATTGGGCCTAGCCCAAACGGGTAAGGCCCAATTCAATCCTGTATTTTTTTTTTCTTTTTCTTCTTTTGTATTTTATGTATTTTATTATTATTATTATTATTATGTATATATTTATTTATTTATTTTTTAGATTAGATTTATATGTATATAGTTATATATTTATTATTATTATTATTATTATTATTATTATTTTTGTAATATATACTTGGGTTTATCTTATTTTATTATTATTATTATTATTATTATTTTTAATTATCTGTTCTGATTTTTCCTGATTATCAGATTATTTTTTTTAAATATCTTTTGATTTATCTGATTATTATCTAGTATTTTTTATTTTTGATTTTGGAGGGCTAAGATTGAAGCTGAAGAATCCTACCGGGAATGGGAATTCAATCAAGAGAGTCCAATTGGATTCAAAGACTGAATTCCCGTCCAAGGAGGAATTGGGATTGATCAGAAACTCCTGATCAATCCCTATATAAAGCACCTCCTAGAACAGTTCAAGAACACACAGAAAACAGTAAGCAAAGCTACTGATTTGAGAGAAAAGGAGGCGTATAGGAAGCTAGGAAAAGTTTAGGAGTGGTCTGGGAGTGAGAAAAAATTTCTAGAAATTTTTGGCGAAAAAATTTTCTGGAAATTTCTGGGAAATTTCCAGATTCCGGCAAAAAAATTCCGGCGAAGTTTGAATTTTTCGGCGATAGTTCCGGCCAAACTTGAAGTTTCCGGCAACAATCCCAGTTTTCGGCGAAGAATCCCAGAAACCGGCGATCTTTCGGCAACTTCCGGCGAACTTCCGGCGAAATTTTCCAGATTCCGGCGAGAATTTCCAGAATCCGGCGAAATCCCACCGGTGTTCTTCAGTCTTTAGAGAGAAGGCAGAGGAAAGAAGGAAGAAGAGAAAGAGAGAGGAGGGGCGGTCTGCCGAAAAACAGAGGGTAGTGCCTTTTATACCCTCCCAAAACGACGTCGTTTTGGCTTTAAGTTAATCAGAGGATCCGCGCGTTTTGCCGAAAACCCGACCCGACCCTGGCGTCGACCCGCTTTTCTGACCCGCGCGTGCAGCCCCTCCGAGCCGAGCCGAGCCGAGCCAAGCCACCAAGCCGCTTCCCCCGAGCCGTTTTCTCTTCCTTGAGCCGAGCCGAGCCGAGCCGCGATCCGAGCCGCTTCTGGTTTTTTTTTTTTTTTTTTTTTTCTTTGTTTATTTGTTTATTTTATTTTTTTATTTATTAGATTAGGTTTATGTAATATTCTTTTTATTTATTTTCTTTAAATAAAAATAAAAATTTTCAAAAAAAAATATTTTTAGGGAAAAGTTGAAAGTATCAATTTTCCTTAGAAATAAATTTCCAAAAAATATTTTTGGGGAAAAGTTGAAAGTATCAATTTTCCTTGAAAATTAAAATTTTCAAAAAAAATATTTTTAGGGAAAAGTTGAGAGTATCAATTTTCCTTAAAAATAAATTCCAAAAAAACATTTTTGGGGAAAAGTTGAAAGTATCAATTTTCCTTAAAAACAAAATTTCAAAAAAAAAATATTTTTAGGGAAAAGTTGAAAGTACCAATTTTCCTTGAAAATCAAAATTTCCAAAAAATATTTTTGGGGAAAAGTCGAAAGTATCAATTTTCCTTAAAAATAAATTTCAAAAAAGGGTTTTTGAGGAAAAGTTGAAAGTATCAATTTTCCTTGAAAATCCAAATTTCCAAAAAATATTTTTAGGGAAAAGTTGAAAGTATCAATTTTCCTTGGAAATAAATTTTCAAAAAAAATATTTTTGGGGAAAAGTTGAAAGTATCAATTTTCCTTAGAAATAAATTTTCAAAAAAAAAAAATAAATTTTTGAGGAAAAGTTGAAAGTATCAATTTTTCTCGAAATTAAAATTTCAAGAAAATATTTTTGGGGAAAAGTTGAAAGTATCAATTTTCCCTTAACAAAAAAAAATCCTTCCTTTCTATCTTAATTTTGATTTTGTTTTTTTCTTTAAATAATCCGACGACGGAGCCTCTGTAAGTGAAACAGTAGTTTTCTTGCATACTCCTGAGGTGAGGAAATTTTCTCAATTTTCTGCTAAAAGTATTAGAGTCAATTGAGAATAATTTCCAATAACTAATTACTTGGTAAAATTTTAAAGCTTTTGGATAACACAAATTTAAGCTGGTACCATCTTTTGATGGGCGTTGTGAGGGTGCTATAACCTTCCTCACACGTAACCGAACTCCCGAACCCTGTTCTGGTTAGTAGACCTGAACCTATTCTTTTAGGGACCCTTAAGCTTAGGTGTTCCCTGAAAGGACAGATTCCTTAGGTGGTCAATCACACCTAGATAAAAAAGATTGGTGGCGACTCCCAAAAGTCAATGTCTAGCGATAGATCCCCGGATCTAGACGTTATGACAATTGGAAATTTAACAAAACCCAATTTCCGATGACTTTTCTAAAAGCCAACGATTGAAAAATTCAAGGTTGTCGAAAAATTCAAATAAACTCAAATTCCGACCTGAAACCCAAATTTTGGTTACAAAAAAATTCAATGATCACCAAAAAATACAAAATTTTTCAATTTTTTATGAGGCCAAAATTTTTTGTAAAAATCCCAAAATTTTCTAAAATGACCCTTTTGTCATCTTTTGTACTTTTCCTAAAACTGTTTCTCAAGAAAAAAATCCCAATCTTCCTAAATTGAGGTTTTTACCTTCAATTGAAAACTCTTTCTTTTTTTTTTGGTTGCTTTTGTTAGTTGTTTGGTTTTCTTTTACTCGGTTAGTGTGATTATGTTGTCGTGGGTTTTTTTTTGTGACCAGTGAATCGACATAGAGGCAATGTCAATTTTTCAAAACCCTTTCTGGCCTCCTCATTCTCTATTTTATGTGTATTGGATACATAGAATTTGCATAGAAAATCAAATCCTAAAAAATCTGGGATTAAAGGATGTTTTTTCAAAGTCATGCCACCAAAAGTTTTGCTATAGCTTTTTGACAAAAAATTTTGACAAAATTTGCGTTAGTAGATGTAAATTTGGGGTGGCAAGTAGCTGGAACTTGATTTTAGTTCCAAATAATTTCTTCAACATTTTTTTTATTGATTTTGAATTTTGTAATATTTTTTATATATGATTAATAAGTAAAATAATATTAATATATAATAATAAGTATTTGAACCCAATATAATAAATGTGATCAAAATTTTCGATTGAATTTAAAATAGTAAAATAATAATTACAATTATTTAGAATATGTGTTGTTTTTAATTTTAAATGTATAATATCTTAGCTTGACTTTTATATATGATTTAAAATAATCTCTTATCATGATTCATGTTATTAAGATTATTATATAATTTTTTATAATTAACATATTATTTAGAATAATTTATTAGTATAATTTCTTATTGTATATTCATGTGATTTTAATTAGTTTGATTAATGATAATAATGTTAGATGTTACATACTATTAATTATTAAGTGTATATTATCCTTCTCAATTTTTTTAAATAATTTTTTTAATTTTATTATAACAAGTTACAGAGCACAATATATATTTAATATGTTAATATTTATACATATTTAATATATACATTACAACTATAAAAATTTCTTGCTTGTTAAAAGCCTAAAAATTTATACCCATTTAATATGCATTTAACATATATATTTAATATATACATTACTAATTAAAAATCATAATTGTATACATAATTATATCTATTTTTAACACTAACAAATCCAAAATAATGAGCAAGATTAAATAATAAATTACTAAATAATGACCTATTATACAAATATTATTATTTATATTGTACTTATATTATTAATATAAAAATAATTTCATATTAATTATTAAATGAGTATCATAATTAAATGCTTTAAATAATCTTTATATAATTATATTGAATAGGTAATTAGATATCATAATTAAAAGATTAAAAATTAAAATACTCTTTATATGTTTATATTAAATTAAAATAAACATAAAAATATGTAAACTAAAACCCATGTAACACAATTTAATTAAATATATTTTTTGTGTTATGTCACGTGTTAAACGTATATTTGTATGATACATTTTATTTAAAAATATATTTTTCGTGTCTTACTCGTATTTAATTGTGTCGCCATGTGTAAAACACGAATAATATTGTGTCAAAATTTATGCTAATATGAATATACAAGAAATACGTTTTTATAAAACTCATATACAATTTTTTTTGATATTGTTTTCATGTTGTGTCATTATATTATATTTAAATTGTCAAGTTTACTGAGAGTGTCTATGATAAAACAATTTTAAACAAAAATTGCATTGAACCTCAATTGTTAGATTTGCAATTTCTTATTTATTGGATTTATCAAAACCTAATAAGATTAAATTAAATTATTTAGAGCTTAAAAAATAAGGTTATTAATATCGTACCAAACAATACTTTTATTTTTCAAAAAAAATGGTAAACGCCATTACCAGTTGTTTCAATATATTATTTCAAGTTTTTCTATTTAGTACAAATATATTTATAAATAATTAAATATACTTAGACTTTTACATAATAATGTTACTAACAATACGTAAAATAAATATATAATATCTTCAAATATCAAATAAAGAAATTTAAAAGTATAAAAAATAATATCATCAAATTAGCATGATATTTTTAAATTCTTAAGCTAATAACATAATATTTAAATGAATTTTTTTTATGTAAAAATATTTTAAGATAAAAATAAAAAGATGAAAAAAAATGATTATGAGAGTCTTAAACCTTAGAGAGGGACCACTATCACTTTTTTTGAAAAAAGATTGAAGTAGATATAAACCTTTAATTTGAAAAAACAAAATGCTAAAAAGCAATTACTCTAAAAAAATAGAGGGATGTGACTCAAGTTTCAACTTTTAAGGATTTTATTTTTTTATTAAGTTAAAAAATAATCAAATAAACAAAAGATGAATCACAAAATTACAAATCATGTTCACAGCTGCGTATAATTAATCTATTGAAATTTAACAAAACCAGCCATAATCAACGAAAACAAATTATTTTACCCATTGTCAAGTTTGGTACGAAAAAGCTACTTTTAAATATATCATGTTCTAATATAAATGAAGTGTAATGATCAATATGGTCAATGCCAAAACGAGACTAATAACTTTGTAAAGAATCTCCGTGGTCTTATAAAAAAAATCCTAATACTCCAATATCTTTTATTTTAAAATTTTAAGCTCAAAGGTAATTTTTGTTATAAAAAATTCTTCGCATCCCTTTTTTTTTTATTTAGAAAAATTACATAAAATTGTAAATTTGTTAATAAAAATTGACAAATAAGTATGCATATGGACATCAAAGTAGTGTTTGATATCATTTTCAAGATTATTGTGATAATTTAATTATTATGGTGATAAAATCATCAAGGTGATTTGATCACCAATGATCTTAGATTAGCATGTTTGGTATAATATTATAAATCACTAGTACTTTTAAATCATTATGTTTGGAATTGTATGAAAAAATAAATCATATAGTACAAAATATCCGAAATAACCTTGAAAAAAGAATATGTAATTTTATTAAATCAACAATTTATAAAATAGGTAAACATTATTTATAAAAAAACTATAAATTCAAATAAATTTTGATAAAATTTTTTTATAAAAATTATTAAATAAATTCATTATAATTTTTCTAGCTAATATAAATTTATAAAATTAAATATAAAAATGGCTCATGAACAATACACTTTCTGTTAGTTTGATACTTAAAAAATAAAACTGTCAAATTGGTACTTAAACTTTTATTCCATTATCACGTTGTTACCTTAAACTAATACCATTAGTGCAAAAAGGTAATGTGATATGAATATTTAATAAGATGCTAATATGTATAAAAAAAGTCTAATTAGTGTTACATCATTAATGCTATATATGCATAAAAAAAAAATTTCTAAAAAATTCTAAAAAAAATTTTAAAATAATTCTAAAAAATTCTAAAAATTATTAAAAATTCAACAAAAAAATTTTAAATTCCAAAAATTCTCAAAAAATAATAAAAATTTTAAAACATCTAAAAATTTTTCAAAAAATCTAAAAAATTCTAAAATTTTTGGAAAATTTTTGAAAATTTAAAAAATATAAAAATTTTTTGAAAAAATCTATAAAATTTTTATAAAATTCTAAAAATTTTTGGAAAATTAAATAATTTAAAAAATTTGAAACATTATAAAATATTAAAAAAAATTTTTTAAAAATAAGCAATAGAAAAACTTAAAAATTTAAAATCCAAAAAAATTCAAAAACTTTTTGAAAAATTCAAAAAAATAGAAAAAATAAAAAATGTAAGATTCATAAAAATGAAAAATTTTTAGAATTTTTAAAAAAAATTTACAATTTTTTAT
This sequence comes from Durio zibethinus, assembly GCF_047325235.1. Lineage (NCBI taxonomy): Eukaryota > Viridiplantae > Streptophyta > Magnoliopsida > Malvales > Malvaceae > Durio > Durio zibethinus. Next base: position 5,919,407 of record NC_143170.1, on the reverse strand, counting down.
AAACTTTATATTTTTTTCCAAAAAAACTAGATTTTTTATTTTAAATATTTTTATGATTTTATGATTTTTTTTAATTTTAAGAAAATTTTATTTTTGTTAAAATCTTCATTTTTTTTTATTTTTTTCAAATTTTGAATTTTGAGATATTTGGAATTTTTTAACTTTTCTTAAATTTTTTAGAACTTTTAAAAATTTTTTAGAGTTGTTAAAAAGTTTTTAAAAATTTTTAGAATTTTATAAATTTTTTAAGAATTATTTTTTTGAATTTATTAAAATCTTTTTTGAATTTTTAAAAATTTTTAAAGAAATTTAAAAAAATTTAAGAAACCTTTTGGAATTTTAGGATTTTTTAATAAATTTTTATAATTTTTAAAAAATATTTTAGACTTTTTAAAATTTTTTTAAAACTTTTAATAAAATTTTTGAAATTTTATTTTAATGCACACGTGATATTGATGATGTGATGCTGATTATACGTTTTGACATATGTTAAAATCATAAATGTTTATGTCATGTCGATAAGTTGATTGATGGCGTTCGTTCAGATGCTAATTAAATGATGAAATGAATGTTGGAGTACAAATTTGACAGCTTTATTTCTTTAGATACTAAACTGGCAAAAAGTGTACAATTTCGACTTATTTTTATATTTAACTCAAATTTATAACATAAAATCTTTTTGGAATAACTGATTAAAAAACAAAATTTTTAATATTTTTAGTAGCCAGCTTCCTAGGATAATGTTAATTCTATTTTTTGTGAAAGTAAATTAGTCAAAAAAAATATTAAAAATTACTTTCTTATAGTAATAAAACTTTCTCATCCTTCAAAATGTAAATTAAATCATTCTCCAAGATAGTGATTTTTATCACTTCAATGATTTAAGATCATTGGCACATAAAATTTTTAAATTACTATCAAATAAAATAATATAATTTTTGAATATAGCTCATCGTAATTTTTAAATGGATCACCCCGTTCTAAACAATTTCTAAGAGGATGTAATTATTAAGCTAATTGAAATTATAATTAAATTTGTTAAATATATACTTTTTATTCAATAAAAAATTATAACATTTAATATTTAAAAATAAAATTTTATATTTCTTTCCAAAAATATTTATAGTTCAATACATAATTATTAGATTTATTAAATATGCACTTTTATTCAATCCAATGAAATTATATCATATCAAACTCACATGTGAATGCTTTTACAAAATAAATCTGGACCCAAACCCATAATTCACATGTGAAAAACTTTGTAATTGTAATTACTAGAAATATTTACCCAGTTTTGCTTGAGTTATAATTTTATTTAATATGAACAAATAATAGATATTTATAAAATAATATTTAATGTAAACAATTCAATTAATTCATTTAATGGAACTCTATTTATGTAAAAACTAACTATTAAAATTTAATCTATAATCATACAAACCTAGAATTATACTTTTACAACATATTAAAACATGAAAAAAAAAATATAACAATATGAATTTGATTCATAGATATTTATACTATTTAATATATATGTTAAACTTAAATTACAAGTAATCAGTAATTAAAATCATATACAATTAAATGGATTTATAGATATCATAAATTCAGAAATGGTTAAATTCATAAATAATTAGATTCATACATTTTGAATTTGATTAATGGATATTTATATTAATGAATTGTAGATATAAATCTAGAATCAAAATATTAAATTTAAATCATTTTAAACACGAAATATATTCTTCCACAATTAATTATGTTTATGGATACAATGAATTCATTAATTTTTAAGTTCATGAATAATTAGATGCATAAATAATTAAATTCATATAATTTAAAATAAAAAACAAGAACAATAGTAAATAGTATACATGAATCAAATTAATTATAAAATATACAATTTATTTCTTAAAATTATTTCAACTCAAATCAATCAAAGTCACACGATTAAATGCACATGTCATTTAATTAAACAACTTAATTGATCAAATGTCATTTTATTTATTCTAAAACCATAATAATAATAAGATGTAGATTAAGTAGTCAGAATTTATGAGACACCAACCGATTCATGAAATCACTTAAAAATTAAATACTAAAATAATAAAAAATAAAATTGAAGATATACATATATACATAAACTACTACTATATATAATTATAATAGGATTTATTATTACATAACATAAAAAATTCTCAAAAATTAAAAAATATAAAAGATAATATTAATAGAGCATAATAGTTAATAATAATTAAGGAGTCTCGATTAGGGGTGTAATCGAGCCGAGTTGAGTGGATACAGTGAGAAGTTCGAGCTCGAGCTCGGCTCCTAACTCGAGGCTCGATATTCGGCTCGAACTCAATCGAATTTCATTTTCTTAGTTTAAGCTCGATTCGTGATCGAAATCGAGTTACTTGAACTCGCTCGATTAAACTCGATTAATATGTTAAAATAAGCTCGATTCTTATACTCAACAAGAGCTCGATTATTTGTGCTCGAGCTTGAACTCGAATTCGAGATATTTTATTGATTAAATTAATAAAAAAATTTAAATATAAAAGCTCGATTAGGCTCGCGAGCTACTCGAGCCGGATATAAGAATACTCGAACTCGGCTCGATCGATAAGTCGAGCTACTCGAGCTCGAGCATGACTCGATAATAATTAAACCGAATTTGAGTTTTATTCGAATCGAACCCGAGTAGCTTGCGAGTACTAATATATCATTTATACCTCTAGTCCCAATAATATTTAAGGAAATACTGTCCGTTTTTTCTTTATCCTTCATAAAGGCTACTATTTTTTTCTTAGAAACTTTTTTGTGTGTAACCTTTTTAACTTCATTTTTAAAAAAATTCTAAACAATTCATTTTGTCATCTCTATTATCAATAATAAAAAATTATTAAATAACCAATAACAAAATAACAAATATCATTAAATTCAAAGTCTCGATGAATACTATTAAGGGATTTAGTGGTTCAAAAGGTATAGTAGTTTTTTTCCTCATTATGAGTCCCTAACAGATGGCCAAAGGTAATTCAGACATTTGTATTGACTTGACATGTCAGATCAACTTGACACGATCAGTTTCAAATTAGCTCAGCTACATCATTATTGTCCTCCATTGGTCCCCTACCTTTCATCTATAAATATAAACATATATGCCTTATTATCCCAGGTTCCATCTTATCTTAACTTTTTACTTTTCTCTCATTCCAACCTTTCTCAATCAGACTTTTGACTTGCGTGTATAAGTATAAATGCAGATACGTTCTCTGCCTTTGCATCTAATCATTTTTTTTTATTTTTTGTTCTTTTAGGAGTATCCTCACATTGGAGCTTGACACCAACATTTGATGTGCCAGGTAAGTGCCTTTTTTATTCATTAGCCAAGCACAAAATAATGTCACCTAAGAAGAGAACTTTGGAAGAAGGAAAAACCACCATTTTAGCCAGAATAAAAAATATACAATAGCCAACATTTAGACCAACCTGCACCACAATAAGTTGGTCTTACCATGGAACAACTTTAAGTTTTGATCGAGCAGATATAGGTCTTTAAATAGATGTTATAGACTATAAACCCACAGCAAGCCTTAAAAGTACCTAACTTAATCACCCATGGGCAGCAAGCTATTGAAAGGTAACCAAGCTACGAAGAGGTGAAAGCCTCATTGGTCTCTAGAGAAAAAGACCATAATAACTCAGCTCACCACTATTTCAATCACAAGTCAACACACGTCATGACTCAAAAATCAAAATGAACCAACCTAGAACCTAGCTAAATAAAAACTTAAAAGCTTGGATGCAAGTTGTCATAACGATTTTTCGTCTAGAGGGACTCGATCGCTAGACTTGGTGAAAATTTTCAGAGTCGCCACCAATCTTTTTATAGGGTGTGATTGGCCACTCAAAATATCATCTTTTAGTAAAAAAATTTTAAAATTAATTAAAACTTACAAAAAGAAGTTTAGGTCTATAAAATCAGGACTAGGTCCGAGAGTACAGTTACGAGTGAGAAATGTATTAGCACCTCCACGTCGCCCGTTTGGAGAATGGTACCATTTAAACGTTCATAATCTTATAATTTTGATAACGAGGTCCTTTTTATTTAAGTTTAATTTCCTAAAATTTATTTTAAAATATTTTTTTTCTGTTTTGAAATTAACATTATTATTATTATTTCGTATTCTATAAATTCTCCAATGCTTTGGTGAAATTTATAGAAAATCATTATTTAAAAAATATTTCGAGAAAATTGATCATTCACAAAATTCTTGAAACTTCATCATAAGATATTTTAATTATTTATTTGAAAAAAGATTTTAGGAACATCTCGACTCTTTGGTGAGTTCTCAAAATTTATAATAAATTTTAAGATTATCCCGACTCTTCAGTGGAATCTAAATATTATGGTTATTTTAAAATTTTTTATTATTTATTCTTTAATATTTTTTTATAAGAGAAAATTCAGATTATCCCGACTCACCGGTAAAATCTAAATATTAATGTCTTGTTTAAAGAAAATCAAACTTTTTCAATTATATATATATATATTAAAAAATTCAAGATATCAATTATTATTAATTTCATTCTTTATTATTTTTTATTATTGTTTTACATTGTTTAAATCAATCTTTATTTTAGTAAAAATAATTTTGGATTGTCCCAACTCTATGGTGAAATCCAAAAAATTATTTTTACTTTCAATAATTAAAGAAAATTAAACTCTTTTAGCTTTCCCTAAAATTTGCATTTAAAAGATTCATTTAAACAATTTATTTTTTATTTTATTTATTTTATTTTATAATTTTTTATTTTTTAACAAAAATTATTTTTTTAAATTATCCCAACATTTTGGTGAAATTTAAATAATATTTTTGCTTGTAATAGAATTTATTTCCTTTAAATAGTTATTATTATTAAATTTTTTATTTATATTTTTTAGGTCTTTATTTTATTTCAGTTTTCATTTTTTATTCTATTTATTTATTTAGTTTTTTTAAAAAATTATTACCAGTAATAATATAAAATAACAACAACAACAATAATCATAATAACATCATAAAAAAAATAACATAAAAATCAAAATCAAAACCAAAACAAAAAATAAAAAGAAAAAAAAAACTTACGAAATGGGTTGGGTCGACACGCGAATCCTACGCGGGTCGGGTTCGATCCAGATGTCCAAAATAACGTCGTTTTGGAGGGCCTATAAAAGGCCTATTTCAATTTTTTTTAATTTTTTCTTTCCCCTTTCTTGCTACCCCAAAGCCCCTCTCTCTAAAATCCTGACACCCTTCATCGGTCGCTGTGATAACCTAATTTTCGACCGATTGTCCCTGTGCATTGGTGGTTGAAAACTTCAATGGCTTCGAAAAATTTAAAGATCCCCATATTTCGATGGTCAAAAAATTCAACGATGACCGAAAAATTCAAACATTTTCAGATTTTGGTGCCAAAAAATTCAACGGTCGTAAAAAAATTCAAAATTTTCCAATTTTCGACGACCTAAAAAATTTTTCAAAAATTTTCAAAAATCTTCCAATAATCCTTTTTGCTTTCTAAGCACTTTTCCAAGCTTAGATTTTTTAAAAAAAATCTCAAACTTCCTAGATTGAGAATTTCATTCTCGAAAAATCTTTTTTTTTTATGTTTGCTATTTTTTTTTATTGTGTGTTCCCCCTTTTTTTGTTCTGTGTCCTTGTGTTTTTGTAGAACTTAGCTCTATTTATTGAGCTTTTGGGATTCAAGATCCTAGATCTTCTGGGATCTTTTTTTATGGAAAATTTGTGTCTATCCGGTGACTTTTGGTTACCGAATTTTAGGCTGCCAAGTTAGGGAGTGTCAGAAAGATAATGTCACTCTTGTAGCTTGATTAGCTGCTAGAGTTGAAACCAAAAGATTTGTTTTTTGATTTTTTTCTTTTTTTAAAAAATTAATTAATTAATTAATTAATAATAATAATATTAATAAAAAAAATAATAGTCAAAATTGGTGTCTATAGTTACCCCTTTTTGCTTATTTTTGAGAATCAGGAAGAAAGCAAAGATAAAAAGACACTGATTTTATTTAAGTAACACATACAAAAAATGAAACATTGAACATAAAGTTTTTTTTTGAAAAAAAATTTGAAAGGCTCATCTTAACAAAAGCTATGAAACTTTAAATTAAAAAAGCTCATTTCACCAGAGACAACAAACTTTAAATCCAAAAAGCTTCTCTCATTAGAGGTAACAAACTTTAAATTCAAAAGGCTCATCTCACCAGAGGTAACAAACTTTAAATGTTAAAAGGCTCTTCTCACCAAAGGTAACAAACTTTAAATGATAAAAGCTCTTATGAGAGGACTTATAGATTATGCTATTTGGTCTTACAAATCATGCCTAATTTTGATAGAGTCCTTTGACCAAAAGCTCTTAAATTAAAAAAAAACTCCTCTGACCAGAGGCAACGAACTTTAAATGTTAAAAAGCTCCTATCACTAGACGTAACAAACTTTAAATGTTAAAAATTTGAGAGATAATGGTATTCAAAAGATTTCTCTAAATAGATGGTTCACATCTTTCTTGCTTTTGACTTTTCTTTTGTTGGTCTTGAATTATCCTAAACCCATACATCTGTCATGTCACATGAATGCGTGAATGACATTTTCATATATTTTGTAATGCCATGTAATAAATGATGATCATGATGTAAATGCATTTAGTATGCAAATGAAAAGCCATCTTTTTTCTCTTTCTTTCATTGTCATTTTCTTTTAATCTTCAAAATTTTTCAAAGTTTGTTTCCTTTCTTCTTCTCTTGAATCCTATGCATTCCAGCAGTTAATTAAGTTCAGATAAAAAAGATTTCTTTTCATATCTCAAATTTCATTTCGACCACTTTATGACTCATAGGCCACTCTTCTCATTGACCTTTATTCCTTACTATTTTACTTATCATTTTAAATCTCCTTCAAAATAATGTGTGTGTCTTTTATGGTCATTGTTATTCCTTCATCATCTTTTGAATTTTAAAAAATTATAATATATTGCACATTTCTCTTTTTTTAATAAGACAGACAAAAGGAAGGACAAATAAAGAGGTATTTTATTTCGGTAAAATAGAGAAGTATTTCATGCATTATAAAAAAGGATATAACAAGGAAAATAAGTAATCATATAACAAATATTTAGATCATTATGAACTAATTCTTCATGGCTTCTTTTATGAAAATTCTTGATTGGTGCCTTCGACTTTTCAAAAATACAGTAGACCAAATTAACCCAAAACCAATGAGATCTTTTGGCATATATTGAGAATTGAGCCACTCAATTCATTATCCCCCTTTTTTTTTTATCTAGATTGCCCTTTCAGGTTTTCAACTCAGATATCTTTTCAACTCATTTTTCTTTTTTATTTTTTTAAGCATAATACTTTTTTACTGCATCGACATTGATTGGATTTAACAGATCATCTCCATCCATTCTTGCCAAGATCAGTGCCACACCAGAAAAAGCTTTTTTCACCATATATGGGCCTTCCTAATTATGAGTCCATTTTTTTCAAAGATCCTGCTGGTTAGGAAGAATCTTTTTCTATACTAATTCTCCCTCTCAAAATTGTCGTAGGTGAACTTTATTGTCATGAGCTCACATCATTCTTCTTTGATACAGTTGACTATGGTAAAGTGCAGCTAATCTCTTTTCTTCAATGAGATTCAATTTTTCATATCGAACGCAAACGCACTCAGCTTCTTCTAACTTAACTTCCATGAGAACCCACAAAAAAAGAATTTTAACTTCAATGGGCAACACTGTTCCATTCCATATACCAATAAAAATGGTGTAGCTCCTGTAGATGTGCGAATTGAAGTTTGATAAGCATGTAATGCAAATGGTAGCTTTTCATGCCAATCTTTATACACATATGTCATCTTTTCAATAATTTTCTTTATGTTTTTATTGGCTGTTTCAACTGTCCCATTCATCTTTAGACAATAAGGCGCTGATTTATGATGTTTGATTTTAAATTGAGCATAGATCTCAATCATCATTTTATTATTCAAATTAAGAGCATTATTCGAGATGATCATTTTTGGAAGGCCATATCGACATATGATCTCTTTCTTGATGAACTTGCAAACCACCATTCTTGTCACATTGGCATATAAAGCTGCCTCTACCCACTTTGTGAAGTAGTCAATTATCACTAAATGAATTGATAGCCATTTGAGGCTTTTGGTGTAATGGGCCCTATCACATCCATTCCCCACATAGAGAAAGGCCAAGGTGTTAACATAATATGTAATGACGTTGGAGGAACTTGAATCTTGTTTGTATAAATTTGACATTTATGGTATTTTTTAGCATAGTCAATGCAATCTTTTTCTATTGTCAACCAATAGTATCTTACTCTCATTATTTACTTAGTCATCATATGATCGTTTGTATGAGTTTTACAAACACCTCCATGAATTTCCTCTAGTAATTTTTTGACTTCAACAACATTCACACATCTCAATAGTGTTTGGTCTCGATTTCTCTTATAAAAAATTTTTCCATCTAGAAAGAAACACATTGCCAACCTTATCAACGTTCTCTTATCATTCTCTGATATATGCTCTGGGTACTATTGATATTTAACATATTGTAATATGTCAAAATACTATGGTTTTCCATCAACTCCTTCTTCAAAATTTGAACAGTGAGTTGGTTTTTCTCGTAAGCTCAATTTGATGGGTTGGATTTTAGCATTTTCATTTAATTGAACATTGCTGCCAATGTAGCCAAAGCATTAACCATCTGATTCTCTTCTCGGAGTAAATGATGAAACCAAATATTCTCAAATTTTTTGATCATTTTTAATATATACTTTTGGTATAAAATCAACTTTGAGTCTCTGGTTTCCCATTCTCTTCGCAATTGGTATATGACCAAGGTAGAGTCTCCATAAACTTTTAAAGCATAAGCCTTCATTTCAAGAACAGCTTGAAGACTCAGAAGACATGCTTCATATTCTGTCACATTATTGATGCAATTAAAATTTAGTTTTGTAGTGATTGGGTAGTAATCCTCTTCTAGAGATATCAAAACTACTCTAATACCATGCCTCAAAGCATTTGATATACTATCAAAATGCATCTTTCATATACCTTTATTATGCTCTTCTTTATCTATGTGCATTGTAGACATTAAGTCTTCATCTAAAAAATCAAATGTCATAGGTACATATTCTTCATGAGCGTGTTTTGTAAGAAATTCAGCAATAACACTTCCTTTGTTTGCCCTTTGGGACACATATAAAATGTCATATTCAGAAAGTAACACTTATCATCTTGCTATTCTTTCTGACAATGAAAGGTTTTCAAAGGTGTACTTTATTGGGTCTAATTTGGTAATTAGTCAACTAGTATGATACAACGTGTATTGTCTGAGCCGACGTGCCGTCCAAGCTAATGCATAACACATCTTTTCCAATGGTGAATACTTTGACTTATAATCAATAAACTTTTTACTTAGGTAATAAATGGCCTGTTCTTTCTTTCATGTTTCATCATGTTGCCCTAAAACACATCCTATTGATTTTTCATGTACCGTTAATACATGATAAGAGGTCTTCCAGGGATAGACGACATTAATACTAACGAGTTTGATAAGTATTCTTTAACATTTTCAAATGCCATTTGACAATCTTCATCCCATTCTCCTGACATGTGTTTTTGAAGAATCTTAAATATATGATCACATTTGACTATAAGTTGAGAAATGAAACAGCAGTATAATTTAATCTCTCTAAAAATTTCCTTACTTTTTTTTATATGTACAAAGGTGGTAGCTCTTGGATGACATGTATCTTATCTAGATCTACCTCTAGTTTTTTTTACTGATAATAAATCCTAGTAATTTTTTTGAGGTTACACCAAAAGTGCATTTAGTTGCATTGAGCTTGAGTTGAAACTTTCTTAATCTCTTAAATAGTTTTCTGAGATTAGTCACATGATTTTCTTTTTTATGAGATTTGACAATCATGTCATCTACATACACCTCTATTTCTTTGTGTATCATATCATGGAATAAAGTTATCATGGCTATTTGATATGTTGTCCCAGCATTTTTCAAACCGAAAGGCATGACTTTATAGCAAATGTTTCTCATACTGTCACAAAAGTAATCTTTTTCATATATTTTTATGCCATCTTAATTTGATTATAGCCTAAAAATCCATCCATGAATGAAAATAGAGAGTGCCTAGCGGTATTGTCCATTAAAGTGTCAATGTGAGGTAATGAAAAATTATCTTTTAGAATTGCTCTATTTAGATCTTGATAATCAACACACATTCTCATTTTGTCATCTTTCTTGGGTACTGAGACTATATTTGCCACCTATTTGGGATATTTGACCATTTCTAAGAATCCCGCATCAAATTACTTTTTCACATCTTCTTTTATTTTCAACAACATTTTAGGTTTCATCATTCTCAGCTTCTATTTAATTGGTTTGCACTCAAGCTTCAGTGGTAGCTTATGCATTACAATTTTAGTGTCTAGCCCAGATATATCTTGATACGACCAAGCAAATAAATTTACATATTCATGTAGTAACTTTATCAACTTCTACTTTATTGGTGATGACATTGAAGTACCAATCTTAACCTCTTTTTTAGTTTCTTCATCCCCTAAATTGACAACTTTAGTGGCTTCTTGATGAGGCATGATTTGCTTCTCTTTTTGTTCCACTAATCTCAATAATTTTAGGGATATGGCATGATCTTCCACATTTTTTTCATCATCGAGTTCACAAATATAAATAAAATTTTCAAAATCAAATCTTAGAATATTATCATGATGATCTTCATATTCACTATTTAGATACTTGAAAATAAGTGAAATAGATGAAATGTAGAAGGATGTATATTAATGCAAGGAATTGAAATGAAAAAGGCAAAAGAAATGGACAAATATACTACACTTGTCATTTATTCAATTGAAAATGAAGAAACAAACACACATAAGACATTTAATGCTTTTAACAAAAGCATTTAGATTAGGTTTAATACATTACTTTGGAGAAAATTTAAAAATAATAGTAGCTCCTCAACATGCCAATTTTTTAGTTCTATACCAAGAAGAGCAAGATAAACCCATAGACAGCTTGGATCTTCGTTCTTCTTTTCTTCACCTACCATTTGTATAAAAAATTTAATGAAGATATCTTCCAATGATGGTGTAAACTCTTTTTCTACGTTGCCTGCTACATCTAGATAGATATAACCGACTGAGATGAAAGTCTCGTAAAGGAGAAAAAAAGATAGGCTTTCAATTTTTACTTTTTATCCTAAAAAATAAGCCAATCTTTTTTCTCTTTTTTCTTTTACGAACTTCATTCTTTTTTTTCGAGTTGGCTTGTACCTCAACCTAAAACTATCATCTTTTTTAGGCATCATCCATGGTCGTTATATCCTTTCTAAGTCAACCCACACTTGATATCCTTTCCCTACCACTTCTTTAAGTACCATCTTGAAAGCTTTGGATAGACATGAAATAGCACTTTTACTCATTCACTCACATAAGTTGCATTAACAAATTCAAAGAATCTAAAAAAACATTCTGAGACTTCCTCAGCTGCTTCAACATATAATGCGGTAGAGGGTTTAGTCACCAATAAGTTTTCTTCACCAGCAACAATAATCATCTTTTCATCAATTATAAATTTTACCTTTTGATGCAGAATTGAGGAAACAATTTTTGTCATGTGAATCTATGGTTTTCCCAAAAGACAACTATAGGAATGAGAGATATCCATGATTTGAAAGATTATATCAAAAGTACATGGCCCAATTTGGATTGGTAGCTCAATATCACCTATCACTTCACGATGAGTCCCATCAAAAGCCCTCACTATCATATGACTTATTTTCATGTAAGACATGTCAACTGACAATCTAGATAGTGTAGTCATCGGCATGACATTCAAAGAAGATCCATTATTAATGAACAACTTTGTATGTGTATGATCCTTGTATTTTGTGAAGATATGTAAGGCCTTAGCATCACCTCTACCACTAGGTGAAATTTCATCATCACTAAATGATATATAATTTTTCACTGTGATATTTCCCATTATACGATTACGTTTCTCTATAGATATATTATGAGCTACATAAGCCTCATTGAGTACTTTGAGCAAAGCATTTCTATAAGATTCAAAATTTGACAATAACGAGAGCATAAAAATCTGAGCTAGTAAGCGATTTAATTGCTCCACCACACTATATTTATCGTACTTAATAAGTTTTAAAAACTCACAAGCCTATTTTTTTGTAACCAAATTTTTACATTCTCGATTTAAGACTAAGGCTGGGTGAGTCTCTTAATCGTTGGGTGCTTTATCTTTTTTTTTCTAAGCTTTTTTCCCCTTTTTTTGCTTTTTCTTTTCGTGCTCTCTCAAGTGCTTTTAGGGCATAGCATTGCCCACTTCAAGTTATACCCTCAATACCAGTTATATTTGCTGTACTTACATCACATGAGCCATATTGAAGAGAACCATTATCCACACCTTGTGATATGATATTACAGTCATATTTTTAATGGACTGCCTTATCTGATTTGTACGAGAATAGGCTAGAGACCTCAAATGTCACTTTTGGCATAGTTGTACAAACTAGTTTAGCACTCAATTTTTCATTATAAAAGATCGTGGTAGGCTCCAAATTCATATGAATTGGCTTATTAACCTTAACACTTGGTTTCTCTTTATAGAAGATGGTAATAGGCTCAAAATTCATTCGATAAGGCCTATTTTTGGACGAGTCTTCTGTCACAACATTCATTGAACTTTCTTCATGTTCTTCATAAAATTCAACCAAGAAAGAATCCATCATTTTCTACAACTCCTGTTGAAATGCTTTACAAATTTGAAGCGAATGACCAACCATCCCTATATGAAATTCACAAGTGTGATCTGAATTATATAAAAAATTTTCATCATATGAGTTTTTAAGTATTAGATGAATCATATTTGCTTTCACAAGGGTAGTAAATATTTCATCCACAGAGGTTATGATCTCGCTTACTTTTTTTTTAATATTTTGAGTTATCTTACTATTTAAAGCATTTATTGATCTTTCACCATGATTAGGTAACAGATTGGCCTCTACACTTAGTCTGGCCTTAGTTGTGAAATTTAAAATTATGTTATCAATCAAGCTTTGCACCCTACATTTGAAAGCCATATAATTTTCTAAGAAGTGGCCTTGAATTCCATAATGATAGTCGTAGAAAGCTTTAGGATCATACCACTTCGGATATAGAGGTTTCAAAAGCTCTATGGGCTATCGAGCCACCAAATGTTTTTAAAAAAATTAAGGGAACAATTTTGTGTATGTCATAGGAATTGGATCAAATCATTGTTGCTTTCAATTATTTTGAGATTTTCTTCGATTAAAATCTACGGTATTTTCCTGAAGGAAAGATCATGGTGAAGGTGCTCAGGGATGAGTATTAGCTTGAAAAATAGGTATCTGGGTTTGCATTGGTTGGTTTAGGTTTTGAAAAATATTAAAAATGATTGGGTAAGAAGGTTAGTATACAGGATATGAGTGGTATGAGATAAAAGGTCTTGATTTTGGTTTTTCAATAGTGACAGCTTGAACTTTTACATCTTTCTTCTTGGATGGTCTTCATTTTTTTGATCCAAAAATATCATCTCCATCAATCTTTCTATTTTTAATGGCATTTTCTATTATCTTACCTGTAATCACCATATCAGTAAAATTTTTCGTGGCATAACCAATGAGTTTGTCATAGTATGGTGCTCGAAGAGTATTGATGAACAGAATAGTTATTTTTTTCTCGGTGAGAGGAGGTTGAACCTGAACAACAACATATTGCCATCTTTGGACATATTCTTTAAAATTTTCATTAGTTTTGTTTTATATTTTGCAATGATAGTCTATTTGGAGCCATGTCTGTGACATGCTTATATTGAGTAATAAATTCTTTGGCCAGATCTTTTCATGACTGAATACGACTCCTGTCTAGTTGAATATACTATACGGTAGCTGATCCAGTAAGACTATCCTGAAAACAATGAATAAGTAACTTGTCATTGTTTGTATGCCCAGTTATTTTCCTACAAAACATAGTGATATATGCTTGAGGACATTTGGTTCTATCATATTTTTTAATTTCTAGTACTTTAAACTTTAGTGAGATTATCAAATCTAGAACCAAACTGAGTTTAGTAGCATCAATTATGCCAAAAATATTTATTCTTTCAATAGCTTGTAACATTTCTTCTAAGAGATCTAACTTTTGCTGTGCCTTTATATCCTTAGATTGTTTAGGCATACCTTTTTTTAGTTTCTCCTGTTCTTTTGGGTCATCTAAATTTGGGATCATAATAGGTTCAATATGACTTGCCTCAATATTTAAACCGATATGTCATTGACTACGTGGTTGAACCGTAAAGGGAAGTAAATTAAACTGAACGTGTGGTTATTTTTCAGGCTGTGTCATTTGAGGATACATTTAATGAGAGGTTTGAGCATAGGGTGGGATAAACCCTGGTAGATACAATGGATCTTTTCTATCACTGGTATTTTTTTTGGCCTTGAGGCTCTTTCTCAGTAGTTACTTTTTCAACAACCTCTTTTTCTTTGGTTATTTTCCTCATCATGTCCATCATTACAGCCATTTCTTTTTTAGTCTCTTTTTGAGTCCTAGTCATTTATTCTATCAACTCTTGTTGAGACCTAATCATTTGTTTCTACATATCAAATTGAACTTTTTCTATCCTTTTTATTTTAGATACTTGCTCGCTTTTCATGATTCTGACTTGTGAGCGAGTGTTGTAACGATGACGAATGGTCTGATCTATATTTTTTTTATGGCCTAACTATCTTTGCACCTAATTGAGTTAAAGAAAACTTTTTGAGATTTGTTATTTTGAGGTCTTTTTCTTTTAATCATGATGCATTTTTTTATTTTAAAATGAAACACACATATGATGCATGAATGCATGAATGTAAATGATGTGCTTATTTATATCCAATATTTGTAAAAGATTTTAAGTCTGAACTTGAACCACCATATCATAACTTCACGTTATCCTTACTAAATACCTCTTTCATTACAATATTAAAATTTTCAAAAGAAGCGCCTTATATGCTTGTATTGCTCATAAGCATTTTCTAAAAAAATTGGTCAAGCATTGGTTATGCTGTCTTGGGCAAACTTTTTCTTTCACTTGTTTAGCCTCTTGGGCCATGTCTCTTGCTTTGAAGCTAACTTCTCTTATCTGTTCTACTAGGCAAATGGCTTGAAATTCTTTCAACTGATATTCTTCATTCCAATACTGTGCTCTATGTTTAAATTGATCTCGTTCCTCTTTCAAAACTTGAATGGCTTCACGTCAATAATGTATTTGCTGTTTCAAGTCATCTACGAGACCTTATAGTATATTCTTTTCTTTCACAGATTGACTAAGCTCTTTTTCCTTAGATAATAAATTAGATCGAAGATGTTCTATATTTTTTCTGGATTTTTCAAGCTCTGTAGTCATTGTGGCGATGGACTTATGCCAGCTTTCAAAAATATTTTCTTATTCTCTTTCAAGCCTTCGAGAGTTTACTTCACTCTTATCAGTATTGTCTTTTCATTCATTAATCTCATGCTAAATCCTCTTTTTTTCAAGCTCCAATATTTTTTTTTCTTCTTTAAATTTGAACTTTATAATCTTCATATAATCAAGAATCTTTTCACAATGGGTGTTTTTTTGGTGGCACGGTCTGTTTTTGCTTATAACCCATTGACTTCTCCATATAAGATATTTAGGTGTGGCTTTATCTGTATATCCTCCACGATCTACTCTCTGAGTCTACTTTCACTCTCTGATAATAATCTCTTTTATCTTTGCTAGAAATCTTGATTCTTCAAAAGAGAATTCCAATTTTTGAAGCCCATAAGTTATTAGGACAAATTGCTCTGACCGTAATTGTTGATGAACCAGTGTTGGAGAATAGCTATACCTCCCCATAGTCCTAAAAGTGGAACCCGTGGTTTGTCACTACACCTGTATAACATAACTTCTCGTGGCATCCATGGAGCTCTCTATATAACCTGAGCACTAGTGAGATCTTGCAAAATCAATACCCACTCTTCCTTGGTCTTTGATTCTGGCCACTCAACATTGTAGCATTCTTCGATTGGCTTATTTTTATTACTATAAGTAGGATAAAATTTACTCATAAGATGTTGAAGATGACTTTTTACCCAAATGTAGAGTAATTGTACACACCCTATGAAGCATCATCCTCTTTTTCAATAATGATTCAATGATCTAAAGGTTTCTGTCAGTATAGAAAGAACATGATTGATTTTATTGTCCACCTACTCGAGAAAGTCAACCATTGATACTTCAATGTGACCTAAGACCTTCGAAAATATGATCAAGCCATAAATTGCCAAAGCTATCATTCTCATGCCTCGTTCATTCTCTAAGTGTTTGATGATGTAATCACGTAAGATTTCTCACGGGATGTAATTACTTTTGCCTTTTGTTTGGATATACGAGTTCATATTTTGAGTAGGGACCTTCATCATACAAGCGAGTTTCTTTCAAGATCCAAGTTTTTAACCTCGTTAATAGATTTTGTCTAGATTGTGAAGATGCAACCATAATAATATAGTATACTCTTCGATCGTCGGGGTCATATCTATTTCATTGAATTTGAAACATCTGTATGCAAGATCCTAAAATTAAACTAAAGCTCTTATCAACTAATTTTTCGTAGGCACCTCAAGCAGTGAAGCAATATGACCATATTTTTCCTTGAAAGCCATTTTCTTAGAAATTATTACACAGCGCCAAATCTCGACCAGTTCAGAGATGTCATTTTGCTGAAGTCCCAACTTGATTTCTTTAGGTAAAATTTCTTGTTCAGATTCTTTCAAATAATTTCCCATCTACTTTGGGCTTATAATGATAAAGCTATCACCACATTGGTCTCTTCACACACGGTGAGCTTCGAAGTTGAGAACATCATGATGGTGTTTTCGAAGCAATATTGAAAATCTTCTTACTAATATTGGCATATTGATAAGCACATCCCATATGCAAGTATTTATGATAATGCATGATCATGAAACAAAAGGAAAGCAAAACAAAATAGGGTTAGTAATCGCATTAAAATAAATATTCCCTCATATGTCCTAATTTATGGTATAATAAAAAATGGTATGGCCCTATCTAAGGTTGGTTTCTTAAGGTTCACTATATGCATGGTTTGGTAATTAACATAGGTTAAAAAGGTCCCCAAATTTATCCTCATTGTCGTCCACTTTGGACTAGTAAGGTCGTCGATCCTCACCCATAACGGGTTACCGACGGAAAGGGTTCAACTTGAGTGAAAGTATTTCGCTAGCTCATGCGGATGCATTATAACATCACAAAAGCGTAGCTACTCTACTCCTTCCTAAAAAGAGATAAATTTGGGAGCCCGGGTATAGAGCTCATGCACGAATGCAAATGTGCACGTGTGTGAGAGAATGTAACAAATAAAATTAAAAATATAATTAGCAATAATATAAAATAATAACATATCAAAACCAAATGAAACAAAAAAAAAACAATTTTAATATTCGGAGATAAGAAATTAAAATTAAATATCGAAAAGACCATAAAATCAAAATTTAGATGACGTATGTTTAATTTTTGGCTTGACTCTCACATTTTCCCAACGGAGTCGTCAAGCTGTCATAACAATTTTTCGTCTGGGGGGATTCGATCGCTAGACCTGGTGAAAATTTTCAGAGTCACCACAAATCTTTTTATAGGGTGTAATTGGCCACCCAAAATATCATTTTTTAGTAAAAAAATTTTAAAATTAATTAAAACTTACTAAAAGAAGTTTAGGTCTGCGAAATCAGGACTAGGTTCGGGAGTACGATTATGAGTGAAGAAGGTATTAGCACCCTCACGTTGTTCATTTGAAGAATGGTACCATTTAAACATACGTAATCCTATAATTTTGATAACAAGGACTTTTTTATTTAAGTTTAATTTCTTAAAATTTATTTTAAAATATTTTTCTTTGTTTCGAAATTAATAATATTATTATTATTTCGTATTCTATAAATTCTCTAACGCTTTGGTGGAATTTATAGAAAATCACTATTTAGAAAATATTTTGAGAAAATTGACTATTCACAAAATTCTCGAAATTTCGTCATAAGATATTTTAAATATTTATTTGAAAAAAGATTTTAGGAACATCCCGTCTTTGGTGAGTTCTCAAAATTTATAACAAATTTTAAGATTATCTCGACTCTTCGGTGGAATCTAAATATTATTGTTATTTTAAAATTTTGTATTATTTATTCTTTAATATTTTTTTATAAGAGAAAATTTAGATTATTCTGACTCACCAGTGAAATTTAAATATTAATCTCTTGTTTAAAAAAAATTAAACTCTTTCAATTTTTTATATATATATTTTAAAAAATTTAACATATCAATTATTATTAATTTCATTCTTTATTATTTTTTATTATTGTTTTACATTGTTTAAATCAATTTTTATTTTAGTAAAAATAATTTTGGATTATCCCAACTCTATGGTGAAATTCGAAAAATTATTTTTACTTGTAAAAATTAAAGAAAATTAAACTCTTTAGCTTTCTCTAAAAATTGCATTTAAAAGATTCATTTAAATAATTTATTTTTTATTTTATTTATTATTATTTATTATTTTTTAACAAAAATTATTTTTTAAAATTATCCCAACATTTTGATAAAATTTAAATAATATTTTTGCTTGTAATAGAATTTATTTGCTTTAAATAGTTATTATTATTAATTTTTTTTTATTTATATATTTTTAGGTCTTTATTTTATTTCAGTTTTATTTTTTATTCTATTTATTTATTTGTTTATTTTAAAAATTATTACCAGTAATAATATAAAATAACAATAATAATAATAATAATAATAATAATAATAATAATAATAATAATAATAATAATAATAATTAACATAAAAAATCAAAATCAAAATCAAAACGAAAAAAAAAAAGAAAAGGAAAAACCTGCGAAACAGGTCGGGTCGGTGCTGATCCTGTGTAGGTCGGGTTCGGTCTAAATGTCCAAAACGACATCGTTTTGGGGGGCTTATAAAAGGCATGTTTCAATTTTTTTTCTTTTTCCTCTCTCTCTTTACCCTAGAGCCTTTCTCTATAAAATCCCTGCACCCCTCGTCGACGGTCGTGATAACCCAGTTTTTAGTCAGTCGTCGCCATACACCAGTGGCCGAAAACTTCAACGACGCTGGAAAATTCAAAGATCCCCAGATTTCGGTGGACGAAAAATTCAACGGTCACAAAAAAATTCACATTTTTTCAGATTTTGGTGCCAAAAAATTCAACGGTGGCAAAAAAATTCAAACTTTTTCAGTTTTCGGTGACCCAAAAATTTTTTAAAAAATTTCCAAAAATTTCCCCAATAATCATTTTTGCTTTCTAAACACTTTTCCAAGCCTATATTTAAAAAAAAAAAATCTCAAACTTCATAGATTGAGAATTTTATTTTCGGAAATTTTTTTTTTTGTGTTTGCTATTTTTTTTCTTTTGATTGTATGTTCTATTTTTTTTGTTCTCTGTGTCCTTTTATTTTTGCAGAACTTAGTCTATTTGTAGAGCTTTTGGGATTCAAGATCCTAGATCTTCTGGGATCTTTTTTTATGAAAAATTTATGTTTATTCGGTAACTTTTGGTCACTGGATTTCAGGTTGTCAAGTTAGGTAGTGTCAGAAAGAAAATGTCACTCTGACAGCTTGATTTCAGCTACCAGAGTTGAAACCAAAAGATTTGTTTTTTGATTTTTTTCTTTTAAAAAAAATTAATTAATAATAATATTAATATTAATAAAAAAATACAATAGTCAAAATTGGTGTCTACACAAGTCATAGAGAAAGAGCTAAAGGTGAAGGCGATGGCTTTCGAGGATGAGCTTAAATTTTTAAAGACCTCACCCTTTATCGAAGAGATTGATTGAGCTATGCCTCTAAAGGGGTTCAAAATGCCAACCTCATAAACTTACGATGGTATTTCTAACCTTTTCGATCATTTGAAACTCTATAGAACTAATATGATGATATAAGGTGCAAACGAAGCTTTAATGTGTAAGGGCCTCACACTACCCTTAAGGGTGTAGCTCAGTCTTGGTATAGTAGTTTAAAATTGAGGTCAATTACAACATTTAAAGACTCTTTCCTATCCCAATTTGTGGGTAGTTGAAGAACAAAAAAGATAATGTTAAGCTGGATGTCGATCCACTAAAGTCATAATGAATCTTTGAAAAACTATGTCACACATTTTAATGCAAAAACTCTATAAGTAAAAGACCTGAAACAAATGATCGTTGTAGCGACCCTAATAAGTGAGCTCAATGATAAAAAGTACCACCTAAAGTTAACTTTGTAATTAGAGCCACTTAAAACTTTACTTGACATCCTACTTGTAGTTGAAAAATATATAAATGCTGAAGTTACAATGAGAAATAGCCAAGGTGAGAGAGGCTCATTCTCCCTTCTCGATCATAAAAAAGATAAGGATTTCTACGATTCTCTTCCAAGAGAGAGACGACATAGAGCCATGAGCCCTAGTAGAGAAAAAAGCTATACAATGCTGAATACATTTTGAAAAATGATTCTAATATAAATTAAGAGAAATTAAGATCTCAGATGTTCTTAGCCATTAAGGCAGAATACGAGAAAAGATCTGACCAAAAGATGTGTCTTTCATAGGGACATAGGCTACAACATAGATGACTGTGTCGACTTGAAAAATGAGATTGAAGCTTTGATTAGAAAAGGTTAGTTGAAGAGGTTTATGGATGAATGAAGACAAAGACAAATTGAATTGAATTATAGATAGGATCGAAGAAAGCTTACAAAAAATAGAGAACGTAGGCTAGAAGAAAATAAAAAGGAAAAAGTTCAAGGAGATGAGCTAAGATAGAAAAAAGGTTGAACTAATAATAACAAGTCGATTGTTAGAGTGATCAATATAATTATTGGAGGGAGCTAAACTTCAACCAAAAGAAAATCCAACCTAGGTATGATTATGGTCGTTAGCTTTTCAACAAAGAAAGAAAAAGATTGGAAAGACAAATCAATTTTGTTTAGCTCAGAAGATTTGGAAGGAATCCAACACCCCAATGATGATGCTATAGTAATTACAGTTTTAGTGTATAATTAAGTGGTCAAAAGAATCCTATTTGATAACAAAAGCTCGATCGATGTCATGTATTATAGCATTATGAAGAAAATAAGAATTAAGGAAGACCATTTGCAACCGATCACTACAACTTTAGTGGGATTTGAGAATGAGCAGGTAGTAATAAAAGGGACTATCAAATTATCAATTTCTTTGGGGATGAAACAAAAAACAATCACCTCGGTCACAGAATTCATGATTGTAAACATCCTATCTATCTACAATATGATACTGGATTGACTTAACTAATTTGTTATGAAGCTCATAGGCTCAGCTTATCATTTGAAAGTAAAATTTTCAACACTTCAAGGGATTAAAGAGGTGAGGAAAATCAGTCCATGGTATGAAAATGTTACATCACAATAATGAAAGAGAGGATTAGGGAGCAAATTGACAATTTGATCGAAACCAAGAACATAAAAAAAGGGACAAGCAATAAAAGCCAAAAAAAATTAAAAAAAAATAGGAACAAGAACCTACAACGTAAGATTGGCCTGACAAAAACATGCTATTAAGTCGCTCTAAATTCTTAGGCTCCAATAGAAAATACTTTTTATTTCATTTTTGAACTCCTGAATAGATTTTGAAAGTGACCAAGCTTTTAAGCCAACATAAGTATTTACATGTCATTTGAACCGAGCAAATACGTTAGCTAAAATAAATATTGAAATAAGAAATACATATATATTGTTTAGCATATATTCTAATTAAGTTATCAATAACATACTAACATTATGTCTAGGTCTGTCTTTGTAAGAAATAATTTTGATCTAATTGAACAAAAAGAAATAATTAACCAAAGACCTAACTCGAATGAAAATTGACCTAAACCAATAGAAAATCTCATTTCCATACTGTTCTAGGATAACATCCTTGAAAAACATATGTATATCATAACTAAACTTGAGTACAAAGAACAATTAATTCAACTTTCAAAAAAAAAATGCTGACCTTTTCACTTGGACATCGTCTGATATACCTGAAATCGATACCGAGGTAATGGTCCATAGGTTGCAACTAACTCTGATGTGAAATCAATTTGAAAAAGAAGAAGACCTTTACCCTAAAAAAATAAAAGGTTATCAAAGAAGAGGTTAATAGATTATTTGCAAGTGGGCTTCATCAAGGAGGTTTATTACCCTGAGTGGATAGTCAATGTGGTCATGGTCAAAAAGCATAGTAAAAAATAAATGATATGTGTTGACTTTAACGACCTAAATAAAGCATGCCCAAAAAATGATTTTCTCTCCCTAACATAGATCAAGTAGTGCATTATAGTGTCAAGCATGACTTCTTCAACTTTATAGATGCCTACTCTAGTTATAACCAAATCAAAATGTTAAAAAAAGATAAGAAAAATATAACTTTTATAATTGAAAAGAGCTTTTATTGTTACAAAGTGATGCCTTTTGACTGATCAACCTATGAGGTAGGTTTTACAGAAGCCAGAACTATAAAAAAGATTAATTAAGTGGACAATAGAACTTAACAAATTTGACTTGTATATACTCTTCAAGTCAGCTTTGAAGTCCTAATTGTTAGTAGACCTTATTGTAGAGCTCACGCCAGCCCATCCTAATGAACAAGCCGAGGAGATCAAGAAAGCCCTAATAAAAAAAAAGAGAAAATTTTTTGTCGATGGATTAACCATAAGCTACAGTGACAAAATTGGTCTCATTCTAATTAGCTCAAAAAAACTATAGTATCAATACACCTTGGGGTTTAGATTCAAAGCATCTAATAATGAGATAGAATATAAAGTAATGATAGTCGATTTAAAATTGATAGTCAAGCTAAATGTTCAATATATAATAGTATATAGCGATTCTTAATTAGTGGTTGATCAGATAAACAATGAGTTTAAAGCCCAAAAAAAATTCAAAGATACTTGGATAAAGCACTAACTCTAATCATCGATTTTTGAAAAATCAAGGTAAAAAAGATATAGAGGTTCAAAAACTCACTAGCAGACTCCCTGTCTAAGTTGGCTTTAAGGATATTGATAGAGAATTCAGACCAAGTCATAGTAAAAGATTGGTACAAAAAAGCATCGAGGAAAAGCTCATACAATAGATCGAGAAAAAAAAACTTGGATAACCTTGATCAGGATATACCTAACTACGTAAGAGCTACCCAAAGAAAAGGTCTGAGCTAAAACATTAACAAGAAAGGCTCATCGGTGCATAATAATCAATGAAAAATTATATAGAATATCTTTTAGCTTATCTTATCTGAGATGTGTGGATGACGAAGAAGCAAACTATGTTTTGAGAGAATTTGGAAAAGAATATGTGAAAATCACGATAGAAATTCCTATACTTGGTACTTAGAAAGGTTGAAGCTTCAGAAGTTAATGGTCAAGGTGGCAAGCTAGCATATGTTGTTAAGGAAGTCATCCATGACATGACTCATAGATTACATGACATGAACGACAATAGCTTGTTGAGGACATGAAATGTGAACAATTTGAAAATATATTATCAATAGCTTGGATTTAACAGAGCTTACACTTGTAACCCAAAAGTCAATAAAGTAATGATGATCATGTTTACTTGACAACGATCATGTCCATTGTCCAGTCCAAAAATAATGTTTTTGACTTGATATATCTGACTTGAAATTTAAGGTCAAAACATAATAATGTTTATCTTAATCTTTAGATTCAGGCCTTAACCGAACTAATGGAATCTAACCTTAGACTTAGGTGAATTTAAGTTCATTCTAACCAAGCTGAAACTTTGAATTATTTTAATCAAATTAACTATTTACTGAGTTATTCTAAATTATCTAAGCTAATTCCACAAAACTTAAGTCTCAAAGTCATCTCGTAAGCAGCTATCCGAGCTCAAACTTAAACAAAATTGAACAAAGTTGAACTAAAACTTAAACAAAATGTAATGAATTTTCCATTAGTGATCAGGTTAGTACAAAAGAATTGTCATTGATAGAAGTTGTATAGAGTAATTTTTTCCAAGGTCACAATAAAACCTCGACCTCATACTTCAACAAAAATCCATAAAAGTTCACTAAAGTTAATAAAAAAATCCTAAACATCAACAACATTAACAGTAGTAGTGGTGGTCGCAACACTTTCAGCAGCAGTAGCAACATCAGCTTGACCCTTTTTAAATGTACCTTCTTTAACCTTAGTGCCCAAAGTAGCCTCGAGCTTGGTGTTCATTGCTTTATCTTTATCCTTGCCTTTTTTCTCATCTTCATTAGACTGATTTTGATGAGGCTTCAATTTGATATTGTTTATATTAATATTAGAGAGATTAAGATTGAGGTTAATAAATTTGAATTGCACCTCATCCTTAGCCAGCTCGAAGGCACTGAGCACATTCTCCCTAAAAAATTCCACTAAAAGCTTGAAGAATTTGTTAGAGGCTTTAAACTCTTTGACGATTTTTTTTTCTTTCTTCTTAGCTTTTAGTTTGAACCTTATCCTGGCTATTTTAGCCTGAACATCACTAAGTTTCAACTTAGCTTGTTCCTTTATAGACTCTGCTAAGGTCTTCTCAATATGGACAGTCTTTAGCTTGGCTTTCAACTTGTCGATCCTTTTTTTTTACTCAACCTCTTTTTTGTGGGACACACTGAGGCTAAACCTCACATTGCCTAGAGCATCCAAGCTTTTTTGGTGCTTTTCACTTGAGATGGCTATATCATTCTTAGTTTTGAACAGGTGAGCTATAATGAGATAAGTGTGGTGAAAGGCCTAGTTGTTGTTCTCAATGGGCTGAGGTGTGAGCTTTTGATGGATTGCATAAGATGAGCCCAGACTTAGTTAAAAACAAAAAACAAAAAACAAAGAACAATGAAAAAATTGAACAAGAGTTAAGCAATATTCATTAATGAAAAGGACTATGACCTTGTAAAACCTTTTGGCCACATCGAGGTTTTTCATCGGATCATTAGTTGAAGTGTACTCTAATCTCGTATAGATCTTTTTTAAGCTAGGCCTTAGTATCCTAGACTCAAGATTTTTCAAGGTAAAGGAAGAAGCCTCAGTCTTCAATTTTTTTGTAGAAAAAAAAGCTACCAAAGAGAGATTTCAATGTGCTATAACTTTATGTTTCTTAGGGGCTGAAGAATGTTAAGCTAGGGAGCTCGTGGCCTATAGGGTTAATAACTTTATTTCCCCCTCAAGAAAGGACAATGAGCTAGATTTTTTACTTTGGGTCTTTTTTGGCCTTGGCTCTTGCTGAAAGATGGAAAAGTTGAAATTTTTATTGAAAAACATCTTTACAAAATTAAGCTAAGAGTTAGATAAAAAATCAAATAAAAAAAAGATCTTACGAGGTTACTTTACACCTATCCCAGTACTTCAACTTATTTATTGTTTCAGGAAAGGTCAGCTTATAGGCATCTATGATAAGCTCCCCTTACGAGTGTACTCTATTATTTTATCTTGATCTGATAGGCTAGGACAGAAAAAGCAACATACACATCTACAAATTGGTCGAGCTCATTTATTATCTCCCAAGCTTCGACCCTGACCTATGCCTCAATCTCGATCTCATTATCTTTATTTTGTTTTTGTTTTTGAAGGTAGAGGAAGAGCAATTTTCAATTTTTTATAAAGCTCGAATAATTAATGAACAGCTTTTTATTGGACTAAACTATTGTGTATTACCACTTTCTATTATTAGGGTCCCTTTTAATAGAAAAAATTTCTTAAATAGAAGGAGATCGAGAAAAATATGTAAGTGTTGACAATGAATAATAAAATTACTAAGTACCATATAGAGTTAGGGGTAAGTTGAATGATTACCAAATTATAAGAATTAAAAATTGAAACAAATAGAGAATGAAAAAAAAAACCTCATAATGGCCATAAATGAATCCCAATACACCTAAAGTCGATGAGGCTTCAGTTTATTGATGACCCGATTTGAGGAGTTTTGCACTAATATACTATACCCCTATTTGGGAATCCGAAAGTTCATCACCAGAGCATGGATGTGATAAGCTAAACACATATTAAGGTAGTCTTCAAGAATAGCTTTGCCCTTTAATTCCCTCATCACATCCTTAGAGATCATACTGAAGTCACAAAGAGTATATACAACAACCTTGGTCAACTCATCCTATTCCAAAAGATTCTCCTCATCACTATCACCTTCTCTAGCAAGAGTACCCATTCTTTTTGGAAACTCTCCTTATCATCAAAGATTTCATTGTCAGAAGATTCTAACTTTTGAGTATGAGTAAGATTTCAAGATGGAGCAGTAGTTGAGAGTACCACAACCTTAAGGGAAAATAAGGAAGAAGACACCCTTCGAAAGAAGAGGTGATGTCAATAAGAATTGATCAAGAAAGAATAAAAGTGATAATCGAAGCATTTATGGATGAAAGAGCATAAAAAATAAAAGTTGATGAGACTGGACTCTAAAAAAAAGAACAACTAAAAATAAAAAAAGGTCAACCATAAAAGATGGATCGAATTGAAAGATAGAAAAAAAAGATAGAGGTAGATTCTCTAATTTAAAGTTATCTAAGCACATAGCTTTTCTGTGCTCATGATCCGTTTTTCTTTTGCTCCAGCATTCTTATCATTTTGTTGTTACCTTTCCTTGGACATGGAGTTGAGCCAATATGCCATCTTTAGATAATCCTGACCTCTTATAATTGGTGAGACTAGGTCATTGTCATTTCATCTGAGCTGATCTCACCTAAGTTCTGCCCTTAAATTTTTGACCTCCTTAGAACTAAAACTAGAAAACATAATAAAGAGAATGTACTAAAAAAAATAGAGCGAATGAATGAAAGGAAAAGAACAATGAGGCCAAAAAGAAAAAAAGCTTTTGAGGTAAAAAAATTTAGATTGGATAAAGAGTAATGAAAGCAGAAAGGTGCAAAATGAAAGCCCCAACAATCCTTTATATAGTGTGTTTTAGATCAGATAGATAGGCCAAATTGTATACGTGTCAAAAAGATAGTGGAAGATGTCTTTTTGCCTTATTCACTCTGACCTTTGTCATTCAAACTATCTCTCTCCTCATTTAATGCAACCTCAACTGCTCAACTCAGTCACATTAGCTAGATCGAACGGCTCCCTAGGTCAGACCTGATACACCTAACAACTCGTCATGTCGTACTAACCTGGTGAATAAATGATCGATTCACCACTAAAATTCAAAACAGTGATTCAAATTCAAACTTATAGAGAAAACATCTAAGTCTTACATCAACTAGACAAACTCCCATCTTGATCTCGGATCACCCTGAATAAATGACACTTCGGTAACTTTCAAGTCAGCTATGCATTCAATCTAAAGCATACACATAAGATCAGACTCACACTAAGTAGAACCATAATTTAAGACCAATTGTCCCTTGATGCTGACCTCTACGCCAACATCGACTGTAGGAGATCGAATCTGATGTCATCTTTCTCCACCTGATCGACTTGTATGGAATGGACTAATTGCACACCCAACAGTCTGATATTCAAACTGTTTGATGGGGGGATAAAATATTAGAGGCATTTAGTGGTCCAAAAGGTATAATGATATTTTCCCTCATTAGGAGCCTATAGTAAATAGCTAGAGGTAATTCAAACATGTGTGTCAACTTGACATATCAAGTTGATCTGATACGTTTAGTGTCACATCAGTTTGGCCACGTTATTATTAGTCTATATTAGTCTCCTGCCTCTCATCTATAAATATAGACATCTATGCATTATTATCTTAGGTTCCATCTTGTCTTAACCTTCTACTTTTCTTTCTTTTTGACCTTCCTCATTCAAGCCTATGATTTGTGCATTGAAATACAAATGTAAAAAATATTTTTGGCCTTTGCATTTAACTTCTCTTTTATAGTTTTTTATTATTTCAAAAATATCTTCATGTCGAAGCTTCACACCAATAAATAATACCTAAAGACTATTATCTATTATAATTAAGTTATAAATATTAGGAATCATTTACTAATTTATTATTAATTATCAAATAATAAAATTTTCTCAAAAAATTATTTAATGATGAAATTGTGTTGCACTGGCATATGTCAACTTAATTGTTAATTCATCATTGGGCCCGGCCGCCAGGGTCTTTTCCACACAAATCCACGGGTTTTGACCCAAAACGGGACGGCCAGAGAAAGCCAACTCATTAACAGCCGCGTTTGAGCGTTGGGATTTTATGACCATCCCGCTCTTTCAACGGACCCAATCACAAACACTGAATCAAGAACCCGAAAGCCACGCCCACCCCCACCCCCACCTTACCCACGCCTTAAACGACGTCGGAAGATTGAAGGTCCGATTTTGATTTCGATTTCGTTTCCTCGAAGAACTATGAAGACTAAAACTACGAGGTAGTCCACTTAATAAAAAATTAATTTAAAAAAACCCAGAAAATCAGAATAATAAACAGCCTTAATAATAAGCTTTCCTGGCGGCCACTTTCGCCGAAAATCGGGTGATTTTCGTACAGAGAACGCTAAAGCTTGGGACCCACCACGGAATGACATTAACCCAATCAGAGACGCTCAGCAGAAGTCGGTCCACACGCTTATAAAATACCGCCACCACGCCCCGTCATAAATAGCCCCTCATTTTTTGTTTCTTTCTCTGTTCTTCTATCTTTCTTCGATCTAGTCTTTCCTCTCCTACGCACCCAAAGATCTTTCAAAACCAAAAAAAAGAAAAATTCAAAATACATCTTTTCAGGTTTGATCTCTTCGGCTTATCGCTTTTAATTGTTCTTTTATTTAAATTTTTTCTATTTTTATTTGCTTTGTTTTAATTTTTTGATCTATGGCATATGCATCGTAGGTTTCGCGATGGCATCGAAGCGGATCTTGAAGGAATTGAAGGATTTACAAAAGGATCCCCCGACATCTTGCAGTGCAGGTATTGCAATATATATATATATATATATATATATATATATAAATAAGATCACCTTTTTCGCTGTTTTTTATTTTTTTTCAAATTTGATGTGTTTTTTTTAACCTTCCTGTAAAACGATAGATTTATTCGTATAGATGTTTCGGATTTAAATCAAGGATTTAAAAAGATATGCTTAATATACTTGTCAATGATTTTTGGAAATTGTTAAAATAATATTAATATTAATTTGTAATTATTTAGAAATTATTGTAATTTTGTGTTTGCTGCCGACATATGGAAAAGAAACATGAGTTGGTGTCTTTGCTGCATAATCATGTTTGTTTTGCAAATTTTATTCTTTTAAAGACTGATATAATTATAGCATCGAAAGTAAATCACCAATATAATTATAAAAATTAAGAGCATACATAATAACCTTTTAGCATCTCAGTATGTTCAAATGAAGCTTTTATGAATCAAATGTTTGTTGAACTGGAGGTTGTCCTCATTTTTCATATTTGGTCATAGACTATAACATGTCTAAACTATAGGTTATGTTTGACACTTGTGCCTGTATATATGTTTTCAGTTGATGGTGACAAAGGTGTTTAACACCGTTTAATACACCATAGACTTTGGTGATAACAATAGCATTTCATCATGCGATGGCTTTATTGATTGAACTCTTTTGGTTTGGTTCTGAATTTATCGTTCCAAAGTCTGCTACTTCAAAGGTAGAATAGTGAAATGGAAGGAAAAGATAAATTTTCCCATGACGGATGTTTTCTTTCCCCTTTTCGCCTTATAATAAGAGGAAAGAAGATGAATTCTTTGATATTCACATTGTCATGTCGGCTGACCCCCAGGCTGTTTCTGTATCTGATATGTCCAAGATAGGTATGGTAGGGTAAAGTAGGAAGGAAACCCTTATTGTTATGTAGCTTATGACCATAGTTGATTGCAAGTGTCTTCATTTCTGGAGTTTTTATCAAGTTGATGAACTGTAGTGCTAAACTGGTTCTGTTGTCTGGTTGTTAGGCCTACCCGTTCTAGGGATTCCAAAGCTTTTGTTAGCTGTTTGTTTTGTTATATGTGCCTTTTGCAGTAGCTAAGAAATGTAATAATAGTGATTACCTCAATGTTTTCCTTGTCATTACATATTGCATACTGAATCTTTTATCTGCATGATGGTTTTTATGTTTTGCAAGATAATATCTTACATGTTTTCTTATGTTCACTCATGTTTTCGGCAATTGGTTGTATGTACAAGTGCTTGAGGAGTATCATTGAACTTTATTACTTACATATTGCCTATTGTTTATCTGACAATGTTGCAGGTCCTGTCGCTGAAGACATGTTTCATTGGCAGGCAACAATCATGGGTCCTCCAGACAGTCCTTATGCTGGGGGTGTTTTCCTAGTGACCATTCATTTTCCTCCGGATTATCCCTTTAAACCTCCCAAGGTACTTTTTATATGTAATTTCTGTTTACCATTTGGGCAGGTTGTTTACTCTGACATTTGTGTGCATGCAAAATTTCCCTTTTGGTTCAATGTTTTAAGTCTTTGGACATTCGCTTTTATTCTGTGTCAAACAACTGCCTCTATAATCCAGTGGCATAGTTACATTATTTGAAAGACCTCCCAAACCTTCATCTCTCTCTCAACTGCTTTTGATCAATTCTTGAGGAAATTAAGGATTGTGCTTTTAGTAGATATTCTTTTTTGGATTACTTGTTTCATACTCCATTGCATATGGATGTAGTTGATAATATTTGCTCTTGAAGAGTTACTGATGCTTTGTTGAGTATAATTGAAGCCTTAATTGTCATGTTACTCGAAATGCTTCTTGCTTTCCAAATGCTGGTCCACCTCATGGCTTAAAAGCTTAAAAAATTAAAATTACATGAAAACTAGGTGTCCTTTTAATATATATAAATGTACTCAGAAGCTTGAAATGGTAGAAAACCTCTAAAATGAAAAATTAGGTTGCTACGGGTTGGTAGAATTTTTTTTATTTGGCTCTGACTAATGGTTTTGTAAGAATTTAAGTTGCTTAGTACATAATTATTAAAGATAGAACTGGCATAGAGTGTGTATTGCTTCCGTCTCTTCTGTTTCTGTCTCTCTTTAATGTTTTCCATATTATAATGGATTTTGCAGGTGGCGTTTAGAACAAAGGTATTCCACCCCAATATTAACAGCAATGGAAGTATTTGCCTAGACATCTTGAAGGAGCAATGGAGTCCTGCACTAACGATTTCTAAGGTGATTGTCCTTTAAATATCTGATATTCCTGTTTGAAACTCCTCTCATATATTTGGATATTCAATGGTTTCAAAAATGAATCCAACCTGATTGAGCAACCCCCATCATGGCCAAAACCTAATACAAATCAAATTGAGAAGTCAACAACCTGAACACAAACCTATCAACCTAAAACTTGAATCCCTGAGTCCAAACCTGATGACTATCTCAGGCAAAGCAAAAGTGGCAGAATCCACCCCCAATACCTAAAATGAAAACTCAATCTGTAATTAAGCCTTTTGGGTTTAATTGGGAGTATCAACCTTTTCATTTGGAACTTGTCTGTTACATCTTTTTAATTGGTTAAAACTTACTTAATGATTTTTATCTTTTAGGTATTGCTATCGATATGTTCTTTGCTGACGGATCCAAATCCCGATGATCCATTGGTGCCGGAGATTGCTCACATGTACAAGACAGACAGGAACAAGTATGAGACAACTGCAAGGAGCTGGACCCAGAAGTATGCCATGGGCTAAACGAGCTTTGGTGTGTGCGGGGGAAGACCCTATGTTTTTTTTTTATTATTATTATTTTGGTTTTTTCAGTTCTATGTATGAATGTTTGTTCTGTTGCTTCAATGCCTAAAATGGACCAAGGAGGTCCACAACATGCACTTAGTTAAGAAGAAATGCAAATGTTGCTTTCTGTTGTTCTATGGATAAAGGTAACTTTGGAAGATGGAAACTTGTTCCCTGAAATTGAAAATATTCACTATTCACCCCAAGTTAAACTTTAACTTCACCCCCTTTACCCCCCTTTCTTTTTGGTTGTTGTTGGAAGAATAGTAATAACTTATAAATAAATTATGTTAAACCACTTTTAGAGTGCGAACGAGGGCTGTAAGAAATGATGGAAATCGGTGAAGTTTGGTAGGAATAAGTATTTATTTGACAGGAATGATGAAAATAGGTAAAGTTTGATTGGGACGATGAAAATAGGTAAAAATGTTAAATTTGTTAATTCAAATATTAAGTTTTTATTTCATAATTTAATGGATTTATACATTTTTTACCAAACAAAATTTTAGTTTATTCAATTCTTGGTTTTAACAAATTAGGTTGTAATCTGAAAAAAAAAATTCAGATATTAAGATTTAAATTTTAGGTTTACATGTTACATGTTAAAAATATTAATACAAATGAAGTGAGCTTTTAATTTTTGAAAATTTTAAATATATAAAAATAACCTCTGTTTCTATTAACACATGAGAGGAGGATGCAAAGGGCCACTGAAGTCTACTAAAAAAACCTTTGTTTACTCTTGTAATCTTTGGGCTTGTGATTCAGGTTTTTCTATCTTTTAAGCCCATTAACTAGAGAAATGGTTTGGAGATAGGAGATGCGAACTCCAGCGTCCCTTTTTTCTTTTCGTGATACGCAAGTTTTTGAAAGTAATCATGTTTACTTATATCATATGTATTAGCTTTGTTTTTCGTTTTGTTGTTTATCTTTGTTCAACATACAAATCATTCACAGTTGATAAGATTTTCTTCATTTCAGGCTTTCAATACTTATATTAGTTTAGTAGTGCACATATAGCAAAGCAGCAAATCTATATTTGGGGCTGGTTACTGGACTTGAAGCTCAGTCGAGGCCTTTCCAGGGGCAATTCCTACCTCCTGTCTCCAAAATATCTGTTGCTTTATACGAGATTTCTTGATTGCAATGTTCCATAATCATCGAAACCTAACCAAACAGATGGATTTTACAATCGAAGACTACCGCTCAGTATGATCATGCCTGTATCGATCATCCAATTTCTTTCTGATTTCAGGATTGTTTATGAACATCTGATTTTGAATCATTTGGTATGTTACAAGTATTTTACTGGGATGACTGATCCACATCTTTTCAAACTCCTGCTTTGCCAGTATTTTGGTGGTAATAAGGATTTATTCAGCCACCAAACAAGATGTTTAGGGTTCAACAAGTACATATAGACCAGAAATACTCCAGAAGTAGGAATAGTTTCTCATAAATAAATCGAAATAGAAATAAAACGTACTGTTTAGGGTTTTAGGGTTTAGGAAAAGTTTCTTTTATTATATCGTACTTCACAAACACCAACAACTTAGAAATTAGCATAGATCCTTCTTTCGTGATCCTTCCCACTTTCACCAGTAAGTTAAACATATATATATGCTACTATTACTAGTAATTAACCATTGTTTCATGAATCAAAGAAGTCAAATATATCGGCAGCATTGATGACGCCCTGTCTATTGAACCCCCACAAGAGTCGCTTTCCTTCATCTTCCTCGAAAAACCTCTCAACGGCAACAACAGCCAACACCAACAGGGGCAGCGGCAAGCATGAACATGATTCATTCCACCATGCCAATCCTTTTTTAGTCAACTTAATTTGGGTGCCGCTTTTGCATTGAGAAAAACAATTCTAGTTCTATAGTTCTGCTCATCATATTCACATACTTGTTTAATTAATGCCCACTACTGGTGCATTTCTCATTACTACTGAAAGTTGAGCTCATATATAGTAGTGAAACAATAGAGGAAAGCTGCAACTTAAATCATATGAAAAAATAAATGAAGAGAATGATTAATTATATGGTTGTTCTGATCTTCTGATCTCTTTTCTTCTGATATATTCAGTACATTTACCAGAACCTCTTTTTCATGAAATGAATATTGAAACTGTTTTAACCATACCAATTGTAACTTGTTAGTGCTGTTTCCTACTTATTAAATGGTTTCAGATGTACTTGAAGCTTTTTTTATGCCTTGCAATCACAATTGAGTAATTTCGCTCATAAAATTATTCTGTACAGTGAATATTTTAATATATCTATATCACAACTCACCAGCCACAACACCCAGAAAGATTGAAAGAAGCCCTATAAAAGTCTAGTAAGAAACTGAAGAACCATGTCTAGGAATGCAGACTTCAAAATTATTTTAAAGGGAAAAAAACCCATTCATTGAACTTATATTATATCTACTTTAACTAAAGTGATTTGTATAGTTAAAGATAACATCTATTAAATCTAAAATTTAAATTTCAACCCCTGCAATAATTTTTTATCCTCAAAATACAAATTTTTTTATTAAAAAATCAGAACGTAGTGACCCATGTCGGTTTTTGTCTAATATTATTTAACCATGGAAATCATCAATTCATCAAAAATATGAGTCCAAACTCTGTAGCTCAAGATTAAAAAATTAGTTATAGTTCCAGCAAATGGGTCGTGGGCAGGAGTGGAGGAGAGCATGGTCCCCGAAAATCAGGTCCAATTAATTTTAATAACTGAACCTAATCTCAGTTTGAATGAAACTCAAGGTTGTCTCCACCGAAGACAAGGCACAAGATTGAGAATCACAAACTGGCGACTTCCCCAAACAAACACACCCACAGTTCCACTATGAATAACTTTAGTTTCTTTTTTGGAGAACGTTTAGGTGTCGAGCAATGAAGTTTGCCAATTGGGTTGGAAAGTACGTAAAAGCTGAGCAGCAGGGTGCCCCATGAACCATGAAAGATATATAGTTAATCAATTTCTCAATCATAGATTAAATCATTGTTGATATCTATAGTTTATTCTCTGGTTGGCTTGCAGAAATCCTGTTTTAAGAGTTTAGGTACACTGTTGTAGTTTGGTTAATTATATATAAATGATTAACCTTAAACATTGATTTTCCATAAATTATGAAAAGCTCTCATGGAAGCCATTACGTTTTCCCCACAAGATGGCCTATCTTTTTTTTACCTGTGATTGTAAGAAATTGAACTCTAATTATTGACAGATGGCCAATCAATTCATTTCTGCCACATTCTAACTGAAATTGGAGTGCTTAAGAGAGACTTCTTCGATTTGATTTAGGGTATCAAAAATTTATTAGACAGACCATTGGGATCGGGATATTGGTTTGATAAAAATCACGAACAATCCAGTCATGCCAAGTAGTAGGGAATGAAAAATTATGAATTACTACATAGTTTTTTGGTAAAAAAAAAGTGATCATCGCTTTGATAATTACCATTTTTTTCGAGCGTGGTCAACTATGGAGGATTCAATATTCTCCCTTTTTAACGGCTTTCCTTTTCTTTTTTTTGAAATTATAAAACCAATCATTTAACCAAACCCATTTATTCTCCCACCTCATAACATCAAATGGTGGGAATAAAATAAAATTAAAAGGAGAAAAAACCAATGAAACATGCATGTTCTTCGTCCACCAAATTAAACAAAAACCCTAAATTTGGGGTACAAAAAGGAAACTGGAAATTAAAAAATTGGGTCTTAATTTCTCTCATTTTCAGAGCAATTTCGGATTCCAAACCAACATTGGCCAAAAAGTGTATGGTATTAAAGCAACTCCATTACCAATACAAAAACAAACCACCTCTCTCGCCATAATCTCCACAATATTAATAAATTTATTGTTTCATTCAAAGGCCACATCATCTCCACATAGGGGTGGAAAGCACACGTGCCTCTCTTTGGTCGTAGAGAAGGCGTAAACGGCGCCGGTCACCAGTTTTTCAACAGGGCAGTGTCAGTAGGACCCCCTGGGCCAAGGCCGGTCTCCAACTGTCGTCAAGTCTCGAGACAAAAATGCATGCCCTGCGTCCCGTAGGCTTTCTTTCATTTTTCTCCCATTAAGATATAGTAGTAGTAATTTACTTATAAGATTATTAATGCGTAAACAAGTCAATATAAGACTGGTTAAATACAACATTAAAAGTATAAAGTAATATTATTTTGTCCAATAATCAGACATTAATTTTAATTACTCACGAATGAAATACATATAACAATATTATAAATTTCAATCCAAAAATTAAAAAAAAAATCCATCTCTTTTTGTCAAGTGGATATACGTTCACGCGATCTTAATGTATAGTCAATTTTATGGTATTTTAGCAGCATACATGTAGCTGACAGAATTAATGAATTTAAAACATTTTTAATAATTTGTGGATTAAAATCAACCAATTTATTTCGAATAATTTGTCAAACTTTGAAAATACTCTAAGATCCATAATAATTAATTTGTCAAACTGAATTTGGTAAACGTTCGGTAGTGAACCTTCTTTCTGATGCTACACAATGTGTTACTCTTTCAACACTTTGAGCACATGATGCCCGCACGCTTATAGAAGAGAACAATATATTATTTTGGAATTATTTTTTTTTCTAAAACTTTTTAATATTTTTTGTTTTGAGTTGATCAAAATCGAGAAACACGTGAGCTCACTTGAGATGTAATATTGCCAAAAAGGATTAAAAAAAAAAAAGAGTTTTGAAAAATGAAAAAATCAAGGGTTTCAGTGAAGTGTGCACAAAGAAGCTTCACTCGTATATCGTATCTATCATCATAAATTATGGGTAAGCTCATATTTATGAGTGAATCTCAACTTAATTAGATGATCCTCATCTTTTTTTATCTTCGCTTCTTATTTTTAAGCTTTTATTTATTTATTTTATAATATAAATATTTTTTCAGTCAATTAATTTGCACATGAAATTATTATAATTAATCAAATAAGACATGCTAAGAAATTCAATAAAATTGTGTCATACGACATTTTTTATTACTTGTTTTTAAACATATCAGATATTTGATTAACAAGTAGTTTTTGTTGGGATTTGCCTTGAATCTCAGAATCCCACATCGAAAGTGGTTAAGTAAGTTTGAGTTTGTCTTGTATCCCACATCGGGAGTTTAGTAAAGGTATAAAGGGTTTCACCCTTATAAATAAGATGTTTTGGTTTTAGTTTGTAACCCCAGAGAGTTAGACACCAAGAGAATAGCTAAGTGAGTAGGCTATTAAAAGGGTGTAATTGGTTTTGGGTTAAGTTTTGAGTAAGGAGTTTTAGAAGACTTTTCTCATTCTAAAAGTCTCACAATTGTAAAGATTTATTTGATAGTGAATTAGGTTTGGAGTAGGCCATTTTGAGTTGGGCCGAACCAAATATATTTGTGTGTTCTTATTCTTGATTTGAGCTTGTTATTTTGTGTGTGTGGTTGCTGCGCGTAGGTATTGTTGTTTTTCCCAACAAGTGGTATCAGAGCGAGGTTCGAGGTTCGTGGGTCCAAGAGATCGTGAAGCAGTGTTTGAAGATGTCTGAAGAAGGTATGTCTGGTATGTCTATGCCTAAGTTTGAGATTCCGTTATTTGATGGAAAGAGTAATTTTATGTTATGGCAAAGTACGATTCAAAATCTGTTAGTACAACAAGGGTTGGATCAGGCATTAGAGAGTAGTAAGCCTGAGGGAATGTCTGATGCTAATTGGAATAGGATTCAGAAGAAGGCTGTTAGTACTATTAGATTGGCGTTAGCTCCAGAAGTAAAGTACAATGTGTTGACTGAGAGTACTCCGAAGAGTTTGTGGGATAAGCTTGAAGGTATTTATGCTTCGAAGTCATTGACTAATAGATTATGTTTGAAGATGGATCTGTATTCTCTGAAGATGGAAGAAGGTATGAGTCTTCATAATCACCTGAATGAGTTTAATAGATTGGTTTCTCAATTGCTAGCGATTTCTGTTGATGAGTTAAAAGATGAAGAGAAGGCTTTAATTTTGCTGGCATCTTTGCCCAAGTCTTATAGGCCTTTAGTTCAGACTGTGTTGGTAGGTAGGTCTACTTTAAAGTTGGATGATGTGACTGCTCTATTGCGTGAGAATGAAAGGTTTATGGGAGCTCAGAACTCATCACCTGGGGGGAGTACACTAGCTGTAGAGGGTTTTGATCGAGGGAGGACTCAAAAGAGGATTGATGGA
The DNA here is from genome assembly GCF_047325235.1 of Durio zibethinus. Classification (NCBI taxonomy): domain Eukaryota; kingdom Viridiplantae; phylum Streptophyta; class Magnoliopsida; order Malvales; family Malvaceae; genus Durio; species Durio zibethinus. Next base: position 5,881,250 of record NC_143170.1, on the reverse strand, counting down.
TCAAAATGGAGATCTAAGTCAAGAGACAGAGATTACAGTGATGTAGAATGTTATTATTGTGGTGAGAAGGGACATATCCAAGTGCGCTGCAGGAAGCTGAGAAGGGATATGGCTGCTTTCAAAAGGGCGAATGATAAGAAGAAATCAGGTGAAGAAAAGAGTGATACTACTGCTGTCGTGTCTGATGATGATGATGTTGTTTTGACAACTTGTGTGGATGAGACCCAGACTTTGAAAAGTGATAAAGGTTGGGTTTTAGATTCAGCTGCTACAGTTCATGTTTGCAATGATAGGAGTTGCTTTGTGGAGTTGGATGAGAATGAAAAGTATGGAGATATTGTGATTGCTAACAAAGAAAAGGTGCAGATTCAAGGCATTGGGAGTGTTCGCCTTAGATCTCACAATGGTGTTATTAGGACACTTCGTCATGTAAGGTATGTACCAAATTGTCACTACAATTTGATTGCTTTAGGTGAGTTAGCTTCGCGGGGGTACACATTTTATGGTAGTAATGATTGGTTGAAAGTGTATAAGAATGATAGTGTGATCCTACAAGGGAATAGGGTCAATCACTTGTACATGTTTGATGGAGGCTCAGTTGCTGGAATGCCTGTGATGAAAGAAAAGAAGAAAGGTAAGCATGTTAGCTTTGCAGATACTGTTGAAGTGTTTGGAGATTCAAGTCAAGGGAGGATTTGTTGGGATTTGCCTTGAATCTCAGAATCCCACATCGAAAGTGGTTAAGTAAGTTTGAGTTTGTCTTGTATCCCACATCGAGAGTTTAGTAAAGGTATAAAGGGTTTCACCCTTATAAATAAGATGTTTTGGTTTTAGTTTGTAACCCCAGAGAGTTAGACACCAAGAGAATAGCTAAGTGAGTAGGCTATTAAAAGGGTGTAATTGGTTTTGGGTTAAGTTTTGAGTAAGGAGTTTTAGAAGACTTTTCTCATTCTAAAAGTCTCACAATTGTAAAGATTTATTTGATAGTGAATTAGGTTTGGAGTAGGCCATTTTGAGTTGGGCCGAACCAAATATATTTGTGTGTTCTTATTCTTGATTTGAGCTTGTTATTTTGTGTGTGTGGTTGCTGCGCGTAGGTATTGTTGTTTTTCCCAACAGTTTTGTCTATCCTAATATTATTGGAAGAAAGTAAATTTAAACATTTAATAACGATTTTTAAATTTTAAACATCACATCGAAAATTTTATTATATTTTAATTAAATATCAAATATGTAATTAACCCCGAAAAATGAAAATCAAAGACATAAAAAGATTGCCAAAAACTTTTGTGCCTATTGTTTCCTCTTTGGTAATCTCCATGTGGTATTTACTTGTATATTATTGTCTTTTTATTGGATATCATGTGCCTTTTACTTACTTATTTTTGGCTGATAGGCCATTACGTAGCTAGATTAATTATCAATAGCTTGAACTCGTGCATCCACACGAACGCGCGAGTTAGTCTAATTTTGATATAAAGTTGAGCACTTTCATCACTGGCTGATTAATCTTGTTATGAATAAACATTAATGCCCCAAAAGCTTTTGCATGTTAAAAGCTGTAGATTTTTCTTCACCCCAAAGGAAAAAAAAAAAAAAGGGAAACCTAGCTTACGCATGTGATTGGAATTAACATGATAACATGCCATGGAAACAAACTCTTCTTATCTCTTCATTTAAAAACTTTGATAAATCCACCCATTAATCATGTCGCAGACTGGACATATATATATGTATATACACAGAACAGAGCCATAAAAATTACAAATAAAATTAGAAATACAGATTAAGTAGAGACAGAGAATAGAGAAGAGGGATGAGACCAACATCTCTTGCTTCAAAATGAAGTATGTGAATTGTTTCGTTGTACTACTCGACTAATTAAATCTATCTGATATCTAGTTCTAATCAGTCTTTAAATTTTGGTTCCACGAAAATCCGAGCAAAGTTGTTTGTTCTAAAAAATAAAACACATACACCCTAAAACTCAGACCGATATAGGGTTATATTGTTGTAAGGCTTCAATGTTTATGAAGGTGGAGGTGGCCCTTCTTTTTAGAATATATCTCTTCTACTCTATTATTTAAATTAATTGTTTTGTTGTGGGATTAGTTATAGAAACATAGTGATTAAAACATGTTTTTTTCCTCTTTGTTTTCCACATTTTCCTACTCTAATTACTTTTTATTAACAGAGGTCCCAACATTAAGTTAAATTCATTTTACTTCTATTCATCTTTGTTATTTGTGAATAAGTACTATTTTGGTTTTCCTGATAATTAATCAGTTAGACATTAAATTAAATTAAATTGCAATATTTTATATGCATGTTCTTGAAAAAAAATATTTAATTTTTCAATTGTTTCATTATTGAGATTTGCTACTATTTGTTTAGGTATTTCTTGACACTTATTTATCAATGGTTACGTACTCAATTTTAATATTTCAAACATAATATATTTTATTTTTCAAAAAATGTGTGGTTTTAAAGAAGGACGTAAGAATCTTTGCTTTGCCATTTTGTATCATGTTCTGTGGACCAAAATTTACAGGAATTGGGAGAAGAATATTATTCTAAATTTTTTATTCATTTTTATTCTACATGTTGAAGACAATTTGTCTGGCTTGTGTAATTTCATATATATATATATATATATATATATATATATATATTTATTTATTTATATACTAGTACCCAATCAATCATTTAAAATTAAGATATGAGTTCTCTTACAATTAATGCAATCTCTTGCAGTCAAACAACATATCAACAAAATTTTTTGCAATCTTAACATTTTGTGCATTACCTCCGTTGTTCAACGCACTGAATTTATATCAGTTAAAAGTTGATTTTAGTCAATCTTATGTAATTTCTCGCTAGAATAAGAAATTAAGGGAGGAGGGGAGGGAGGGCCAAGAAATAGGGAAAGAAAATTAATTAAAGAAATTAAGATGGAGAATCAATGACCTTAATTACCCCCAGAAGAAATTTATATAGTAGTTTGTAGTATTTATTTGGTTATTGGGCTTAATACTAGAGATTTTTATCCCAACTCATCATATATCTCAGCCAACCATTTAAAACAGTCACACTAGTTAGAGTTAGTATTAAATGGCATTCAATCGTCATATTGGTAAGTTCTAGATGACATTCACATGTGAAATTTCACTCAATAAAAAGGCAAAATTAATGACAAAGACAATATACATTAACAAAATTAATGTGTAGTACTTAAATGCATGGTTATTTGAACTTGATTTAGTTGGATTACACTCGGATATGCATTAGCCAAACGTATACAGAAAGGTAAGTAAGCTCAGGCAGGATACCAGCAAAAAGGTGTACTACTGTTACACGTGTAGTTGCTCCAATGTTGCTGATGAAAACATGAAGGAGGATGAGTAGCCGGTAACACAGGAACCAAAGGCATCTGGTGCTTGATGCTTAAATAACTTAAAAACATGAATAATAAGCGGATGATTAGAGTGTAGTTCTGATTAAAAGAATCAAACAAAATTAAGTCTTGGACGTGATGCTCGTTGACTTAACTATCCCCCGCTCATAAGTCTCCCAGCAAAAAAAACCAAACAGATGTAACAAAAAACCAAGTAGGTATTTGCGCTGTTAGAGAACCCAAACAAACACCAATTTGGTCTGATACCGGTGATTTGTCGAATTTGGTGTATTTCCTTAGGTGTCTTTTTTTTTTTTTTTTGTTCCTTTTGTTTATGATTGGATTTCACTTGGCTCTATGGAAGGATGGGAAACAGAGGGCCAGACTCCAAGGAAACAGCTCCATTTTTTCCTTTGAATTTTGTCTTTGCCAATCCATATGATTATTAATTCCATCTAAAACTTGGGATTTTTAAACATCTCCAACTATCTATCTCTCTGTATCTGACTGTCCCTTGATCACAGTGATAATAATTTTTATGAGGGGACGGCTTTTCAGGGGAAAAACCACTTTTCTTAGACTTGCTCAAGGTTTGTTATTTATATTCAAAACCCAAAATGAAAAGAAAGAGAGCATCATTTTCATTCCACTACATTTTTTTTTTTATAATTTTCCCCTTAAATGATTGAAATTATTAAGGCGTTATACTTTAGTATATCCCACCAATGCTGTACACGGATGAGGACACGTATATAGGAAAATAAAAGACAAAATGCTAAATCATGTGATGTAGGACCAGATAGGATCGCATTTTAGTACGTTCAATTAATTGCTGGACTTAATGATTTGAGTTTGAAAATGGTCAGGACATGTGAACAAATTAAGGTTTATAACTTTCGATGATGCAAAATTAAAAGGAAGCTGAGAATTACCAATGGCGCATGGGGCAGTGGGAGTTCTTGAAAACCACGATAAAAAAGTCCTAATGTCGTGTTCCAAGAGTTTCATGTGACAAAAACATTGTACAGAAAACCATGATCACCACCTTCCCATATCATGACCTCCATATATTTTCTGAAATTTTCCATCTATACGCGTGAATCTTCATTTTATTGACCGATCGCGAGAAGAAAAAAAAAAAGGAATTCATGGCAATGATTAATTGTTTATAATGCTTCAAATTAGATATATCTAAGCACAAAGAGATGATACATAAACCAAAAAGTGCCTAAGCAAATCGACAAATTTTCAGAATTCAGAAATACGTTAGTCTAACAGTGATGTTGAGTTCTTAACAACCAATAATCAATGAGGGACATTTCTCCTCAATTAATTTTTTTTCTCTCTCTTTTCGTGAACTAAATGTTGAAAATGAGAAGGGGGGAGGCCATGCGAGAAAAGTATTGGATAAAAGAAAACAAAACAGTCGGCTTTTTTGTTCGATGTATAGGTGTGGGATGTTTGATTATTGCTTCAATTTGAAGCTAGTCTGTTACAATTCTGAAGTCAAAAGTATATTCAATAGTGAAACATCCATGTCTTCCTTGTCTAAGGTTAGAAAATATTCTAAACTTATGTTTTCTAGCATTTGGTAATCTAACTCATTTTAATTCCTCAATCCTTCGAGCTTTTACTTTGGATTCATCTAAAATCAAAGGTGACACATTGCCGAAATTATAGGAACATTACTAGGGATATTTGCAACATCAGAAATGTTAAAGTGACATTGTTATCTTACATTTGTGAAATTTTTTATTTTTTATAGTTTTATATTCAAATTAGATCCTTTTGTATACAGCAAATTGATTTTAGAGATACATCAAGCTTTTAATTACAACAACTAATTTATGGATAAGGAATATTTTAGATTCTTTAGAACTGTAATGTATAATTATTCTGGCTAAAATTGCGACGTTTCACGTCCAGTTCTAAAGTTTTCCTGTTTTTCCAAGGATGGAAAACAATCACGCAAGCCATTAGCCAATAGATTTCTTATCAAGGTTTCCCACACATACTTCCCACCCCCAAAAATCATGAGAAACCCTGTTTCTTTTCTGGAAAAGGAAGGGGGAGAAAGAAAATGGGAAATTAAAGTCTATAGATATTCTAGCAATCTAGCTCATGCAATTTGCCAACTTTTATTAGTTTAATAAGCAATTATTATGGAAAGTAACTCACTCCACTTCAATACCCAAATTCCAAAAGGCAATTTCATAAAAAATAAAAATGCAAGTTATTATGTACCTGGTATTACATGTAATCTTTTATATTAAAGAATTTGTTTTTGTTAGAATGATTAAAAAGTTTTTGAACTTTATATTTTATTTCCATAAATTTTTTATATTTTTATTGCATTGAAATAAGTTTTTAACTTTTATTTTGCATCCAAATAAATTTTTAAAATTTAATTTATATTTAAATAAATTTTTATATCTTAATTTATATTTGAATATATCCGTAACATAAATTAATTTTTTATTTAAAATAAAGATTTATTTGAATACAAATCAAATAATAAAAATTTATATTAATAAAATAAAATTATAGAGAGTTAATCAAATAAAGTGTTAAAGTGTGAGAACTCTTTTTGTATTTTAATCATTTGTTTTTGATACACTAGATGAGATAATTATTAATTTCGTTGGCAAAGTTTAAAATTTTCAATTTTACCTTTTGTTAAAAAATAAAAGTTCACATTCTCTCTCTTTTTTTTTTTTTTTTTTTTTAACTTTGTTTCAAGCTAGAAAATATTTAGTATAGTGTAAATCCATCTTTAATAACGTACTTGATATTTTTTGAGTTATAGTGAAAAAATTGAAGGGTTATTAATAAATGTTTATAAATATATATTAAAATTTTTTAAAATAATATTTTAAAATATTTATTATTTAATATTTCTTTCTTACCCAAATTAGAAAGATTTAATACATCTATTATAATATTTATAAATATCACATTAATAAGAATTAATAAACACAAATCAGTAATTTTCAAATAAAAAATAAATGGGAAAGGACATTTTCAGTTTTATCTCTCAAGCCCAAATGGGGAAGTACACGACCGTTAGGTCAGAACTAATGCAAAAGTAACGCGCCGCCGGCCGCGGGAGGAGGAGCTTGTTTCTCACTTTCTTTTACGGCAAAAGAATATGAAAGCTTTTCCTAGAAAAAAAAGAAAAGACTAAAAATGTGAAACCAACGATTTATTGCAATGTTGGCCCAATTATTAATAAAAATACTATTTTTTAGTCAACGCTCTCCTTGAATTGTCAACAAGGCTATTTGCAATTTGCCTTTTTCCTTTTCACAAATAAAGAGAATGTATTTTAGAGCGTGTGTGACACCCACCGTAAAGACGTGTGGGAATATGAAAGCTTTTCCTAGAAAAAAAAGAAAAGACAAAATGTGAAACCAACGATTTATTGCAATGTTGGCCCAATTATTAATAAAAATACTATTTTTCAGTCAACGCTTCCTTGAATTGTCAACAAGGCTATTTGCAATTCGCCTTTTTCCTTTTCACAAATAAAGAGAATGTATTTTAGAGCGTGTGTGACACTCACCGTAAAGACGTGTGGGAAATGCATGTCTTGATAGTAGCAGAAAAGAGAACAGAAAAAACCCAGAGACGTACAAAATCCATATGTAAATGGCGGCGAATTCTATGTTGCCTGCCACGTTCGTTCTGGCTGTAAAAATTAAAATTTTTACTATTATAAAAAAATTGAAATTGAAAGTTGAAACTTTACATGGTAAAGAAATTAAACTAACATGAGTAACGTCCGAAGAAGCAAGGAAGATTACCAGAGTACCCTCAAGTTATTGACTTAATTACATAGAATTAATTAGTAATTAAGCTCCCACATTAGAGGAAGAAAGCGTAATTATCTGTGGGGAGCGAGGCAAGGCAAGTGGTCAAAGGTGATGAGAAGTTTTGCCTAAATCAAACAATTTGACCGACTAAAATGGAATAACAGGGCCGGGTAACATGAGCCTCACGTGACATGCTTCGCGTCGTTCGAAAGTGAGTCACACGTTGAATATGCTCTCCCATAAGGCCAAACTCCTCCCAAAAAAGGCCAAACGGGATCCATTCTACACGTGTCCAAATCATACACCATCATCGGGATGTGGCGGCTTGTTTCTAATCGGAATCTGCGGTGTGAGACTAACCGATGCTGGTGATTAGAGGTACGTGACTCGTCCAAATTGCACATCATTATAAAAGACATATACCTAAAAAAACTATTTTTAAAAAATAATATCCAGGATTTCTGTTGGGATCTTATAAAACGGCAAATTCAGTGTTTGGGACTCCACGGCAACCAAAACTCTGCTTCTACTACTATACTACACTTTTGCCTACTCTTATTGAAATATTTTGGTTCTCCGTATAGTTTCTTTGAAACACTAGCAGCCTTTTTCTTCTCTTTCTTCGGTGTTTGCAGATAAGATTGCTTTCATTCTCAGTCGTGAAGTGAAGTCTAATCGTAGTGGGTTTTTTTTTTTTTCCAGATTTTCCATCTGGAATCGTCAGGGAATAGTGACCAGTATAGAAACTTCCTGGTACTGGGTTGGCAAAAAAAAAGGAATTACTGGAGCTTTTTTGTACAGGCCATAGTTGTTTACTTCCCTTTTCTGCTGGGTTCAGTATCTCCTTTTATATCTGTTGCTTTCTACCAAATCTTTAGGGTCTGTGAGATCTTTTTCCCTTCTCAGCCTCTGCCAGGGTTCTCTTTGTTGAAGGGTCTCTCTCTCTGTTTCCCTCTCTTCTTCCCTTTTTCCAATCTATATCTGAAAACATAATCTTTCAAGGTTGTTCAAGTTTTTGATAGTGTTTTTGAAACCTTTTGATACCTATTGGCAGATTTCTGATTCAGCCTTGTCTTTGTTATCTCTTTCCAAGGTTTAAGCTTTCCTTTCACGGTTCCTTGCCTTTTCCCCACTTTATTCTTCTACCTGCGTCGACCCTTGTTCTCTTCTATCTTCTATCCATGCCAACGGACAGAATCTGAGACCATCCAAACAACGTAGCCTCCAAAAGAAAAGGGAAATCATCTAAGCCAAAAATGGACCAAAGTGTCCTATGTCCGATCAAATACACCGAACACAAAAAAGTCACCAAAAAATTCAGAAAACCATCCTTAAAAACCAAAAAACCATCTTCCGATTGTGACCCTACTCACAACAGCAACAACCCTGATGGTCCGAGAATCGTTCGTGTATCTGTTACGGACCCTGACGCAACAGACTCTTCCAGCGACGAGGAAGCTGACTTCTTTGGTCGCCAGAGAGTGAAACGCTACGTCAACGAGATCAACATCGAAGCCGCTTGCAAAAACACTGCCACCACCATTACTTCCAACAGCAACCGCAAAAGGAAAGTCCCTGCCTCTGACGTCACAGCGCCTTGTCGTAGACCGCTCAAGCTTTCTTCATCCAACGGAAACGGTAGGAAGTTTAGAGGAGTACGGCAAAGACCGTGGGGAAAATGGGCGGCCGAGATTAGAGATCCTACTCGACGTGTACGGCTGTGGTTGGGTACTTATGACACTGCTGAAGAAGCAGCCATGGTTTATGATAATGCAGCAATCAAACTTCGAGGGCCTGACGCTTTGACCAACTTCGTTACTCCCCCAGCTAAAGAAAATAATGAAAAGCCAGAAAACATTAACGTGGCTTCAGTTCCTGGATGGTACGAATCAGGGGACGAATCATCTCACAATCTTTCTTCTCCAACTTCAGTTCTTAACTTCCAAACTCAATCAAGTGAAGAAAAAGCAATCGAACCGGAAAAACCGGTTCAGGAACTCCAAGAAGAAGAGAGTAAGCCGCCGCCGGTTCCTAGTGAATGTCAAGTGGAAACTGCAACAAACTTGCCCGATGATTTGGGAGATTATTTGCCACTCGATTTCCCTTTCCGTGACGAGTTTTTCAATATCCCAGTTCCAGGAATGTCGATTTTTGATGATACTGCGACAATTTTGCCGGACAGCAGCTTGTTCAATGAGGATTTTAGTGACATGTTAATCGATACGCCCCAAGATTTTGGCTGCTCCTTATCACCTTCAATTTATCAAGTGGACGATTACTTTGAAGACATCGGCGATTTGTTCTTCCCAGACCCTCTTGTGGCACTATGAGAGAGAAAGTTTAGTCCCTTTTCGAAACGAGTGTCGTCCCCGTTTGCTTGCTGATTTCTCGGTAGTTTTTGGATCGGCGGCAACAAAAAAAAATTGGGGCTAATAATTTTTTTTTAACGCTGTTAAGTAGTATTATTTATTTGTTTAATTTCTCCGTTAAAATAGACGGAGAGTTCAGTGGAGTTTTCTTTTGCTGAATTTTGTGTTTTTCTTTTTATACTTTTTTTCGTTACAAATAATTAAGGCTGTTTTTAAAAGAGTCTACGTATAATTTAGACGGAGAAACGGGTCATGAAAAGCATTTTCAATTCTCTTTGTTTTGAAATTTTCATGGATGGCGTGTCGGTTCATACTGTCCATCACGTGTGGAAATTTGAATGTGCCATGGTGGCATTCCTTTTGCCCCGCACAGGGGCGCAATTTACGGTTTGGCCGGTCAAGTGACTCCGAGTCGGTGCAGCCCGTGTGTGTGAAATCGAGACTCTTTTTCTTTTTCGTTGTTTTCTCCACAATTTTTAAAAATTTTTTTATTCTCATTTAAGAAATTATGTTGCCGCAAACTATATAGTAAGAAAAAGAATGCAAGCTACAAAAAAAAAAAAAATGGGGGTTATAATTGCAAATTGCATTTACTAATAGTATTAAGTGGAAATGGTCCAAAGGTTAATTTGGCAGATTTTATTTTTAAAGTAATTGGCTGGTTTTCTGAGTTGGTGAATTGGGGCATAACACATCATACTAAATTTAGATTTTGAATTATTAAGGGGTCGTTTGGTAACATTATCATTTTTTGTTTTTTATTTTTATTTTTAGTTTTTTTAAATTGAAAAAAAACATGCTTGATAAGTTCTTTTTATTCTTTACTTTTGAAAATTAAAAATAAAGTTTTAGAAAGTTTTGAAAATTGTTAAAAACAAAAAATTAGTATTTTTATTTTTTTTGTAAATAATTTGATATTATTATCACACAAATATTGTTTACAAAAATTATAATTAAACCGTTATAGTGGCACTACAATTATTATATTAATAAAATAATATTTTTATTATAAAAATATTTTATTAATAAATAAATAAAATTATATTAGTAATTAATATATTATATTAATAAATATTATTATATTATTAGTAACAAACGAGCCTAAAAACTTTAATCACTTTTCTTTTATATGTTTTTGTTTTGATATTTCTAAAACAAAAATATTGTATCGAAACATATTTTTAAATTCAATAAATTAAAAATAAAATATAAAAATATAAAATATAAAACACATAATAATACCAAACGACATCTAATTTTTTTTGTCTTTTGTTTTCTGCCTAGAATCCCTCAAAATTTCAAAAAGAATATTGGAAAAATGTTCCATTTAATAATACTTTTTAGCTTTTGAAAATTTTTGCTATAAAATGTTTCTCTTTTTTGTTCAATTAACGCAGTCAAAGTCAATTTCCATGCTGTTGAATAAGAAATATATTCCAATCAATTTATTATCAATATTTTTTAAAAGATAAAAAATCCAAAAATTGTAGACTATAGAATATAGAAAGAATTAAAAGATTTGGGAAGAATTAATGTCGTAGAAAAAAAAAGTATTTAACGTAATTAGAGGGGCTTACAAATAACAACTTCAAACATTTGACTATCAATGTCGTAATCATTGTTGTCGACCTCTTCCTAAATCTATAATCCTTTTCTTTTTTTCTTTTTTTTTCAAAAATTTGTATAGGATTCTTACGTATGCCTTTGTCAAAATGAATGTCAAAATGAAAAAAAGGTTGGATATATGTTGCTGCAGTTGCCTCATGGATGCATTATGATCATCAACTTCAAACCAATGATAATGATGGTAACAACTTGCTTATTTTCATCATTTTGGTCAGTTCAATCGAGGATTGCTATCTTATAATGATGCATTTCAACAATTTGATGTTTTAGATTATCTAGGATTAAGATTAAATTTATTACTATACCATGAACCAATAATTAATTTTGTTACTATACTTTTAATTTTTTATACAAAAGATATAGCAATTTAAAGATAATAGAATAAATTTCAAGGGCTGAAATTTTTAAAATATTATTGTATGAATTAACGGAATAAAGTTACAAATTTATTATACTTTAATTCTATTAAAATTTATTGATATATTTTAATTTCATTGATTAATTATAAAAATAAAAAATGAAAATTTATCAATTGTATTAATAAAATATTTTATAAAATAATTTAATTATTTTATTTTATTTTTAATAATTAATTATTTTTTTTATTAAATATTAATAAAATTGAAAGTAGTTACATAATAAATTTCAATATTAAACTATAACATAGCAACATTTGAGCTTAATATCTTAGAAGTTTGCTTGTGGATTTGGTTATATAAATATGTTTTAATTTGTTAGTTGATTATTTAAAGATATATTATATATGATCGTAATATTAATTATAATTATATCTTTTTTTGTACTTAAAATTTTTAAAAAAATTGTAAATTAAAACACAAAAAGAAAAAATAGAATTACAATTTACAAGACACCAGCTGAGAATGAAGCAAGAATATCTTAGAGAGGGGGTGTGGGGGTTCTTCACTCTTCGGTAATGAAATTATTGGAAAGCATTTGCTAACTATAACTAGGCTTGCTTCACTGTTACTCAAAAAGGAATGGAATGGAAATGCAGAAAGTCCTAATAATTATGTCTATGTTTTATGTTTAGCAATTTAATTTTTATATTTTCATTTCATGCTGATAATAGAGAGTGATGGACCATTGAAATATCCACACGTTTAGCCTAGCGGACGTCGACCGCAACCTAAAGTTTCCAACAATTATGTCTGCAAAAAGATTGCGCTATCTCCAGCGCATTCTTCTAATAATAGAGGAGTACTTGGGGTGGAGTCACAAAGCTAAAGAGATCGGTCAAGTTCATTGATGGAGTACAAGATGCGGTGAATCTGATTATAATATTTTTTTTTACATTATAAATTTATATTAATTCAAACATAAAATTAAATACAAGAAAAAGCACGAAAATGCTCGGACATTTTTTTAAACTAGTGATTTTTTTTATTTTTTTTTTTGTGTTTCTGAGTTTAACATGCAATATGTTTTGGGTTTTTACTTAAATTAGAGATTTTAACTTTGAATAAATAACCCGACACTCTATTTCTAAAATTATCCTTGGAAACATAATTAAAGATGTTTTCCAAATACAAAAGATTTATTAATATTTATTTGTCGGTCAGGAATTGGAAATTTTGGCTATAGAAGGAAGCCACGTTCAGTCGGTTTCGCCAAATTTTGTTGTTTCCAGCCAGCTAATTTTAGGTACATGTCAAAAAAACGAGGAAAATGTGGAAGAAAATCAATGACCAATCATAAGAGGAAATTTACAGTAGAGACGAATGTCAGTTATCAAACACATAGAATTATTAACAGAAAACAAAATACACAGTCTGTAAAATCTTCAACGATGAAAATCATAAAAGTTCAGAAATTTGATGGCAAGTGTCCGAGAAATCATTGCCGCGAAATTTTTATGTATTTTTCAAGTGAAAATGGAGAAAATGGGAAAGACGGTCAACAAAATAAATGGGAACGCATTTAAATTGCAAGTAATCCTTTTTTTCTCTCTCTCTCTCTCTTTCTCTCTCTTGATGAGAATTTATACTTTTTAAATCATCACAACTCCAAAACCATAAATATAACGGTCAATAAAATCTTGTTTCAGCGACAAGGAATAAATTATAAAATTTTGAGATATTAAATTTAAATTTTATCATATAAATTTTAAATTTATCCGATTATGTATCGGTTTTTTAATTAATTTAATGTAATTTAATGAATATAAATTTAATATTTGATTATGATTGCATAATTTTTTTACTTGTAATTTTATTTAAAAAACCAATTATATAAGAAAGTCATTGATGCAATTTATTTTTAATTGGACTTAAAACTCAAATTAAGGGTTTTAATCTTATGGATGAGTTTTCCTTTCAAAATCCGTACTCAAGTGGTTGCGGAGAATCACGACAAAGGAGGGTTTTTTTTTTTTTTTTGGTTACAACAATAAAGGGGATTAAAATTAAAGCAGAATGCTTCCAACTTGGTGAGAGCTTTTTCTTTGGGTAGGGTTGGTCTTATCCAGAGTTGTTTTTTTTTTTTTTTTTTTAATTACTCCTTTGATAAACTATATATCATTTTAGGGATTTTTTTTATAAATATGGGTCGATAATGTGGATTAATATAGAAAATCAAAATTCATATACAGGGCGTTAGAAATACAGCTTATGGAAAATGTGAAAAGGGATGTTGTAGAATGGATGCAGTTGCCACTGCTAATGCTGACCCCGCTTCACCGGTCACTTTTTTTTCCTAATATTTGTTGGTTTAATTAATAATAAAAAAATAATTTTAAATTTAATTATATCAAATAATATTTGTTTATTAAATAATATTTACTTTTCTAAGTTTTAATTTATATTAATTTTAATATAATTATATTTTTAATTATGAGGATTAGATATATAAAATTAATTATTTACAAATAACATAATATAAATGTATTTTTTAAATATTTATATTTTATTATATAATTTGTCTATATTTGTTATTGATGATATAAAAAATATATTAATTTTCCTTTTATCAATTTTTTTAATGATAATAATGTAATTATCAAATAAAACCATCATTTAAATTTTTATTAATAAGTATCTAGAGTTTTATGACATTTATTTAAGTTTATTTAAATTGTTATGTTGAAGCCCTTTATTAACATTAAGGATAATTTTTGTTATCTTTCGGAGTTTATCTCCAAATAATATTAAGGAGAATTGTCGAAAAAACAAAAACCTCTACTTTTTTATTTAATGGCTAAAAAGCTCTTAAAAAAAATATAAAGATCTTGGTTTCAATTCCAAACTTTCGTTCTCTTTCCCATGAGTTATACGTATTTTATGTACAAAAAAAAAAAAAAAAAGAAATAGTCAAATGTCCAACATTAAAACAGGTATGATCGAACCTATACAGATTAAGTCTAGCCCATGGATTTTCCTTCTTTCCCTTTTTATTTTTTATTCCATATGCACCATTTCGGTGCTAATATATAAGGAAAAAAATATAATTTTTTTTATTTATTCAATTTTCTCTCTATAAACTTAGTTTCTTTCTATTTAAAAGTGTTAACTAGTCATTATTGAGGCGAATTTGACACTTTCCATCCCCATAACCAATTATGATATTTATATTTTTTTCGTACCCATTAAGTAATATTTTTATATATCCATCTTTATATCTCATAGATAACAGGTAACCTGAATTTTATTTGAAAACTCAACTATAATTTTTAAAAAAATATTAAAATAACCTATAAAATCATATATCACAAACCTACACTAAACAATTCAATAAAATCTACAAAACCAATTTCATATGAGAAAGTGGTATGTAAAATATTTTTTTGTAAGTTATATAATATTTTAATTATAAAAAAAGGAAAAATGAAAAATATATAATTTATATATGTCGATATTTGGCAACCCGCGAGACGGGGTATTACCTCGCCATCCTCTTCTCTGAACCTGATTATCTGATTATTTTAATTGGATATAAAATTCTACTTATATTCTTATCCTTTTGAGATAGAAAATGAGTAACTCATCAAATATGAGTGAATTTGCCGAACTCTACTACAAATATCTCCACCACAAATATTCATGTATAACTTACATAAAAAAAGAAAAAAAAAACCTATAAACTTTTACACCAAAAAAACTCACAATGAATATTTATGGATACAGAAACTTAAATTAATTATGGTCTATTGAAGCCCTTTATTAACATTAAGGTAATATTTAGATAAATATTTATAAAAGAAAGGAAAAGAAAAAAAAAGGAAAGGAAAAGAAAATTTTTTAAAGGAAAGAAAATTATATATATACCCTTTGTTTGGATAATTAAAATTAATAAAAAAAGAAAAAAAAAAGAATTTTAACACCCATTGTTTGGATAAAGAGTGAAAAAAAAATGATTCATTATAATAATTTTTTTCAACTATAACCTTTTATTACCTGTGATTTTAACGCATTCATAGACTATTATATGTTTGTTACCTTGTATAACTTCACAATTACTATTACATCAGTGGTTTTTAATCAAGTGAAAGAGAAAGATGTTTTACAAACATGTATTGATGGATTTTTTAGATATTACCAAAATTTCAACACACTATTACTTTGTTAATGTATTCATATAAAAGCTATTAAGTATAAAAATGCAATCACATAAAAATCTTACATCTCATAAACCCAAAAAAATATGTCTTTTCATATTTAATTATTCATCAAAATCAAATCACCAAAAAATTATAAAAAAATTTTATATTGGAAGAGACGTGTGAAACTTACTTGAAAAAAGAGATGGCTTTGAAAAAATTACATGAAAATTATGATGTGGTTAGGTTTTTTTACTAAGTTTTTAATATTAATAAAAAGATGGATATAATAGTCTTTTTATAAAAATAAATTTTTTTCAGCTTTTTTTCTTTAGCTTTTCTCTCAAATTAGGGTATTAGAAAAATGAGGATTACAAGAGAAATCAAAGGTTATCGAGTTTTCAACTCTTTTTTTTTTTTTTAAATTAAAAGTTTATCCAAACAAAGGAAATATTTTTTTTTTGTTTTTATTAGTTTTCTTTATTTTCCTTTCCTTTCCTTTCCTTCCCTTCCCCTCAATCCAAACATGATGTAAGGAAAATTTTTGTTATTGTTTGGAGTGAGGACTAAATAACATTAAGGAGAATTGTAAAAAAAAAAAGAATCCTTTCATGGTTTAATGGCTAAAACACTCTTAAAAGGACGTAAAAGTCTTGGTTTTGAATCCAAACTTTCTTTCCCCTTAGTTATACCCATCTTATATATAATAATAATAATAATAATAATAATAATAATAATAATAAAGAAATAATTAAATGTCCAACATTGAAACATGTATGATTGAACCTATATAGATCGAGTTTGACCCATCGATTTTTCTTCTTTCCTTTTCTATTTTTTATTCCATCAAAATGCACCATTTTGGTGTTAATATATTGTCGTAACAATTTTGGAGTCATATGATGAATTTAAAAACGAAAATGAAAAAAAAAAAAAAAAAGAGTCACTACTAGGTGTGATTAATCACTTATTAAAATTTATCATTTTAATAAAATCTTAAAATTAATTAAAATTTATTAAAAAGATAATTTTAAGGTCTGCAGAACAGTATGAGTCAGTAGTTGATTCCGTGTGAGAAAAGATTAGCACTATCACAATACTCGTTTAAAATGGTACCGATTAATTATATGTTATTTATTATTTCTGATAAAAATAGTCTTAGTTTCGATGTTTAAAAAAATAATTTCCTTGACTCTTTTTATTTATTGAAATTTTATTTATTTATTTTATTATCTTTTGTTATTCCATTTTATTCAAGAAAAATAAATTGGAACATTTTTATTGAAATAATTCTTAAAATGTTATAGTACGTTGGTAACAATGAAAGACTTTTTTTTTACTTAGAGATTTCTTAGGCATCGTTTCTTGAAATATCTTAGAATCTCATCCTCAGAGATTCATATTTACTTTTCGTAAAAATAAGATCATGTATGCAATGCGAATGACAATATATTGATGCACACATTTTATTTTACTTTTAGAAAATTTATTTATTTTTTATTAGAATTTTTTAAGAAAAAAATAATTTTTATCATATTGAAGATTTTCTATAAATACTCCAATACATTGATAACATTTAAAAAAAATCTTCTCACCTAGGAATTTCATAAAATATCACTACTCAAAATACTTTTAGAATCCCATCAACGGATAAAAATTTTTTTTTCCTCACTTTTTGTCATTTTATTTTAACAAATTAGTTAATTTTTTATTTTATTTAATAACAAAAAAAATTATTGTATTGAAAACTTTTTATAAATACTCTAAACTTAAAAAAAAATTTCTCATCTAGAGATTTTTTAGGTATCACTACTTGTAGCACCTTTAAATCTCATCGTCTAATAAAAATATTCTTTTTTTATATATTTTTACTAATTTTTTTTTATTTTTTATCATTTATTTTATAAGATTTATTTTAAATTTTAAAAAAATTATAAAAAATTTTAACTATTTATTTCATTATTTATTTTTATTTATTCATTATTTATTAAAATTTTTTATTTATGATTAGTATTTTGTTTTTTTTTTGTTTTTATCATTATTATGTTTATTTGTACATATCTTAAATTATAAACTAAAATACAAAAAATAACATAAAAATAGAATAAATGGAATAAATAATAAAAATTAGAAAAAATAAAAAATATCAATTTTTCGTCGATCAACGATGAGGCAACGCCAGTCATCAGTGAGTTAACACTGGAGTCAACCTCGGTAATCCAATCCCAATCTGGAGCGGTTCAGGAAATCAGTTCAATGGTTCAGGTAACCGGTTTAGCCGAATCAATCAACAAAGGTGAAAGTTAGGTTGTGGATCAGGTGCGTAGACCCCAGGTTGGATCCGAGTCTACATGCGGATCTTCTAGGTCTTAAACGATGTCCTTTTATAATTTTTTTTGTAGCATTATAAAACCCAAAAAATTTTTTATTTCATTTTTTTTTATCTTTCTCTTTTTAAAAGAGAGAGCCTTTCTTTCTAAAATAACCAAACCCCATTGAAAAACCCTAAACTCAGAATTCAACCAATCAACGCTGAGCTAGACGCAATTGACGATCATCGGTCACTGTCATCGGTGACCAAAAAAATTTCCAAAAAATCATGATGATTCTTTTTTTCACCTTAACAATCGATCTGGCCTTTGTTTTACAAAAAAAAAAAAAATTCCAATAGGCGTAGATTGAGCTTTGAAATTTTGGCTCAAAAATTTTTTTAGCGTGGTTGGTCTCCATTTCCAAAGGCTGCTTTTTTGTGTTTGTGTGTTTGATTTTTTTGTTTTGGTTTTTTTTTTGTTACAGAAAGCTTTTTTTTTTAACCTAGGTTTTTTTTTTCAATCAGGTTTTCTTTTTTATGGATCCTCCTTTTTTCTTGCAAGAAATGAACTCTATTTATAAAGCTTTCTGGATTCAAATCTCAAATTTTCAACAAGCCTAGTAGACTTTTGGTGATCGAAATCCATGCTGCCAAGTTAGGTGAGGGTGTTAGGTGGTTGCCAGCGACTGGTAATGGCTGTGATTTTAAACTTTGGGAAGGGTGCATTTAAGGCACCAAGATTTTTGTCAAATAGATCAAAAAAGAAAAAAAAAAAGAGAAAAATATATAATAATAATAATAATAATAATATAATAGTAATTGATACCGAATAAAATGAGTATCTATAGCTATACTGATTTATCTATTTCTAAGAATAAAAAATAAGGTAAAGACAAACAGACAACTATTTTATTCGAAAAGAAGAAACATTGGCCATAAATTTAAAAAAAAAAAAAAAATTAAAAGGCTCATTTAAGTAAAAGTTTAACAACGTTTTTGAAAATTAAAAAGGCTTCTCTAAACAGAGGCTAGATGACTTTTAAAAATTTAAAAAGGCTATTTTATGCAGAGGCTCAATCATTTTAAAAATTTTAAAAGCTCTTTTAAGTAGAGACTTAACAACTTGAAAAAGTTTCTTTAAGCAAATGCTCAATAACTTTAAAACTTTCATCTTGGAAAAGCTCTTTTAAGTAGAGGCTCAATGACATTAAAAATTTTATTTTAAAAAAGCTCCTTTAAGCAGAGGCTTAACCACTTTAAAAATTTCTTCTTGGAAAAACTCTTCTAAGCAGAGACTCAACAACTTAAAAAAAAGTCTCATATTGAAAAAAGGCTTCTTTAGGTAGAGGCTAAACAACTTTAAAAATTTTATCTCAAAAAAATTCTTCGAAGCAGAAGCTCAACCACTTTAAAAATTTTTTTCTTGAAACAAGCTCCTCTAAGTTGAGACTCAACAATTTTAAAAAGTTTCATCTTGAGAAAGGTTCCTCTAGGTAAAGGCTCAACAACTTAAAACAAAAATCTTATATTTTTTCAAAATCAAGTTCTTATATTTGAATAAGTAAATTTCTCTCTTTTGAAATCTCTTGTTTGATTATTATTTTTACTAGAAAATCTTATTTTTATTAAGGAATGGTAAGTCCCTATCCTTGTAATAACTGTTAATGGATACATATACTGAGTGCTCTAGATACAATGTATATAATGCAATCAAAATCATTCATGTTCAATTGTGAAAAAAGGCTCTTTATAACTCTCGTCTTTTTATTTTTTTTTATTAGAATTTTCAACAATTTCCATAAGACCAATCTATTTTTAACCATTGTATTCTTTCTCAATAATATTTTTCTTTTTCAAAAGTTTACAACATCAATGTCTTGTCATGTTTTTCTCGTTATTCTTCATCTGCCTTTATCAACTTTTTTTTTTTAAAAAGTAATGCTGAAATACTCTGTGTTATTATTTTTCATCATTATAAGTTCAAGACAAACAAAATACAATCACACATTCCTCTTATTCATTTGTAAGGTGAACAAAGGTGACAAATTAAGATAAAAGAATGGGTAAGAATTAAAACATATTTCATTAAACTAATAATAAGTGCATGACAACAAAAGTGTTTAGTTAGGAACAAAGGTACCTAAGTAATGATTACAAAATAATCATGAACAAAATATTCTTGGTTTCTTTCTCAAAACTGAACCAATTGACCTTTTTTTATCCTTCAGAGCTCATCAAACCATGTTTATCCTTGTGTTATGAGGTCTTCTTATGATCCTGCATCTTTTTTATATCTAAGCTACCTTTTCAAGTTTTTAACTTAGACATTTTTTTTTTTAAGCAAAGTATTTTTTTACAGAATCTAAGTTTATTGGATTAGGCAAATCATTTTTGTCTATCTCTGCCAAAATCAATGCCCTATCACAAAAAGTTTTTATCACCGTATATGGATTTTCCCAATTTGGTGCCTATTTTTCTCAATTGTCATGTTAACTTGAAAGGATCATTTTCAACACTATGTCTTCTTATTGAAAGCAACGAGGGTAAATTTTCTTATCATGTGCTCTCATCATCCTTTTCTGATATAGTTGGCCATAGTAAAGTGCTGTAAGCCTCTTCTTTTCAATGAAGTTTAACTATTTATAGTGATTTCGAACCCATTTTGCTTCATCTAGCTCTACTTCTATTACAACTCTCAATGAAGGAATTTTCACTTCAATCAATAACATAACTTCCATTCCATAGACTAACGAAAATGGAATGGCCCAGTAGAGGTTCTGATTGATGTTCTGTATGTATGCAAGGCAAAAGGTAATTTCTCATGTCAATTTTTATAAGTATTAGTCATTTTTTCTAATATTATCTTGATATTTTTATTACAGCTTATACTACTCCATTCATCTTCGGACGATATGATGCCAAATTATGGTGATAGATTTTGAACTGAGTGCACACTTTTTTCATCATTTTGCTATTCAAGTTTTTGGCATTGTTAGAAACAATCCTCTTTAAAAACTTATATATGCCTTTTATTTCCTTTTTTATAAACTTACATACCATCAATCGGGTCACATTAGCATATGATGTGGCTTCTACACATTTTGTGAAATAATCAATTATCATAAAGATGAATCTATGCCCCATATAGAGAATGGCCATGAAGGAGCCAAAACGTGCAAAGCTGACAGAGGAGCATAAATCTTGTCAGCATAAATCTGACACTTATAACATCTTCTAGCATAATCAATACAATCACTTTCCATTGTGAATCAATAATAGCCAGTCCTTATAATTTGTTTAGCTATCATATGACCATATGCATGTGTCATACAAATCCAATCATGTATTTTTTAAAAATTTTTTTTGCTTCAACTGTATCTACTCTTTTTAGAAGTACTTGATCTCAATTTCTTTTGTAAAAGATATCTTCATCAAGGTAGAAACTCATATCCAACTTTCTGATAATCTTTTTATCATTTTTTATTGCATACTTCGGGTATTGCTAACTTTTGATATATTGAAGAATATCATGATACCATGACTTCCTATCAACTTTTTTTTCGACACCTATGCAATATGCTAGTGCATTTTTCACATCCAGCTTGATGGGTTAGATCTTGGTATTTGCATCTACTCTGATCATTGTAGGTAAAATAGCCAATCCATCATCAATCTGATTTTTCTCTATAAACAGATGCTCAAAGTGAACTTTTTTAAATTGCTTTACTGACTTAGATGTATATTTATGGTATTGGATCAACTTGAAATCTTTCATTTCCCATTCACTTTGTAACTGATTACTAGCATTGAATTTTCAAACACATTCAACACTTTGATTTTCCTTTTAACTGCTGCTTGCAAACTCATAACATAAGCCTTGTATTTAGCCACATTGTTTGTACAATTAAAATTCAATCTAGTCGTAATGGGATAATAGTGTCCGTTGGGAGATATTAAAATTGTCCCAATACCATAACCTAAAGCATTAGCAGCTCCATCAAAATACATCTTCTAAGACTTCTTAATAGGTTCATTTTCTTTAATGATTATCATATTTTCATCAAGAAAATTTAGCTTCATTGGTTCATAATTTTGGTTGCACGATCAGTAAAAAACTCAGCTATTACACTTCTTTTAATTACCTTTTGAGTTACATAGATAATATCATATTTTGAAAACATAACTAGCCATTGCATTATTCTCCCTGTCAATAAAGGCTTTTTAAAGATATACTTGATAGGATCTAACTTTTCTATAAGCTAAGAAGTGTGATAAAGCATGTATTGCCTGAGGTTTTGATTTATCCAAGCTAGTGCATAACATATCTTCTCTAATGGTGAATACTTGAACTCATAATCAATGAACTTTTTACTTAAATAGTAGATTGCTCGCTTTTCATGTTTATTTCATCTTTTTGCCCTAGTACACATCCCATTGAATTTTTATGTACTGTTAGGTATGAAATCAAAGGCTTTTCCAAAACAGACGGCACCAACAAAAGTGGATTTGACAAGTATTTTTTGACTTTATCAAAAGCTTTATGGCATTCATCATTCCATTATCATGGATCATATTTTCTAAGAAGTTTAAAAATTAGATCACACTTGTAGGTGGGTTGAGAGATGAAATGAGCAACAAAGTTCAATTTTCCCAAAAAACCTTGCCCTTCTTTTGGAGTACGAGGAAGGAATAAATTATGAATAGCTTGTATCTTATCTGAATCAATTTCAATTCTTTTTTCACTAATCACAAAGCCTAATAGTTTTTCTAATTTAGCACCGAATGTATATTTAGTAGGATTCAATTTTAGTTGAAATTTTTTCAACCTATCAAACAACTTTATGAGATTGACTACATGATTTTCTCTTTTGTGAGACTTTGCGATCATATCATCCACATATCTTCTATCTCTTTATTCATTATATCATGAAAGAAAGTCATTATTACTCTTTGATAAGTAGCACTAGTATTTTTTAACCTAAAAGGTATGACTTTGTAATAGAATGTTTCCCATATGGTCATAAATATTATTTTTTCCATATCCTTTCGAGCCATCTTAATCTAATTGTAGCTTGATAAGCCATCCATAAAGAAACATGCAGAATGCCTAGTAGTGTTATCTACTAAGATATTGATATGGGGTAGAGAAAAATTATCCTTGGGACTTACCTTATTAAGATCTTGATAATCGTCACACATTCTTATCTTTTCATCCTCTTTAAGAATAGGTACTATATTGGTTACCCATTCATGATATTTTACTACCTCAAAAAATCTAGCATCTATTTGCTTTTTCACTTCTTCTTTAATTTTTAGCAACATCTCTGGCTTTATGTACCTTAGCTTTTGTTATACTGATTTACATTTCAGTTTCAAAGGTAATTTATGCTCTAAAATATTAGTACTAAGTCTTAGCATATCTTGGTAAGCCCATGCGAACATATCAATGTATTCTTGGAGTAATTCTTTTAGCCTTTTCTTATCAGCTGGTGAAAGAGACATACCAATTTTAACTTTCTTCTATTTTCATCATCCTCTAAATTCACTAATTCGATAATTTCCTAGTGGGGCTCAATTGACATATCTTCATGTTTTATTAATTTTAACAAATTAAGAGGCAATGTGTAATTATCTGAATCTTTTTCATTATCAAGTTCATCAACATGAATTGGGTTTTTGAAATTAAATCCAAGATTATTGACATAATTATCATTGTGTTCATTACTTGAGACCCTGCAAAGGGTGAGATGAAGAGAATATTGGCATTTAAAAATGGAATGGCAAGAGAATGATAAAGGTATAATGAATGGATTAAATGAAAGTGAAAACAAATAGAAGAAATGCATATGTATTTTTTAAGTTTTTTATTAAAATGATAAACATAAATACACCACAAAAGATCTTTTAATGCTCATAGAGAGTAATTAGGGATTTAAAGTTTTATAGTACATTACTTTTTAAAAGTTTTAAAGACAACAGGCAGTTTTATGACATTTTAATTATTTAGCTTGAAGTCTAGAGGGTAAGGATGTACGGATAATTCTTCTTCTTGGATCTTTTTTTCCTCATCCACCATTTAAATGGTTAGCTCAAAAAAAGCTTCCATCAATTTTGCACTTGGGACTTCAAACGAATCTGGGTAAATATATCCTTTCGAATGAAAAAAAAATTTAAAGATACAAAATGACCATTGGCTCTGACTCTTGCTCATATCCTTTGAGATTAGTCATTCTCTTTTTTATTTTCTTGTTC
Organism: Durio zibethinus; assembly: GCF_047325235.1. Lineage (NCBI taxonomy): Eukaryota > Viridiplantae > Streptophyta > Magnoliopsida > Malvales > Malvaceae > Durio > Durio zibethinus. Next base: position 5,856,934 of record NC_143170.1, on the reverse strand, counting down.
ACCATTTTCATTTTGTCTCGTTTTGTTGGTTTATAACCTAAATCAACCCTATCTTTTTTGTTATATAATTTTGGTGGCTTTATGATTCTTTATAGATTTTTCCTAAGTCTAGCTCCAGGTTACCATCCTATCTTTGTAAGTTGCTTGATGACCATTTTTGTGGTCGTAGATAGGTGGGATGAATATAGTTTTGATTTTTCAATCACATATGTTATGTTGGCAATCTCAAAAGATCTATAAAAGCATTCAAAGGCATCGTTTGCCACTTTTATATATAGAGTATTTATTGGTCTGATTATCAGTAAATCTTTTTCTCTGGCCACACATGTAAGTATTTCATCAACAATGAATTTGATTTTCTAGTGTAATAAGGATGGAACAGCACTTGCCATATGAATCCATGACTTACACAATAAGTAACTATATGAGGGAAAAATATCCATAACTTGAAATTCTACATTAAAAGTGCAAGGATCAATCTGTAATGGCATTTTTATATCTCTCAACACCTCTCTTTGGGTCCCATTAGAGGCTTGAACTATCATATGATTAGGTTTCATGTAAGATCCATCAATAGGTAGTTTTACCAAAGTAGTTATAGGCATAACATTGATCGATAAGCCATTGTCAATTAGAACCTTAGCCATTATATGACTCTTGTACTTTACAGTAATGTGAAGAGCTTTAGTACTTTCTCGTCTCTCAATAAAAATATTTTCATCATTGAAAGAGATGTAGTTTGAGATCATCAGATTACCCACAAGCTGTTTCACATACTTAACAGATATATTATAGGATACATATGCTCAATTAAGCACTTTTAGTCAAGTGTTATAGTGCGACTTTGAGCTTACCAATAATGATAATAGCGAAATTGTAACTGGCACTTGCTATATTTTATTAACTTTAAATATTCACAAGCTTCATTCTTAAAGACTAGATTTTAACATTCTTTATCAGGGACTGCCATAAGATTACTTTGAATTTTTTCTTATTTTTTGACCTTTACTTTTTCTTTCCTAACTTTGTTTAACATTTTTGGAGCGCAACATCTCCCACTCTGAGTCATACCTCTTACGTTCATTACGTTTATAGTATCTGGATTGACTATGACATCACAATTATACTTCTATAGTATTGCATTATCATTTTAATATAAAAAAGGGCTAGAGATTTTAATTATCACTACTGATCCGAAAATAGACTTTTTTGTCCTTAGAATTAGCTTTTTATCATAATAGATAGTTATCAGTCTACGTACAAACCTATTTTTGGAATCAATGTAGAGAAGGTAATTTAACTCGAAACTGGTGGATTCCAAATTGACCCGACATTTTAGGATTGATTTAAAAAAAAATCGAGTATCGGGTCAAGTCGGAGTCGGGTTTTAGGCAAATCCAACTCGATATATATAAATTATTTTTTAATTAATTATTTAATTTTATATATTTTTATATATATAATTTTTTATTTATATTAAAAAATAATATTTTATATTAAAAAAATATTTTATTAATTTCGGGTCGGGTCGGGTATAATTTTATACAATATCGGGTCGGGTCAGATTCGGGTATAAAAAAAATTGTCAGGTTGGGTCGGGTTCAGGGCGAGCAAAAACTCGCTCCGACTAGACCTGGTGCCATCACTAAATCAATGGTAGACATTTTAGCTTTTACTAAATTTTTTTTTTTGTAAAACTCTATTTGACCCATATCCATCAATTTCTATACCTCTTAATGGAATTGGTCACAACTCTTGATAGAATACCCTAAAATGCCTTTATGATAGTCACAGCTTTCAGCTGAGTTAATTGTTCTGGAGCATTTTTTAGGGTTTATTGACTTTAACATATCAGCCTCGACTAAGGCTTCAAACACTTTAACCATCAGAGTCTTGACTTCATCTATCCCTCTTTTCACATGACATGTTTGTCGATCAATCAATGCATTTATTGATGGTCTAGTATGATTTGATGAGGGATTTCTATTAATATTTGGAATCTTTCTTTGACTGGTATCAAAGTTTAACATATCTTCATTGATTAACCTTTACACTTTATGCTTCAAAGCAGTACAATTTTTCATAGAATGGCCTAAATTTCCATAATGATAATCACAGTATACGTTAAGTCATACCATTTGAAAAATGAAAGTTTTAATAGTTCAACAATAATAAGAGCCAGTAAATGTTTCTCAACAAGTCGAGGGTATAAATTTGTGTATATCATGGGGATAGGGTCGAAAATGATTTTTTTTTATGTTTCTTAAGGCTCTCAGATCACTACTTAGATTGGGTCTCCATTCTGATTTGGTAAGTGTAGCAAGATGGTTGTATGAATAGCTAGGTATCCAAAAGAATGGCTAAAAATTGGGTGGATAAGTTGGTCATTGTAATGGCTGAAATGATTGATATGGATGAGGGATGGATATAACATTATTTATGAAAGGATAATGGGTTTAGTAGACTAGTGCGGGGTATAGAGTGAAACCTTTGAATTGTTGCCCCACATAGTTCATTGGTTAAGTTTCATTTTTTTTCTTTTAGGCAGTCCACCTCTTTTTACGCCACTTGTCTCTCCTGCATCGAGCTTGTCATTTTTTATGGTATTTTCAATAATTTCGCCTAATATCACCATATCTGTAAAGTTTTTAGTTGCATTACCTATTAGTCTTTCATAATATGATGCTTTCAAAGTATTCATAAACAAGACGATTATCTCTTTTACAATGAAAGAAGTTTGTACTTATGCAACCATATATCTCCATCTCTATGTATACTCTTTAAAGTTTTTTATTGTCTTTTTCTTCATGCTCAGTAAATATAGATGATATGAGCTAGATCTATGGCATATCGATATTGTGTAAAGAATGCCCTTATGAGCTTTTATTAGAAATAAATATGAGTCTTGTCTAGTTGAACATATCATTTAGCTATAAAGCGTATAAGGTTATCCTAAAATATATGCATCAATATTTTTTCATCATGAGCATATACCGCTATCTTATAATAATACATGTGACATGAATGATTAGGCATTTTGTGCCATCATGCTTTTCAAATTCAGAGACCTTGAATTTAAGTGGAATGACCACGTCTGGAACCAAACAAAGCTTGGCTACATTCGTGGAGCCATAAAAGTCCATTCCCTCTATGGCCTTAAGTCTTTTTTCTAATAATTTCATCTTCTGTTGGGCATTGGTATCTTTTACTTTCTCAAATGTCTTCATCCCTAGCTTTTCTCTCTTTTTGGGATCATCCAAGTTAGGAACCAAGATTAGCTTGGATGGTTTTTTTATCATGATAGGATTAACAAAATTTTGAAACTATCTTGGAACAGGTGTGGATGTCATTGCAGGATAAGGATAAAAATATCCTCCGAGAGTAGGGATTTGCACTTTGACAATTTAAGAAGGTTGGGTTAGTTATGGCTCAAACCCTAAAGGATATATAAGATTCACTATGTCTGAAAATTGCTCTTGAAAGCTAAGATTTTTTTTCATTGTTTTTTTTTTTGTCAAGATTCTTGAGCATGTCCATTATCTTACTAAAATCTTTTTTTAGCTCCTATTGGGCCTTTTCAAGCCTTTCAAATTGACTAGCTTGTTCTTGTTTAATGATTTTTGTTTAAGCTCTGGTGTTGTATGAATGACGAATAGGTTGAGTCAAAATTTTTAGTGGACAAGCTATTCTTGAACATTTATTACCATAAATTCAAAAATAAAAATGCCATATGTTGAAAATTTTATTTTTTGCTTCTTTTTGTGGTTTTTTTGAAAAAAAATATGGTTATTAAAATAATGGTGCACATGATGCATGAATACAAGTGAGAGATATTTACTTTTAGATGAATTTCAACACTAAAATTTTTCATTGATTCCATACAACTTTTGTTACATGAGACTTATCATCCTAGAATTACATCCATAAATGAATTTGACTTGCTTATAATGATCATTAGCTTTATCTAAAAAGTTCACTAAGTGCTATCCATATTCTCCTACTGGATTGACTTCCCTTTTTAACACCTCTACCATCTTTCATAACTTCCTCACTGCCTTACAAAGTTGATTGGTTAGATGCTTTATGTGTTATTGCCTCTCTAAGCTTTTTACTCTCTATCTTATGTGGGCATCTCTTTCTGAATCATATGTGAAGATCTAATCTTTTTTCCTTCTCTATCATTTATCTATTATAGATGAAATATGATTTTTATGGTCTTACAGTTACAGCTTCAACCCTTGGATCACCTAGTGAAGTGATTTTTTTTTTGTTTAGTTCTTCAAGGTATTTTTTTCTCTCTCTTACGAGCACAGCCTTCAACTGTTTCTTTTTTTTTTTGGCATTTAACCAATCTTGCTAAAGCTATAGAGTATAATCCCTTCCAATTTTAATATTCTTGAGAAATTTTGGTGACCTCTTCTTACTTTTCTTGAGCTTTGCTTTTCTATTGATTTATTTCTTCTTGAAGCTTATCCATTTCACGTTTTCGACTAAAGTAGGACTTGGTGACTTTTTCAATCTTGAATTAGACTCGTAATCTTTTAATTTTTTAATATAGATATTGTTGGCCACATCTTCTTTTTTTATGACCTTCTTCAATTTGCTCCCTTATACTTCTGTTTCGTATTTCAACTATCTCATCTTTTCATGAAGTTTTAAATTTTCTCTTCTTATTTCTTTTTTTTTGTTTTTAATTATTTTTTAACAAGCTCAACTTTTGATAATTGTTTTTTTATTAAAAAGTTAACTGATTAATGTAAGCCATCATCAGGAGGGAGCAATATATCTTTGAGTTATTTCACTTTTCAAATTTGGTAATCAGGAGTGACTTCATCAATGAAAGGCCTTATTCTTATTCTTCGTGTTTTTTTCCATGCTTGGATTAACGTTTTTGATGTTTTTAGTGGATTGGTTTCCCCGTAAGTAAATTATACTTGAACCAGACCATGAATGGCAAAATGAACTGTTTTGTGCCGAATTGCCTCAATACCATCAACAGAGTGTAATTTACCACACCTTATAATCTTAATAATGGTATCTACGGTTCATTTCCTTCTTAATACAACATGGGCACATAGGGTATATATGGTGTCATCCATTTTATTTTATCCTCGATAAGCCTTCACAAGAATAATCCATTCTTCTTTAGTCTTCAATGTCGACCATTGGCTTTTGCAAAATTTTTTGATTGGTGTATTGTTTCAAATATATGACTTTGAGAATGCACTATTACCATACTTAGAATAACTTTTAACCCACGCATATAGTGGCGATGCACACCTTATGAACCATTTTTTTTCATTTTATCGACAAAAATTCAATGACCTAATGGTTTTAACTATGACTACTGGTACATGATTAATTGCTTGTGTTTTAATTTATTCAAAAAAGTCCACCAGCATTACCTTGATATAGCCCAAGGTCTTCAAGAAGATCACCATGCCATATAATGCTAAAGTAAACATAGCTATATCTTGGTCATCATCTAGATGCCCTTAAATAAAATTATGAAAGAAGTCTTAACAGATACTGAGATGTTCACCTTTTGGCTTTGCGGAAGAATCTATGGTTTCCACTTTAACCTTCATAAGCTTGGCTAACTTTTTACAATAACCTAATTTTGACTTTCGTGTTAACACTTTATTCGAATGTTATAGTTTTATCTCGAATAAAATTGAGTACTTCTTAATGGTTGGCACCAAATCTTCCTAATTAAAAGTGAAGCATCTATAGGATAGGTTCCAAAATTGTATAGTTGCTCTGACCAATTGTTCCTCAATTACTACTAAAATGAGGGATGTAATCTGCCCACACTTCTTACAAAAGCTTTCATTTTTTTTTTCACTTAATTGACCCTAAATGATGGCTAACTCTTCTAAATTATCCTATGTGAGATCCAAATGTACCTTTTTGGATAACTCAAACACATAACCAATGGGCAAATAATCTCTATTCTATTGTTGGGCTTTTTTTTACCAGATGTGTACTTCATTATACAACTCGCATTGGACATTAATAAAAGATGAATAAATCTATAGCTCTATGGGATCTATGAAAAACTTTTTAGAAGAAAGATGTTTTAAAGTAAATACCTTGATGCAAAACTATATGATATGATTTATGTAAAGAAAAAAAAAAGAAAAGAAACTGAGTTAGTGTAGGGATGTGGTTTGAGATTAAAAAATATTTTTTTGAGATTTTTGTTGAGATTTTTTGTTTTGTTTTGTTTTGTTTTGTTTTCAACTTTTATTTTTACACATTTTGGACTTTGGTATTTTCTAAAAAAAAGGTGAGCGAAACCCTACCTAAGGTTAGTTTCCTACAGCTTATTACATAATTGGTTTGGATTGATATACATCTAGAGATTCTTAAATTATCCCTCATTGTTGTCCATGCTGGAGTAGTAAGACACCCTGATCTTTATCCATTAGAAGCTACGAAAGGAAATGATTTAATTTGAGTGAAAGTATTTCGCTTGTCATTGCAAAGCTTATTACCTCACGAGAGTATAGGTACTTTACTTCCTCTTATAAGGGACGAAGCTCATGTATAGAGCTTATGCATGAAATACAACGCAGCTGCTGTACGAAACTCAAATCGATTTAGTTAAAAATTAAAAATTAAAAATATTATAATAATCATTTAAAAAAAAGAAAAAAGAAACAGAAAACAGAGGGCTGGTGTACGGCGCAGCTGCTACCCCTATCCAGCCCTTTGCCTGATCCAATCAAGTTAGCCACCCTATAACCCACTCTACTCCTACATCCAGTTACCCTGCAGCTACCCCCTACAGTCGCCATCTGCTCTACCCTTCATCACCACCTAACCTCTTATAAAGAACCTAACTCACTCCTCACACATCTCTCTCGAACACATTTTCGAAAGACCAGAGAACCTAAGGAGCTCTCCCTTCAGTCATACTACCTTCGAATACCCAGAGATCCTCACGTACCAAACACTCAAACTTTAAACCCATACCCAAACACCCAAATAGAAAAACAAAAACAAAAAAAGACAAACACAGTCTTCTCTGCAGGGAAGAACCCAGCATCAAGATACCTGCAAAAGTAAAAAAAATCACATTAGTCTCACTTCAAAAAAAAAAAACAGAAAACTTCAAGCCCCGATCTGTGACGATCGGGGTTGTTTCTGACAAAAAAAAAGTCAGATCTGAAAAGAGGACATTGAAGAGAGCTTTCAAAAAAATTTTGACATTTTTCGACAATCAAAAACCACTGGCAGTTACCGTCGGTGATGACCGAGAAGGCGATCGACGCAGTGGTCCAATGCCAGATTCTGGCCCAAGCTATAAAGGATTTCTGGAGCTCTGGACCTTTTTTTTTTTTTAAAGTGGTTTGAAATAAGCTAAAAAGAATTTTTGGTTTTACATAGAAAACTACAGCCCAAAACAACGTCGTTTAGGCCAAAGAGATCCGCGCGGTGACCCGGATCCAACCCGGGATCCACGCAACCTGACCCACGACCCGTTCCAGCCAACCTTGAACTGGTCCAGATGAACCGTTAGTGAGCCGGTCGAACTGGTTTGAACCTCTGGACCACCCAAACCGCTGATTGAACAGTCGAATCAATCAAACCGATCCAAACCAGCATTGATCGGACTGATCAAGTAAAAAAAACTTTTTTTTTAATTTTTTAATTTTTTATATATTATTATTTTTGGTGTTTTGAGTTTTTTTTTATATTCATGCATGATAAATTTTTAAATTTGTTAGAATAAAATATTTTATTATTTTTAATAAGAATAAAATGAAAATAAAATAGAATAAATATATTAAAAATGCTAACATAATAATAATAATAAACTAAAAATTATAATAAGAATAAAATAAATTTTTTATTTTTCCTACCTAGATGTTAGAGGGAATAAAAATATATTTTTAAAAATAATTTCACCTAAATGTTGGACAATTATTATATAAAAAATTAATTAAAATTAAAAAGTATAAAACATATTAAATAATAAATTACTATTATTTTAACAATAAATTTTCATTAAAAAAATATGAAAACTTTTAATTAATTTTTAAAATCATAAAAATCGAACTTGCTCCGAAACTCCGCCTAGATGTTGAGGATTTTTAGAGACATTCATGTTTTTCTAAAAGAAATTAAAAAATCTAAACCTTAAACCCTCTAAACATAAAATTCAAAACCTTAACCCTAAAATCCAAACATTTAAATTCAAAATCCTAAAATCCAAACCCCAAAACTTTCAAAACCAAAACCCAAAATTTTAAAACCCTAAAAATCCAAACCCTTAAATCCAAATCCTAAAATCCAAAACCTTAAAATCCAAAATTCTAAAAACCCCAAATTCAGTATGCATTCCCGAATCATTACCAAAAAATCATTCAAACTTTAAAACCTTGACCCATACCCAGGTTAAAAACCATCAAAAAATCCTAAAGACATGTGCGAAAATTTCACTTGGAGTAATTTATTCTCGAATGTCGCCTAGATAATAGGGTGTTTAAGAAACTTTATTTCATTAAGTTTTTCATACCTGTCTTTAATTCATTAATAATGGGATTAATAAATAAAAAGTATAATGGTATAATGGGATCTTAAATATAAAAAATTGCACCAAAGCTCCATCTAAATGTTGGAGAGTAAACGTGGTCTCATTATATTTAAGAATTCAATTTCAAATTTACACTTCATTATCATGCACAGCATTTATTGGCTTACATACATTTATTTGTTACTGTTTGCACTTGTTTGCATTTCTTTTTCTTTAATTGTTACTTGCTATATGATAATACCATCATTTTCTTTTTTGCATAAAAATGTTTTTTAATTTACTTACTTTTAAAATTATGATATTATAAAATAAAACAAAAATAACATTCTAAAGGAAATAATTCTTGATACTCTATCTAAATGTTGGAGAGTCACCAACAATTATCTTTCACAAAGAGTGTTATTTTCATTTTAAGGAGTATTTTGTTTAATCTTAAGAGAAAAGAGTTATTTTAAATTCTGTCTAGATGTTGAAGAATTTTAAGATAATTCTTCAACTAAAAGATTTCTTCAATATTCCTAAAAAAGAATTTTAACCAAATTTTTTTAAAAAAAGTGAAGAGAATTAGTGTTAAATTTCAAATTGAAACCATTTTTATCCAACACCAAAAATAACATGCAATTAAACGGTATCAATTTATGGGCGTTGTGGGGGTACTAATCCTTTCCCACACATAACCGACTCTCGGATCTAACATGATTTTCGTAGATCAAAATTTATCTTTTTGATAAAATTTAAATCCACTTTTATAGTTTTATTAAAAAGATAAATTTTTGGGTGGCCAATCATACCCTAACAAAAATTGGTGGTGGCTCTTCTAATTTTTTTTTCAATTTAAAAATTCTTTACGTCTCATTGTCCCAAAATCATTTTGGGCCTTTCTATCTTTTTTTTTTGCTACCATGAATCTTAACCTACGTTACAACTTTTGAAAGGTCCATATTAGATTAAGTATAAAGGCTTAAACTTGAAGAGTTTCTCTTGAAAAAATGAACATGAATATTTTGAGTTCTCTTTTATTACCTAATTTTCTGTTTGAACCGTTAAACCTCTTTTAGAAAAATTCTTTTCCTCTTTCGAATTAGGTTTGAATTTTTTTAAAGTGTATGGTGTGTAAAAAAAAATCAAAAAAAGAAAAAATAGAAATAAAAGCAGCTCTAAGGTGAAAATCCTCAAAAGGGTAGTCTAGAGCAAACCCTGAAAGGTCATTCTTAATGCTAAATATGATGGATGTTGAACAAAGGTAAAGCCAAACATTTTTGAAAGATCTAAAATATCAAAGCCATAGAAGTTTGAGATGGGTTGATTTTGAAAATCTCAATTTTTGTTCATTCCCAAATAACCTTTTAAAATCTCAAGCCCTTACAGCTGACCTTGATATATATCAAAATGTTACATTTGGAGACTAGGAAAAATGTTGAATATGTTTGATTTTCAAAGAATTCATGTTTTTAGAAAAGCTTATGTTTCATCTATGAACTTGCATGAAAAATTATATGCCTCTTCCATTCCCTCAAATGTTGGAACCTTTTGAATAAACATCTCTATCTACAGAACCATTACATCCATTTGGAAAGAAAATTCTCACCTTTTCATTTTTGATAAAGATTGTCAAATTCTAAAAAAAATATCAAGCCTAATTTAGCAGGCATCAATGAAGTCTTAAGCCCAGATGATTTGGCATCAATGAAGTTTAAGCCCAGTTTAGTTGGCACCAATGAAGTTTAAAGCCCAATGTAGCTGGCCCTCAATTTTAAGCCCAGTATTAGCTAGCCCTCAATTTTAAGCCCAGTTTACTTGACCATCAAAAAAGATTTAAGCCTAGTTTATCTTGCCATCAATAAAGTTTTAAATCCAGTTTAGCTGGCCCTTAAGGAAATCTTAAGCCCAGTTTAGCTGGCCCTTAAGAAAATCTTAAGTCCAGTTTATCTAGCCCCCCTAAGAAAATCTTATGCCCATTTTATTTGGCCTCTAATCTTTAAGCCCAATTTATTTGGCCTTCAAAAAAAATTTAAGCCCATTTTATCGAGTCATTAATGAAGTTTGAAGCCCAGTTTATCTAGTCCCAATTGAGGTTTTAAGCCTAGTTTAGCTGGCCCTTAATAAAATTAAAGCCCAATTTATCGACCTCAAAAAAGTTTTAGAGTTTCAAGGTTCTATCTAGAATAAAAAAAATATCTCGATGCAAAACCTTTTGAAAGATCTTGCAATTGCGTTACTTGTATCATGAGAAAGGCATTTGACTTGAAAAAAAAATAAAAAAGAGATATTCGAAGTTGCATCACCTATCTGTGTATCATGAAAGGGACATTTATATTTACATCACTTGTATCTGCACCACAAGAAGGACATTTGCATTTGCATCATTTGCATTTGTATCACAAGAAAGACATTCGTATTTGCATCACTTGCATTTGCACTTGTATAAGACATTTACATTCACACCATAAGAAGAATTTGCATTTACATTATGACATCTGCATCCTAAGAAAAGGTATTTGTAAGGGCATCTACATGAAAAGAACATTGTCATTTGTATTGTGAAAAAGTCAAATGTATTTGCATCAACCATTCGCATTCTTGCATTGGCATTGACATTTGCATCGACATTTTCATTAGCATCATTTGATGAGAATAGACATTTGTATCATGATTCCATTTATCAACTTTGTAAATATTAAAAACAAAAAAAGAAAAGAAAAAAGGGGCATGTTTTTAAAGTTTTAAAGTCTATGTTTAAGAGGAACCATTTTCAATCAAGATTTCAAAGCCTCTGTTTAAGAGGAACCAATTTCAATCAAGATTTCAAAGCCTCTGTTTAGAAGGAACCTTCTTCAGATAAGACCTTTAAAGTCTAAAAAAGCTCTGATTAGGCGAAAGCCATGTTTAAAAAGATTTTCAAATTTTTAAAGTTTCATTGCCTCTGATTAGAGGCGTATTCAAAGATTTTGAGATTCGTAAGGCCTCTGGGCATAATCTCTAAGACCTTCGAGATGATTTCTAAGACCTCCAGGCATGATTTCTAAGACTTTCAAGCATGATTTCTAAGACCTCTGAGCATAATCTCTAAAACCTTCGAGCATGATCTCTAAGAACTTCGAGCATAATTTCGACTAGCTGTTCAATCTCGATCTCTTTAATTCAAAATCGTGATTTAATCTCGATTGTTGTTATTCTTTGACTCATGGTTTAATCTCGATCTCCTTATTTTTTGACTTGTGATTTAATCCAAGTTAATGTTATTCTTTGACTTACGATTTAATCCCGATCTCTTATTCTCTGATTCACGATTTAATCTCGATCCTCAAAATTTCTCTAACTTGTGGTTTAATCCTGATCTTTTTATGTTTTGACTCACAGTTCAATCTCAATCTTTTTACTCTTAAATCACGGTTTAGTCTCGACTGTTGATATTTTTTGACTTACGATTTAATTCCGATCTTTTTATGTTTCAACTCGTGGTTCAATCCCGATCTCTTTACTCCTAATCACGATTTTGTCTCGATTGTTGTTATTCTCAGACTCGTGGTTTAATCTCAGTCTCTTCATTTTTTGACTTGTGATTCAATCCAAGTTAACATTTTCTCTGACTTGCGATTTAATCATGGTCTCTTTATTCTCTGATTCACGGTTTAATCTTGATCTTCATTCTTTCTCTGACTTACGGTTTAATGCCAGTCTCTTTTTTTTTTACTCACGATTTAATCTCAATCTTTTTAATTTAAAATCATGATTTAATCCCGATCGTTGTTATTCTCTGACTCGTGATTTAATCCTGATCTCTTTATTTTCTGACTTGTGATTCAATCCAAGTTAACGTTATTCTCTGACTTATGGTTTAATCTTGGTCTTTTATTCTCTGATTCGTGATTTATTTCCGATCTTCAGTATTTTTCTGACTTGTGATTTAATTTCAGTCTCTTTATGTTTCGACTCATGATTCAATCTCGATCTCTTTAATTCAAAATCGCAGTTTAATCCCAATTGTTGTTATTCTCTGACTCATGGTTTAATCCTGGTCTATTTATTTTTTAAGTCACAATTTAATCTCGATCTTCAGTATTTCTTTGACTTGCGGTTTAATCTCAATTTTTTTTTATTTTTTCTGACTCACGGTTCAATCTCGATCTCTTTACTTCTAAGTTACGATTTAATCCGATCATTGTTATTCTTTGACTCATGGTTTAATCTCGATCTCCTTATTTTTTTAACTTATGATTCAACTAAGTTCAATCCCGATCTTGTTATTCCTTGACTCGCGGTGTTATCTCGATCATTTTTTTTATTATTCAACTTACGTTGTTACCTTAATCGATTTTTTATTTTTTAACTCGCGATGTCATCTCGATCATTTTCTTTATCACCTGACCTATGGTTTAAAAAAAAAACTTTTGAAAAATCCACGATTTGCTTTCAGACAAAATCGTTGTCTTTGTTTTTGCCCTATTCTTGATTCTCAGTAATGTGCAAAGAGGGGTAACTATAGACACTGATTTTATCCGGGTCTACTATCTTTAGTTTTAGTTTAATATTAATAGTAATAATTTTAATAATAATATTAATAATAATATCGATTTAATTAAAAATTAAAAATATTATAATAATCATTTTAAAAAAGAAAAAAAAGGAAAAAGATAAAAGAAACAAAAAATAGAGGGCTGGTGTACGACGCAGCTGTCGCCCCTATCCAGCCCTCCGCCTGATCCCATCAAGCCAGCCACCCTACAGCCCACTTTACTCCTACATCCAACCACCCTGCAGCCACCCCCTATAGCTGCATCTGCTCTACCCTTCATCACCACCCAACCTCTTATAAAGAACCATGCTCTCTCCCCACACATCTCTCTCGGACACATCTTCAAAAGACCAGAGAATCCAAGGAGCTCTCCCCTTAGTCATACTACCATCGAAAACCCAGAGATCCCCACGCATCAAAAACTCAAACTTCAAACCCATACCCAAACACTCAAATAGAAAAACAGAAACAAAAAAAAAAGATAAACACAGTCTTCCCTGCAGGGAAAAGCTAGTGTCAAGCTACCTGTAAAAGCAAAAAAAAATCACATCAATCTCATTTCAAAAAAAGAAAAGGCAAAAAACTTCAAACTCTGATCTACGACGATCAGAGCTGTTTCTGGTGAAAAGAAAGCTAGATCTAGAAAGAGGACATTGAATAGAGCTTTCAAAAGAATTTTGACATTTTTTGACAATTGAAAACCACCAACAGCGACTGTCGGCTGTGACCCAGACGACAACCGATGCGATTGTCCGGCACCGGATTCTAGCCTAAGCTAGAGAGAATTTTGTGGAGCTCTAGACCCTTTTTTTTTTTTTTAAAGTGGTTTGAAATGAGCTAAAAAATTTTTTTTGGTTTTATATAGAAAGCTATAGTCCAAAACGACGTCGTTTAGGCCAAGGAGGATCCGAACGTTGACCCGGATCTGACCTAGGATCTGTGCAACCTGACCCACGACTCGCTCCAACTAGCCTTGAACCGGTTGAAACAAACCGCTAGTGAACCGGTCGAACCGGTTTGAACCTATGGACCACCCGAATCGCTGATTGAATAGTCAAACTGGTCTAGACCAGCGTTGATCAAACCATTGACCGATCTGGTTCAGATAAAAAAACTTTTTTTTATTTTTTTATTTTTATATATTATTATTTTTGTTATTTTAAGTTTTTTTTATATTCATGCATGATAAATTTTTAAATTTGTTAGAATAAATATTTGATTATTTTTAATAATAATAAATAAAAAATATTAAAATAAATATATATTAAAATAAATATATTAAAAATGCTAAAATAATAATAATAAAAAACTAAAAATTATAATAAGAATTAAATAATTTTTTTTATTTTTTCTACCTAGATGTTGGAGGGAATAAAAATATATTTTTAAAAATAATTTCACTTAGATGTTGCGAAATTATTATATAAAAAATTAATTAAAATTAAAAAGTATAAAAAGATATTAAATAATAAATTAATAATATTTTTAACAATAAATTTTCATTAAAAAAATATATGAAATCTTTTAATTAATTTTAAAATCATAAAAATTGAACTTGCTCTAAAAATTCTCCTAGATGTTAGGAATTTTTAAAGATATTCATTTTTTTAAAAAAAAAATTAAAAAATCTAAACCTTAAACCCTCCAAACCTAAAATTCAAAACCTTAACCCTAAAATCAAAACCTTTAAATTCAAAACCCTAAAATCCAAACTTCAAAACTTTTGAAATCTAAACCCAAAATTTTAAAACCCTAAAAATCCAAAACCTCTAAAATCCAAACCCCTAAATCCAAATCCTAAAATCTAAAACCTTAAAATCCAAAATTCTAAAAACCCTGAATCATTACCAAAAAATCATTCAAACTTTAAAACCTCAACCCATACCCAAGTTAAAAACCATCAAAAAATCTTAAAGACATGTGTAAAAATTTCACTTAAAGTAATTTATTCTCGAATACCGCCTAGATGATGAGTTGTTTAAGAAACTTTATTTCATTAAGCTTTTCATACTTGTCCTTAATTCATTAATAATGGGATTAATAATTAAAAAGTATAATGGTATAATGGGATCTTAAATATAAATAATCGCACCAAAGCTCCGCCTAGATGTTGGGGAGTCAAGGTGGTTTCATTATATTTAAGATTCAATTTTAAATTTGCACTTCATTATCATACACAACATTTATTGGCTTACATACATTTATTTGTTACTGTTTGCACTTGCTTGCATTTCTTTTTCTTTAATTGTTACTTGCTATCTGATAATACCATCATTTTCTTTTTTGCACAAAAATGTTTTTTAATTTACTTACTTTTTAAATTATGATATTATAAAATAAAACAAAAATAACATTCTAAAGAAAATAATTCTTGATACTTTGCCTAGATGTTGGAGAGTCACCAACAATTATCTTTCACAAAGAGTGTTATTTTTATTTTAAAGAGTATTTTGTTTAATTTTGAAAGAAAAGAGTTATTTTAAATTTTGCATAGATGTTGGAGAATTTTAAGATAATTCTTTAACTTAAAGATTTCTCCAATATTCCTAAAAAAGAATTTTAACCAATTTTTTTTTTTTTAAAAGTGAATGGAATTAGTGTTAAAATTCAAATTGAAATCATTTTTATCTAACACCGAAAATAGCACGTAATTAAATGGTACTAATTTATGAGCGTTGTGGGGGTGCTAATCTTTCTTCACACGTAACTGACTTTCGAACCTAACATAATTTTTATAGATCAAATTTTATCTTTTTGATAAACTATAAACTCATTTTTATAGTTTTATTAAAAAAATAAATTTTTGAGTGACCAATTATACCTTAACAAAGATTGATGATGACTCTTTTAATTTTTTTTTAATTTAAAAATTTTTTATGTTTGACGATCTCAAAACCGTTACGACATAATCCTACCTTAATTCAACTGACAAAAGCATCAGGGTTCAACTTCAACATTGATTAAGTGCAACTTCAACTAGAGATCTTAAAAATAAAATAGAAACAAAACGATGTAGTATAAAAAGTGCAAAGTTTCATCAATTTGACATGAATTGATTCAATTTCTGGAGACGGTGACCCCATATTTCTTGAGAATTTAAAACTCATAACAAAAGCACATGAAGTTCAATAACTCCATAGAAGTAGCAGAACAGCTGCACAGAGCCATTGGGAATTGAAAATTGAATCGCACTCTTTGTTCAAAGCAGAAAGGTAAGAATTTAATCATGGCGTGTTAACCCTGGGAGCTCTCTCATCTCTGAGTTTCCAACAGTCTATCAATTCCGAAGTTTCAAAGGCATCGATAGACAGAACAGAAACATAAAACCAGTGAACAAAATCATCACAAAATGATTGCAAAAAAGAACCCATCTTTTCAAAATTTTAATAATATTATCTCTTTTAGTATTTTAGTGAGTAATTTTTGGTTTTTCCTTTTTTTTTTTTTTTTGTTCAATGTCATGATTATCACCCCTCACGTGAAATATTAATCTTGGTTTCTTCACTGCTTTGCGTTCTCTAGATACTTCAATAGTCTACTGATATTTTTTCGCGAGTTGGTATAATAATATCCTTGAACAGACAACTATTGGAGATTTAAACTTTTTTTTTTTTTTTTTTTTGCCTTTTTTTCTACTTTCACTTAAATATTCAATTTGCAGAACCATTTCTCATGTTCCTTTGCTAATAACAAGTTTTATGTTTCTATATATAAGATGATTTATTTATCCATTGATAATAGATTTTTTAAACTTCATAAGCAGGATTAATAAATTGACATATATTTTTAAAATATATTTAAAAAATAAAAAATTAGTTTAAAAATAAGACATGTATTAATTTTTAATCTCACTTATAAAATTAAAAAATTACATCATAATATAAATGCTAATTCATATATATTTAAGAGCAAAATGGCTGAGTCATGTGCAGCTTTTGCTTCTGTCTAATGCTTGTGTGCATCAGCTTCTATTTTTTTTTTGACAATGGCTTGAGTCGTTTGACAATGGCTGGATTTGAAATTTTGATGCTATTAACCGTCCAAGTAAACTAAATATAGTATTTTGCTAGTGTTTTTAGAATAATATTTAGGATTAATTTATTATTTATAATAATAACTTAGATTCATAATTTCAATGTATTGTATTGCATAAAGATATTATCAATTTTAAAAAATATCTTAAAAATGCTGGTCCGCAAAATCCTTATATATATTTATTTATTTTCTTTTATAGTAAACAAAAGTTATCATTATAATTAAACAGTTGCACTAGCAATTATGACAAGGATTATTTATTTAGGTCTAACCAGCCACAGTTCTGTGCACCGAAATTCAGAAAATCTGTTCAGCATTTCCATCCAAATTGAAAACAAATGAGAAAATTGAGGCGTTTAAAGATTTTAACGTTATATTTTAAAGCTGGTATATTTTAAGTTCAATGAATCCCAATTTAAACAATTTGCTACTTAAAAAGAAATTTCCCTTTCTTTTTTTTTTTTTCACTGGGTGAGACCTTTAAGGTAAAGTAAATAAGAAAAGGTTTGATAAAATACAAAGGGCAAAGTACATATAATGAATGGTTTTTGTCTGATATGCAAATGGCCACATGAAAATGCAATCTCTGAATTCTCTCTCCTCTCTATTTTTCTCCTTTTTTATGCCAAAAGATAGGGAAAAAAAATACAATGTAATAATCTGTAGACACTGATGCTGATCCTTTGCCAGAGAAATTAACGAAAACTATAAAATTAAATAAGCAAGAGAAAACAGAAATGAGTGGTTGAGGCAAGAGCCACTTGTACCTATGGATTGATACGGCCAAAAGGAGGGTAGGGATCGCGACGGTGCCGCTGTGCCAGGCTGCCTATCAGAGACCCAAGACAGCTCAGAAGTGATTTTTCAGTTCACTACACGCACAACCAACTTGCATCTGCATATGTATAATGTAATCTAATATTTGTAGGCTGAAATTATATGACTTAATGAACAGCGACAACGGCTAGCTGCGCATGTACGACCCTTCTTTTTTATCAATTGCTCAGATTGCCTATCTGCCCTCTTTTCAAGATGCTTTTGGTCCCTTCCTCTCCCATTTACTTGAACATGTCACTACCAGCTGATGCTCCCTCCATGCATGAACTTCCCAATTATTTCTGCCTCTGGTATCCTTGCTTCGATTCCTATAAACCTCGATGCATGCTGGGCCTTGAGTCAGCCTTACGTTTGAGAGATTTGCCGAAAGTTGCGTTGACAATTGACCGGTGGGATTAATATGGCTCATAGTCACACTACTCATTTTGATGCAAAATCTTCTCATGATGATTAATTTAATACACTAATCATAACCTTTTAGTTCAACGATCTTGTCAATGCTCCACAAGTCAAATATCGAACAGTGACCATGGATGGGACCACAAAATCAATATGATGGCCTGAGCCCATGCTCATGACAACTAAATTAGACTTGGGGGCATTGTGATTGAGGTGGGTCCTGACACCAAACGATGAAAAAGGGCCCAATACACGAACAGGTAATGAACATGTGAAATTTGTATGGGACCTCTGGTGACCACTCTGTTTAAATAATAATGATATCCTATGAGATCCAATTAGTTATTGGCCTTTCGATATGACTGTATAATTAAGGGCCGTTAGATTTTAAATTTTTTTTAACTTTCTTTTAATTAGTTATGATCATGGCGGCTAACTTTCAATAATTTAGATTTATTACCCTGTTTAAAAATCTCTCCTACTTTTTCAAATCATCCCCGTCGATTGCCCATAGGATCTAGTCAAGGCAGATTCACCTTTCGAAGTAAAATGTTTATTTATATTCTTAAAGATTAAAAGATAATAAAATTTAAATTAAGTGTTTTGAATTTTTAAATATTTTAATATTTTTTATTAATAAAATTGATAAAATCCTCTGTAAGGTTATCACCGTTGACCACAATGAACTTTTTTGTTGTAGTTATTAATAAGGTTATAAATAATACATTAATATTCATAAATTATTCGAATTCAATTCAAATAAAATTTAAATTTAATTTAATTATTATCGAGTTGAGTTCAATTAATTTGACTTATTGATCAAGTTAAGTTTAAGTATTTTTATATTTAATTTAAGTAACTGTGAACCTAATCAAATTTTTATATTTAAATATATTTTTATTATTTTAATTAATAAAATATTTTAAACTCGAATTCGAGTTTTAACACAAATAATTAAACTTTTATCGAATATAAAAATTAAATTTATTTTTATATGTTAATCAAGCAAGCTTGAATAACTCGTTTTTTTATCTCGAATCAAGTTTGAATTAAAAAAATAAAATTCGATCGAATTCGAATTAAATTTTGAACCTCAAATTTTAAATTGAATTCGAATTTAAATTTGATATTATATTAACTCAAATTCGATCTATTACACCTCTAATCGTTAGGACGTTGCCTAAATTGCGGTCCCATCAAGTTTTTGTTTTCTTCTTCTTATTATTATATCCACGTGGCTATAATGATCAAGTCTCAACTGGACCAATCATGAGAAACGTGGCATTGACACATTCAATGATACTAATATTTACCTACACCAGACCACAAGGGTTGCAGAGGGTCACTCGTTCAGACCCATAAGAGAAAAGAAAATCAATGGCATCAAAGTGTTTGGTCATACCTTTCACGTCCCGACAATAATAAGGTTATGGCTGGGAAATTTGACAATCTTATAAAGTTGAAATAAAAGGGGATGTTTGCAATTAGCAGCTACATTTACCCATTGAGTTGATATTTTGATTTTATTATCTTTGTTTTGGCTTGCATGTGAGAACCCTATAAGTTTCAAATGAAGAATAATTTCTTTCTTCCAGTCTAACTAACTAATGAAGTACTACAGACAATGACATGGATTTTGTTTCCATATGTTTAAATAAATGAAAAAAATAAGATAGAAAATTTTTAAAAAGAAAAAATCTCTATGCTCTAGTGTGGATTGTGATAATTCACGTTTTAAAAAAGTTTTTGATCCAAGCTTTTTGAAACTTTTAACAAAATCAAACTTTGACCAGCATAAACTAACTTTTATCTCATGCTAATGTGGGAATAGGTTTTTTTTTTTTATTGAATTTGTCAAATTTTAAATTTTGATTATCAAAATTAAAAGTTGAAGATTAGCTGTTGATTGAAATAATAGACTTATATATATATATATATATATAAATTAGCTAAGTATAAAGATTTATTTAAATAAATTAATAAAGTTTAAATTTTTTATTATTTTAGCTTTTTTTTTCAATTTACTTTTTGTAAGTCTAAATTGACCTATTACCTCAAATTGGTTTGACATTTTGGCACCGAAAACACAGGATCTCATGTCCCACCTCAGATTATACAAAGATTACAAAGAGGAAGCAGAGTTAGACAAAAAAAAAGAAGGATGTTTTCATCTTGTCTTCTAATCCTCCAAATGGGAAAATCCGTTTAATTTGTGCTTTAAATGGAGCTTTTGAGTCATTCATCCAATAAGAAGTCAAAGAAAGTGTTTAGATGCAGCTGCTGCAAATTATAGGGTTAATCATGTGTTCAAACTTTAACTTTATGGGGTTTCTGCCAACTAAAAGCTTCATCGAAAGCCCTAAACGAAGCTAAACTTTCCGACATTCTTTGCAATGATGGTTTTGTAATTTGTCATCATTCTTCCATTACGTGACGAAACGTCTTCTTTTTATTTTTATTTTCCTGTTTAATCTTTTATAGACATTTTCCCCGTAATGGAGTGGGAATGAATCTTTTATATTGGAATTGAATTGGATAAAATATTCATAGAATACTTCACCTCAAGCAAATCCAACACTAAAGGCCAATGGCCGTGGGGAACATACCAACTTTCTTTTATTACCTTTGTTGGAATTAAAGAGGGAAAAGATTAAAAAAACAAGTTAGAAAGAAATATCTGAAACATGAAAAGCATGCTGACCAGATATTGAAACCTGGCCCATGAATTAGTGTCAGATTGATCTTAGTATGCTGAAGAGATTATGGTGCAGGTCGTTGGGCTGACAATTGACTCAAACAAGCTCTGACAAGTGGGAAGAAAGAAGACTAGAAAAATATAATAAAAGAAAAGAAATGGAGAAAAGAAAACTTTTAGCAAGCCTGGGTGGGGATGAGAATTGAGAATTTGAGATGGTGATTCAAGGTTGCTGGGCCAAAGAAAAGCCAGACTTGCTGGGTAAATTTTATATGGGTCTTTACAATGACAACTGGTCGCCCATCAACAATCAATTTGTCATTAAAAAAAAGTTTTTTCTGGACCCAGACCACTGGCATTTAAGACAGTTGGGCCAACAACTACTATGGGTCATTACTCATAGTAATTAGTAAATAGAAAGTGAAGTAAGTTGGCAAAAATCAAACAATTCTAAAATATTTTTAAGCTTTCTTTGGTAGGATAGATAAAAAAATGTAAAGATTAAAAATTAAAAGAGAAAAAATAAAAAGTTGAAAAATATATATTTTTATTGGTGTGTTAGATTGGAAGGTTGAAATTTTGAAAAAAAAAAATTTTATTTCCATTCATTACTTGATAAAGTCAAAAAATAAAAAGAAAAAAATATAAATTTATATAAATTTATTATTACAACCTTTATTAAATTACGATAAATTTTTTTTTTTTAAATTTATATATGATAGACAACCTTATAAATATACAATTTTACTCAAATCACTCATTTTCTTTCTTCTTATCTCCAAATAAAATTTTTTTGTATTTCATAAATAAATAAATAAATAATATTTTTTCATTTTTTATTCTCTCACTTTTTTTTCTTATCAAACCTGTCCAAATTTTATTTTTAATTTTTCATTCTTCCCTATTCATCCTTCACCAAGCATTTAATGTCTTGTCACTTTACCGTAAATTTAATTAAGACGAAGACCATTAACCTTAGGACAACAAAATACGAAATCCACTACTGTCATTAGATATTCCAGGATCTAAAAGACCATTAGAACTCAACGCTGTCTATAAGAAATTGGTCAGAAATATTTGCCAAAACATTACCAAAGGTTGCAAAGATTTCCAATAATTTCAGGACTAATGTAAATCTATTGTTCCATTTGTTATAATAGGATGAATTTCTAGAGCAAACATAAATCATAAATTAAGGTGGAAAAGAAACACGAAAGAGAGACTTTAAGAAGAATAATTGGTAAAAATAAGTAGTAAGATTAGACAGGCATATACGTACAAAACATCATTTAATAATAGGGATATACACAGAATTGTGTAGGTAAGGAAAAGATATACTCTGTAAACTGGGATTACCTGCTTCACTATCATTTGTAACAGGAATATGCCTCAACAACGATACCAGCAAGAGCGCTCAACATTTTGACAACAGCTCCTACTAAGACAGTATCTAAAAAAGGGACCAATTCTTTGCTAACATACTCAGCGAAAATCTTGAAACTCCTGTGGAGAGAAACTGAAAGACAGCAAAGTTTCTTCAAATTTGAAAAACAGCACGGCCTCCCATGTTTAAAAAACTTCTAACCAAATTTTTTGTCTTCATCTTAACCCCGGGCCAAAAACACGTCTAAGTGGCTCAAATGATCATAGGATGAAGCCCCTTCCAGTTGAGAATTCTTTCTCACATTTCTGAGGCCGTTGATATGATCTTGTCTCTCTGGATGTTCTGTAAAAGCAACCTTATGCAGATGCAGCATTGCTATCATGCTAACCGCGAATAAAGCTGCATTGGTTAGTATCCCACCCATATGATCAAATTTCATGGATTTCTTTGCAAAGTTGAAGCTAGAAACAAGAACTTGGATTAGCATTTTAGAGCAATTCCCTTCATGTGACACAGGATTTTCTCCAGTTGGACTAACTGGTGTACCATAAAGGTTTTCAGGTGAAACAAAATGGCTAGCATCATGTACATCTCCCACAAAAGCTAGAGCTTCATCAATTACTTTGTATTTCTTCCCATGGTGCTCAGCCAATCTCAACGCAAGAATTATCCTGCTTTGTTCTAATCGTGCAATGGCAGCATCTCTCTCAGCCCGCTGCTGTATATGTACCGTCTGTAAAAAGATATATATATTTATATAAGAGATCCATGTGCCATGCTAATTATTTATATCCAAAAAATTGTCACAAAATAAAATGTAAAAGCAAACAGGAAAGATCAGAAACAAAGAAGTAAATAAAAAATGAACACCACAGCACCTTAAAGAAACCAATGAATCTGAACCTGGTGTTTTTTCGCTAGGGGTTTTGAAGCAAGGTATTAGGATTCAAGTATTCAACCCATTCATTGGTGCAAACACAGTGCTTTTCTTACATTTCCTAGCATTAAATCTCATACCCAATTCCTTCTCTTACATATTTTTTGCTGTTATAATACCTTCAATGAAGTTCATACAATGCTTCTGCAAGCCAATGCGGTCACTAGGCATGGCATAAAGCCATCTCAACCAAGTTTTGTGCATCTTGCGATGCCACTCCATAATCCTAATATATCTCCTCACCATCTCACCATTCGCTATAGAATACAGGATCCACAACTAAATCAACTTCATTTCAGATAAAGCTCATTTCTGAACAAGCTATATCACACATATCATAGAGTTTTTGCTTGGTAGGAAGGATGGAAAGGGGTAAGGATAGAAAATTTGTTAATTCAATGATTAGGTT
Source organism: Durio zibethinus (assembly GCF_047325235.1). Taxonomy (NCBI): domain Eukaryota; kingdom Viridiplantae; phylum Streptophyta; class Magnoliopsida; order Malvales; family Malvaceae; genus Durio; species Durio zibethinus. The sequence goes on along the minus strand of NC_143170.1, from coordinate 5,833,180 downwards.
TCATAACCACCTTCTTACATTGTAACTTACCCATTGGATTAACAAATTTTTCATCCTTACCACTTTCCATCATTCCTAGCAAAACCAAAAATCCTAATATCTCTTCATCATCTCACCATCTTCTCAGACTCCAGAATCCACAAAAGCAAAGCAACTTCATTTCAGATAAAGCTCATTTCTATACAAGCTATATCACACATTATAAGCTCCCTCATGTTGTAGCAAAGCTTGAAGGTGCAACTATAGAACAACTGCCTAGATGATTCATTTTTCGCTTTGTTCCTTTGAAATCCATGCGACTTAACAATCACATCTATACCATCTTATCAAATAGTAGGTTCTCAGTTCCCTATATAAAGATAACAACTTGATTTTCGCTGCTCATTTTTCAACAATCCATTCTGTATATTATATCTTGGAAAATAAGATTCTCCAATTAACAAACACATCCATAATGCAATAACTAGATAATTTAAAACAACCTAAGAATCGAATTTTTTTCCGGAATTCCCTTCAATTCTCAACAACCAAACAAAACTTTAAAACTTACAAAACTAGAAACACACTTTAGAAATTCACTTCACACTAAAAGAAATAGAGCTCCTTTCATTTAGTTATATTGAGCCATTTTCATAATCACTCGTATATTGATTTTACTTTAGAATTAAAGGAAAAAAACAAGCCATAAGCAACCAAAACCAGTCAAAAACCGCAATCGAAAGGAAAGGAGGAGTTAAACTGACGTGGAAAAACTCGAGCTGGTCCTCGAGATTCTCCAGCGCGGTTCTGATAGCATTAAGACTCTTGGCCTCTTGAATTGCGGAGACACCATCGTCGATTCGAAAGTCCTTGACGAACACAAAGCCTGACCTGTTATCGTCGCCGACGACGCTGTTGTCAAGCTTCTTGTTGTCGGATTTTCTGAGGGCTTTGATGGAGTTAAGGAAGTGAGCTCGCGAAATTGAGTGAATGGCGTCGCTGAGCTTGTCGTGTAAGTCCCAGATTTTCTCTAGAACCGCCTCGATTTCCTCGATCTCCATATCCCATTTCATTTCTGAGGCGAAGGTAAAGCAAAAGGGAATTTTGGCCTTTATGGGAGGAAATGTTAAATTTGTTTTTTTTCCCTTGGTCAAATTATGGAAATGGGTTATTTTATTCAAAAATTAAAATGGAGTGAAATCTTCTTATTTATTTAAATACAAAAACATAACTGATCAGAGTTATTGAGGTTAAATACAAAAGCATAACTGATCACGTTCTATTTATAGAATTAAATTAAGTTTTCTAAAAAGCATCTTAATTAAATGAAAATTTTTAAATGAAATTTGTATTAAAATGGTTAAATAAAATTAAAAATAAAAATTCAAATCATACATTAAAAAAATTTTATTACATAGATAAATGTATAAATTTAAAACTATCTATATATTTTTATTTAAAATTTTTACCATTAATAAATATAGATCAAAAATTGAAAGTAAATAATATTTTTAATAATTATTTGTACACGTTATTAATTTTTATATCATTTTATTAATTTATAAATTTCACAATAAATGTTAAAAACCAAGGTTCAATTTTTTTTAATTTCAAAAACAAATTTTTTTAAAAAATAAAAAGCAAAATTAACTTTCCATTTTTTCCTAATCAGAAAAGAACTTTGACGTTTTTACTGATGCTACATCAGGGTTTACCATTCTGATTTTTACCGCTATGACGTTAGGTTTTTACCACTCGCCGTTTTGAGCGCCTGACTCACCCGGGAGTCGCGCTTCGTTTCAAGCGCGGAATAGAAAGCACTACAACACCCAACAGCAAACCTGCTTTCATCAACAAAAATATAAGGTCCTGTTTGTCTCTCGCTTTTATTCTGGTAAGCATTTTTGGCTCCATTTTTAGCTTTTTATATTTCCTTCTTCCCCAAGGAACTTGGAAAATCGCTTCGATTTCCTTCTTTCCCTCAAAAAGTCAATGAAAATGTCCTTATAGTTGATTGTCTCGGAATCAATCCGTCGTTGATTTTGTTTTCACACTTTATTTTTTATCGATTTTCTAGAGAGAAGAGGAAAGAAACAAAGATGGCGGAAACAGAGCGACTAACACAGAATCCATGGATGAGTTCAGAGCAATCTTCAAGATTTGAAATCGACAGTCATGCTTTGTCGATCGCGGAACCAATGATAATCGATAGAGATGGGAGCGAATTAGGTGCTCCTCTGGATCAGCACAATGACAATCCGTTCGATTCGAATCTAGGGATTGGAGAGCGAGCTTTCTCTGCCGCTGGTGGCGCCTTTTTATCCACCATCATTGCTAATCCTCTCGATGTTGTCAAAGTAATGATATTTAACACAGTTCCTTTTTGTTAATGATTATTTTACATGTTGGTTGCCGGATTGTTTGGTGTTTGAATTTTCGTTATATCGCTTGCTCCTTGCTGTTTAAATGTGCTTTGAAAACATTGCTATGTTTTCTATTGTAATTAACAGACAAATTTGCAAGCTCAGGCTGCGGGAGTACCTTTACTCGCATCCGCTAAGTAATCTTATTGGTCGAATGGCATATTTTGGACCAAACACGGTACGAGTGCAATGCTATTCCCTCGCTTTTGATTTTTTCAGAAAGGAACTTTAATGTCCTGTGTTTTAATGTCTGGTTTGTGGTGATAGACTAGTGCTTACTTTTGCCTTCCTTGAATGTTTTGGGTTAGATGCTTGCTGATTTAAGATGTTCACCATCATGCACACGAGCTGGGGTTCATGGTACAGTAGCAATCCGTCCTCCTGATTGTTTTAAGTACAAAGGAACATTAGATGTCTTCAACAAGATAATACGCCAGGTTGGTGTTGCAATGCAGTCATCTTGTAGCTTGTAGATACTATTGTCTATTGTTGTAATAACCTAAAGTAGCAGTGCTTTATCTTTGCAATGGATGTCACTGAGTATGGTTTTTTATGTCCTTTTGTTTGTGTTTTCTACTGGTTTCAACTGCCTAACAGGAAATGTTCGGCAGGAGGGATTTTCTAGGTTGTGGCGAGGGACTAATGCAGGTCTGGCTTTGGCTGTACCAATGGTGAGTTCCTCTTTTGATTTGTGATCCTTTTAGCAGTCAGAGAAAGTACTTTTGGATATAGACATGTTGTACTAAACAATAATAAAGCTTTTCTGACAGTCACTCACATTGCTATACAGGTGGGAATCTATTTACCTTGCCATGACATATTCCGCAACTGGATGGAGGGGCTCGCTGCACAATATATGCCAGGTGCAACACCAATGTTGGTTGCTGACTCTTTGGCATGGTCATTAGCTTGTGCGTCTTGCTACCCTATTGAACTTGCTAGAACACGCATGCAGGTAATTTTGATATTAATCCATTAGGATAGAAGAAATATGGTGATGGCTGCAGATTTGTAACTATGTCGTGAAAAATGTTAAATATGGTTGACAAATTAATAATTAATCTGAAAGAATAGCCAAAAGATAATACAAATCAAATGATAACCACAATCAAAATAGAGAATATTATTGCAGAAAATTTTTCTAACATAAACCAGAAGAAGTTAAAATGAAATCTTCTCCATTCCTCCAACCAGAAAACTTTTTACTGCGTCGGTAAATGTGACTGATTAAGGCAACCTGATGGCAAATTAGTGAATAAGATGAGTGAGCACCAAAGCCACAAACATTAGAACATGTGCTATTCCTTGGTCAATTGCGATGCCCGCAAGCAAATAGGAATGCAAAATCAATGTTAATAATCATCAATATTTTTATATATATGAGCCCTTTTCAGAAAGTATCTTCTTTGGTTTAGATTTGGATAATGAATTTAAGGAAACCCAAAAAAAAAAAAATGATATGCTAGAAATTATGTTTATGTGTAGTTTTTCTAGAAAGGTTTTTTTCTTTGTTGTGCCGTTTAATTCTAAGTTTCAGGAATAATTGCTTTTATGGATACATAATGTTTTGCTTTTATCTTCGATGAAGAACTAACATAGAGATGATTTGAAAAATCAGTTGATCTGTCTAATGATTTACTATGCAATTACACAGATGAGAAGGGTTTATACTAGCATGATATGTGTTTTTGTCAATTACATATGTATGCAACACTAGAAGATACCAGATTAGTACCTAGTAGAAGCATTCCCCGGCTTTTGAGTTCAGATATCTTTGAATTACTTTCTTGCAGGGAAACCTAAATAAGGATCCTCTTTGCTGTTGTAGATCTCAAACAGTTGCTCAGAATAGTTGGTTGCCAAATTTCTGCACTGCTCAACTGCATTAGAGCCATATGCTTGCAACTCCTTCACAGATTTCTTCAGATCACCTTGTGGGTCACCTTCGGTTAGAAACTCTGCCAAAGGAGAGCCCCTGTAACACGCAACAGAAATTCCAGCAAATACAAATCAGCAGCAGCAAAGTACACCTAATTTGAAACTCTATACAACATGGGGACCTATTGCCTCAGCCATGGTGAATGTGAATGCTATAAGCAGAGATTTTTACTTATTTTATTTTGGTTTTACATCATCTTACCAATTTGCTTAGGATAGAACAGGAACAAAAACTCAATGAAAGAGAAAACCCTACAAGAAATAGTCAAACAACTAAAGGAAAAAAAGAATGCATCTTATATAATTAAAATAACAAAACTTAAAGCATTATGCAACAACATCCTGAAGTGAACATGCAAATGACAGTGGTCCAATTATACCTCAACTAAGAAGTGAACATTTCAAACCCCTGTCAACAGATAAAAAATTATTAATGACCATAAGCATTCAAATCCACACCTGTTAGCATCAAATTTACTAAAACTTTGCCTTGCAAAGCTTCTTCCCCGATGTTTGCTGCCAGTAGAGAGCACGGTTCCAGATCCTTGCCAAAGTAAGCAAGCAGATCTTCCTCAAACTTTCAATCCTATTTATGATCTTTGATCCTTTTAAGTTGAGAGAGAATCACATCAAATTCCACTTCATAATCTGAAACATCTTTGGATTCACTACATGCATTGCTGCCATTTGAAACATGTTCTTGCCCACTATCAGCATTATTGCAATCAGAACCATCTTGTGACTCACCATATTCATTCTCACCATCATCAATCAAAGTCATTAACAATAAAACCATTCAGACCATCAATCTCACTGTCTGAACCAATCTCTTCTGAATTGTCATCTTTAACATCCTCAATTGTAGGGATTCCCTTGCGCATTTACTTTCGCTGGTCTTCTTTGAAGAGGAATTTTGGACTTCTCCTTCAGATTGTATAAGTGATACTAATCTCCGCTTTGGAGGAGTTAAAGTACCTCTGACATTGTCAATCCCAGGGGTTGTAGCAGCCACCAGGCAACCTTTGGATTTGATGCTTGTTTGATCAGGAACCACTTCCTCACACTGCAACCTCCCGAGTTTACCAATCGGAACATTATCATCATCATAACTCTCTGCGTCACTAGTAACAATATTAGAGGCACGTTTTCTTTTCAGTACTGAAATAAATGGAACATCATCTGCACAACTACCCACTTTTTGCTCTCGGTTCTGATCACCAGTCCTGGTTTCATTTTCACTACCCACAGTTCCTTCTAATTCATTCTTGGCTGAAATGTTACCATCCACATTTTCCTCCTTACTCATAGAAGTATTTGGTTGTGGGCCAAATCAGGTTCATCATCACTATCATGAATATTAATTATGCTGACTGAAGCAGGTTTAGCACCAGCTAGAGTGGATGGAGCCATCGGTTTACTAGGGCTTCTTTCCTCTTTAAATGCCAAATGCCTTTTAGGTCGTTTACTAATCTGCACTCTGTATTCTCCCTCATCAGAAGCGAGATGCTTGTAAGGTGTGTCACTAAAAGGAGTCCCTACCACAAAATCAAACACACACATAGTGCTTCCTAAATATTGGAAACAAAATATCACTATGATACACATAGAATCTAGCCTTTTCAAAGTAAATTCTTAGAATCTAATCCCTCAAAGTGCAAATAAGTCTCCTATTCTAAAGAATGATGATGTCAATGTGTGTACAGATTTAATAGATATAAACAGGCGAATCCATTCTATTTGTTGATGATTGAAATGTGCTTGGGCCTCCTAATGCTAGCATGACTTGGAAGAGAAAATATAAAACATAGAATAGGAAGAAAAGAATCATCATTACCTGCTGCTTGTAGATTTCCGGTATCTTTTCCCGGCGAAATCAGAATAGATCCAGAATCCACGAAACTCACTGCTTTGTCTATGGCCGGCATGTCATTTAAAGTGGTTCTAACTCGTGATCCATCTTTTGGTTTAACTGCTCCACTTGTTCACACAAGCTACGGCATAACAAATTGCATCAGATGTCTTCCCATCAAATGGCTGTTCTGCACTTCTCAAAACCAAGCTCTTTTGCAGCTGCAACGTCAATGATTCCAGTTCTTTGAACTTTTGCTTCCAACCCTCAGAATCATTTTCAGCCTTACACTTCTGATATTCCAAAATCCTCTTCTCAGTCATCAGCTGAAAAACTTTGTCTTCCTCATCATTCGCCTCAGTCAAATCCACAACTCCCTCCATCACCTCTTTTCCTCCATAACCAACTACCTCTTCATAATCACTATGACTAATCAGATCACCAACTTCATAATTCCGACTCTCTAAAACCTTAATTTCTTCCTCAAGTGCCAGCTTTTCCACTTCTGACACCCTAAATTTAGTCTCAAGTACTTCATACTCGCTCTTCCACTTTCGAATTCCAGCTCCTTACATCTTACTTTGGATTTCTTGCTCCTCTCTTCCAATTCACTACATCTACAATTTACCACCTCTGTGTCATAAAAAAGCTCACTTTTTTTTAAAACTTTTTCCTCCACTTCCTTCATCTTGATCATCAATCTCAACTACCTAAACCCAAAGACAACTACTTTTCAAATCTTTTCAACAATTAGCAGTCAGTAGAGCATAAATCCTGGATACGTTCACGAAAATTTTCCCGACAAACCACTTTGGGTTGAAAGAATCAGTCTTAAAAGTCATTTAAATTTCTTTTCTTGAGAAAAGAAATAGTAATATTAAACGACAAGAAAAAGCCTAACATTTTTCCATTTATTGGGTTTGTCGGAAAGCTAAAATTCCCATCCTTTTAATATTTTGAACCAAAAACACTAATGTTCGAATTCTTGCCTATAATTTCTTTTTTTTTCTTTTTTTGGTGGAACTCAGAGCTTAAAACCAAACTTAAGTAAACATTTGTTTTTTACTTGTAATTTTCTTTTGCTCTAATTTCTTGGGAACCAAACAGATAGAGATTACGATTTAAGAAAGAATAAGCCGGAAGTAAGAATAATAATGGCACAACTTACAATAAAAGGTTTTTTTTTTTTTCCAAACATCGGGAATTCTTTGGCTCCCAAGATTACAGAGTTTGTTTTTTTTTTGACAATTTTCAAGTTACTAGGAATTAGGGGAAGAGTACCAGATACAAGTCCAAGATGGGACAGAAAGTGGCTACGGCAATTAATTACGTAAGAAGCCAGTCTAAAACGACGCGTTTTGCCTTGTGTAAACAGTAACCACTCACCGTTCATCTCGAATGACTCGAGCTAATCTGCAAGTTAATCTGCAGCAATCTTTCCCGGGAAGCAAACGGAAAAAAGGAAAAAAGAAATGAAAATCCTAAAGCTTATCAGCCAATACTCCACTCTCACTCACAGAAGACCCTTGAAAAAGTTTCAGTTGGAATCCAAACAATGGTTCTCCACATACAGAGAGGAACCGGAGCTCACGGATCTCATCCAATACATCGATTCTCTCAAAAACTACGAGAAGTTGGGCGTCCCTAAAGACTCCGGTACCGACTCCGATGATGGGTTCGATTTGCGCCGGATGCGACGCCTAATGGACCGCCTTGGTAATCCGCAGTCTAACTTCAAGGCCCGTCCTCTACTTCTCTTCCTTTTCCTTTTCCTTTTCTAAATTGTTTTTTTTTCTTCCATTTTTTTCCATTTCTGATTTTTTTTTTTAATTATAGAGTGTTCACATTGCTGGGACAAAGGGGAAAGGATCCACAGCAGCTTATCTATCCAACATTTTACGGTCGGAAGGCTATTCTGTTGGTTGTTATACTAGGTAGGTGAAAACAAAAAAAAAAAAATTACATTTTTTATTTGCCTTTTCACATTTGGTTGTCATTTTTGGAGATTGTAATTATATATATAATATATATTTGTTAGAGCAGTCCACATATACTGAGTATAAGGGAACGTATGTCAGTTGGAAGAGTGGGGAAGCCGGTGTCTTCCAAGACATTGAATTGCCTTTTCCATAGGATTAAGCAAAGTCTTGATGACGCTATTTTGCTTGAACATGGGTGTCTTACTCACTTTGAGGTAGGTATTAATTTTCCTTATATGAGTTTGTTTTTTTCTTTTGATGTCATTTTAGTGGATAAGCTACATTGCTTGACTTATTTTCAGGTTCTTACTGCTGTGGCATTCACTTTATTTGCTCAAGAGAATGTTGACATTGCAATCATAGAGGTCATTTGATTTCTTCAAATCTTCTTTTTGTGTGTGTGCATGCGCATGCAAGTTTGCTTGCACATTAGACTTACCGTTCCTTTTTTCTTTCTTTATTAAATTGTAATATGACAGGCTGGGTTAGGTGGTGCTAGGGATGCTACCAACATTGTTTCTAGTTCTGAACTTGCAGCATCCATCATCACAACAATAGGCGAGGAGCATTTAGCTGCTCTTGGGGGTTCTTTGGAAAGTATTGCAATGGCAAAGGCTGGAATCATTAAATATGGTTGTCCAGTTAGGTGATTTTCCCTGCACAAGTTGTTTTATTCTGTGTGTGCTTTGAGCTGATTGGATTCAATCATTGTGGTTGTCATTTAGTACCTTTTTTTACTCGGAATGGCATGGATTCAAATAACAATTATCCTTAGTATATGATGTTCTTTTTCTTCTTAAGAGTATGTATGTGCTTCTGTTATGCTGTATTTTATCTAATGAGGTCATAAAGACTTTTGTGCACATTGTATTAGTGCAGCTGCTTGAGATATGTGCTTTACTGAAACCACCTTGATATATATGACTCATTTAGACCAACAAAATGTCTCTTGATAAGTTGATTTGCAGGCTGTTTATATGCCAGTGATGATAACTTTTGCACACAATTATCCAACCTTTTCATCAAGTGTGTCATATTCTCTGGTTTTCTTAAATAATTATTGGCATACATTTATGCATCTTTACTATTCAAATTGGTTATGAGATATAACACCTGTTTAATGGTTCAAATTTTCAGTTGATTTTAGGTGGGCCTTTTCTTCCACACATTGATTGCATTCTTCGTGATAGAGCATCACTAATGTCTTCACGTATAATATCAGCATCTGATGCTGGAATTAGAATAGCCATAAAAGGAATCAGTGCATTCAAGGGTCGACCTTCACAAACTTGTGACTTGATTATACAACTTGACCATGACTTTCAGCTGGTATGTTCTTCCAAGCATTACGTTGGGAATAACTTGCAGTGTTTTGTACTTAATTCCATCAATAAAGACCCTCTTTAGTTAAGTATAATTGTGTATGCCTTGACTTGGTTTTTAATGAAAATAAGAGATCTTGCTTAGTTCTTTTTAATTTTGAAGAACTGTGATGAACTTATTATTGTTTAATCTACACAGTCCATTGAGTTATGTGATCTAAACCTGTCCATGCTTGGAACTCATCAACTTCAAAATGCAGTGACCGCAACATGCACAGCGCTTTGCCTTCGGAATCAAGGTGGGTGCTTAGTCTTTGTTATTTCTGGTTGCTGGATTTCTATTCAGCATCATTGAAACTCATCAATAGGATGGCAAGCTAAACTTTAGGTAATGGTGAAGTGAATACTATATGCAAATAACAAAATAAGTGGTTAAGGTTTTGTTGAGTCCTGTTAAGTTTTTTTTTTTTTTTTTTCCCTCTCTTTTATTATTTCTCACTGTTTCTTTGGATGCTTTCATGGATACTTTAGGATGGAGAATCTCAGATGGATCTATTAGGGCTGGCTTGGAGAATACATGCTTGCAAGGAAGAAGCCAATTTCTTACATCCAAAGAAGCTGAGACATTAGGATTACCAGGATCAACAGTATTGCTCGATGGAGGTTAATACTCTTATTCTCTTTGTTAGTTATTTCTTCTCTTAGATTTGCAGAGATGCTACTTCAACTTTTTCTGGTAACTACTTATTCTTGAAAGCATTTATGAATTCCAAGATATATTCTTCATTGTGTTTTCATTTGACCATGGAGTGCTTTTTCCCTTCTTATTTTTATTTCTGCATAACTATTTCTTTGTTCCCATTGCATAATTGCCACTTCTATAAAATTAGTTCTGACTGCACACTTCTGTTTTTAGCCCACACAAAGGAATCTGCTAAAGCTTTATTGGAAACAATACAAATGACATTTCCGGATTCACGATTGGCTATTGTGGTTGCAATGGCTAGTGATAAAGACCACTTAGCTTTTGCTAAAGAGTTTCTTTCAGGTATAGACCAACTTATGTTTGTTCTATGATGTGTTTTGTTAATCTTATCATTGCTGAAGTGTATAATAGTGGACAACACCAGAATGTGGAGATAACTTGGGACTGGGGTGTCATCCGTACACAATAAACCTTTCTCCTAGGGTTGTACCTTGAGAAATGTCATTTTTCAGTTTTTCATTGCTTTAATATGTTTGGTAGTTAACAGGAGGCAACATGTATTTCTTGGATGGATTTAACTGCAACCTTACCGTATTCTCTCTCAGGTAGACAATTAGAGGCTGTCTTCCTAACAGAAGCTGACATTGCTGGTGGCACATCTCGAACCACTTCAGCGACTGTTTTAAGAGACCGTTGGATGCAAGCTTCCAGAGAATTGGGCATCAAAATTCTTCATGATAGAATGGCAGAATGTAGAGAATTGTTTGAGGACAAATTTATTTGCTCAACAAGGGACTCAGAACGTGAAATCATAGTGGCCGCCGAGTATTCACTATCAGATTCACTAAGGTTTGCTAATCAAATTCTTAGAGAAAGAACACAGAATGGGCCAGGTATTCTTGTGGTCACAGGATCTCTGCATATTGTTTCACTTCTATTAACTTCTCTTAACATGTAATGTTGTTTTTGTCACGATGAACTCAGTAGTCACATTGTGCTATCTCATGCATGTCAGAATCAGAGATTTGTTTGTGATTCACTTGCCAAGTAATTTTTTGAAAAAGAGTTTCATGCCATGATGAACTTTTCTGCCATACTCCCCTAAATTTGGTGTACAACGAACAATGCAAATTTGACCCATGATGTTACAGGTTTAGACATCATTATCAGAGCCCAATAGTATTCGACAGGCCTGAGCCTAACCATGTCAGGTAAGAGTCTGGACGTTGAAATTTTGCTGGAACTAATTGTTGGGTTTAGCCTAAGCGAAATAGATGCAATCGTCTAGCCTAAATAGGCCCCGCTGAAACCCTTATAATTATATCATTTTAAGATAAGAATTTTTTACTGAAAGCTAAAAAACAACTTGAGAAGAGATTAAATCTGTTGGATTAGGTAATCAGAATAGCGATCAATAAATTTGAAATTCAAATTTCAGTAATTTATATTTTTATCTTTAAAACTGAAAGTCATATCAACAACAATGAGCATTTTAAGCAAGGAAATAAAACAAATCCTGTTACTTAAACGGCTGTTCAAGTAAACATAACAAAACAAAAGCACTAGCTAAGGCCCCATGTGTTCCAGACATTCCTGCAGCAAATGGAGTGGTCCTTAAAAACTCTCAAACCAATTTCCCATTTCCCCTGCTAATAATACTCCTTTATGATCGATATCACGAGTCACCATCACCCCTGCATGAAACCTAATTCTAAATTTGTTTTTTTTCTTTTTAATGTTTTTTGTTTGCGAGTTGGGATTGTGGGTGGTGACAGGCCAACAGGGCGCGCCAACCATGGGCATTGAAAGCTGTCTTTTGAGCCATCTCAATCCCATATTTACCAAATCTCCCTGAAAGCTCTTGAAGCTAAAGAAACATGTCAATACAAAATTTTTGGAAACAAATTTGTTTTCTTTGCCCCACTTCTTAAAATCACCTTGCAAACTTATTCAAAATAAATTATGATCATAGTCCCTACATTCTAATGAAATTTAAAATTTAATCTTTCTACTATAATTTATAAAAATATAATCTTTATATTATTTTGATTTGATAATTTTAGTCTATCACTCATTCCATCAAATTTTTATCATTAAAAATGTTAATGTGATCATTGACTTGATAATGTAAACGTTAACTTTGCTGATATGATATTAATTTTATTGACGTGATAATATGGATTAATTAAATAAGTTATTAAATTATGCAAATGGTTTTTATACTCACATGAAATTTAAATTTTAGTCTCTCTAGTATAATTTATAAAAATTTGACCCTTGTACAAGTTGAATTTGATAATATTGATCTAATTACTAATGGGATCAATTACCATTCATTAATTTTATTGATGTAACCATTTTTAAAAAAATCTGAATATTAAAAAGTCTTATAAAGTTCAAAAAAATATATAAGAAAATTTAAAAAATGATAAAAAAAAATAAAGAAAAACTGATTTTCTAGGCTTTTCAAAATTTTTAAAAACATTAAATTAAATTTTCTAATTTTTTTAATTTTTAAAAAATAATATTTCTTGAATTTTTTAGAAAAGTAATGTTTTAATTTTAAAATATTAAATTTAATACATTAAAAATATTGGTAATATTAAAAATTATAAAAATTAAAAATTATTTTTAAAAAATGAAATTTGATTTTTCATAAAAATTCTAAAATATTATTTTAAAAAATTAAAATTATATTAATATTTTAAAATAAAAAAATTGTATATAATTCAATTTTTTTTTAATTAAAGTCTGATTGCTAAAAAAATTCAAGAAATATGGTTTTCAAAAAATTACAATGTTTGAAAATAATTAAATTTAATTTTTTAAAATTCTAAAAAATCATAAAACTAATTTTTTAATTTTGTGGGTTTTTTTTTTTAACTTTTTCAAATTTAAACAAATTAAAATGTTTTTTAATTTTCAAATAATTTTTAAAAAGGATAACAATTACATCAGCAAAAATAATGGAAAGTAATTAATCGTATTAGTAATTATATCAAAACTATTAAATTTAATTTCTACAAAGACAAAATTTTTATGAATTATATTAAAATGACTAAAATTCAAAATTTGTGTGAATAAAGGAATCATTTGAGCAATTTCACAACTAATTTCAATCATATTATCATGTCAACAAAATCAATATCATGTTAATAAAGTCAATGCCACGATTATGTTATTAAGTCAATAGTTATATTAATATATTTAACGACAAAATTTTAATGAGATTAATGATTTGATTAAAATTATTAAATAAAAAAAACATGATAATTATATTTTTATAAATTATAGTAAAAAGGTTAAATTTCAAATTTCGTTAAACTATAAAAACAATTATCATAATTTGACCACAGACAAATTTTTATAGAGAAAAGGCTAAGTGGTGAACACATGCAAATTGTTATACTTATTTATTGTGTCAACAAAATCAACATCATGTTTAGCAGAGTCAATGCCACAGTTATGTCATCAAGTCAACAATTATATTAATATATTTAACAACCAAAATTTAATGAGATTAGTAATTTGATTAAAATTATTAAATAAAAAAAATATGAGAATTATATTTTTATAAATTATAATAGAAGGATTAAATTTTAAATTTCGTTAAACAATAGAAACTATTATCGTAATTTGACCAAAGACAAATTTTTATAGAGAAAAGGCTGAGAGGTGAACATATGCAAATTGTTATACCTATTTATTGTGTCAACAAAATCAACTCTCTTTACCACTAGCAAGGGTCAACATCCATAACCCTCCCTTCAGAACTAGTTCGCCTCTCATCAAAAAAAAGGCTCGCCTGACACATCTACTTTCCATCAAAATATCATTTTAAAATTAAATTTTTAATTTTTAATTTACATAAAATTATTAAATGTAATTCATATTTATTTGAGATTATTAAATATATTTTATTGATAATTACATCAATTTTTTTTAATTTTGTAGACTCATCATCAATTGTTAACTATATTAATTAAATAACCATCATTCATCTTATATATAAAATAAAAAAAAAGTCCAGATACATTAAATTTAAACATTTTCCCCATCATAACTTTCTCCATAGTCAATACACTTCACCTTCTTCTTCATTAAACCTTAGATACTTTATTAATTTGAACGTCGAAGCGCATCCAAAGAATCTACTACGTACCCCTTAACTGTGCCTTTTAACTACATATTTAAGTTTATCACCTTCAATCTCCAACCAGCTCCCGTCCAACTAAAACAATCAAAAATACCATTATCACAAATAAAAGGGCCGACCCCTGAATGTACTGTATACAAAGACAAAACCAGTGCCAAATGAGAGATATACAGTCACCAACTTGTTTTTTAGCTGCTCAATTTCATTTTATTGTTTTTTTTTCTTTTTTTTTTTTTGGTATCCTACATCCAATGTACAACGCCCTCACCATGATCTCTGAATCCGATGGGAGGTAACAATATATACTAGTACTAGTACTATTAATGTCTCAGCAATTGCCCGTTCCATTGCAGTTTGCTTTTTCAAACTTCTCTATTTGTTCAATGTCTTTATGTTTTTTCTTTCTTTTTTCTTTGAAAAGTTCCAATCAGAAATTAATATTGATATATGCCCCACATACTGTAGGTATACAAAGGTTATTTATTTCAATACTGATCAACATTAATTTGAATTTCAAACTATCCAAACTTAAATATAAAAGTTTAGATTTTTGTAAATATAATTTTAAAGTTTGGAAAATCACCCAAATCATCCATATCTTGCATAGAAGTATTTTCTACCATTATTTAGATTCATGTATAAAACTCATTAATCAGGACAGTGAACTCCTTTAAAAACGGATTCAGTAAAGTCCTGCTGCCATTTTGAGGACGCCAAAAACAGGAAATTTGGCTGCTGTTTCTTCAACTTTCAAGTTTAATTCCTGAACGAAAATGGGCACTGTGAAAGGACCCTGTATGGTTTACACTTTGTATAGTAAAAAAAAAAAATCTCATTAGGTAGGTAGACGGAGCATTTAGTTTCCCAAAGTTTTAACTATTACTATACAAGTATATATACATATATATATATATATTTATATGGTGTTCTTGCTTCATTCTTTGAGTCTGTTTACAGTGTGAGTAGGGTCCACATTCATGAAATCGACGAGGATACAGCATGGCCATCATTAAATCCACTAGATTACAGGAAAGATTTCCTTCACAATGTAAACACAGAATTGAATTAAATTGAATTTAAAGGACAGCTAAAGGAGGAGCTGACTGCCATCAAGTTTTAGCCTGGGACGGCCATAGCGGTGGGGATGGGGGACATGGAAATCTAAATAAAGATATCAAGGCCTTCTCCATTCAATCTCATCCGCACGATTCCCTTGCTATAACACCCCCCCTCCACCCTTCCCGAGATACAACATCAAGGCTGGTGGTGTCTGGTTATGTGATACAGATTACAGAGAGAGGGAGAGAGAAAAGTGCAGTAATGTGGTGCTCGTATATTTCGTGGGTGCTAGTAAATGGTGTTTCAGATTGGGAAGTAAATGAAGCTGGGGGACGCCCCCACCTTATTTATTTACTTTACTAGTGGAATTTTGTAAAGGCTTTTGGTTTCAAATTTGTCCCATATTCTCTACTTCAATTTTATACGTATGTTGGAGACTTAATTGGTATTAAAAGAGTTGATATTGCTCCATCTGTCTTAAATTATCTGAGTATTATTGATTTTCACTCAATTTAGAAAAAAATGATTTTAATATATTTAATATTAAAATTTAATAGTTTTATAAAATTAAAATTTTTAATTTTTAATATCAAAAAGTAAAAAAAATTATTAAAAAATAATATCAAAATAAGAGTTTTAGATTAAAAAAATAATTTTGAAACATCTAAAAAAAGATTAAAAAAAATGAGACAGAGTGAGTATTATATTATGCAAGTGCTTTTAATTTCTACTAATAATTAACTCTATGTATATATGTTATAGTTATGGACACTGAAGTTGATCATTGAAGCTCCAACGAAGCCAGCTAGCTAGTTTGGATTTGAACAGTATTTGGTTCTGAGTCTTCTGACCTGCCCTGGCTAAATCTCTGGCTAATTCCAACCTCAAAATGAAGAAGGGAAAAAGAGGAAGATAAACGAGGCAATAGCTCTCCTGTTTGTTTTTTATAGTTACTTTTAAAAGTGGTATTTAATAAATTTGACATTTAAATTCTTATAACTTTAATTTTTTTTCTTATTTTCAAACTATAAATCTCTTATGTTAAATTTAAATTAGGTTGATTTTTTGCTGCATGCAGAGGATGTATATATCATGCTATATATAATAATCCAAGTTAATGACTCATACATACATGGGCTACATGTTAATGATAAATATGGTACTATAAGATGTTTCAATTTGTTTATTTTTACACATGCTTGCCTTTTACCAAAGATGGAATTTGCAGGCATGTTCTATATCCCTACATGATGCTATCCGTTTACCATACATTCATGAATTATCATGTTTGTCCCTATAAGTTAGTACTGTGGAAATTATAATAGATCAAGATGCATATGGATTTCTAAAATAGCTTCATGCATGCATGTATATATTTCAATTTTCAGCATAGTTTTTGCTTATAATATTATTTAAAAAAAAAAAAAAAGAGCTTGGCAAACTTTCACGGCCAAGAAAGTTATGAACTGAGTTTTGCAAGATATATGACAATAATCAAAGGGTCTATATTCTTTTCTTTTTCTTTTTCTTTTCTGTTTGTGGAGGAATTAAAGGTCTTAAATCATGAGTTTGGCACACATTATAAATATATAGTACTCAGTGAGGGAATCAAAATATTTCAATGATGATTCCAATGATTATTTCAGAAAAAGCTTTTACAAGGTACTAAGATGTAAGAATCAAATTTAAAAAACAATTAATAAATAAAGCAGGCAACGCAAAATTTTGATTGGATTTTGCATGTCATGTGAGAGAGAAAGAACTAGGTGGTTGAGGGCGGTTGTTGAGGATGGTAAATGTGAAAATTGACGGATGATGGAAGGAGTTGGATGAATACGAAGTAATTAATTGCGATAAAACCAAAGGAGAAAAAAAAAAGTAATAGTTGTAGCTACTTAAAACTTATATGAAAAGCACTCCCATGCAACCTCGCAATTACTCTCCTGCCTCGTTTGCCTCCGATCCCTCTCTCACTCATGCTGCTCCTCTACACATTCAATCTCTTCTCAAATTTGATAGAAATTTCATATAAAAGAAATGGAAAGAATAAAAACCAATTAAACAAGAACATGGATGAACTCGATCATCGTAGGCACGGAGATACCGTGTCTGCACATTGAAAGCAAGCCAGCGCCCTTCTTTATAGTAATATGTAAACTCTTATTAGAACAGACAACTTGCAGGCTTTCTCCCCAGTACTCATCGTCATCACCTTCGTCTTTTTCTTTTTCTTCTCTCTCTCTCATGTTTATTCACACTTATGTGCACTTTGTCGTGTTTTTAATGCTGTAATAAATCTCCAGCCATCCAAGTTTTCTTCATTCTTTTTTTATTTATTAAATTTTTGTAGCCATTATATATATATATATATATATATATATTCAATGTATTATTATTCTTGTACATTAAAGTTGATTGTATAGGACGTAGTTACCTTCAATACTATCGGACTAACCATGGTTCTGGGCATCAATAGAAACTATCAGCCCGGTTTTGTAGGAATATACTTTTCTGCTTAACCATATATTGTTTCCAAAGCAAAAATTAGCTGGAAAAAAGCGAGTTGAACTTGAATGTAAACGTGTGTTTGCCCCCTATAAAATTTAAGGAATAACGTAAAGGTAAGGACAGCCACTTATTGGGGAATGACGGCCTTCACATCAAATGATCAATGCATAAAGAAGAGACTTCACAATATTATGGCAGTTTCTGTTTCTCGTTCTCATCACTGAAATATTCTCCACTTTTTGCTTTGCAGTTCTTTCCTGTTTCCCCGACCATTAACGTACGACATAAATTCTTCACTTGTTCATCAAATTTCCCACCTTGGCCAAGTCGGTGTTAAGGGGAGAGGGACAACCTATGAACTATCCCCGTCCTATTTTACCTAACTTAAATATGAAATACCAAAAGTTTTAAGTTAGAATTTATTTTGGTTAAAGTTTTTGAAATTGTTAATTAGTCACTCATCAATCATTGTTGCCATAACGAGTAAATGGATTTATAGCTAAACACAATTTAAAGAGTTGTTATCAATTTTTTTTTAAAAGTGTGATAAATCATTTAAGTGAATTTATCATTTTAAGAAAATCTTAAACTTGACTAAAAGTTCGTAAAGAATAGATTTTGATATATATTTTAGAATAAGATTCAAGAGTTCTATTATGAAAAAAGTTATAGTACCCACACGTGTCCATCCAAAGGACAATACTATTTTATTTTAAATTATCCTAAAGATTTATGGTTATAATGGTCTTAAATTTTAATATGTAAATATTAAAAATCATTTTTAATATTTTTTCATCAATATGACAGAATTCTTAAAAATACTTTATCATTTCAAAAGTATTCAAGAACTCATTTATTTTTTTTAGGAGACTTTATCGTCGGAAAAATTTAATCAATTATTTTTATCAAATTTTTTTTATCAAAAATATATCTAATTCTTCCACCATTTGAGTCAAAATTAGAAATATTTTCTTACCTAAAAATATCTTAGATAATCATCTATTTACAATTACTAAAAATTTCATCTTCAAAATTTATATTTTATTTTATAAGTTTTATTTCTAAATTTTTCATCATTAGGCCTAATTTAGAAATATTTTCCTAAATTCGATTTCTATTTATTCATCATTTTACAAGAAAATATTATAACAATCATTTTTCTAAAGTCTCATCTAAATTCTTCTATCATTTTGGTTGAATTTAGAAAAAAAAAACTTTTCACCTAAAAATCTTATAGAAGTTCAACCATTTATGATTTTTCTTGAGATTTTATTTTGGATAATTGTCAAATATTTTCATACAAATTTTGATTAATTTTTATTTTTAATTTGAAAAAGAATATAATTTCTTTTATTGAAATTTCATTTAAATTATTCTACCGTTTAAGTCAAATTTAGAGAAATTCCTTACTTAGAGATTTTTTAAAAAAATTTTCATTTGAAATTTTTAAAAATATCATTATTAGATAATGTCAATTCATTCCCAAAAATTTATTAAACTTGTTTATGTATTTTTTATTTTTTATTTTTTATTTTTAAAAAAAGATGAAAATAAATATTAAAGTTTTTATTTTATACTTTTATAATTATTTCTTTAAAATAACTTCTCTTAATTTTTCTAAAAGTTTAATCATGCAAGAATATTTCAAAAATAAATAAATAATAAAATAACATAAAATAAAATAAATAAAACAAATGAACAAATATAAAAAAGAATGGGCTTGGCTCGGCTTGGCTTGCTTTGATCAAACGGCTTTAGAAACAAAAACAAGTTGGTGTGGCTTAGGAGACAGCTTGGCTTGGCTAGGTGCTGGTTGCCAAAAACGAGTCACTAGTCTAGGTTGAGATTGGATCGGGTTGAGTGGATGAAAAAACGTTGATCCTTAAGGTGTTTTAATGACCAAAACAACACCGTATAAGTAAAGTATAAAAGACTGAAATTTTATTTTCTGTTTTAGAATCTGCTTATCTCTCTGTCTTCCCTCTTGTTCTCTGGTCTCTTCTCTCTCTAGAAGATAAGAACACCGATGACTGGCTGTCCAAGCTTCATCGAGTTCTGGGCTGTGCCGTCGGGCTTGCGCTGAAGTTTGGCCTGAATTTGGGTCTCATCGTCGGATTTTGAAATTTGTTGTTGAGAATTGAGATTTTTGTCAGAAAGTCGCCAAAAAACTGGAACTCGTCGAAAAATTCAAATGAAATCTAAAAATTCCAAAAAATTTTCATAAATTCCAAAAAATTCAAAACAATAATTTAACTTCCTCTAGCTTTTGAAATCTCCCAAAACACAATCTAAACCTAATCAAACTCAGAACCTTATATTTTCAAAAAAAACTTTTTTGCTGGACTTAATTTTTTTCTTGATTGTTTTTGCAATTTTTCCTTTTTTTTTTTTTTTTTCTATCTTTCTCTACTAACTCGTATATGAGTTGTTGTACTTTTCTTATCATTTTTTTCTTTTTTGTTGATTATTGTTTGAGGTTTATTTATACTTGTGAGTTTAGGTTTGACTAGTGTTTCAATTTAAGATGGATTCTTCAAAAAACGATCTGGATTGAAACCAACTCTTTTTAAAATCTCAAATTTAAACAATTATCACCTAAAGATAAACTTAATTCCAATTTTCATAACTCAACCTGTCCTGTTAAACAATTTCAGCCCTTGATTCTTTAATTATCTCTATTTTCTTTTAATAGATAAGATAAATCCGACCTAAAAAAAATGATAAACAAAGATAATCAATCCATAAAATAAATAATCAAAAAAAATATATTAAAGTAGATAAAAAAATAATCAAAAAATTATATTAAAGTAGATAAAGTAAAAAGAAAGATAGACAAATAAATAAGTAACAAGATGTCTTTCGTTTTTTGACCTAGTAACCACAGAAGTCTTTAGGAAAACGTAAAGGCTTGATTTCAAACCAAGCCCTCCCCCTTTTGTAATAGGGCTTTGCCCCTCCCTTAAAACCAAAAAAAAAAAAAAAAGATAAATATATACATATATATATATATATACAGAGATAAATACCTTAAAGTAAAACATCCAAAATGTAAAAGATAGTGATAAAAATATGATAATCTGATAATTAGGCTTAATCGATTTAGGTTTAATTGAATCAAATAGAGTATCTACAATTGTTATCTTCTTAAAACATGTATCAAGTTATTCTAATAGGACACTAGATAGTTTGGTTTATTTTATTATAGTACAATCTATTAATATACCTTGTGATGTAGGAAATATGTGTATAGTTTATTAAATTGATAATAATGATGATGATGGTAGCTAAATGAATATTGCAAAAGTCAGAGCCAGAAACCGAAGACAGCAACCTGACAGGCAGCACATTCGGAATTGAAGAACCTCCTTTAATTTGAACCTAACGATTACTTTGTGTATCTTTGTCATTTTGCATTAATCTGTCTCCGCATGCATTAATGAATCAAAATATTGCATGTTCCTTTTGAGAGATTCTCATGCTCTTAACAAAAAGATAATTTTTTTCAAAAAGTTATAGAAAAAGATAATATTAACTAATTATAAACAAACAATACAACTTCTCCTAAGTAATTAAAATGATTTAACTTCGTAAGAATCGTGGTGCAAAACAAATACTTACTACACTAGTAGTAAATTTTGTACAACATAACAAGCAAAAGTTGTATTAAAAGAAAAAAAAAAATTAATTAAGGACCATCCAAGGAATATTAACGATACAGTCATAAAATGCATACTGCAACACGGTCGAAGGGTTCTGAACACATATCGGAACCAGGTCTTAAAAAATTTTCAATACTTACGCTTTAGTTATGATTGATAAGATAGGTGTTATTTAATCTTTAATCTTAACCTTGTAGGATTTATCCATTCTATTTCGTTTCTTTTCTCTTGTATAAGCTTAAAAATTAGACTACCAAATTATTTTCTTGTTTGATTGATATCACGTTGAAGATGTCATACTAATTTTAACTACAAAAAACTTTTCTATAATTTTATCTGAGTTACGTAACATAATGATTTAGAGTTCACCCATCATGAAATGAAATAAATACTAGCAGTAAATAAAGTTGAAGGGAAATCCAGCATCATCATATCGAGTATTATTTAATTCCAATTAATTTCCGTTATAAGCACCAATTTATATAGCATATTTATCACTCTCTGAGTGCTTATCCTGTTTTTCGTTTTTGAGTTTGAATGCTGCTACAGCCTAGCAGCTTGAGTTTGGTTTTCCGGTTCCCATTTAGCTTCGAAATCTTCGTTCTTATTCTCTGTGAGATCCCCAACATATTACGGCAGCAGATATTCAAACCCCAAAAGATTTTTGATACCCGTCCAAGAGAAGGAGAGAATACTTGATGGTGATAGTTTGGTCCCTCTTACTCACAGCAGCTCTTATATTTACTCCTTTTTAAAGCAGCCTTTTTTGTTCTTGATCTTGACAATTTTCGCATCTCAGTTTCACTCTTTTCCACTCTATTCTCTTCCTACTATACTCTCTTTGGTTGTTTTCTGATTCAATTCCTTGAAAAGGCCAAAACCAATTGCAGACTAACGGTTTTCTTCCAAGAAAAAGCAAATACTACTAGTTGTAGTAGTTGAAGAAGAACAACAAGATACTTGGAACACTTTCCAATGGATGATATTGTATGTGAGTTTTTTGAAGAACCTGAATTTGGAGAAACCTACCTTGCTGGAGATGACCTGTTTGCCATTTTTGAGAGTTTAGATGGTCTCCCTAAATTTCCACCCTTCACTCCATTGGAAGCAACCGCCGCTGGTAGCACCCAAAAGGATGGTGAAGAAGCTACAAGGTTGGTGTCTCAGAAGTCTACTTCTTCCTGTGCTCAACAGGAGTCAGAGACTGAGCCTGAGCCCGAAACTTCACCCAAAAGCAAGAGGCAGAAGCTAGCTTCTTTAGAGGAAACAAACCCAGATGGGCAACAAAGAATGTCTCATATTACGGTTGAGCGCAACAGGAGGAAGCAAATGAATGAGCATTTATCGGTGCTGAGGGCGTTGATGCCTAGTTTCTATGTCAAAAGAGTAAGGCAGTTTGTTTTAATTTCTTGTTTTACTAAGTATCCATTTAAGCCTTTTTTTTTTCTGTTTGTCTGTTTGAAAGCTTTTATTGAGGTTGTTGCTTGCTTTTTTTGAGGTTCTTTCTTTCTTTCTTTTTTTTTCTTATGTATAATCTTTGTATTGAATTATGTCTTAGGGAGATCAAGCATCGATTATTGAGGGCGTTGTGGATTACATCAATGAGTTGCAACAAGTTCTGCAATCGCTGGAGGCCAAGAAACAAAGAAAAGTTTACAGTGAAGTGTTAAGCCCTAGGATAGTTTCAAGTCCAAGACCCTTACCTCTCAGCCCTAGAAAACCACCTCTAAGTCCAAGACTTAACTTGCCGATAAGCCCAAGAACCCCTCAACCAGGTAGCCCTTACAAGCCAAGGTTGCAGCAGCAAGGTTGCCTCTCTCCAACCATGACTAGTTCGCTCGAGCCATCTCCTACTTCTTCCACTTCCTCCATGGACAACGTTAACGAGCTCGTTGCAAACTCAAAATCTCCGATTGCTCATGTGGAAGTGAAGTTTTCAGGCCCCAATCTTCTTTTAAAGACGTTATCTCCTCGGATTCCTGGTCAAGCTGTGAAAATAATCTCTGCTCTTGAGGACCTCTCACTTGAAATTCTCCATGTCAACATCACCACCATTGATGAAACCATACTTAATTCCTTCACCATCAAGGTAAAAACTCTCTAGCCCCATTTTACCATTTTAAGTGAGCATATTGTAAAACATAAATATTGGTGTGTCTAAAAGAATTAAATAATGTTTTGAATTTTGTAAAGATGTTTGCATTTGTCTCACTTTCTTATGTTTTAGAATTTGATTAAAAACTCAAATAATGCATTAAAAAAAAAAAGCAAAGGGAAGGGAAGGGGCCAAGGGTATCCAATTTCTCATTTATATTCTGAACTACTAACAGACAAGGCAAATGCCCTGAATTCTTTTTAGGTGTCAATTTTGTGCAATGATATTGTTTTCTCAAAGTTTTAACATTTGTTTGCAATATTTTTGCTCTATATGTCTCAGTCTGTTCTCTTGATTTTGTTGTTTTTCTCTTTAAACCCCATCTTTGATTTTGAATGATTTCTTTCATCATTGAGAAAAACATTACCCACCGTTAAATTGCACCGGTGCAGGATCATTTTAATATTAAATTTTAAGAGACAACAGTAAAATCAATCAGGTTCAGTAGTTTTCACACAAACGTAGAGCTGACGTTGGTGTAATGCAACGGTACTGACTGTAAAAACGTCACTAACTTCATAACTCTTGAAAAACAGGATCGCTGAAAACTAGGGTTTCTTTTCTTTGCAGTCAGTTTTTTATTTGACCATAATTATGATATGAATGTTGCAGTTACTTTTTTTTATTTTTAAAACAGATTGGAATTGAATGCCAACTGAGTGCAGAAGAACTCGCCCACCAAATCCAGCAAACGTTCTGCTAAGTTTTACTCATCATAGTTTTCAGCCTTCATTAACGGACTCAAAGAAAAGAAGAATGGAAAGGCATATGGCATGCATTTACCTTCATTTCTATTTTAACAAATTAATGTGTAATCGTAGATTAGTGATCATGACATGCATTAGCTAGCTATAGTGTAACACACCCTTGTAATTTTGCAGTCTCAAAGTTCAATTGATTTGCATATTTGCATGTATGGATATACAATATATATATATATATATATATATCCATTTGTTTAAGGTAATTTATTATTCTCTTTTTGGGAATTCTAGCCTCTTGTATTTACTTACAAAAATTATGAAATAAATAATAACGATAACATTTAAGAATAATACAATCAAGTCAGGAGATATATAAGTAGACTACACCTACCCTCTGAAGAATTGAAGAAATACGTAGGTGAAGTGAAGACTGGAGATTCTCAAGCCCCTTTATAATTTCTTCCGGTGTTTTTAATCCAAATTGGTAGCCAGGGTAGGTGCCTATAACTTTAGAAAATGACAATAAAAATTTGATATATAAGTTTTTGATTAATTAGAATTACCAAACTCGGGGCCAAGAAAATTGATGTCTTGTTGTACTTCACAACGGATGGAGTGGACCAAAGTATTTTGGTAACTCCTAGTTTGGTAAAGATTCTGTCCTGGAATTAAAGGGAACTCTTAATTTCATTTTTCGATTTTAATTTTTTTGCAATCATTTTTAGTTGAAATTTTATGAATTTTATTTAAAAAATTTCATCTAAATATTTTTCGAAATTAAATAAGTTGTATGCTGGAGAGATATAAAACTATGGCTTAATTCAATTAATTTATAGGTGGTATTCAATAATTTTAATTTTTAAATTACGTTTTTTTTTTTTTTTTTGTAAATAAAGTTATATGTGGATTCATAACTTGCTCGAACTAAGCCAACGGTCGATAATTTTGTTTTAATGATATAAGAATATTTTCTTTTTGGAAATGCCAAGCCTTCTACACATTATAGTAATAATATCGATTAAGTGATTGTTATGCAAATCACAACAAATTCAAAAACTTCTGAATGGTAATGCTCCGAGACGAAGAACGACCAACTCAAAACCATTTGAGATCAAAACACATGATTCTTCAAAATTTAAACTTGATAATAAATTGGGTATAAACTTTTTTGTCATATTCATCGAAAAACAACTATTTTTATAGGGTATTGCATAATCATTGTTTATGAATTGATATAGTTCAAACTTTCTATTATATAAAAGAAAAATCAACTATGGGACAAAATTTTAAAATGGCATTTAATTTGAAGTTTTGAATGCAATGCTTTACATATTATTGTGCAAAAAGTTATGTGACATGTCTTCAAAACTGACGAGGATCTTCAGGCTTCATGCATGTAATTAAAATTAGCTCAACCATATACAGTAATCTTGTATTCTTGTGTTAGAATTTTCTTTAATAAAAAAAGAACATTCAGCTTAGGTGTAATTAACAATGGTCCTATGCATTGCAATCCTAAACAAGATTGCTCAGCAGCAGGCTCAAATTTTGCATGTGACTGCCTAAATGAGACTTAAAATGGACCGTTGAGAAACCAAATTCCAATTTCTTATTTTTGTCTCTTTTTTTTTTATTTTTAACTCAACAGCTCAAATTCAGAAGAGGAATCATAGTTCTGGTTCAGATTGGAATTCTAAAAATAAACATATGAAAATGGTGGCTCATCACGTTGTTATATTCACACTATTTTCAGGGGCCTGGGCTCTGAAATTTCCCCTGCACTGGGACAAAAATAAACATATGGTGGCTCATCAGGTTATTATATTCACACTTTGCTCATGGGCCTGGGCTCTGAAATTTCTCCGGGACGTGATATATATGTCGGGCTACATCAGAAAACCTGATCATAGCTTCACGTTGTTCTAGTTTTTGGTATTGAATTCAACTTTTGCCTCTTGGGTTACTATTTGCAATCTTTCTGGGCCTACGCCAATTCTCCGTGCGATTTCTCCATTTGATAAAAAAATAAGAAAGAAAAAAAATATTTGAATGTAATTGAGTTATAGAAAAGCATACGTTTATTACGTACATTATGAAAATTTTTATTCAACTTTTGCGATACAAAGAGAGTGGTAGGTGCAATTGAGCAATATACGACTTGAGCTCTATTCGAAAAAGGGTCTGAGCTATATAACTAGTGCTCTAGGTAATCCATTGTATATGGATTCGATCACTGCGAATAAGCAAAGACTAGCACATGCAAAATTTGTATTGAGATGAAGGCAAATATAGAAGTGCCAAAGTTCATTG
This sequence comes from Durio zibethinus, assembly GCF_047325235.1. Classification (NCBI taxonomy): domain Eukaryota; kingdom Viridiplantae; phylum Streptophyta; class Magnoliopsida; order Malvales; family Malvaceae; genus Durio; species Durio zibethinus. Next base: position 5,806,433 of record NC_143170.1, on the reverse strand, counting down.
ATATGGAAAGGAGGGATGGTTCAGTTATGTCTGTTTCAGTAGAAATTCCATGGATGACACATAAATACAAGCACTATTGTATATTTGGGATTATAAAACTTGTACCAAGAAAGTAAAGACAGAAGCAATGGTCTGGGTGCCTAAGGATAAGGGTAATGTGGCTACGTAGGAGGCAAAGATGACTGAAGTGGATAAGATACAACGATACAGTGCCATAAGAAAAAATGAGGTTTCAATTGCACTCCCAACTGCTAAAGCAAGCTCTGTTAACAGATTTTCGATCTTAGAAGCTGTGTAGGAATCCAAACTGGTAGTTGACGAAAGCAGTGTAGATCAGAGTTCTGCAAATGAGGTTAAAGAGATAATTCCATTCTTGCTAACGAAACAGATAGCAGCTGCTGCAGGTGTTGCTAATTTGATGAAGGCCCTGAAAAGCAAGAAGAAAGGTCCAATTGATAAGAGGAAAAAGGTTAAAACAAGATTCACTGCCTCCGGAGGTAAGCCTAGTTGTTCTTCAACATGAAACTGATAGTATGGAATACTAAAGGACTCAATGATGCTCAAAAACAAAAGAATGTTGTAGATAGAATAAATAGAATAAGGGCAAATATTGTGTGCTTGTTAGAAACTAGTATAAAGCATCATAAAATACAGCCTGTGCTGGAAAAGCATTTTCTTGGTTGGGGTATTCATCACAATTATGCAACATCTCCAAACAGAGGGATATGGATATTATGGAGAGATCATGCGCAAGTAGATCTACTAGAGTTTTTTGAGCAAAATATTACTTGAACGTTACAATATGAAAATAGGAAAGTTTATTTTTCTGCCATTTATGGGACTAACGATGGAGTTCAAAGAAGGAACTTATGGTTGAACTTATATTAGTGGCATAGTGTAAGATAACCCTTGGATTTTGGCAGGGGATTTTAACATCATAGTCCATCCTTCTAAAAAGTAATTTTAGAATTGCTTACTCGACTAGGCTTGTTTGATTAGGCTTATTTTGGACATCAATTTACTTGGTCTAACCACTAGTTAGGAAGTTACTTAGCAATGAAGTTGCTTAGAGTTTTGATAAATGACTATTGGCTTTCAGCTCTCCCACAGTCGGATGTTGAGTACTTAGCCCCATAAGTCTCTGATCATTATGCTGCACTTGTCAAACTCAGCATGACAACCCAATGCCCTTCAAAGCCTTTTAAGTTTTTTTAACTATTGGACAGGGAATCTGAAGTTCAAGTTAATCTTGGAAAGATCTTGGAAAGACCCTATCAAAGGTATCACAATACTAATATTGCATAAGAAGTTAAAGAGGTTGAAATTGAAGCACAGAAATTTCAATCTTCAAAGTTATAGAAATCTGCCTAGTAAAATGCAGGCAAAGAGGGAAGAGTTGGAACCAATGTAGAGAGCCATTCTAACTCAAAACTCTCCAAAGGAACTAGTTATGATTGAAAGAAGTCTATATAAAGAACTCAAAGACCTAATGAAGGCTAAAGAGAGTTATTATAAGCAGAAATCAAAAATCAGATGGCCACAGAAAAGTGATCATAATACAAATTTTTTCCACAAACTAGTAAAGTAAAGCATAAAAAGAATACCATACAAATTTTAATGGATTCAAAAAGGAGGAAATTTGATATGTTTGATCGGATTTCATAAAAAGCAATCTCCTTCTTTCAGAAGTTAATTGGAACTACTGATCAAAATGTTATAGGATGCAAACATGAGTTTTTGGTAGAGCTCTTTCGAGGGACTTTATCTACAGAGGCTCAAAACTTTACTTACTTTATCTAGTGATGTTTTACTAGATAGGCTCAAAACCAGTAACTAAAAAGGAAATTCAAAAGACAATGTTCTTATTGAAAGGAGAGAAGTCCCCAAGATCTAATGGTTTTGTCGTACATTTCTTCAAACAAAGTTGGAGCATTGTGGGAGATGAGGTTACTAAAGCTATATAGCATTTTTTTCAAACTTTGAATATACCATATGCTTTCACCTCTGCAATAGTAGCATTAGTTCCTAAATGCACCAATCCTAGTAGTATAAAATATTTCAAGCCAATCTCTTGTTGCACCATAATCTACAAATATATCACAAGGATTCTGGCTAATCGATTAAAGATATATCTACCTAAGATGATAAGTAGTATTTAAAATGCATTTATAGAAGGTAGAAGCATTATGGATAATGTATTGCTAGCTCAAGAAATGGTTTTAGGTTATGGCAGATCCACTTTATCTCCAAGGTGCGCAATCAAGATTGATCTTCAAAAGACTTTTGATTCAATGGACTGGAGCATCATACTTTTCGTCTTGCACGCAATGAAATTACCAAATCAGTTTGTAGCATGGATAAGAAATTGCATTATTACTTCTTTCTTCTTTTTATCATTTAATGGTGGACCGGTAGGCTATTTCAAAGAAGCAAAAGGAATGTGACAGAGAGATCCACTTTTCCCTTACTTGTTTAATCTAACTATTAATGTTCTTTCCAGATTATTGGATGCTATTGCCGTAGCTAGTGTCTTTGATTATCATCCTAAATGTAAGAGAATTAAATTAACTCACTTTTGCTTTGCTGATGACTTGTTGATTTTTGCAAAGGGAACATTGGACTCCGTGGCAGGGATAAAGGTGGTGTTAGAGGCATTTTATAATATGTCTGGTCTATAGTTGAATTGTGAGAAAAGTGAGCTCTATTAAGCAAGGGTTAGTAAGGTAGAACTTGTCAGAATCCAGCAAGCTTATGGGTTTAAGATTGGTTCATTACCAGTTAGGTACCTTAAAGTCCCATTGGTAACTAGAAGGCTTGCAGAGAAGATTGTACACACTTGGTCGATAAGATAATAGCAAGGATTAATAGTTGGGCTACAAGACACTTATCATATGTTGGCAGGTTACAACTAGTGTAGCTAATGCTTTTTAGTATACAAAACTACTGGTTTAGACATTACATTCTCTCAAAACATGTGCTAAAGAGGATTAACAAGTTGTGGTATGGATTCTTTTGGAAAGGAAAAGAAGGATCAGCATAAGGAGTTCGAGTAAGCTGACAGACAATATGCTATCCTAAATTTGAGGGAAGGCTAGGAGTTAAAGATATCTTAACCTGGAATTTGGCTTAGGTCTTGTAAAACATCTGGTTGATAATTGCTAAAGCTGGTTCTTTGTGGATCACTTAGATCGAAACTTATGAATTGAAAAGGAGAAACATATGGCAAGCAGCATCGAAGCAAACTAGGAGTTGGAATTGGAGGAAATTGTTTCAAATAAGGCAAATTGAATGAAAATTCATAAATAAAGAAAATGGAGTGGAGGAATGACTATTTCTAAAAAGACATTATGATGCTATCATAATATTGAAAGAAATCAAATCACAACAATGAAAAGTAAGGTGACGGAAACTAATATGGTTCAAGTATTAAACTTCTAATAAATGATGAATTACGATCATGAGAAATAAAAATTGATAATAGATATAATTTATACTACAATGAAGATAAAATAAAAAATTATATTTATTTTATGGAGAGAAAGGGAATTGTAAGGTATAGGTTGCATAATTTGAAACATACTGCAGGAACCTCAATGTAAATTTTTTAGAATAAATTGTTTATTAATTATTTTCTTTGATTGTTAGGTTATAAAATAGTTATATTGTAATAGTTTCGGCTTAGGATAAATAAAAATTCAACTTATTAAAAAAAATAACAAATAGTGGGGCTAAATTTACTTTGTGAAGCGATTGTGTTCATTTGTATTTGTTTAAATAGTTCAAAAAATTTGAAGTATTTAAACATTTTGAGCTAATAATTTCAAAATCAAATACTATAATTTTCAATTTTCTAATGGATATAATCAGCCGCCCCGAAAGATCCGGGCCACCACGCGTACTGGGTCCCGCAAACTGAAAATAAATCTTTCCTCTAATAACAACCACCCACGTGTATCACACGTCATTCATTAAATCCCGTAAAAAACCTACTCTTCCACTCTTCTCTCCCCACGCCATTTCCAGTTTCTTCTTCCTGTAGCCACGTCATCACACCCTCCCATTTCTCTCCCCTCTTTAATCTTACTTGTCGCTTTCACATACCGTTGGATTTGAGACCAGCCTCTCTTTGGCCGTTGATTTTTACGACCGATGTAATTTGTGGGTACCGTGATTTACATATTTATGATTCTTATATTTAAGACTTTCAAAAATCTTTCATCGTTTAGGATTCTCTGTAGCTTTTGGCAACCAAGAAAAAAGCGCCAGTTGCTCAATACCACGTCCGTTTCAACTCAACAGCTCGCTTTTGCTCTGTTCCGACAGGTATGTTTCTGTTTGCATGAACTTTTTAACGTCGTTAATTGCTTATGGATGATGTCAGTTCCTGCTAGAAATGTAACAGAGACAAGATCATGTTTCTAAATGTCTTTGCTAAATGTCAAATATGAGTGACCCTTAGGGGGGACTTAATGCATTGATTTGCTGCAATACTTACAAAATTTTGAAGATAATCGAGTTAATTGATTTGTAGAATGTTATTGACCAGTTTAATGAAAGCTTGGTAATGAAATTTTGCGTGATCAACGCTTGATATAGCTGCAGAGCTCAAATACTAATGCTTTTGAGTCGGAAAACTAGTTTAATTGTGTTGAATAGATGAATCTGTGCTTGTACTAACAAGAAAAAACCCAGTCACTTAACCTTAAGATCTTAATTTCTTATCTCTATTTCTTTTGTGTATTGTACCATTACTGTTGCTGATGCATATCCCTTGTTGCAGTTTTTGTACAGCCAGAAAGCTTTTGTCTTTTGCTTAAATTTTGCTCAGACAATTTCGTATGGAGTCTAGCTCAGCTGCTCGAAACCACTAGGATAAGCACAAAGTTTCCTACTCGAAGATGTACATTGAGAAGGCCTTTGGTTGTTGCATTTAAAGCAGATAAATACAATAATATAGCACTAGTTACGCCTCAAGAGCATGTTCTTTTATCAATAGAAACAGCTAAGGAGCACCCGAAGAGACGAGGAAAAGCTAAAAAGGCTTCCAAAACTGCAAATAGTGTCTTGACTGATGAAGGTTCTCCATGTACCTTGGACGTGGATTACAATGAAGCTGCTGCCAAGCTTGAAAACATTTATAAGCTTAGCCTTTCAACTAGAACATCTGATGTAGAAGAGGGAGAAGGCGAGATAAAAGAACGCAGTCACCAGCAAAGGTGAAAGAGGTGTAAAGAAAGTGATGAGAAAGCAGATAACGCTAATAAGCAAATAGTGGTTAGGACTTAGGAACCAGACTAAGAAGACTAGATTGAGTCTTGATAAAGGGATTGAAATGAAAAAGAACAAAGAAGAAAAGCCTGTTGCTTCTGTTTGGAGGAAAAAGAGTACTGAGAATGAAAGCGAGAAGATTGATAGGCTTGTCAGGGACTATTCAGCTTCAACTGATTTCGTCAGCCTCGACTGGCAAAAGATGAAGATACCTCCGGTTCTTCCAAGTACTGAACATACTTGGTTGTTTAAACTAAAGCAGCAAATGAAGGTGCGCACCTTTTCAATTTAAAGGAAGGTAAAAAGAGACAGCAAACCTTCACTTCAGTGTCTCTCATTTTTGAAACTATGATTGTTTCTGCCACTAAAAGATTTTGCTAAAACTGTGAGCACTTTTTCAGGCAAAAGAGCAATTGCGAAAGGATTTGGGCAGAGATCCAACTGAAGATGAATTAGCTGAGGCAACAAATATGAGTGCAGCTCATGTGAGAAAACATTTAGAGGTTGGTCGAGCTGCTAGAAATAAGCTCATTAAGGTGATTCCTCTTCCACCGCCACTGATTTTAGGGTGGTTTTTCAGTTGGTTTAGCAAAATATACATTATTCATTTTATGCTACTGATGTTGATGTACCACTAAAATTCCTCAGTAAAAATTTTCTGTGATAAAGCTTGAAAGTCATTTGACCAATTTTTTTAAATATGCAACAGTTCAACGAGTACCTTATAATTAATTTCAAATAGACACATCTTCTCATTTTCATATGAAGCCTGTATCAAAGGATATTCGTTTTACACTGATTTTTGCTGAAGAACTAAAACCAAAGTTTACTTATGAGGGTATCTTTTGTGTTGTTCTACACCAACAATCCCTCCCCCCTCCCCCCCAAAAAAAAACCACTCTGGCACAATCAAATTCAACTTTTTTAAGGAAGATTGATGTTTTGATATTCCCATTTTAAAAGTGGTAGCCTAGTTTGTGTCTAAAGAAATTGTGAGTATTTTGGCATTGGCTGACAATAATAACTCCTGAGAGGTATTGTTTTATTTGATGCAGCATAATCTCCGGCTTGTTTTGTTTGTGATAAACAAATATTTTCAAGATTTTGCAAATGGCCCAAGATTTCAAGACCTTTGTCAGGCAGGAGTCAAAGGACTTATTACAGCCATTGATCGCTTTGAACCAAGAAGGAGATTCCGGCTCTCCGCATACAGTCGTTTTTGGATTAGGCATTCACTTATACGTTCCACGACACTATCAAGCTTCACATGTGTTTCATTTGGACTTGGATGGGTATGCTCTCTCTCTCAATGAAGCATGCTTATTTCCTGTTTCTTATCTTTAAAACTCCATGTTGATTTACATGAATCCTTGTAATTTTCATTCTAAACAAGCACCAATCTTGAGTATTGACACTTGACAGCCTTTAGATTTGGTGAAAGGGCCTAAGCAGGAAAGATTATTAGCCTTTTCCCAAGTGGTTCTCCATATTGAGGGTGAAATTCATTACTGAAAACTTATATAGTGACAATTAATTTGATGCTTTGTAACAAAGCAGTTTTCGTATAATAAGCTAACTGCAAGTAAATGATAGCATCACGCATGGAATGTTTGAGACACAAATAAGTTATAGGGAAATAGTGGTGCGTGGATCTATATGCATATTCTGTTTGTCGTTTATGTCTGTGACTTTTTGACTGCTGTCTTATGCTGCTTATTCTTTGCTCAAGATCTTTGCCTGATAGACTGAGCAATAGAAGCCATGGCTGCTTCTTTTAGTAGAGATATGCTAAACCATTAACCTGTTTACTTGATGCAGGTTAGAGTAGAAATCCAAAGAGCCAAACTTGAATTATCGTTTGAACTTCATAAAGAACCTACAGAGCAAGAAATAAGTGGAAAAAAGTTGGGATCTCTCCTGAGAGGTACCAAGAAGTGATGAGGGCCTCAAAACGTGTTGCTTCTCTTCATTCAAGGCTTTCTGTCACACAAGAAGAGTTAATTAATGGAATTACTGATGTCGATGGTGTTGGAGGTGATCACCGTAGGCAACCTGCTTTACTCAGGCTTGCACTTGATGATGTGGTATGCGTCCATTCTCTCTGAATTTGCGTTCTATACACATCTACTGGTTACTATTTTTTCATTTTTGTTGGGAATAATGATCCAAATCACATAAAAGATATGTTTAAGAGTGACTAGATATTGCTTGATGAAAAATAAGACCTACAAAAAAAGAATTCTAAGATAAAATGGATTTTTAATAGGCAAGTTTTATTTGAAAAAGAAGAATTCTAAGAGAAAAGAGATTCTTAATAGGCAAATTTGTATTCTTATAAATAGGTTAAATCTCTATAGCGTTAGTTATGAGAAAAATATGTAAGAAAGTTGTGGGGTTTTATGGGATAAATACCCCATAAGACTATTGGAGATTTATGTCATATGGATGTGTATGTTTGTATGTTTATGAGTGGACTAGATGAGACTGAGAGGGTTTACATAGGTATAGTACATGTGAGTGCATTAGATGAGACTGAGAAGGTCCATGTAGCTATTAATGCATAGGTGCATATGGGTATGTATTTATTTAGGTTGAGAATACTCTATAGGACTATAGGAGATTGAGAGGATTTATGGGTATTGATTGTTGAAGGGTTGATATGATTTGATGTATGTTTGTAATTCTCTATAATTAGTAGATCTTGTTTCTCATCCGTAGACGTAAGTCGATTGGACCAAACTACGTTAAATTGTTGTCTTGTTTGATTATACTTTCGCTGGCTTGATTAGGTTGAAGCTTTTTTGCCCAACAAGTCGTATTAGAGCATAGTTCGAGCCATGGGAAGAGGCAAGCTCAAAGAAACTAGATTCAACAGAAGAGTTTCATGTGAAGGCACATAAGAGAAGATGATTGTGAGATTTTCATTGCAGGTAGAGTCAAACATGTCTAGTATGAAGACAAATGATTTGATAGAATTTGAGTCAAGGTAGAAATTATTGAGAATAATGACTCAAATCACATAAGAGATTTGTTTGAGATTGATTAGATTGATGGACAAAAAAACTTGCAAAAGAAAAATTTTAAGAGAAAATGGATTTTTAATAAGCAAGTTTGATTTGTAAAAAGAAAAATTCTAAGAGTAAAGAGATTCTTAATAAGTAAGTTTGTATGCTTATAAATAGGTAAAGTTTTTATAGGATTAAGTATAATAAAAAGATGTAAGAGAGCTGTAGGGTTTTATAGGATAGACATCTCATAAGATTATTGGAGATTTACGTTTTATGAGTGTGTATGTTTGTATGTTTGTGAGTGAACTAAAAGAGACTGAGAGAGTTTACATAAGTATAATGCATTGGTGCATATGGTGTATGTTTGTTTGTGTTAAAAGAATGCACATAGGTATGTGTGTATGTGTTTGTTTAGGTTGAGAATACACTATAAGACTAGAAGAGATTGAGATGGTATATGGTTATTGGTTGTTGAGTGGTTGATATGATTTGTTATATGTTTGTAATTCTTTACAACTAATGGATCTTGTTTCTCATCCATGGACGTAGGTCGATTGAACTGAATCATGTTAAATTATTATCTCTTATGTGTTTGATTGATTGTTTGATTATGCTTTTATTGGCTTAATTGGGTTTGAGTTTTTTTGCCTAACAATTTTAAGTGCCACTAGAAGAAAACTTGTATCTTTAGGTCTTTTTAGTAATGATACTCCTAGATGATTACTTTTCTTTTGAAAAAATTTAAGATTGTTTTTTTCTAATTTCAAATTCTGGCCAATTAGTAGCAATGCTTACATTTGACAAGCTGTAGATTAATAATCACCAAGTTATTGGGACTGTGTTTTGCCATTTTTCTGTATTCTAAAAGCTCAGGCTCACAGTGTGTAACTAAAAATCCTGTCTTTCAGCTTGATTATCTGAAGCCCAAGGAGAGCCTGGTGGTCAGGCAGAGACATGGACTGGATGGTAAAGGTTATAGAACATTAGGAGAAATTGCCGGAAACTTGAATATTTCGAGAGAAATGGTTCAAAAACATGAAGTAAAGGCGCTATTGAAGCTCAAGCATCCAGCCCAAGTGGATTACCTTCGTGGTTACGTTGTTTGAATGAAATAAAATCCTCGGCTTCATCTACATAATTCCCCCCAATATCCTTCTCTTGGCTCATGACCAAGTCGTTTCTGTATTCCAATGACCTGTGTCATAGTCATTTAACTACATAAGCATAGAATCCCATACCATGTAATATATAAATTCAATTACTTAAAAGATTGTAAATTACCCATTATACTTGACGTGATATTTTTCTCACCCTGATAATAATTTTTATTTTTTGTACAAAAGAGATCACACGGGAATTGAGAAAGAGGTTGTAGATATTAAATTTTGAACTTTGAATGTCATCTTTTAATGATATTATACGATCCCATTGAAATAAACTCAAATTCTTCGTAATATTAATTTGATTATAGGTAGATAGCATTGACTCTATTTTTCTTACATCTACCAATCTACGCCAGCTGACCTGCTATATAATGCTAAAACCTCTGCTCCTCAGCCCTCGGTTCCAGTGCATACTCCCCTCTTCCGAACTGTAAAACTTTATCTTATGTCATGTTACCAATCAAAGTGGCAGCTTAAATAAATGACTCCAAAGAAGTAGCAGTTGTTAAGTTTGGAAGGTCCAGGTTCAGAAATGCCTTGAGACTTTTCCCCCGAGTTTTATATAGCTGAAAATTTTGACATCAATGTTTCTTTTTGTTTCAAAGTCAGAACTTACACCATGATTGGAAGATCTAATCTTTATAAAGGGAACTAACACCAACTATTAAGTGACAGAAGGTATACCAGATTAAGAAAGCAAAAGTGCAAAACATAAGCAGTTAAGTACTGTTCACTTTAATCGGTATGTGCAATAAAAGGGGTTTCATTTTATTCAGAAACCAACACGGATGAAGATCAAATTTGAGAGTTTTCATTGAATAATTTGCCTGCCTGCCTTGTGCTATTAGGATCTAGGGCAAACAAGAAAGGCTATTTATAGAACAAGTGCAAGAAGGAGAAACAAGAAGGATAAGTATTTTAAAATCTGTTGTACAAGATATGGGTAAAAAATGGAGAAGAATCGCATAAATAAGAAGCTATTTACAGCCATCAAAGGCAAAAGACCAAATTCTTTTAGAACTCTTTTCCATTGTACTCTTTTCTTTTCTGGGCGAATCCTTCACTGTGTCTCATTATCCAAAACCTCTCTATTTCCTCAGCTCTCCTCCCTGGAATCCTGCCAGCTATTAAATCCCACCTGAAAATACGAATCCTACAGGTTAGAATTTTATTACCATCGCTAATATGAATGCCTTTCTTTATATATCAACCAAGTCAATCTATTTGTCTGTAGAATGCTAATTCTTTAGTTTCAGTTATTAAGATTCAAATCTTACAACTTCAATTAAAAAAATTATTCAAAAGAAAAAATTCAAAGCTAATTAATCAGTAAAACTAAATTGTAGTATGAATAGTAAACAGTTATGAAAGAAAATTTGGTTATCGTTTAATCAGAGAAAGCACACTTTGTTTTTCTCATAAAACTAAATTGTAGTATGAATAGTAGTTAAATTCATATATTCCACCTTATATAAATAAATACCATGTACTTCTAAAAAAGATTGGCCTGCAACAGGATAGAAAATATTACTGCTGTTTCTTGATCAAACCCATAACTAAAGATAACTACCTAAAGCCTTACCTATCAAATACTCATCAAATCTAGGAGGCATTAACATTTGATTTGCATGCTGGATTTAATGCAAGTTTTCATGTCAGCTCACCTGTCTCCAACAAGCCTGCGCATTCTGTAGATGAGATCCTCTTCCTGTTCAGTCATTTTAATAAACTCCCACTCAATACTACTAACCTCTGCACAAAAATTTTAAAAAAACAACAACCAATCTTAGAAACTTATGTTACACAAGCTAAAAGGAGAAAGAAAAACCCCATCAGAGATAACAGAACAAGAAAAAGAAGATCAAAGTGGATGACAAAATTAAGATCAGAAAACTAAAACCCTGACCTTCACTTCCAAGAGTGGTGATTTTGGCTTGCCCCTGGCGGTGTTGTCTGTCCATAATCTTTCACAGGAAAGAGAGTAAAGGATTAATGGAAGAAATCAAGTAAATTTCCCAGTTAAGTGAGATATGAAATAATGTGGCTTGAGGAATTTGATGACCAAAAAGAGTAAGGTATGTTTCAGTGTAATTGATGCGCATATTTTATCCAACCAGCCTAGAAAGTCGGCCTGTTGTTTGTTGATTCGTTGGCTTTGTACGTTGTGGGACTTACAGTTAATAAGTTGACAGCATTGATCAGAGTGGGAGAGAGGTAAATATGTAATAACAAAACAGTTAAAATGCTTCATTGTTCCACCAAAATTGAAGGTTTCTTCGGTTATTTAAATGATTTCTTTAATATCTATGATAAACTCACTTGCAAACTCCTTTTTGTCAGTTGCCAGTATGATGGCAGGGATATTCTTTTACCATAACCAAAATTTGCAAGTTATAAGTGATCATCAAAAAAATCAAAAATAACTTATCATACTAAAGTAATCATTTCTCAGTATCTACCATAAGTTCAAATATAGGAAACCTAAAGTTCAGCTCAATTATTCATTAAGTTAATTTTAAGAGATGTCGTCATTCTCAGTAAATGTCAAATTCAAATTCCAACGCATATAACCCAATTTTCTAACGTTTGGTGAGGAGCAGCTCCAAAGAAGTAGGTACAGAAAGTGAAAATCTTCGGGCCAATTACAATATGCATCCAATCTTGACAGAAAAAAAAATAGTGCGGTGCTTCCAGGAGTAGTCCCTACGTTGGCCCGTTTGACAGCCTGTAGGGTTGTACCGTTCAAGGCATCGCTTTCCCAATCAACATTTGAGAAAGACAGAAAAAAATGAAAGTCCAAATGAGGTAATAAAATATGGATAGTGAAAAATTGGCTTTCCTCCCATTTTCGGATCACAGATGGAGTAGCAATTAATTGGCTTTTAAATGTTAGATTTAGGCTTAGTTTAACATTGTGTTTGCGTTTTAAAATGTGATTTTTAAATGTAAAAAAAAAATAAATATGTTATGATTTGTGTCAAATATTAGATATATTCAAAACTTCAGGGAATTACTAACACAAATTTAATTAGAACTGAAACTGCTCCAATGTGGATTAGAGCTAAATTCTACTAAATTTAAAGCCACAAAATTGATGCCTCCGTCACTTACTTTTTAATATCTCCTTTCAAGTTTCAATAGATGATTTGTATGGTAAAAGAAGAGAAAACTACTCTTTGTCTTTCAAATTGAAATTATAAATCTCATCCTGCATAAATTGTTTAATGACGGTGATTTTTGTCTTACAAGCACCGATGCTGCAGTGCGGACACATGAAAGTATTGATTTTTGAGGCGGTGATCCGCCGCAGGCGTACTTTGCAAGCGGTTTCAATCACGCCATCTTAAGATATGTGTCGCGTTGGGTACAGTTGTTATTGATGATGTATATATAATATATCGTTAAAATATATATTTTTAAAATATTTTTTATAAATATGAAAGTTTTAAATCATATAATTTATATTTGGATGTAACGAATAAAATTTAAAAATATAAAAAAAAAAAATTTTAGAATCATTAGTCGTAACCCTCCCCTTCAGTAGAAATTAGTACCCGATGCATTATTACTCTTCTTCCAGTGGATTTAAAAAAAAAATTTTTTTAATTTTTGGCATAGTGGAAAAGAGTTGGAATTTGATATGCAGAAGTACATATATTTATGTATAATTGACAGATATTTTTGGGAATAATAAGAGCTGGTCATTTTCAAACCTACAAAAAGACTTGACTCTGTAAAAAGCTGTGTAGGAAGTAAGCTGCTTCTTGGACTTGGCCATTCAACATCATTAAGAATTTGACGAGGAACGCAAGAACAGAAGAGAAGATAGAAATAGTCATTCAGCAATTCTTAGTGGTTTCACCAACGGACATGAACTTTGCCTCCTTTTTGAAGCACAACGATCTCCACAAAATTTATATAAATAATAAGTACTGGTACTTGCTTTTGCTGGGTTCAGCCGTCATTGAAAAGACCAAATTCTGAATAAAAATCGCCCAGCTACTACACAAATTACTTGTTCTCAGGCAATTAAGAATACGGAAGGGCCCCGCTTTCTCAAACTCTTTGTCCTCATCGTACAGAAAATTTTTTCCCATCGCCACCGAATTTTTTTAGTGGGATTTTCTTTTATTAAATTATTTATTTGATTATTATATTAAAAATTTTTAAGTAGCATTCTCTCATTTGATAAATATATATTATAAAATTATAATATTAAAATATATTATTAAATATTATATATGTAAACATTTCATTTAATTTAAAATTTAAATTTATTAATCTTAAACTCGAGTTTAATTATTTTATATATATTATAAATAATTTTAAAAAAAATAAAATAAAATAAAATAATGATATTTGATTGATGATTGGATTTAATTTAAATTTTTAAGTTTTTTTGATAAATAATTAAAATTTTAATCCAATGATAAACTGAATTTAAAAAAAAAAATCCAATCCCCGTGCAACACTATTTGAATTTAAACTCTTTTTTATAAAACGATTGTAAGCAAAACAGAGAGAAATCACCAGAGAATACCTTCATCCCACTGTCATCTCTGCCAGAACACCACCGAACACCACCTTCATTGCTACAACCTTCACTACTACACGAGAACGATCACCATCAACACAGATCTACTGCTACTGTTATCATCAATATCACACAAGTCTCTAAGCTTCCATAGCACCACCAAATAGTCCATCATTTAAGCCTCTATAATACCAAACACCAACGTTTCAAAAACAAAAAACAGAGCACCAAAAAACAGCCATTGAAATAAAAAAAAAAAAAAAAAGAAGCAATCAGCATAAGCGCCTTGCCATTACTAGCACCATTAGTTGGGAAATATTGTCACCTATCAACCACAACTCCAAGCTCCAATAATGTAGCATAAGTCAGACTTAAAGAAAACTCTCTTGAAATTCGCAAGTATTCCTCAATGAAGACTTGTCTTTCTTTAAAAAATAATAATTTAGAAAAAGAAGCACATGGAGAAAATATCCAATTTGGACAAAAGTCGTGAGGGCCTCTTGCAAATAGGTACTATTGGCTTTGTTTGGGAGGCTTGTACAAAGCCATTTGCATTTACGATGGATGGGCACTCGCTGACATTATTAAAGTAGCAATACTTTATTTATAAGATTAAAAGGTACTTTTTACTCATTTATGTGTGTATTTATTTATTTAATTCTTTGTTTGTTTATTTTATTTATTTACTTATTTAATTTTTTTTTGTTTAATGCATGTTTTAATTATTTAATTGACAAAAAGTAAAGATTTAATAACAATAATTAATATTTTTTAAAAATTATAAAAAAATAAATAAACTTTATAAAATTTTGGGATGAATTAATAATTATTCCAATGATGAGATTTTTAAAAAATTTAAATGGTAAATTTTTTAAAAATATCTATGTGAGGAATTTCTTTAAATTTAACTCAAATTGTAGAATAATTTAGATAAAATTTTAATAAAGTAATTATATTTTTTTCCTAATAAAAAAATAAAAACCTTAAAATTTTGTTTGAAAATATATAGTAATTGTACAATAAAGAAATCTCAAGAAAAATCACAAATGGTTGAATTTTTATGATATTTTTAGGTGAAGGGTTTTCTTTTTTTAAAATTAAACCAAAATGGTGAAAAATTTAGAAATAAAACTTGTAAAATAAAAAATAAATTTTAAGAATGAAATTCTTAATAATCGTAAATGGGTGATTATCTAAGACATTTTTAAGTGAAAAATTTTTTTAATTTTAGCCCAAATGGTGAAAGGATTAGATATATTTTCAATAACAAAACAATTAAAAAAAAAAGAAACTAAATGATTAGGTTTTTTTGGATGACAGAGCCTCTTTAAAAAAACAAATGAGATTCTTAAATACTCTCAAAGTGATAAAGTATTTTTAAGAATTCTATAAGATTAATAGAGAGTTTTAAAAGTTTTTTTCAATATTAATTTTAAAACCATTAGAACATAAATTTTTAGGATAATTTAAAATTAATGGTACCATCATTTAAGATAGACATTATAGGAGTGCTATAACTTTTCTTACATGTAATCAAATTCCTAAACCTAGTTTTATTTAGAAGGTTAAAACCTATTTTTTAGGGATCTTTAGTCAAGCTTAGAGGTTTTTTAAAAGAATAAATTCACTTAAGTGATCAATCACACATTGATAAAAGACTAATGGTAACTCCTTAAGTTGTGTCTAGCTATAGATCTACAAATCTATATGTTATGGCAGTTTGGCAACTCCACTGGGGACGCTAAGAGTCAAGCCATTAATTAATTTTGAATTATCATTTTTTTTGTTGCTTGGTCTTAAATTATTGACATTTGTTTGCATTCTTTAACTTGGCTTTTGAAAACTGCAAATAAAGATATATGTATTTTTTCACACACACTATCACATGTATGTGTGTCATATGAGCTTAATATTCGGGTTCTGTCTTTCTTAAGAGGGAGTAAAGTACCTATGTTATTGTGAGATGATAATCATCAAAATGGCTAGCAAAATACTCTTATGCAAATTAAATCTTTTTTGTTTGTAGCTTATGATGGGAAAAGATTAGAGTGTCTTACTAGTCTGTGATGGATAATGATGTGAGAACAATTTAAAAACCTTTAGATTTAACCCAAACCACATGTAATAAACATAAAAAGCCAACCTTAGGTTAGAGCCATATCTACCCATCATTATAATGTAACCCTAATTAGGATATATGAATGGACTTTTTGAGCTTTATTCAATCACTTACATAACAAATGTTATTTGATTATTATTGATTAAGTTGTTGTATGTTGTATGTTGTATTCTTATTCAATATCACTAACATATGTAGTCATCCATGCATCATAATATGACATGTTAGTACATGCATTCATACATTATTTAAGCATTCATTCACTCATGTATATAGGATTCTTAAAAAAATATTAGATTAATAGCATTAGCATACCAATCATGGTATACAAGGTTCAAAGATAGCTCCACCATTTAAGAATCCAATTCAATCCATTTACCATTAGTACAACACCAGAGCTAAAGCCAAACAAATGGAACAAGATAATACCAATGACCTTGAGAAGATAAAGAAAGCCCAAGAGAAGCTTGAAAAAGAGTTGAATAAGATTCTAGAAGCCTTAAATAAATTGAATAAGGAAAAAATGTAGAAGAAGATACTAACTAGTAAGACTTCCATCACAGGATGTTGTTATTCCTTTTTATCCTCTTGGTTATGGCCCATTCAACAGCAAGTCTCACATCCGATAAGATATACCTATCATGAAATGCCTTATGCGTCAACTTAAGGGCATTTTCAAAGTTATGTCAATCTTGTCTTTACGAAAAAGACAGAAGAATCAATGCAAGTCCCCAACTTGGATGATCTAAAAAAAAAAAAAAAGCTAAGGCTAAAGGTGATTAAGATTATAAAGGGCTCAAAAGCTAAACAGAATATGAACTTTTGGTAGAAAGATTATAAGTAATTGAGATGATGAATTTTTATGGCTTAATGGATGCAGTCAACCTTTGCTTAGTTCTAGATGTAGTGATCGCACCGAAATTCAAGGTCATAGAGTTTGAGAAGTACAATGGTATAAAATATTCGATAACTTATATTATCATGTACTGTTAAAAAATGACTACTTACACAAGAAATAAAAAATTGCTAATGCAAATGTTCCAACATAATTTTATTGGTTCTACTGCTAGATAACAGTCTAATTGGATAGAACTCACATACCTCATAAAAAGGATTAATAAAGGCATTCATTACCCCATATCGATATATCATAGACTTGGCTCTAAATCATCTTTTTTTGTAGAGCATGAAAAAGAAAGCCATAGAATCTTTTAAAGAATATGCCTAAAGGTAGGGAGATATGACTACTCAGGTCCAACCACCTTTAACTAAAAAAAAACCATGATATTGTTCGTCAATACCCTAAAAGTGCCATACTATGAGAAGATAATAAGAAATGCCACCAAAAACTTTCACTGATATGGTGATCTCAAAAGAAATTATTGAAAATGTCATCAAAAGTGACAAGCTTAAAGAAAAAAAAACTAATAGTACAAAGAAATAAGGGATACCTAGAAAGAAAAAAATTGAAGCCTAAGCTATGAATTTCAATGGGCAATAATTCAAAAGCTGTACTCCATATCCATCACCTGTTCATTTTGTTTACCACCCTATAATTAATGGTATTGTGCAGTCTCTTACTAACCTATTCCACAACTGGATTAGCCACCAACCTATCAATTAGATTTTTAAATATCTACATATGGGTCTAGTCATATCACTACATTAGCTTCTAAGTCTAACAACCAAGTGAATAGTTTCAAAAAAATCACGAATAACCAGAAAAGAGCCCACATTGATCATATTTCTATTACTTACATTGAGATATTCCTAAAACTGGTCAAGAATAACTTAGTATCTCTAGATATTTTAAAACCATTAAAGTCACCCTATCTTAAATGATATGATGCTAATGTCTCATGCGATTACCATAATAGAAACTTATGTCATTCTATTGAAACTTGCCTTACTTTCAAACACAATGTGTAAAATTTGATCTGAAAAAGCTTGGTAAGTTTTAATAAATCAAAGGGCTCGAATATTAATAAGAACCCTTTTTCTGACTACATAGTGGCATAATTTGGAGAAGGACAAGGATGTTAAGGCTGGTTATAAGTTGCTTATCATTTTAAGATTTCTTTCAAAGTAATGTTAGGATTTTTTTTTAATAAGATTTTATTTTTTTATCATTTTAATAAAAGGCAAGTTGATGCATTTTATTACATTTTTTCTTTCATTTAAACCATTATTCCATGCTTTATTTTTTTTATGTCTTTTTATTCCCATTCTCAAATTTCAAATGATAAATGTTTAGACAATTATAACAATAACTCTAGGATTTAATTTTGAAAACTCATTCACATTGATAAAGTTCAATCTGTGAAAACTATTTGAGCAAAAAAAGTAAGCTACTAACAGATATGAAATAGATATATCTTAAAGATATGTAGTCTTTTATAATGATCTATGAGTTTATCTTTTTTCAATAAATGATTTTCAAAGAAAACATTCATGTTTAAAATGAAAAATGATCGTCTTTCTTTTACTATTTATAAAACCATCCATTGTTACCCCTTCATGCCTATTATGAATTTTTTCTAAAAAACCCAAACCAATGATCATTTTTCATACTATGGGATAAATTTTGAGAAAAGCCTACTTGAAAAAAAAAAGAGGTAAAAGATCACAAAAAATCTCAAAGACAAATAATAAAAAAAATTTATTTAAAAAATATATAGAAAAATGAACGCCATAAATGATTTAGGGCAAAGTAATGAGAATCATTTTATGAGAAATAAGAAGAATGAAAAAGAAATAAAAGTAGTGAAATGATGTGGAATAGGGCAAAGTGCTAAGTTAGATCCCATGATAGGAAATGATCCTTTGGTTTGAACTCTTTAAACATATGTTTTAAGCCTATTTGATCTTTCATAATACCTTACCATAACCTTCATTATAACTCTTAAAAGTTCATTTTGATTAAATGTGATTGCTTAAATTGAATGATCATATGTTAAGCTAAGACATATTTGTGATTGAGCAATGGAATTGTGCTATGTTTTCATATTTTAGAGATTGATGTGTATGAGATATCAATAATGAAGAAGTGAAAAAATAATAAAATAATAAAATAAAGAGTCAAATTCAAAACCCAAAAAGGTGATTTGAGTAGAAAAATATTTGAAGTATATTAAAAACATTTGAAGATTCTCCAAAGCTAGGGCAAACTTGGATTAGCTCAAAATGATTTCAAAAGTCAATGAAATGAGTTTTTAAAAAAAAATTTGGATTAATGTTAAAAATTATTTAAATATTCATTATTTGGACAATACCATCCCTAGTGATATACTTTAAATTTATTCCTTTATCCATTTATTTTTGTATCAAACTTGTTCTTGTATTGATTACCTTTCTTTAACTTGTACTCTCTTATTTTTGCATCCTCAGAATAATTTAAGGAAATATATTATTGCATTATATTTGTCAAAAATTGAAATGATAATGAATAAATGATAATCTTAATAAAATATTCATGTATTTCTTTGAAAAGAAATTCAGAATGTCAAAAGTAAAAAGGAAATGAAAAACTGAAAAAAGCATGAGAAGATGATGAATATGATGATAGATTGATTGACATAACTTGTGAGTTATGATCAAATGATGAAAATAATACAAATCAGTTGATGAAAAAATTATTAGTGCCAAGATGCTAAAAAGAAATGTGAGATGGTAGAGTCTTCAGAACCTTACTACCACAATCAATTAGAATTTCATGACATTAACGTTAGTTACATCTGCTTTACATGCATTATGTTTGTATTGTTGTTTGAACAATACATGTACATAATTTGGGGAATATTTAAAACTTTGGTTTGCCCATGCATTTGCATCATGCAGTGAATATTTGAATCATAATTTAGAGTATGGTATTTGCATTATTATGAGAATCTAGATTGTTATATTTGCATCATTAAAAAAAATATTTGTATTATTATCTGACATTTTTTATATACACAATTTTGACTTTGATGAAAGATTGAGAATTTTTATGATAAGAAATTTTGAACTAACTTTTTGAGAAAAGCTTTTTAAGATAAAGATGTGAATCCTTGAATGAAAAAATGTTTTATAAGGAAAACATTTAGAATTCTAAAGTTGTGGAGCCTTTTAAATGAGCATTTTTAATGTTAAAAATGATGAGAATCTTTGAGTTTTATATATGAATCTTTGAGTTTTATATAAGAATCTTTGAGTTTTAATGAAAATCTTTCAATGAGAATTTTTGTCTTAAAGTTTTAAATGTGAATCTTAAGAATTTATTTAAATCTTCAAAATTTTTTAAATCTGAATCTTTGAAGTATCAGATGTGAATCACCAAAGTTTTCGAATAAGAAGCTTTAAAATTTTGGATATGAACCCTTAAATTTTTTAAATAAAAACCTTTGAATTTAGATGTGAAACTCTAAAATTTATCAAATGTGAATCTTTTAACTTGAATGAGAAGCTTTGAAATTTTAGATGAAATGCTAAAGTTTTCGAATGAGGAATATCGGATGTGAAACACTAAAATTTTTTGAATCAGAATCTTTGAAATCTTGGAAGTGAATCCCTAAAGTTTTTCAAACACAAATCTTTAACTTTTTGGTGTGAATTTCCAGAAGTTTAGAATGTGAATCTTTAAATGTTGGATGTGAGCCTTGCAATTGTGATGCGAATCCCTGAATTAAAATTTTAAATGTGAATCTCTCATATGCGAACTTTGGATGTGAATCTCAAATACGAAACTGAAAATTCTTGAGAAACTAAAATTTTGATAATCAAATCCTTACAAATCTTAAATCTTTACGAACCTTAAACTTTTGTGAATCTAAAATCTTGTAAATTTGAAAGCTTGTGAACCTTAAATCCTTGCAAACCTTAAATTCTTGTGAACCTTAAGTTCTTGGAAATATGAATTCTTGCAAATATATGTGACTTAAGAACCTAAAATCCTTGCAACTCTTTGTGTCTTGCGAACTTGAAATCCTTGAAAATCAAATTCTTATGAATCTTAAAATCTTGTAAATCTTTGAACCTTGCAAAAATTTGAATTGTGAACATTTGAATTACAAAATTTTGATTATTTGAACTCAAATTGTGAATATTTGAGTTTCAACTTATATTACTAATTGTCGAATTACGAAGTTCTTGAATACTTCAAATTGTAAATCTTTGAAGTTTCGAGATTTTGTAATTGTTAAGCCATGGTCAAAAGTAATAGATTGTCTATGTATTTGCACAATTCCTGTTATAAAGAAAATACACAAAAGAGAAGCAAATGTAGAAACTCATTTAGTTCGGGTTCTGAGTTTGTTAATCTCAAACTCAATTCAAGTCCACTTGTTTTTTTTATATACATTATAAATAATTTTAAAAAAAAATAGAAAAAAGGATAAAATCAAAGGGCAATGATTTGGTTGGCAAGTTAAGATTGGACTAACTTAAACTTTTAAGTTTTTTTTTGGATAAATAATCAAAGTTTTAATTTGCTAATAAATTGATTTTTTTTTAAAAAAAAAAATCTAATCCTAGTGGAACACTGCTTGAATTTGGACTCTTCCCTATAAATCGATCATAAGCAGAACAAAGAGAAATCACTAGAGAACACCCTTATTCCACTACCATCTTTGTTGAAACACAACCTTCACCACTACACTAGAGCGATCACCATCAACATAGATCTACTGCCACCACTATCATCAATACCACACGAGTTTCTAAGCTTCCATAGCACTGCCAAACAGTCCATCCTTCAAGCCTCCATAATACCAAACACCAATGTTTCAAAAACAAAAAATAAAACACCAAAAGACAACCATTGAAATAAAAAATAGTGAGAAGCAATCAGCATAAGCACCCTGCCATTACCAGCACCATTAGTTGAGAAATATTGTCACCTATCAACCACAACTCTAAGCTCCAATAACACGGCATAAGTTAGGCTTGAAGAAAAATCACTCAAAATTTGTTGGTATTCCTCAATAAAAGTATCTTTCTTTAAAAGACAATAATTTAGAAAAAGAAGCACGTGGAGAAAATATCCAATTTGAACGAAAGTCATGAAAGCTTCTTACAAGTAGGTATTTTGGCTTTGTTTGGAAAGCTTGCATAAAGCCATTTGCATTTTTTATGGATGGGACACTTGCTAACATTACTAAAGTAGCAATGCTTTATTTATAAGATTGAAAGGTACTTTTTACTCATTTATGTGTGTATTCATATATTTAATTCTTTGTTTGTTTATTTTATTTTTTGTTTAATGCATGTTTTGATTATTTAATTGACAAAAAGTAAAGATTTAATCACAATAATTAATATTTATTTTTAAATTACAAAAAATATATAATAAAATTTTATAAAATTTTGGGATGAGTTAATTGTCAATAATGAGATTTTTAAAAATTTCAAATGATAAATTTTTTAAAAATCTTTAGTGAAAATTTTCTCTAAATTTAATCTAAATTATAGAATAATTTAGACGAAATTTTAATAAAAATAATTATATTTTTTTCCAAATAAAAAAATAAAAACCATAAAATTTTGTTTGAAAATATATAACAATTGTTCAAAGATGAAATCTTAAGAAAAATTATAAATAATTGAATTTTTATGAGCTTTTCAGGTGAAGGGTTTTTTTTTTTTTTTTTTAATTAGGCTCAAATGGTGAAAATTTTAAAAATAAAATTTGTTAAATAAAAAATAAATTTCTAGAATAAAATTCTTAGTAATCGTAAATGGATAATTATCTAAGATATTTTTAGATAAAAAATATTTTTTATTTTTGCCCAAATGGTGGAAAGATTAGATATATTTAAAAAAAAAAACAAATTTTTTTTAAAAATAATAAATGATTAAGTTTTTTCGATAACGGAGCCTCTTCAAAAAAACAAATAAAATTTTTGAATACTCTTAATGTGAAAAAATATTTTTAAAAATTTTATCATATTGATGAAGAATTTTAAAAGTTATTTTCGATATTAAATTTAAGACATTTAAAACCATAAACTTTTGGGATAATTTAAAATTAAATGAGAAGATCTTTTACGATATGTATTGTAAGGTACTATAACTTTTTTTACATGTAACCGAACTCCCAAACTTACTTATGTTCAAAAGGTTAGAACTTATTCTTTAAGAACTTTTGTCCGACTTAAAAACTCTTTAAAAAAATAAATTTACTTAAGTGACCAATTATATTTTAATAAAATATTGATAATAATTTTTTAAATTATGTCTAGTTATAAGCTTACGAATATATATGTTAAGACAATAGATTAGAGATGGATAAGGCTCACTTATTGAATTTTTAATTTACTGATTAGGATATAATTTTGGATAACTTTAAATATAAAAAATTAATATTTTCACAATAATTAATGTAATTTATATATTATCAGAAACTGTGACTAAAGCCATTATTATTTACTATCAGGTTTATTAAGTCACAATCAAATATTCTTATATACTAATAGAAAAACAAAGAAAGCCAAATCTTCTAATTAAGGAAGTGCTAAAGCATTTCTCATGTGAATGCACTCACGAATCTCTGACTCTGATTAACAATAATTCAGTGTTTTTTTTTTTTTTTTTTTTTGGGGCTTTTGGGCAGCATATATCATATCTTATCCTAATTCCAACACCTATGACCTGACCACATAAAGATTGTTGCTCTATGTTTATCCATTTTAAAGGCGCTATAGCATTATCCATAATGCTCTCTCAAACATCATAATTTACCATTAATTAAGCATCTATTCTAACTTAAAATTTAAAGAATAAAAAATATTTAAAAAGAAATCGATCACCCTGCTTAATTGCCACGTTAATGTAAAAAAAATTTTCTGCTGAACTTTGTTCTAAGAACCATTTTAATTTGTGAGAATGAAAATAATGTTAATTATATATATATATGTATATGTATATATATATTCCTGTTAAATGTCTGAATACAGACCATTTTAGGCCCAAATTGTTCTCATCACTTGGATCTTTGTGACATGTTATTTTAAGAAAAAAATAGGTTCTGTGGGAACTGCTTTGCTACTAATTATCCTTACTACATTAGACAAATTGAATCATAAAACTTCCAAAACAAATGAAGAAAGTTGACTAGGTAAAACTGGAAGTGGGAGAGTGAATCCTGATTCAGGGCAATGCTATATGCACAAAAGAATCGTACACACTTTACACACAGTTAATTGTTCTAATTATTCTGAAATGATTCGAGAAAGTGATTGTTTCTAACCTAGATTCTAACGATGATAAAACCTCTGATATATAGATAGATTTATATGAATTAGTCCATATCATGCATCTTCCAAAAACCAAAATGTAATCTTGCTTAAAGTGATTTCAGATTATTTTAGAATTCTTCATTCTGTAGGTAATAAAATTGAAGACATGCATGTTTATGTCTAGTCTCAAAGCCAATTCTTTTGTTTTTATTATTATTAATTTTGTCATTCAGCAGCCATATGCCATCTATATAGGATTTATAGTAAATATGCTAAGAAATTTGTATATAAAGTGGGTAATGGTCCCAATGGAAGAGCTAGTGACATCTTCCACTCACAACCGAGCCAGATTGTTAAGTACTTTCTATCTTATCATTTTAGGGCCAAATTGTTCTAATAATAGGATTGGTTTTATTGGTGGCCATTGAGGAATGATGGAGATTTGATCAGTTGGTATTTTGACGTTTTATTTCAAGGAAACTTAGATTATGTTAAAATTAATTGTTACTATTTGTTTTCGTATTTGAGAAGTGTCAAAATTTGATATCTAATGGGTGGAATTAAAAATCCGAAATTTTACCAATAAATCATAAGAAGGGCAGCAACTAATTGTTATTTGTAACTGTTTATCCCGCACATTAGGCAAATTAAAGCATAAAATTGTTTAACTGTTGAGTAAAACAGAAGAGGAAAGTTGGCTCTTAGTAACTGGAAGCATGACCCTGAGATAATTCATTAGTAAAAGGCTAAACCACTAATGCTAAGAAATTTGTATATCAAGTGGGTAATGGATGTGCTAATGGCATCTTCCACTCACAACAGAGCCTGAAAATCAAATGGTTCCCTTTCTATTTTGTGTTTGACCTTATTATATCAAACCTAAAAAAAACAATTAGAGGAAAATTTTTTTCATTAAACAAATTCTGACAAAAGCTCCATATTAGATCAAGCTATTGACATCCACAAATTGTTGCAAAGATGTAGACAGCACTTCCCATTCTTCTCTCAATTGTCTATTATTCCTATTCTTTTTCTGAAAGAAATTCCAATCTCTCCCCCTTATTTATATCCCCTGGAGGTTGTTAAACATCCAAACCATGGGTGATAGGCTGCGCCTGGCAGTTGGGGTCATGGGTATACTACTCTACTTCCTCCATTGCTCAATATTTCCTAGTTTTACTCTCTGGATTTTGTATGTTTTTGGAAGAAAACTTAGTTGATATAAAAGAATTTGCATGGTCTTCCTGCAGGCAATGCATCGTCTTTGTTGCTTTATGCAGCACCAATGTAATGTCAACATTCACTTCGTAGCTTTTATATCTAGTAATTTTATTTCCATGGAGATGCACAACATGATGGAAATTTAATTATGCATTTGATCATTCAACTTGAACAAGTATTTGTTGTTTTTGTACTGTGTGCCAGATTGACATTTTCCAGGGTGATAAGGAAAAGAAGCACTGAGGAATTCTCTTGCATTCCTTACATCGTTGCATTGCTAAACTGCCTCTTTTATACTTGGTATGGATTGCCTGTCGTGAGCTACATGTGGGAAAATTTCCCCGTGGTTACAATCAACGGTTTAGGGATCATATTAGAGTTATCCTTCATCTTCATATATCTTTGGTTTGCACCAACCAGAGGAAAGGCAAGCTTCTTAATCCTGCTTTACAAGTAATTATCTTGTTACATCTTTTGTGGTTCTGAATAAAATGGGAAAAAAAAACAGGTACTCCTTCCTTCTACATCATGAAGATAAATGAGGATTGATGTCTATATCCTTTCATGCATGAGTGCTTTCTTGCATAAAAAACTCATGGCTATAAATTAAAGAAGGAACTAACAATTATGTAGCTTGATGAAAGTGCAGATTAAGGCTGGTGTTATAGTGGCAACAGTTATCCTAGTGTTTTCTATCACAGCAATCATCTCGGCTTTTGTATTCCATGATCATCATCATCGCAAAGTTTTTGTTGGAACTGTTGGGCTGGTTGCCTCTGTGGCAATGTATGCCGCTCCACTTGTGATTGTGGTAAGCCATCTTTTTCCTCTCCGCATGAGCTAACATGGGAAATCTCCCCTCTATGATCCCCTTCAAGGAAAGAAATATAAGTTTTTCATCTCGATCGTGTCTTTTTGGTGTTGTAATTGAATTCTGTTTCTAATTGCAGAAACAAGTGATAGTGACAAAGAGTGTGGAATTCATGCCATTCTACTTATCCTTTTTCTCATTCCTCGCTAGCATACTTTGGCTGGCTTATGGACTACTGAGTCATGATCTCCTTCTTGCGGTTTGTATTGCCATAAAAATTTGGACTTTATATTTTGACAAAAGAGTCTCTGGGTTGGAACTCAGAGACTCTTTATCCTCGGACCCGACTTTTCCTTTTATCTGTTAGATAGAGAATGGGTTGAAGATGATGGGATTCGAACTCTCACCTTACATGTTTAATTCCGACCTGACTTTATTACGACTTAACTGACAGCTCATTGTTGTTTTGGGGAAAGAATTTGTATTGACAAAGAGAACAACTTAGCTTCTGTTTTTGTAACTGACTTTTTAATTATGGCAGTCTCCAAATCTGGTTGGTCTCCCCTTAGGCATCCTGCAACTTGGGCTGTACTTCAAATATAGGAAAACCGGAATTATGGAATAACCAAGCAAATGGGATTTCGAAGAGAGTAAACAGGAGAAATCCAAACATATCCAGCTCGTGACGAACGAAAATTTCAATGGAAAGAGCTGAAGAATACGGCTTAATGTATGATCGGAAATCAGAATCCTTTCCCGTCCAAGAAGATATCTGTCTCTATGGTATAAATTTCCGATGGACCTAGATTTCTGCTTAAGTTCAAGTAGTTCGAACATTGTATATCTATATAGTTAGAATTCAATGAAATGGTTATAACACATTTTCAGATTTTCTCGTCCGTGACAGGGGAAGCAATAAAAATTAGCCTTCAGAGAGGCAGTGCCAGCATCTTAAGTTGTAAAAATGGAACGTTCCAATTAAAATCATTCAAACGAAGGGTCCAACACTCTACCAGGACGGCATCTAATTATGCAAAATGCACATATAAGGTGAGGCTCACATAATTAGTCACTCTAACCTGTTAATCAAAGCCATGGCTAAAATAGAATGCAAAAACTGGACTTAAGATCGTAATAAACATTCCTTCTGATTAGACGCTTCTACTTCTGCATTAAGCACAAAGAAAATCCAGGCGCATATACTACTGCCAAATGCAAAACTCTCCAGCAGTACATTGCTTTAAAAGTTCAAAACAGCACACACAAAAGGGGAAAAAGAGAAAAGGGGAACTGATATTCGGCATTGATGCCCCCATCAATTGATCCAAATTCTCAGCAGGTTGCTGGCCACCTGAGTTCATAATAACTGCTGTTAATCACCATTACCAATAACTATCAATTTTCGGCACGAACTGCAAGTAACAAAGCTTTATCCAAATAGTCAATAGGACACTTGACTTCTTTTCTATTAGGTATTTACAGACAGAGAAAGTAGAAAGGGCAGCCTACTTTTAATTGGATTATTATAGGAGTTAGGGTATATGAAAGAGACGTGGGGCCTGCCCCAAAACAACCTTAAAATACAGACCAGCTGTTACCTCTAGAGACAACGATCAACTATGAACATCTGTTATCATGTTAATCATTGTCATCAGACATTTGAACCATTTCTTTATTCTGTATGAAGCGTATTGTGACAAAAAATATGCCTTTAGAAATTCTACAATGACAAATGCAGGGCAAATGTCACTGACACAATATGCCTAATGATTCACTGCTACTGGAGCCAAATGAAAAGTCAATTCAAAATCTGATTTTTTTTTTTTGGGGGGGGGGGGGGGGTGGGGTTCCGCAAAATCTTAGGTTATAAGCACTATGTTGCCAAGGTATACAGGCCACTAATTTTGGGAATAAAAGGATTGTGTTCCATATATCGAGTATAGGATACACAATTTCAATGAGACAGAAAATATATAAAAGGAAGACAAGACAACCAAAGATAAGGTGTCTTGGCATGAAAGAATGCTGCAAACCTTATTTTCTTGCCTTGATTCTGTCCTTGTTCTCATAAGTAACAATGCTCCTGAATTTGGTTTCCATGGGAGAGTGGTGGGGAAGAGACCTTGTCACAGCATTTCTTTCCCTGAATTCGTCTCAACTTGTCCGTCAAAAATCAGTTGTGCATCTTCAATTCAATCCTACCCTTCGAATAAGTGACTTTGAAGCATTTATAAAGTGCGATGTGTTATTCCATCATAGATTCTCTCAGCATCATCAATAGCTGCAGAAATCACATTGACGATGAAAAATTACAGCAAGATTAAGCACTTCCTTCCTACAAGCTCAAAACTCTCGAACCCGCATTTGAGAACAAGCCCAATCTGTTATGCTTCCATTCTCCTAAGGAAATACATCTCAATTCTCAACTATCCGTTCGAAACAGAGAGGAAGAGAAACTCAGAAAAGCAGTTGAAACGCCACGTTTAACCAAGCAGTTCCGTTTACTCAAAGGACTGCCACGTGCCATAGAAAGAAAGCTTCATGCATGAGGACACGTACACACTCAGCCAAATCTCTCTCGTACTCTCAGACCACTTCTTTAAATCTCAATAAAATGTAAAAATTGATCAACAACAAGAAGCAGAACAGATTACGCTAAAAAAGAGAAAGTAAAGAGAAGATCTCTATTTTTTCTCAAAAGAATTTTGATTCACTGTTTTGGGGAAAAAAAACTTGAATCGTTGCATTAGAATCATGGTAAAGCTAGCCTCAGCAAGAGAGTGTCGAACGTACGGGCCACGGCTGGCTCGAAGCAGGGCCGAGTACATAAATGCAGGGCTACATTTGTTTGCTACAGTTGTGTTAGTTTGTGGTTTTACAGCACAGTTCTCATGGGAACCCAGATCGGGTCTTTTTGTAATTCTTATAGCACTAGCTCTTATAATTTTGGTTAACGCCCATGATCTTTTGGCACATCTTGCGGGCATTGATTATCGGTTTTCTTTGATGGGATTCGATACACAGCTTGCCCTTGTGGAGTTCTCTGTTCCAGTGGTTCAGGTCTTAGGTTCACAGCTTTTCTTTCTAGGAATTCTCTTCCTCTTAATTCAGGTAGGGTATTTTATACCTTTAATTAGCCTTCCAATCCCTCAAAAATTTTATTTTGTAGACACAATTTGGTCTCTCGGTACATTTTCAAGTGAACTTTCTTTTGATTGCTTAATTGCAGGCAGAGAAAGGGTATGGCTTTTTAAAATTGGAGAAGCATGCATTGCGGATGCTTATTGCTGGCCCTGTTTTATGGGTTCTTGGCTCCATCCATAACTCGTGTCAAATCTATGAGCGAGCCGACGGACATGTCCAAATCTTGCAACAGAGTGTCCACATCCCGTTTTTGATCGGTAGTTTGTTGTTCTTGGTGGGAGCTATTCTCAACAGCCACGAGCAAGCTGGAATTATTCATCATGGGTTACAGTTACTGGTAAGTTCGTGAAAGAAACACATATATAACAGAAGCAATTAACTCTCCCTGGTTTCTTCATTTACTATTGTATTTCCACTTAATTATGAGGCAATTGTGAATTTGTGATAAACCAAATTAGTTGGTTCATATAGGGTAAAACTTGGGTGTGCTTAGGCATTTGTGGCAGCCTAATGTTTTTCATTGGGGGATTGACGAATGTGGTAAAGGTGTTCAAGATGCAGCAGATCAACGGGCTAAGGCTTGAGAAATTGCGTGGAGGAGCACAAGATAGACTGATTCAAGGGTGGGAAGGTCAGGTCCCTCTTATCATAGAGGAACGGTGGAGAAAAATGGAAGTTGAAGAGATAAAGGCGGCTGCTGCTTCCCCCGCCTCCACTCCTTACAAGGATGTGCTTCTTGGTGGAACTTGACTACTATTATTATTATTATTATTATTATTAATGGAGAGATAATCAGTGATCAGTTTCTTATTTCTGGTTTAGTTATTCCATCATTTGCTAAATATATTCATTCTTCATTTGCTTTTACTGCTTATAGATATAATAATAGTTGATTTAATTTATCTATTTTCATGCTTTTTGTTTCCTCTATTTTTCATTGATGGACCAATGAAAAACAACTAATAGTATTAGATTTGAATGGTTGGTTTTCATTAATTTTTTAGATTTTGAAAATGCAATTTTTAAAATGAAAGGGGGAAAAAGGAAACTTTAATTATTTTTGTACATAAATTATATTATGAAAATAAAAAAGGAATTAAGAGTTATAAGTATTGAGATTTTAAAATATTATTTATTAAAAATAATTATATGAATTAATTAAATAAATTTTTTATTATAATTATATTTGATTTGGTTAGAAAAAACATTACAACTCGAATATAAGATTTTTCCTATGATTTCATTATACCATTAGTGTTTTATCATTTATTTAAATCAACTCAGATAATTTATAAATATACTATTAAGTAAATGTAACACTTATTTAAATAAATATAATTATTTCATATAAAGTAATATATTTTATTTATAAATTTAAAATATGTTATTTTATATTCAAAATAAAAAAACTTTTAGTTCTTTAATTCTCAATAATTTCTTCCAGATATTTCTATGTTCTACCACTACACTGGCAGTCTGGCACCAGGAAGTAAAAGCGGAAAACGCCGCCTTGGTTAAAGTACGCGGCCTCGGCTATAATACGCTAGTTTCGTTTCATGCTAACATCATAGGATGATCAATGCATCTGTATCACGAATCGATATTTAAATTTCGAATATGTGTGATTTCGAGATTTTTTTTAGATTAATTTTTTTATTACGATTCATATTTTTATAAGATATTATTCGTTTTGATTTTTTGATTTCACGATTTTATCTTACAAAAAATACTTCACAAAAAAAAAATAATGTGAACTTTTTTATATTCAAATGACCTTTTTATTATGTTTGATTTAAAATTCATGATTTTATTCATGATTTTTTTTAAGTCCGTCTCGTTAAACGAAAAAAAAAAAAAAATAATTCAAAATTAATAAATTATAACATTCAATTCAATCGGAATATTTTTTTATTTGATTTAAATTAAATTTATATATTAAATTTGAATTAAATTTTAAATATAAATATAAATAATTAAAAAAATAAATCGAGTTATATGTTTTTATTAATTTTATATATTTTATATTTTTATAAAATAAAATAATTATTTTATATATAAATTTATTTAAATATATTAAATTTTTTATTCAAATAATATATAAAAATAAAAAAAATTTAAAAATCAACAGACGAAAGTGAATTAATAAAATTTAATTTAAATCAGATTAATTGTAAAAAAAATAATTTAATTATAAATTAAATTTTACAAATTTATAATATTATATATTATCCGAAACCGAATCCATATAATTTTAACAGTTATCACCCCTTAAAAAAACAATTCCCACGCCTAAACCGCGATAAGAAGAAAAACGAAAAAGGCAAATGCTGAAGAAAAAAGAAAATCCACGATACATTATTCTCTCCCATCCTTTTTGAAGCCCTAATTTAACAAGCAACAGAAAATTCCAACGGATTTTCTCTTTAATTTTTTTTTCAGGTTTTCTTCAACTCCTTCATTTTCCCCTTACTTACTTTGATTTCCATCAATCTATAGATATATTTCGATTTGATATTAAAACTTCGATGTTTGTTGTATTTTGAAATTTTTGGCATTTAGGGTTTCGAATCCTTTTCCTTTGGCGTAGATTTTTAGAAGGGTTATTTGCTGAAAAGATGGCCTCCGTAAGCCAGCCGCAGTTCCGTTACACTCAACCCCCATCTAAGGTGCTGCATTTGAGAAACTTGCCGTGGGAGTGTACGGAGGAAGAGTTAACCGAGCTGGGGAAGCCATTTGGTCGGGTCGTTAACACCAAGTGCAATGTTGGGGCCAATCGTAATCAAGCGTTCATTGAATTCGTAAGTCTAATCAGATTTTTTTTTTTTTTTTTTTCAAATACCTTCCATCATTTCAGTAATGTTAGTAATTATATATACTTTTCGTTGTTTTAGGCTGATTTGAATCAGGCCATTGCTATGATATCATATTATGCTTCATCTTCAGAGCCTGCTCAAGTGAGGGGCAAAACGGTCTACCTGCAATATTCTAACAGGCAAGAGATTATAAATAACAAAACGACCGCGGATGTTGCCGGAAATGTTCTGCTGGTAACAATAGATGGTCAAGATGCGCGTCTTGTTTCCATTGATGTTCTGCATTTGGTAAGCAAGACCTTGGTCTTTTTGTCTTTTTGGTTTAGAAGGGTATGAAGTTAGTATTTCTAGGTTGTTATTTGATATGAGTTTCTATAATAACTAGGGTTGTGTAGTTTTTGCTCTGCTCTTTCCGGGAAAAGGCTTTTTTTGTTTTGACATGAATGTGAATGGATCAGCAGGATCATGTCACAGGATCATGTCAAGGGAATTACCTCCAATTGCAGCTTAGTGCTTCGGGAGAAAGAGCACATGTGTGTTTGTCTCCTTTCTCCTTTCCTTAAGCGCCTCTCTCTTCCCTACTCTTCCTTACTTTCCTCCTACTCCTACCATTTGGGATGTTTTTTCATTTCTTCTTTCATGTGCATACATCTCTCTTGGACTTTTTTAGATGCTTTGTGTCACTATGTTGTCATTTGTTCTGCTACTGACAATGCAGTTTTTATGAAGTTTGTGCTCCGTTTACAATTTTGTGCATATGGTCTGTATTATATATTTGGCAATAAAATAGATTCTGCTTGGCTGAGTGTCAAAGTCCTCACTCTTCACTGAACATGAGCAGGATAGCCTAGTCAAGTGCCTCAGTCTGTCTTGGCACTCAGGTAAAGCAATGTACTAAATGAGTGTCTTAGAGCCCTTAATACATGGTAACTTTAAGGGAGGTGCTTGCTTTGGTGCACAGGTGATAATCTTAGCAGAACCAAAGATGTTTAAGGCAAGTTTCTCCCTAAATTGGCAGTTCTTTTGCCGAAACTTTGCATAGGTGACCCCTGATTAGGTAGCCACTCATCCATGTAATAAGCACTGTTTTTTGTCCGCTTATGTCCTTTATTCACAGTATGAATGAACGACCATCATCTATAATGGCATGTGAAGATTGAAAGGTCCTTCTGCCCCTTTTGTACTCTTGCAAACATGCTTATCTCTTACTATTTTGCAATACAACATAATTTGTAATTATTAATATAGTCCTAATCATATAGGAATAATCTGAGACAGCTAGTTGTCACAATCTAGTTGTTTGTTTTAGTTTATATAACTATATGTCTATATCTGCTATTGAAACGTGAATTAATTATTTGCATAGGTATTATTCTACTAAAGAACAGTTGTTATTTGTCTTAGGGAACTATATAATCTACAAGATATAATCTTCTTTAGTGACTGATGTTGAAATATGCTTACCGTGTAACTTTATCATATAGAGACACAGATTTCTTGATATATAATTTGTATATATACATATGTCAATGTGTTTTAGAATTAGGTGTCTATCCTTAGTCTTCGGCTAGTGAGAGCTTCTTTTTGCCTGGCACCTTGCCTCATTCTAAGACCTGGTGCTTTATGCAACTCTTGCCTTTGACTTCCTAAGGAGCTTTTAACATTTTTAAATGTTTGAACAATTAATATCGTTCCATGTATCTGCAGTTTGCTTCTATTTATTGTGAAGCAGGTGGAGCTTTATCTTTTATCCTTAAAAAAGACTAGTGATTGAATAAGATTTTTTATTTCATGAAAATGTGATAAAAATTGAAATTTGAGCGGCCTGGAGTGTAAAATTGAAATTTGAGTGGCCTGGAGTGTACCTCTCTTTTGTTTGTAACGATATGAGGTTTCCTAGCACTACTTGGTTGCTTCTTTCATCCATTGTTCTTTTCATCTCATATGGCAGTCTAGTACCCTGGTACAGTCACTGATTTTCCATGGACTAATACTGTTGACCTCCTTCGTATATATGAAATGCTTAACCTATCTCTGCTATTGTTAAGCTGTATTCTGTATTCTGTTATAAGTTCTATTGTTTCTGTCTCTATGCTGAAGACATGGATATGTTGGACTTATCTCATTCCTTATTTTCTGGAAAATCTGTTTGAGGGTATTACAGAGTGTTATTACTTTAAGAGTTCTTTTACCTGAAATTTTTTGGTTCATCTTTTTAAAGTAATTAATTATGCAGGTGTTTTCAGCATTTGGTTTTGTGCATAAAATTACTACCTTTGAGAAGACTGCTGGATTCCAGGTCAATAAATTAAATCTCTTCGTTTGGTTTTGGTTGATTTGCTTCAGCCTTTGAAAGTAAGATCATTTTACATACATCATTTTTGCAGGCATTGGTGCAGTTTTCAGGTGCAGAAACTGCGACGTCTGCAAAAAATGCCTTGGATGGACGAATCATCCCTAGGTGACAGTTGTATTAATTGTTAGACACGGTATTTAGTCCAACTATTATGGAGCATATAGCTGTAGACATGGTGCACTTGTATTGAGCACTTACGTCTATTGGCCTAAACTTCTGACATACTGTTTCTAGTCTTGCAATATCCCACTTTGCATTCTTTTAGCCCGTTGTAAAGTATATAGAAAACTAACTGGGTTAGAATTATCCTCCACTTGCAAAGCTTTTAATCTCACAGCTTATGTTCTTTTGTGACTATTGGTTTTGTTGCACAATATCTACTGACTGACTTTGTCCTGGGTTTTCAGGTATCTGCTTTCTGAAAATATAGCTCCTTGTACGCTTAGGATCATGTATTCTGCCCATACAGATTTGAGTGTGAAATTTCAGAGCCACCGGAGCAGGTATTCTTGATTTCTCCTCTTCATATCTGATTACTGATCATATGTTCCACATTCAAGTACATAATGGTTCTGGCACTGCTTATGAGTCAATGATTTTCATGGCAATTACTATTTGTTTGCATATCTGAACATTTCATTATCCTTTTGTTGCTTTACCATTTAGTGGACTGCTGCACTTCTCTCTTCTAGTTTTCTCCATTTCTCCATTCTATATTAATTACGCTTATTGTTTGATCACTTTTTTTTATTATTATTTTTTATTTTCAGGGACTATACCAATCCCTATCTTTCTGTTGCTCCTTCAGCTATAGATGGAAGTGGCCAGGTAAAGAACATGCTATTGACTATTGAATTTCTTAACAGCGGTTGGAATTGAATATAGTTCTCTGTGAATTATTTGCTACATACGGTTTCTTAGAGCATAAAGCCTTAGCACCTTTAGCCCTAGGTACTTCCCATAAATTTATTAAAATGTTTATATGTGATTTTTTCTCATGCAACATGTCATGTGCATCAAGATTCAACCCTTGTGAACCTGTATTTTTACTAAGAGATTAATAATATTGCTGCATTTCTAGGCTGGACTCTGTGGCGTTTGTTTACTCTTTTGCTTGTTTATTAATGAGATTCATTTGTCATCATTGCAGTTCAGTTTGGTTCTTGATGGGAAAAAACTAGAACCTGAGAGTAACGTTTTACTTGCATCTATAGAGAACATGCAGTATGCTGTTACCTTGGATGTGCTACACATGGTATTTACAATTACTGGAAGCAACTTTTGTTTGACAGTCTGGTACCTCAGCTCATACTGAGTAACTGCCATTTTCTTTTCTTTCTTGTCACCTATGTTTAGGTCTTCTCTGCCTTTGGGCTTGTTCAAAAGATTGCCATGTTTGATAAGAATGGTGGAGTGCAGGCTCTAATTCAGTACCCAGGTATTTTAAATTTGGCCTAAAATATCTGGTACTATTAGGAAGATAGGAAACAGATTGGACAGATTATTCTAGTTATCCCTTTAGATTGGACGCATTATTCTTGTTATCCCTTAAATTTAAGTATTAATGATCCCATGTTTTGCAGATGTTCAGACAGCTGTTGTTGCCAAGGAGGCCTTGGAAGGGCACTGCATATATGATGGAGGATTTTGCAAGCTTCATATCTCATATTCACGCCACACTGATCTCAGTATAAAGGTATTTGGAGTTTTGGACAATACTATTTACTAACTGTCATTTAAGTGGTTCGTTTTGATTCAATGGTTTATTGTTATTCATGTGATCATTCCAATAATACGTTCACAACTAAAGGAGGAACAAACATGGTATTCTCTGAAAGTTTTAGCAGTGGGGGGTTGGGAAGTTGTTTGGAGAGTTTTGGCTGTGTAGGTCTTTTTAGAATCGTGCTGTGTTGCATAACATTAATTGATTGATTGAATTGCATTGCTGATTTTGTTTGGTGTTGAAATTGCAACTTATATTTAAGGCTCCATTCATTAGGAAGGATATATGAAGGAAAGGAAACGAAATGTTTTAATCTAATGGTTGAGCTACAAAATAGCAGATGTATATATCTCAACCATTAGATTAGAATTTTCTCTTACCCCTTTCTTTCCTTCCTACCGTAAGTAGTGTTAAAGATTAAAGGCCCAGTCTCTAATATGGTTTGTCGGTTCATTACAGGTCAACAATGACAGGAGCAGAGATTATACAATCCCTAACCCTGCCATGGTTAACCAACAACCTTCGATTTTGGGGCAACAGTCAGTTCAAACAATGAGTCCAGCTTCTCATGAATACAATGGGACTCAATATGCTTCAGGTTTAGAGCAACCAATGATGCCTCCTCAACCTTCAGCTGGATGGGCCTCAGGTGTCCCGGCAGTGTCTCAATCCATCCCAGTACAGATGACTAATCATCCTTACATGCCACCAACCTCAATGCCTCAAATGACTCCTGGAATGATGCAGATGCCGGGCCACGGTGGCGTACCACCATCTGGCACAGTGCCTCACGGACCCAATCAGCTGTATTAGCATCTATCTGGGATAAATAAAAACTGAGTTGGGGTGGGGTGTCTCAGCTGCCACATGGTGGTTGCTCCCCACCTCAGTTTTTTTTTTTTTTTTTTGGGGGGGGGGGGGGGGTGGGTTTGTCATGGTAAGAGGATATTTTTGGTATGTGAAGAGAGGGAAGCGATGATAGGAGATAGGTCAGGGAGAGGCGGATTTTGTATGTTTGACCAAAGAGTATTAAACTTCGCAGTGCTTGAGTATATTAATTTTTTTTAGTGAATAGCACGAATGGTATTGAATTTTGGGTTAAATAATATTTTGATCTCAAATCATGGAAAGTTTTTATTAGCTCTAATTGTCAAAGTGTGTTCCTCGCTGTGGTCTTTTCGTCATTAAAATCATTTGCTCTGCCGTTATTAGCTGATTTAATGGGCATCATACATGGTACGAGCTGACTTCTCGATAAGGGTAATCGAAATGGGCGAGGATCCGAGTTTGGCTCAGTTGATGCCACACATATATTTAATTTTTTAGATAATTTAACGTTGGCTTTTAATTTATTATAATTGATTGATTATTTACTTAACAGTTTTTTTATTGTTTTTTATACTTAAAAATATATATTTTGTAATTAATTAGCTTTTTGACCTCATACATGGGATTTTTTATTAAATTTTTCATAATTTTAAATTTATTTTTTAATTATTGATCTAATACACAATCATACATATGTAAATACAAAGTTATAATTAAATGATAATTTATACATAATATATTATAAATAATATTGTTTCATTTAAAAAAAGTTTAAACTTTTATAAATTTTTAAGAATTATAAAAATCCTTTCTTTTTCATAAAAATTTTTTTTCTTCAATTCATTTGCTAAATACTAAAAATTTTGCTATCGTATTTTTTTTGTTTGATAAAAAATCAATAATCAATGTTTAAATAATTAAAATTAATAATTGTTTTTATGATAATGTTTGCATGGGTATGTATATTTATATATGTATAAATATATATTTGATTGAACAATAAATCACAATTGTTAATTTGATCATAATCATTTGCTTTTTATTAATTCTTATGTTTGACGTATTTCACATAATTATTATACAAATATATTGGACTAACAATTATATCTATATATATTAACAAAATAAAGTTATTTTATAGATAAAAGATAAACAATGATTCTTTATGTTATGCTTGAATTTTTTTTAATTTTTAATTTTTAATCATTTTTAACATAATTGATCATATTTTTTACGGATTAGATATGATAGTGATCATCATTCTTCTCATACAATCTATTACAGACAAAAAAATTCAATAATAAAAAGTATAGCAAAAAGAAATAAAGAATATAAATTTACATATTAATTTATCAATATTAAAGATATACAATAATAAAAGCAAGTATGTTAATAAATAAACAAAGAATAAAAACATTGAAGAAAAAAATAAATATATATAATACAAAAAGATAATACAATCAATCTAAGCAAAATTAAAAAAAATTTATAGACTAAAGAGAAATAAATAAATTAACTAAATATATAATATAAAAATATTTGAATTAGAACATAAATAAAACATTATATTTGTTTTCAAAACAAAAATATATTTTTATCTAATTTTTTTATCAACATTCAAATGATTCATATTTTCATATAAAGATATAAGCTCTTATTATTTTAAAAATACATGCTTTATAGTTAATAATTTATTAACTTATCTAAAAATATTAATTTTAAATAATCTATTAAATAATTTTCAAATTTTGATATATTTTAATATGAATTTAAATAATTATCTAAAAATATTAAATTTAAATAATTTATTAAATAGAATTATTTAGCAAAAAATAAAATTTTATTAAGTATATATAATTGAAACTGTCATTAACTTTAAAATATATATAAATTTTGATTTAATATATTTAAATTTAAATTTTATTCAAAAATTTAATATAGATACATTTAAATTTTAATTTAAATAATTATTCAAAATATTTAATTTAAATAATTTATTAAAAAATTTATTTGATAAATAAAATAATATAAGTGTTTTCCTATATATCGTTAAAAGAGATTATCAACTTATGTATTCATATAAATAATTTTTATCATATAATCTTGTATGATGTAATATATAGATTAAATTAAATGCGTAAATATAAATTATAACACGAAACAAACACTTGCTTAGCATATAACGAGAGAGTTGATTGACACAAACAGTGACTTAAAAATAGGAACTCAGTCGAGTGAGGTAAAAGAAAAAGTCATTGACGCAAACTAGTGAGAAGCCGGCGCCAATTTCAATCGAGATAAGGTTTCACTTAACTTGTCCGTTGGTGCCTCTAATCTCGTCTCCCAATCTCGTGGCTCTTAACTCTTTTCCTTTCCCTTCCTTTTTCTTTCCCTGAAGAAGGCAATCTTCTCCCGTTAGACCCTAAGCAATGACCGTATCACTCCAAGCTTCGCTTCTCTACAATCCTTATCCTTCTCTTCCTCTTCCTAAACTACCCTTTCACCGTTCTTCCATCTCTTCCAGTCCTCCTTCTCTTACCAAACTTTTTCGCCCCTCCTCGACTTTCTTATTTTCCCGATTTTATCCCCGTTATTTTTCAATCCCTTGCACATTGCACCCTGACAACGTTAACTCCGACTCCAAATTGGATTCTCGTCTTGATTATTCCAAAGCTTCAGTTTCGGATTTCGAAGGTCGGCCGGCCGTCGATGGATTTGAGAATGAGAACGAGGGAATTGAAGTGAATAACATCGACGGGGAAACTGAGAATGTGGTGGAGAGCGAGGGGCAGAATGATAAATTGGTGGGAAATGAAGGGCCTAAAAGCAAAATTCCTGCCATGGTGTTTTTGATGGGAGTTTGGGCCATGATAAAAAACGGAATGGAGAAATTGGTGGCTTTCGATTGGTTCAGTTGGTGGCCGTTTTGGCGTCAGGAGAAACGGCTTGACCGCCTGATTGCCGAAGCCGACGCCAATCCCAAAGACTTCGCTAAACAAAGCGCTTTGCTGGCTGAGCTTAATAAGCACAGGTTTTCTTCCAGTTCACTCTTGTTGATTAATTTCAAAACATTTTCTTTTAATCCCTCTTATCTTTGATTTTATTATTTTTAAAACAGTCCTGAGTCTGTAATTAAGCGATTTGAACAAAGGGATCATGCGGTTGACAGTAGAGGAGTTGCCGAATATCTTCGAGCTCTGGTAATCACTAATGCCATTGCTGAATATCTTCCAGATGAACAAGCTGGAAAGCCTTCTAGTCTTCCTACTCTGGTAAGAAGGCCCTACTTCGTCGCTTTGAATTTATATTTGCGTTTGATTTAACCTTTTCAATTACTTTAAAATTGTCAAACTATCTCTTTTGACATTTGATATCTGTTGGACCTGTGAATTGGTGGATAAGTACCTTTGCTATGTTTGAAAATAATTCTATATGAATGTTTCAATATCACCAAAAAGACTAAGAATATCTGATCCGTTAAAATTTAAATGTAGTTGGAAGAATTGAAAAGGCGTTCATCAGGGGACATGGATGAGCCCTTTTTAAGCCCTGGAATTTCTGAGAAGCAACCGTTGCATGTGGTGATGGTAAGGCTCTGCAGTTTACTGTTCTATGTGAGGAACAACATGTTTTATGCTGGTACATTCTTTTGGCTTAGTCTATACTCCTACTAGGATACATGAACTATCATAGCCTGTACACAACTTGCATTATTCTTCTCCCCCCCTCCCCTTAGAATCCCTTGTCAAATATTTTGATAGTGATGCTATTTTCTTTATTAGGTTGATCCTAAAGTTTCAAACAAATCACGATTTGCACAAGAGCTTGTTTCAACTATCTTGTTCACTGTTGCTGTTGGATTGGTTTGGTATGGATTCCCCCAATTGTAGTTATACTCTCTCTTCCTCTCTCAATCTCTCTACACTTTTTCATTGTTGAATCAGCAAGTCCTTGCTATTAACCTCCATATATTAATTTTATTAAACACAAAAGCTATTTCCAGGTTAATGGGTGCTGCTGCACTTCAGAAGTATGTAGGAAGCTTGGGTGGAATAGGAACTTCAGGTGTTGGATCAAGTTCCTCTTATGCCCCTAAAGATTTGAACAAAGAAGTGACGCCAGAGAAGGCAAGTATTCAATTCCTTTGGTTGCAGTCTAAATCAAGACTATGGCATTTAGTTGCTTTTGCAAGCTGCATTTCCATTTTCAATATGCATGGGTGGAATGATTAAGTAGATTATATTGGACTGGTTGAGTAAGATATGAAAACTTTGGGCAATGATTGAATAATTGAAAAGCATTCATGACTAAAGGGAAACTACTATAATTTGGTATTCTTCATCCTTCATTAGATAAATGATGATCAAGAGCCTGTTTTGCTGATGATGCAAGTGAAATGCAACTTTAGTCTTGTTATGGATGGGCCAGGGCCATTTATTGGAAATTTAATCGATAATCCTAAATCTTGTTTTCTTTTTTTCATTACTTACTTTATCTGCAGAATGTTAAAACATTTAAGGATGTCAAAGGCTGTGATGATGCAAAACAAGAGCTTGAGGAAGTAGTGGAGTACCTCAAAAACCCATCAAAGTTCACCCGCCTTGGGGGGAAATTGCCAAAGGTTTGTGCAAGATAATATGTTTTTGAAATGGGTCTCATTTTGTCTGTTTTACTCCATTTGTTGGACTTTTTTGTGGATCTCTAAATTTCAGATTTTCTCGAGGGCGTCTTATAAAATGCAATAGAATAGAAAAGATATCAATGGTGTCTATGCCAGGAGAACCAAATATATGAAGAAGTGGCCTGAAGTCCTGTCAGCTTAGTGTTAGCTCGGGTGGTGGGTGGGAAAGGGGATTGGCTAGAGATTCTAGGTTCTATCCTTCATGCTTTCCTTATAGGAGGGAGAAAATTTTAACAAATGATTTTGGGTTTCTCTTCCATTGTTTAGTACATAATGAGTGATTCTGCATATTTATGTGAATCATGAGTGCTGAAATTTGTATCCTAAGATTCATTCACTTCAGGAGTAAAAGGCTTTTTTGTGTTAATCTTCTGGTTGTATTAACCTATTCACAACTGAAATGCAGGGAATCCTTTTGACTGGAGCACCTGGAACTGGAAAAACTCTGCTGGCCAAGGTAGGGTTTTCCTTCTTTATTCTCACTTATGGTCACTTCCATATTTCAGAGAGTTTTTGCGCTTTACATCTGAACGTAATCACTATACTGGCTCTCCTTGCTGCTAATCGTTCAACAAGGTCCTTTGAAGCATGTTGCTTATTTGTGCACTCGTGTAGTGTAAAATATTGATAATTCGTGTATTCGTGTCATGTTTTACATGAAATTGCTAGTCATAATTCGTACTGACATGAAAATACAAAACATATTTTTTTGGCTCTGTTAAACCCATATATGGGTTTTGCTAAAATTTTAAACCATGTCATCTTTGTATCTTTTTTTATATTGTTTTCATATCGTGTTTTAGATTGCAAAGTTACTTAACTTGTAATAATAGATTTGATTTGTTGAACCTTGAAGGCTATTGCTGGGGAAGCTGGGGTACCTTTCTTCTATAGAGCAGGATCTGAATTTGAGGAAATGTAAGCCACCCTCTCATTTCATCTTTGCTTGGCAACCTTCTATAGATTTCCATGTGCTTAATGTATGCTATATGGTTGGTTCTGGGGATTACTTGGTGTTATAGATGCCGAGTGTGACATTCTCGTTCTCTATGGCAGGTTTGTTGGTGTTGGTGCTCGGCGTGTGAGATCCCTTTTCCAAGCAGCTAAGAAAAAGGTTGATGTTCATAATTAATGGGTTCTGGGGATTGCTTTGCTTGCTTGATATCATGTCCATCATGAATTCTGACCATGTCATTCACAATATTTCATATTTTGTAGGCCCCTTGCATCATTTTCATTGATGAAATAGATGCTGTTGGATCCACACGAAAACAATGGGAAGGCCATACCAAAAAAACGCTACATCAGCTGCTTGTTGAAATGGATGGTTTTGAACAGAATGAGGTATATTAAATAAGTTTGCCATATCAATATTTCCTTTCTGCATTTCTGAGTTTGTTTAACCTCTGTCTATCTCATAGGGAATAATTCTGATGGCTGCAACAAATCTGCCTGACATTCTTGATCCAGCTTTGACAAGACCTGGTAGATTTGACAGGCATGTAAGTGCTCCAATCATTAGTGTTTTGTTGAGTCTTGGGTGTTTGGGACTTTATCTT
The DNA here is from genome assembly GCF_047325235.1 of Durio zibethinus. NCBI lineage: Eukaryota > Viridiplantae > Streptophyta > Magnoliopsida > Malvales > Malvaceae > Durio > Durio zibethinus. The sequence goes on along the minus strand of NC_143170.1, from coordinate 5,762,992 downwards.
CAAAGTTGTTCTTGGAGGTATCATTGATGACAAATGTATTTGGTTCCTTAAGGCTTAATCAGAAACAGCTCCCCCTGCCATGCCTCTGAAGGTTTTTGCTTGTTGTCAGGAACTGTAATCCAGTTTGTGATTACTTAAGTCATTGAACTGTTCAGAATACAAAATTTCATTTCCCAACGACTAGCTATGTAATTTGTCTGTCGACTATAGTTATTCTTGTGGGATAGACACTTTTTTTTTTTTTCATCTTCTTTTCTCTTTTAGAGTGAGAACTCATAAAGCCCATTTTTTAGATTGTTGTCCCTAATCCAGATGTAAGAGGTCGTCAAGAGATTTTGGAGCTCTACCTACAGGATAAACCTTTGTCTGATGACGTAGATGTTAAAGCAATTGCCCGTGGTACTCCTGGCTTCAATGGAGCAGGTAAGGTTTTGTTCATAAACTGAAACAAGTTTCTAGTTCATGCCAACAAATGTTTATATTTTCTTTAAACTTTTTCCCATTATTCTGTCAATTAGATCTAGCAAACTTGGTGAATATTGCTGCAATTAAAGCTGCAGTTGAGGGTGCTGACAAATTGACTGCAGCACAGTTGGAGCATGCTAAAGACAGGATACTCATGGGTACTGAGCGTAAAACAATGTTTTTATCAGAAGAGTCAAAGAAGGTATTGACAATTTTTATTATTGCTTCGGGGTAGAATTCAGGTTGCGGTTTGCTTGCATGAATTGAACCATTAACTCTGTAATCAATGCAAACAAAGATGTAAAAGGGCCCATTATGAGAACAACAAAGAATGCCAGAGTAAATTTTCCCAATTTAGGATATGCAGATAAATGTCCATAGCTGATGATTACTCCTGTTTAAACTTTGAAGTAACATAAATTGCCAATTGTTTACCAAAGTTCTTTTTTAGCTGCAACTAGGCAGTATTTTGGTTCCTATTCATGCACTGTATCAGGGTACAAATTAGGTCATTGGGTTTTCAAGATAAACTTTTTGTTATCCAAAATGGATCATCATTATTTGCTGACATTACCACACATAACTTCAGCTCACTGCTTATCATGAGAGTGGTCATGCAATTGTTGCTTTCAATACTGAGGGTGCACATCCAATCCACAAGGCAACAATCATACCCCGTGGATCTTCTCTGGGAATGGTTACTCAACTGCCTTCAAGTGATGAGACATCAATTAGTAAGAAGCAATTATTAGCTCGTCTTGATGTTTGTATGGGAGGAAGAGTTGCAGAAGAACTCATCTTTGGTCAGGACCACATCACAACTGGGGCAAGTAGTGATCTGTACACAGCTACAGAGCTTGCTCAATATATGGTATATTTCAAAGTGCTTTTTTCTTAATCTGTAATTCTCCATTTCTATATTTGTCTTTCCAGCTCATAGTAAATTATACATGGGATATCAATTAACCAAATACTGAGTAACATTGTACCTTAGGAGCAAAATGTGCTGGACTTATTTGTTCACTTAGAAAAACGCTCTCCCTTTTATTTAATTTCTCATTGCTTATGGCTTTCACTTCAATGCTAGGTATCGAATTGTGGGATGAGTGAAGCAATTGGACCAGTTCATATTAAAGAGCGAACAAGTTCAGAAATGCAGTCTCGCATTGATGCTGAAGTATGTTTCTGCAAGCTGGAGTTCTGATTAGTATAATTGTCTTTTCAATCTTAATTTGTTTTGTTTTTTTATCCAGGTGGTGAAACTTCTAAGAGAAGCATACGATCGTGTAAAAGCACTGTTAAAGAAGGTATATTCATGAAACCCCTTTGTTCGTAATTTTCTTATTGATAAGGAATAAGCAACCATATTTATAAAAAGGAATTACAATGAAACCTGAATGGTAGGATCCTAGCTTCTAAGATTTCAGGATTATGTATGAAGAAATACTTGTTTCTACAAGTTATTCATCCATGGGGTAATTTTTAAATAAGTTGCATCTTACCTGAGGTTTCAACTGCTAGTAGAAAGGTGAAAGAACTCGGGTAATCAAACTTCCGTTCTGCAAATTTTTTTTTTGTTGGTATTTAAGGCTGATAGGGATTCAACCTTGATCATTGGAACTAAGAATCTAGTATTTTACCAGCATATCATATTTTGCCGTTGGCGTACTGCAAATTCTCTAGTTCAACATTTTGTTTGAAAAATTTTCAGCATGAGAAGGCATTGCATGCATTAGCCAATGCACTTTTGGAGTATGAAACACTAAGTGCGGAAGAAATAAAGCGCATTCTTCTCCCACATCGGGAAGGAGGGTTGCCTGAGCAACAAGAACGACAGGAAGAGGGGGAGCTAATATTGGCTTAAAGCTATTACTCACATCTGTTGCTTAAATCTACTTGACTGTAGGGGAAGCTCTATACAGTGTATTTTAAGCACTACAGGTAATTATTTATATAATTTCTTGCAATTTTTTCCCCACCATTGTGATAAGACGTGTTATTGGAACTTTGATTAGACACGGAGGTACCAGGCATCCTTCAGACTCATCCCGGTTCCCTATGCCGCCCTAAGTCCTGAAACATCCGGGACCAGCACTCCAACATAGATCTTTGTACTATTTGTGAAATCATGTATTTTTTTAAACTTCACCCCATTCTGGGCAAAATTTTGTCTTTACATAAAAAGTCCTTCCCAACTTCTGTGAAACTGCATTTTTAGTACCAAAGTCTCTTTCTTCCCCGTCTGTGTTTGCACTTCTAACCCCTTGATGGGGAAGCATTTTTAATCCCCTGGAATGCACTTTTTTTAAGAGTTCAAATCTTATGGATTTGATTTTGTGAAAATTATTACGGAATCTAAATCTGATTTAATAACCAAAAAATTCAAATGAAATTCAAATTTATTAATAAAAATTAGATTTATCTAATTAAAATATTTAAAATAAAATATGTATTTATAATGTATTAAGATTTTATGATTGTTGTCAAATTACATCAAAGTTCCGGAAGACCTCCACAGTAATCTAGTCGAGGTGTTCTTTGGCCGTTTGAAGCTTTTACATGGATTGATTATTAGTACATTCTTAATTGTCAATATTAATATTAAAATATTTTTATAATAATAAATTTTATTTAAGCAGATTTAAATGAACGAGTTTAGCCAGCCCAAAAACACCTCTGTGGGTCATCAAAAGCCCAAACTTCAAGGGGATAATAATTTGTCCCCAAAAGACCAAGGCCCAGGTTTGGGGTACTTAAGCCTTAGGCCTAGCTCCGATGATAGCTTCAAAACGAGTGAGCACCACTTCAATTCATGGCTAAACCTTTCTATGCTTTCAAGTTCCAACGTGATGGTTAGCAATAGTCGTTCGACTATCACTATAAATATGCATTTTCCACCGAGACCCAACTTCCACCAAACCAGCAACTAGAAACTACCACTATCACGAGACAACAACCAAGAATCCAAAAACCAACTCTTTTGAGCTCCTTTATGTAAAGACAACCATTAAATACCACAATAACAAAACTCTGGATCAGCTTAACAACAACTAATCCCTTCTTTTTCCTTCCTTTTTCTTTTTTTTTTTTCACTTTTTTTTCCATCTTTCAACAGAAGAAACTTTATAACAATTGTGGTTCTTGATCTACTCAAGACAGGAAATCCAGCATATAATGTTAAAGCAGGAGGGAACATTACAAATAGAAGGAATGCAACGTGAGTATATCTAGAAGATGGAAGAACCACAATTGCCAGTCCATCTCTAAAGCCTCCCAAGATACGAAAGCCTCCGAAGCTTCATCCATGGCAACTAGAGCCACCACCTTATCTCCTCAGCCCCAACTTTCAAAGATCAATGGGCTCGGTCCGGTCCTGCACCGCTAACCCCTCTGAGACATCTGTAAGTGATTTGAGATTGCACTTGATCAAAGCTTCAACAAAGTAGCATGTCTCATCCTTGGTGTTCCCCTCGGGCACATCCACCACAAAGGATTCAATGACTAGAGTCCCAGGTCTTCCATCAATGATCTCTGGATGGAGGGAAATGATTGAAGAGTAGTTCTGGATAAAAATAAATTAAGGTCAAAGAGATCAGACGGCCCGGATCTTCATTTTACCACTATTACACTTAAAATTGAATCTTCATGACCTTAGCTTTCACTGATGAACAGCTTGTGAAAAGACAATTCAGTGGTTTTTGTTGCAACTGATCCATCAATTAGTTATAATCTTTTGTACCAAGGCATTGAGGAAACTAAACTTAGATGCAGATTTAAATACCTGGATTTTCAACATAAAATATACTCGACCAAAATCTAGACAACATGTATGCATTCACAAACTTTAATGACTATCATACAATGGGCAACTATCTTATCCTGTGGAACATAAGGCAACAAACTGCAAGCAAATGCACTTAAATTGCTTTGTTCTTAAAATGAATGGATTTAAGATGAAAGATATAGATGATATTGAATGTTCAAGGAGGATGAATCATAAAAGATAGAGAATAAAAAAGGTTAAATAGGAAAAAACCTTTAGTCTGTGATCCCCACCAATAATCCTGATGCTGAGGACATGCTCGTCATCATCAAGGAGTTCCAGTCTTTCAGTACTTGTAGTGGCTGGGAGCCCTGACTTGACATCAACTTCTCTAAGACTCCCAATTTCAAGGTTTCCCTGCACAACACACCTGCTGACAAAGGGTTTATACTTCTGTGGTTGGTCAAATCTCCTCACCAAAGACCAAACCTGTAAAAAGACAAACAATACAAATTTCAGAGAAAATTATGCATTTTCGGGAAAAAGAAAAAAAAAAGATTCGACCAAGTTGATAGATAACAAATTCACAAAAATATAAGAATCAAGCTCTACAATCGTGGAGGAATATATTGTTTCAGCATGATCTGAATATCCACTTAGTTATCTATCTTACCCCTTTTTCTGGCATATTCTTCCTCCAACGAACACATCTAAAATGCAAACCATTCATTTGGCATGCACGAAATGGAGAAAGAAAAGGAAAATCATTTTGGAGCATATACTTCACCACATTCCTATTTCTAGGAAATGAAATAAACAACAAGACAAGTTTCATTTAATTCAATCAAATCTTAACCCCGTTGTTCCTAAACAAAGAAACTAACTATACCGTGGAAATGAATTTATCCTGGAAAAACCTTTGGACAACTCAATCAATCAGAAACAACAAACTTGTTCAAATGGTTTCAGAGAGTAGTAAAGGGGTAGAAAATTTTTCGCAAAAAAAAATTGATAATAATAATAATAATAATAATAATAATAATAATAATAATAATAAGGATCTCAAATTCAGGATTTAGCAATACAAAAACAAAAAAAAAATCAAAGAACCAAACAACTTTATCTAAGCTTAGAGTTGCTCCTTAGCATTAAAATCAATCAACATGGTCCCTGTTTTGCCCGCAAAAGATCAAAATTTGAATGTCAGATTTCAATATCTAACTCAGCAAATCAAAACATGCGAGAGTTTGTTTCATGTTAACAGTTTTCAATCATATTTCTCAACAACAAAATAGTGAAAGTCAAGAAAGCTTATATAAATTGTTATAGAAAATGTAAGAAATTAGAATCAATCTTCATTCTTTTGTTTTTGTGGAAGAATAACCAATAAATTGAATCAAAACAATCAAGATTTCAAGAACTAAAAAACATCAAGATAATCCTTCTCGAGAACAAAAGTCAAACATTGAAAAACTCACTCAGCAAGCATCCAAAATAATCAGAAAATGAAAATCATAGATCCATAAACCTGTCAAAGGAGAGGAAGGAATCTTGAGAAGACGAGTAGAAAATCAAATCCAAACAAAACGTAAACATAGAGAGAGAAAGAGAGAGTTACAAGAGGAACAGGAGCTTTGATGTGCTTAACGAGAGCTGAAGTACACTGATTCTCACATATCTCATGCCTATGATGTCTCCTTATATACTCAGTCGCCGCACTCCCAAATCCATTGTTGTCCCCATTCATTTTCTCTTTTCTTCTTATCAATCCAAACACTCTCGCTTCTCTCTTTCGCAACAACAAATAACAAACAACAAAACACACACTCTACCTTGTCACGTCAGCCGGCGACCAGCGCTCCGATCACCGCAGGACTGATTCTCCGATGAAACTTCTGGAAATTGTTTTATCTGATTTATCTCAAGAGAAAGAAGAGGAAGTAAAGGCTATAAGTCACTGCCATCAAAAGAGAGAAGCTACCAGACTTCTTCCAACTCTAAGCCATGTATCACATCACCTGAGCAATGATAAAACTAAATATAAAACACGCAACAAATTATATAAACGCTTCAATTTTATTTTTAACATTTTTTTATTACAGGATCAGCTCTTCGGTTTGACATTGGGTTACTAATGTTATTACCGGAGTTGCCATCCGCTTTGTCTGCTTCTGCTTTTGTCTTTTCTATAATTTTTTAATTTTATTTATAAAATTTAAAATTTTACGAACAATATAATTTTATTTTTTTTGTGAAAATTATGCCGGCTCATTTATGTTCAACTGTCTCATTTATGTCTTGGTACTGCAATAAAATATATTACTAGATGCCATTTTTGACCTTTTTGTTGTATTTATTATTGCTTTCACACCTTTTGCAAATTTATCGTTGGAGCCTTGCACAAATGGTCATTTTATTTTAAGCTTTAATATTGATTTTTTTTGGTTAAGTTTAATCATTATTTAAATAAAAAATAAAATCTATCTATTTATCATCATCGTTAGATGAAACTTAACTATCCATTTTGAGTAAAATGGAATTTGAACAACTTTTAAGAATATTATATTTGAACATTTTGAGCTATTTAGGAAATGCCTATTCATTTTGAGTAAAAATAAAATTTGATTTTTAACTGTTTAATTTAATGATCAAAATAATTTTAAAAAAATATCAAGATCAAAGTTCGAACTTCAACTTTTTTTTTCTCTCTTAATGCCCCTTGAATGACAAAAAAAAAAAATAAAATTAGAATTTGAACTAATTTTAAAAATAATTTATTTGATTTTGTTTTGTTTTGTTTTATTTTAAGATTGTTGGATTAGTTTCATTTATATTGGGCTCTACAATTAGCCTTATTTTTTTTCTTCTTTTAATTGTATAAATTTTTTATTCCATGTATTTGTTATTATTTGATGAATTAGTTTAATTCTATTTGAAATTTATATCTCAATTTTTTTATAATTTGATATCTTTTTTTATATATTTAAGATATTTGTTTGAAAATTATTTGTATTGACTGAATGCTAAATAATTTTAATTTAATATCACTATAACTATTACACATATTTGTCATTTTTATTTATATTTTTTTCATAATTTTTTTACAATTTTTTGTTATAAAATTTAATTTACATTTACATGTTAATAACTCAATAATAAAAGCAAAAAAATAATTAAAATAATTGATTTATATAATTACATTTAAAAACTAAAGTCCAATAAATTTAAAATCAAATCTTAAGATTTACTATTTATTTTTTTAGCTATAACCTACTTTGTATAAAAAAAATTTTATGTCTTATTTTTTTAATATTTAAATTTTTTATTTTTTAGACTTTAAAATTATTTTTTATAATTTTTTTACTTTTTGATATAAAAAAATTATGAAATTTTAATATTAAATACATTAAAAAAATTTTCTTAAATTTCATTAAAATAAATATATAATAAACATTTTAAAAGGAAGGAATTAAAACATATGGAGTATATAAATGGAAACCATCAAATTGGAAATTGTTACCATCAAGACGCAATACAACTTGTTGATTTACAGACTTCTCGAATGTTCATTTATAAATAATAATAATAATAATAATAATAATAAATTAACATTTTTAACATTCAATAATCATCTAAAATTAAAATGCGGGACCTACATCAGGTCGGCAAGACCGTACTACAAATCTCTGGGCAAACGAAGCTACTTGAACCACGCTTCTCAGAGGAGTCGTGGAATTTCAATATCGGGTCGCGGCGGCCAGCATTTGCAAGATGCGGCTTTTTCGGGAAATTGTATGGTGTGAAATCACTCATCATCAACCGCGCAGCCTTGGCTTAAATCCGCATATTTCTCAACAAAGATTCCAGAGTGCAACACGCGCTTTTCAAAAGAAAAAGTTTGCAACATTTTGTCCTTTTCTTCAAAAAAAAAAAACCGAACTTTCATATCCCAAAGAAGCGTGCGTTGAAGGTCAGCCGCATGTGATGGAGTAGAAGGTTTCCAATCCTCGCAGGCGGCCGACAGTTAATTTCGTCTGTCAAAATAAATAATTTTATAAGGTACTTTTTTTTAGAATAATTTTCCTTCTTTTTCCCTTACATTAATTATGATTTGAGGGGCTTGTAAATGCAAAATTTTCTAGACCAATTTAATTTTGATGTCTTTTTTATACGATGGGTATTTTAGTGGAGTGGATTATGGCATTGCAATTTCGTTATTTTGGTGTTTAAACGAATATATTTCACTTAATCGTGTATTAATAAGCTAAAGTCTCGATTCAAGTCGCTAATCAACCTCTGATTTATTATTACTTGTACTATCTATGTTTCTTTTTCTTAATTTTTGCCACTCAATCAATAAATTAATAGCATGAGCAGAAATCCATGTTTTCTTTGATTGTTTAATCCTTTGTGTCGGACAATTGATAGCCAACGTCAGCTCTCAAATAAGCAGATTGACAGGGATTTTTCATGGCTTCGACTCCTGGGTATTAATTTATCGATCGTATTGATTGGTTTATTTTAATTATATTAAAATATAATATATTTAAAGATAATTTTATATATCAAAATTGAAATAGAATAATATAAATTATTTTTATTAATTTTGAATAATTTTATTAAATTTTGATAGATTAATATGTTGATTAATATATTTTGATTAGTACATGAATATGAAATATATTTTATAATTTTTAATTTATTTTTTATTGTTTAACTATTTATAATTTACTAAAAATAAAATTAATTAATAAAATAATCTTTAAAACTTGAAATTTTTTATATTTTATTTTTTCAAATCAAAATTCATAAATATTTAAATCTTTTTTTAAAAAAAGCAATTATGCTTCATTTATAAAATTTAACAATTATAAAACTAAGGTTAATTTTTTTCATCTCTTTATTTTTATTTTAATAGTTACATTAAAAAATATTTATTTAAATATCATATGATCAAGTTAAGTATTTAAAAATATTATAAAAACTTTATAATATTATTTTTTACACTTTTAAACTTATTTATTTGATTTTTAAAGATATTACATATTTATTTTATAGATTATTAATTGTATTATAGCATACAAGTTCATGCATGTTTATAAATATATTTGTACTAAATCAAAAAATCTAAAATAATATGTCAAAACAATTAATACCTATCATAACGTATAGATCCATGGATCTACCATTAGATATGGATTAAAAAAGTCACCGTCAATATTTTTTGTTAAGATATGATTGGCCATCTGATTGGATCTGATCCACTAAACCAGATTTAGGTTCGGGAGTACAGTTGTGAGTGAGAAATGTTATAGTGTCATGAGCCGAGACTCAACCTCCAGACTCATGCGGCTCTAGGACCCGGGCATGCATTCATTCGACGTCTCAGATCAGCCTAACTGTCATAGTTCACACCTTTATGAGGTATTGTCTGTTCTGACCCTTTTTTGGCATCACGATTTTATCCTACAAAAGGTACCTTACAAGGAGAGGATGGTGTGAACCCATATATCCCAAAACCAACTTTAGTACACAGCTAGGATTCATGGCTCATCTCTAGGACTGTGACATCTTTTTTTACTTCAATGAAGGCCCACCGTCCTCGATGACATATCGTTTGTACCCCCAAAGTTTGCTCTGATACCACTTGTCACGGGTCGAGACTCAACTTCTAGGTTCATGCGTCTTTAAAACCTAGGCATGTACTCATCTGGAGTCTTAAATCAACATAACTATCATGATTCACACTTTTGTAAGGTATTATTCACTCTAGTCCTTTCTTGTCCTCACAGTTTTATCCTACAAAAGACGTCTCACAAGGAAAGGGTGGTCTCAAGACCAACTCTAATACACAATCGATATGGAATTCATAGCTCCTCTCTAGAACCATGAAAATAGCACTCCCATAGTGTCAATCCAAATATAGTACTAGTTTGATTTCAAATTATTCAAACTTAAAAAAAATGTTTATATTTTTACCAAAATATTAAATATTAAAAACTAGTCTTAAAATTATCCCAATAGTTTGATAGCAATTTAAGATAATTCTCTTACCTTATGAGTATTCATAAAGAGTAATATCCCACCCTGAAGAGATTCTATTGTCGAATTTATTAATGTATTTTATTCAAAAAAATCAATAAGTTGTCTAATAATTTGGTAAGACTTAGCTTAAAACAGATCTTCTAATAGTTTGGTGAGATTTTATTGTAAAAAAATATTCGTAAAAATTTTTTTATTATTTTTTTAGAAAGTTTATTAAGTCTCCCAATAGTTTGGCAAGACTTAATTTAAAAAATAATTCTCCAATCATTTGAAAGATAAAATTATTTTTTATTTTTTAAAAAAATTATTTATGAAATTTTTCAATAATTTTATGGATTTCATTTAAAATTATTTGAAAAGATTATTTTATTTTTTTCAAAAAAATAATTTTTATAGAAAAGATTTTATTTTTTTAAAATTTTTTGAAGAGAAATACTTCTTATTAAATATTTAATAAATAATAAATTACTCAATAGAAATTAAATAAAAAACAAGCAAAATAAATTAAATTAAATTAAAAAATTAAAATTAAAATAGAAAAAAAACATGTGATCGGGATGAGTCGAACCATGGGTGGCATGCGGATCCCAGTTAGGTTACACGTGGATCTAGGCATTTTCAAAACAACATCATTTTAGAACCCTATAAAAACTAAATCCCATCATTTTTCTTTAAACGTCCACTGTTCTTTCTCTCTCTAACCCTAAAAAGCTTTGCCTTTTCTTTAAAATCCCGAGAGCAAGCCTAAAAAATTCAACCGAAAATTGAAAAAAATAATTGGTTTCTAGAAAAATGGTCTAAATTTGGTCGAAAAACTCAAACTTTACCAAAAAATTTAATCAAAAAATTCAAATATTCATAGAAAAATTCATCTCAACCCAGGATTTTTCCAAAAAAACCAAGAATTTTTTAGAAAAAATCCCAAAATTTGCAGACATTCCTAAATCCTTTCAGAAACTCTCCAAAACCTTAATCTTAACTCTAGGAACCCAAATCTAAACCTAAAAACCCCAAAAATTTCAAAACCTAAACTCAAAATCCTAGCAACCCAAAACTCCAAAAACTTAAACACTAAGTCTTTCTTCTCCCAAATCCATTATATATGTTTCTTTGATCCAATGTTTAATTTATTGTCATCCTTAGGAGAATTTGTAAGAAACAAACATAACCAATCCAGGCTTAAATCCTGGGATTGGATTCTGCCCGAATCTCAGTTTAGATTTAGGTTCTTTGCTGATTTGTCTGGACTAAATAAAAATCCCTTGTTTTGGTTCTAACTGACCCTTTGACCTGGTAGATCAACTTTAATTCTAGATTTTGGTTTCCCATTCAAACGTAGATTATGTAAAAAAAAGGAAAGAAGAATAAAATAATAATAATAATAATAATAATAGTAATAATAGTGTAATATATTATAATAATAATATAATATAAGACACTATAATGATAAAACAACAATAATAATATAATAATATGATACAATATAATTTAGTATATAATATGATAATATAATAATAATAACAAAATAATAACAATAAAAATATACTTCAATTGAACCCAGACACAGATGAGTATCTATAGTTGTCCCTCTTTGCATATTTTTGTTAGACAGGAATGATGTAAAGACCTAGACATTCATTTTGTTCTAAGAGTCAAGTCAACAAGCAGAAACAATCGGGACTGAGCCACAAGTCAGAAGAATAATCTAGACTAAGCTTAGATCAAATAGGTGGTCGAAACTGAGCTGCAAGTCAGAAAAATAAAATGATTTGAACTTAGCCGAGATCAAAACAAGTGACCAGGACTGAGTCGTAAGTCAAGAAAATAAAATGATTTAGATTGAGTCGAGATCAAAACAGGTGATTAGGACTGAGCCGTAAGTCTGAAAAATGATCTGGAATGAGTTAAAATTGGATGATCGAGATAGAATCACGAGTCTGAAAAATAATTTAGACTAAGCCAAGATCGGATGACTAGGACGAAACCACGAGTTTGAAAAAAATGATCTAGACTGAGCCAAAATCAAATGACCAGGATGAAACTACAAATCTGAAAAATGATCTGGACTGAACTAAGATCTGATGATCGAGATGAAACCACAAGTCCAAAAAATTATCTGAACTGAGCCAAGATCGGATGACCTGAACGAAACCATGAGTCTGAAAAATGATTTGAATTAAGCCAAGATCGGATGACTTGGACGAAATCATAAGATAGAAAAATGATCTGAACTGAGCCAAGATTGAAAATACAATTATGCAAATGTAAGTCCTACAATCAACGAGAATTTAAACATAATGTATGTAATGCAGATATTACTAAATCAATGCCATGAAGTTTCAATTGTGGTAACAAGGTTTTCAAGATTATACCATTTTATGTATTCTTTTTCAGCTTTTTAGCATCTTAGAGCAAATTCTGTCAACCGATCCATGTTATTCTTCTCATCTGGTCATAATTTATAGGTTATGTCAACCAATTTATCACTGAATTCATCACTGGGTTACCTTATTTCCTCTTTTTTAAATAATTTTCTTAGGCTTTTTTATTTATCTCATCTTAGATTTCTTTCAAAAAAGTGAAAAACTCTTTATGAATATTGTTATTCATATATTTGCCATAATTCAAATTAGTGACAGACATGATACATTTTCTTGATTTATTCAGAGGATGTACATTTAGTGAAGAATAAAAAAAATAGTCTTTATATAAAAAAAAATATGGTCAATGACAAATCAATGGCACAATTTTTCACTTGTTCAAAAGAAACATCAGCATCATGAAATAATGATTGTTCAGACAATTATGAATTTCAACTCAGAATCTTCTTTTAAAAACCCATTCCCTCAAATCATCATCCCCATTCATGAGATCTTCATATGAAGTTATTTTTTTTCAAGTTTTCATCTTTACTTAAACTACCTTTTCGGGTTTTCAATTTAAATTTTTTTTTTTTTTGGCTTTTTCTTTTTTATACACTCCTCTTGCTCATTTTTCTTCTCATTTTTTTTGATCAATCAGTGATATTTTGATCAAAGTTTCAAACAATCGTAAATCTACTTTGATTTAATTTATGATTTTTCAATTCAAGCATTCACATTTGATCAAAATAAACTTTTAAAGGATGTAACGTAGGTTAGGGTAAAGGGTTATGTAAGAAATGGATGAAATAAACCCAAATTGTACTTGAAAGGTAATCAAACTAATGATCATTTCTTCATGAAAAACACATTAGCATTTTGCCCCATCAATTTCTCCTTCATATTTTCTTCTTTTTTTTCATCATTTTTCAAGAAAATTTGAGCACAAAAAGGCTTTACCATTGAAATTATTAAAGGTAAACAAACTTTTCAACTTTGCCTCCCAGTGTGAAAGTGATCTTTAGTTAAGATTCTTTAAAAGAATTTTTAATAGGCGCAAATGAGATAACAAAATATAATTTTACTCTTTTTTTTAGTATAGAAGAAAATTGATAATTTCTCATTTCGAATATGAATACTTTCAATGGAGAATATTTATTGACCAAAAGTAAATTTATGAATGAACAATTACAATATCACTTTTAAAACTTTTCCCCAGATTTGTCTTTTTTATTCAATAGTCCTAATGAATCAACAATCTCTATCCATCAATCAAATCATCATGAATGTTATTTTCAAAAATTGAATCCTGAATTATCGATATGATTGTCTAAACATTCATCATTCGAAATCAAAAGATGATTCTGAAAAAGAGGTATGAGTAAATAATAGTAATTCGCACAAAAAAAATGTCATGAAGATGCATCAAATCTATCACTTTTATTAAAACGATAAAAAATAAAATGAAATTCAAGTACATAAAAGAGATCTATATTCTTAAAAAATTTTAAAATTTCAATTAGCTCTAATCAGCCTCTTAAAATCATGTCCTTGGGTGATTGGGCAATGGGTTACCACTGATATTAGATATCGTGTTTCCACTAGTATTCACCCTTCTTTAATCAGAGTTTGCACCTAATGTTTTAAAGGGATACAATTTTTAGTAGAATGGCTGGCTATCCCATAATGATAATCACAGTGAGCAATTAAGTCATACCATTTACAATAAGAAAGTTCAAGTTATTTTAGAGAACATGAGCAATCAAGTGGTTTTTGTATAACTTTGGTTCAGTTTTGTGTAGCTCATAAGAATATGATCAAATGTAATTTTTTTTTTAATTTTTGGATTCTCGCATGCCACTTGTTAGAGTAGTCGAATGAATAGAAGGCTTGGTTGTGGATGGATAAGAAGGTCGTGTAGCAGAAGCATGACTTACAATGAAATGATATGTCGGATAAACCAATTGAGGGTAGTTTTTAAATTGTTGCCAGTCAAAACTCATAGCTTGAGTCTCACTTTTTTTTGGCATCTTTTTGGCACAAAGGATTCTCTTTCTTTCAGTTTATCACTTTTTATTGCACTTTCAATGATTTCACCCAAAATCACTATGTCAACAAAATTTTTAATCGTATTTTCTATCATTTTCTCGTAGTATGGTGACTTCAAAATGCTTACAAACAGTATCATTTTTTTTGTCTGTTAGTGGTGGTTGTACCTGAGCAACGACATCTTATCATTTTTGGGCATACTTTTTAAAGAACTCGGATGCTTTCTTTTTCATACCTTGTAACGAAAAACGATCAAGAGCCATATCTATGATGTGGTAGTATTGGTTAATAAAAGATCAAGTCAAATCTTTCTATGATTTTATACAAGTCCTTTCTAATTAAACATACCACATTATAGTAGATTTGATTAAGCTGTCTTAGAACACATGTATAAGCAACATCTCATTGCTAGCATGTGCTACCATTTTACGATAATACATTGTGATGTGTGTAATAAGATATTTAGTATCATCGTACTTCTTAAATTCTGACACTTTGAATTTTGGAGGGATTACAACATTTAGGACTAAATAAAGGTTGACAACATCCATAAAACTATAAAAATATATTCCTTTTACAACCTCAATCTTTTTTCCATCATGCTCTTAGCTTGATCGATCTTAGAGTCTTTTGAAGGTACAATCATTTGTAACTTCACTTTTTTTTATCTCATCCAATTTGGGGGTTTAAGTGGGCTCAACTGTTTTGTCAACCAAAATAGGATTAGTATAACTTTGAACATTTCCTTGATTGTAATTTAGGAACATAGTTTGTTGTGGCTAAAAATTTAGAGCAATTTAGGTCTGATGTAGACCGAAACCCGAAGGATATAGTGACTCAGAATCTTCATATGATGCATCTTCTTCTACTACTTTCCCTTTGTTTATCTTTTTTAGAGCTTCAAGAATCTTATTTAACATTCTTTCAATTACTTCTTGAGCCTTTTCTAAACTCTCAAAACCATTCGCATTATCTTGCTCCATCTTTTTGGCTCTAGTCTGAGTGTAATATTAGTGTTGAGCTATCTTTGAACCTTGATTTCCCATAATATGTAAATTTAAAATAATGTTTAGGGAACTCTCAAATTATACATATAAAAACAAAAAGCATGATTGCAATAAGGAGAATTTACCACATAATAATTGTTATAAAAGAAAATCTTTATTGAATTAAAAGTCATTTTTAACCAAATCCAACATTACATCTATAAAAAGTCAAGAACTATTGAGAAAAGAAACCCACAACTCGTCAATACTAGTTTTGCATTTTATTAAGAAAATCTATTAATTTTTGTTTGCTTCCACTAGTGGCACCCTTGCCTTCCATTTTTCAATCATTTTTACTATGCCTTTGGCTTTGTAAATAGCCACAATGATTCGATCAAGCAAAGACTTCAATTGGTTATGTTTCTTCATTTATGTTTCTTTCATCTACTCATATTTTTTAGTCATAGCCCTCTTTTATGCTCTAATTCCCACCATCATTCCATTTAACATCTGGATGTACCTTTACGTTTTAAGGAGCATTGCATCTTTTTCTTGTAGTTTTGCTTGTAATTGTCATTTTCTTGTAAAAGTTAGGTCACTTCTTGTTTAATAGATGACCATATTGTATTAAGGTCAATGCACAAACTTCTCCATCCATTCTTTTCTCATTCCAATGTTTGGACTTCTTTTTTTAGCTTTTTGTTGGCAAACTCCAACTCTTCAAGCTCCTTTTTAGGCCAGTAGAGGACTTTGCTAGGCTTTCCATGGATATAACTGAGATTTTTCTTCTTAAAAATTATTTCATGGTAAATATTCCTTATGATAAATCTAATAATGTGCATGCATGATAAAAGAAAAGGATTAGTAAAAAAAAAAAATAGAAAGACCAACATATAGGGTTAGTATACAAATATATACAAAAAAAAGACAATAGTAAAATAAACATCAAATCATGTATCTTATTTAAGGCTTTCTAACATAAGGGAAGGCATGGCTTTACTTATAGTTGGGCTCTTAAAGTTAACTATATGTGGTTTGGATTACTTCTAAAAGGTTCCCAAATTGTTTCTTACACCATTGTCCATCACAGACTAATAAAGTACCTCGAACCTCGTCTATCATAGGCCACAAACGAAAAAAGTTTAATTTGAGTGAGAATGTTTTAGAGGCCCGAGTGGAGACATGAAATCTCACGAGGGCATAGGTAATTTACTCCCTCCTAAAGATAGAGCTCGGATGGAGAGCTTACGTTATGTACATGCAAATGAATGACAAATATATATAAATGAGTAACTAAACAAAATAGAAGCAATGAAAAGAAAGAAAATAATCTCAAATTTATTAGGTAAGGCTTGAATAATAAGAAATCATTTATTGGCTTGACTCTCAATGTACCTAGTGGAGTTACCAAACTATTATAATGTATAAATCCATTGACCTACCACTAGACATGGATTAGAGGAGTCGCCACTAATATTTTTTGTTAAAGTGTGATTGGCCACCTAATTAGATCTTATCTATGAAACAGATTTAAGTTTGAGAGTACAGTTATATGTGAGAAATTATAGCACCCTTATAGCGCTCATCTAGTACCAGTTTGATTCAAAATTATCCAAGCCTTAAAAAATATTTATACTTTTACCAAAATATTAAATATTGAAAATTAGTCTTAAAATTATCCTAATAGTTTAGTAACAATTTAAGATAATTCTCTCATCTCAGGAATATTCATGAAGACTCATGTCTTACCCTGAAAAGGCTCTGTCGTCGGATTTATTAATGTATTTTATTCAAAAAAATCAATAAGTCTCCCAATATTTTGGTAGGACTTTACTTGAGACAGATATCCCAATAAATTGGTGAGATTTTATTGTAGAACAATATTTACAAAAATTTTATTATTATTATTTTTTAGAAAGTTCATTAAGTTTCTCAATAGTTTGATAAGACTTAATTTAAAAAAAAATCCTCAAATCGTTTGGAAGATAAATTTATATTTTTTTTTAAATTTATTTGTGAAATTTTTTAATAGTTTGGTGAATTCCATGTAAAATTATTTGAAAAGATTATTTTATTTTTTTTCAAAAAATAAATTTTTTAGAAAAGATATTTATTCTTTTTTTGTTTTTTTTCCAAAGAAATAATTCTTGTAAAATATTTAATAAATAATAAATTACTTAATAAAAATAAATAAAAAATAGAAAAATAAAATAAAAAACTAAAAATATAAAATAAATAAAATCTAAGTCTAAAAATAAAATTAAAATAGAAAAAAAAACTACGATCGGGTCAGGTCAAACCACGGATGGTGTATAGATCCCTGTCGGGTTATGCGTGGATTTGGCATTTCAAAACGACACCATTTTGAAACCCTATAAAAGCTAAATCCGACCATTTTTCTTTGGATGCCCATTGCTTTTACTCTCTCTAGCTTCAAAAAGCTTTGCCTTTTCACTAAAATCCCAAGAACAAGCTTAAAAAATTCAACCAGAAACTGGCAAAACCCATTTGTTTTTGGAAAAATGGTCGGGAGCTAGCCGAAAAAAACTAAAATTTGTTGAAAAATTCAAATATTCATCAAAAAAATTCATCTCCACCCAAATTTTTTCAAAAAAACCCAAAATTTTTCAGAAAAATCTTAAAATTTCCAAACCTTCTCAAATCTTTTAGAAACTTTCTAGAACCTTAATCTTAACTCCAGGAACCCAAATCTAAACCCAGAATCCCCAGATATTTTGAAATTTAAACTCAAAATCTTAGCAACCCAAAATTTTAAAAATTTAAACATTGGGTTTTTCTTCCCCCAAATCCACTGTATCTGTTTTTTTTATCCAATTTTCAATTTATAGTCATCTTTAAGAGAATCTTTAGAAAATGGATAAAACCAATCTAGGCTTGAATGTTGGGATTTGATTCTATCCGAATCTCAGTGTAGGTCTAGGTTCTTTACTAGTTTGTCTAGACTAAATAAAAATCCTTTGATTTTGGTTCTAACTGACCTTTTAACCAGGTAGATCAACTTCAATTCCAGATTTCGATTTCTCATTCAAACGTAAATTATGAAAAAAAAAAAAGAACAAAGGATAAAATAATAATAATAATAATAATAATAATAATAATATACTATAATATAATAATAATACAATAGTAATAATAATAAGATACTATAATGACAAAATAATTATAATAATATGATACAATATAATATAGTATAATATAATATGATAATAATATGATAATATAACAATAATAATAACAAAATAAAAATAGTAAAAACAGACTTCAATTAACCTTGGATACAGATGGGTGTCACAATACCAATATATACTGAATTTTAAAAAAAATCAAAATTTTGTGTGGTACGATATTAATAACCTTGTTTCAATTAATTGAATTGTGATGGTTATGAGCCTTATTAATCATAATTGAGCTTGGTACCGACTTTTGTTGGAGGGTTAGGGCCAGGTTGTTGCATTCAAACCTTGATGACCCTTATATCTGATGTGTTACCATAATTTTTATAATAATACCTAATGCTATATTTGGATAAATATTAATAAAGGAAAGGAAATGAAAGGAAAATAAAGTTTTTTGAAGGAAAGGAAAGGATATATGTAACATTTGTTTGTGTTGTGCCTGAAGCAATAAACACAACAACGCATAAGCAATATATCACAATAAACCCATAGCAATAGACAACAATCAATAATAAAAAATATAAGAAAAATAAAGCACACCAAGATTTACATGAAAAATCCTTAAGTGTAGAGGAAAAAATCACGGACTACCAGAAAAATCTTCATTATCAAATAATGGATATACAAAGTTCTTCTCTAGCTAAAACTAGAGCTAACCAACAACTAGAGAGACAATTGGAGAAATCTCACTAAATAGGTGACTTAACAAATGCACCATAAATTTGTTCTTAGAGAGCTTCAAACCTAATCTTCACCGTTTAAAATGTAGAACTCTGAATCATAAATCTGTTGATAAAATTTTAACTCAATCAGACCACGAATCGACTTTCGTTCAATCAACTCTCTCTTTTTTTTTCTTTTTTTTTTTTGCTTTTTTTTCTCTTCTTGATTTGCAACACCATCTTAAAACAACTCTATCTCTTTTTATTAAGTAGCTAGGGCACTGTGTAAAAAGAAAGACCAAGGCTCATAGCCTTTGATTGGTCCAAAATCAATTACATGGGGTTGGATCCCATTTTTCTAACAATCTCCCCCTCCAACCTCATTAGGAGGAGATTCATCACCATAGCAATTTCATTTGAAACTTACCTTGGTTAAGGAACTCATTTCGATCAAGTTACTGCAAAGCTCAAGCTTATCCCTGGGAAGTGCCTTAGTCAACATATATACTACATTCTCATCAATATGAACTTTCTTCAACAATATCTGCTATTTCTCAATCACTAAACATAACCAATAATATCTAATATCAATGTGCTTTGTTCTAGTATGATACATGATATTTTTACTCAAATCTAAAATACTCTGGCTATCATAAAATATAACATACTCTTTTTTATTCAACCTTAATTTAAGAAGAAAATGTTTCATCTAAAGTATTTCTTTACCTACTTCGGTTACTGTAATATATTCAGTCTCTGTAGTTGACAAAGTAACACACTTCTACAACTTAGACTGTCAAGACACAGCTCTTCTTGTAAAAGTGAATAAATACCCCGAAGTAAATTTTTTACCATTAAGATCGCCTGTCATGTCACATCAATAAACCCTTCTAGAACTGGTTGTAAAACTCTATAACTCAAGCACATTTTTAAGGTATCCCTCAAATATTTAAAAATTCATTTCACTGCTTTCCAGTGAACTTTTCTTATATTAGAAAAAATTTTGCTCACTACACCAACTGCATAAACAATATCATGCCGTGTACAAATCATAAGATATATTAAAGAACCGATTGTAAAAAAAATAAGAAATACTAAACATAGCTAATTGTTCTTTCTTAGACACTGGATAAGATTTCTTACTCGGATGAAAATGATTAGCAAATGAACTTCTAACTGATTTAGTCTGTTGCATGTTGAATCTATTAAGCACTCATTCAACATATTTTTCTTATGACAACTATAGCTTTTTAGCTATTCTATCCCGAATAATGCCCATATCGAGAATTTACTTTGCTAGACCTAAATCGTTCATGTTAAATGACTTAGATAATTATTCTTTCAACCTATAAATCAACTAGCATCTTGTTCCACAATCAACATATCATCAATATATATAAGAGAATAATGAAGTTATCATCAAAAAAATTTTCAACATGCACACAAGGATCCGTTGTCGTTCTTTTATAGCTGTGACTCACCATAAAAGAATCAAACTTCTTGTACCACTGTTGAAGAGCTTGTTTCAAGCATACAAGCTTTTTTTTAATTTGCAAACTAAGTGCTCTTTCTTTTTCACTTTAAAACCCTCATGTTGATACATATAAATGTTCTCTTGCAAGTCACCATACAAAAATACAGTTTTAACATCAAGTTATCAAAACTCAAGATTTAAACTGGCTGTTAATCCTAGTACCACTTGAATGAAACTCATATTCACAATTGAAAAGAAGATCTCATCAAAATCGATGCCTGATTTTTGAGAAAAATCTTTCACCACCAATCGAGCTTTGTAGCTCACTAGTTTGTCACCATCATTTTCAACTTGAATACTCATTTATTCTTCAACGGTTTCTTCTCTTTTGAAAGTTTAACAAGATCGTAAGTACCATTTTTTTATAATGACTTAATCTTTTCTTTTATTTCTTTTAACTAGTGCTCTTTATCCGGAGTAGTTTACATATCTTGAAAGTTTTCTGGCTCTCTCTCATTGGTAAGTAAAATAAAATCTAAATTTGGATACTTGATAGATAGCCTACGCTCTCTAGTAGATCTCTTAAACTGAAACTCTACATCATCTAATGCCAAAGGTAGCTTCCTCTACTCAACATTCTTTAGTAGAGAAGATTACTCTCTACTCAAAATTGATTGCATTTGGCTCATCACTAACTGTGACTAGCTCATTTATATCTCCAAGTTATGTTTCTTACTCATTTTCACATTTTTTTCTCAAAGTTTGCTATAGTTTCCTTTTCATGAAAAATCACATCTCTGCTTCTGACTGTCTTTCTCTTCATTGGATCCCATACCCTATAACCAAATTCTTCATCACCATATTCCATAAACACATACTGTATAGCTTTACTGTCAAGCTTTAACCTCTATTTTTTTGGCATATACATGAATGTTTTATACTCGAAAACTTTTAAATGAGAGTATAAAGCATCTTTCCTTGTCCATACTCTTTCTGGAATGTTAAAGCCTAAAAGAATTAATGATGATCTATTAAGCAAATAATAAGCTATGTTGACTGCTTCACCCCAGAATGGCTTTGGTAATTTTGACATCCTCAACATACATCTAATTTTTTCCACAATGGTGCGATTCATCCTTTCAGCTACACCATTATACTACGGTGTTTCAGGTTCTGTCATCTCATATCTGATCTCATGCTTTGAACAATACTCTTCAAAGTCTTTAGA
The DNA here is from genome assembly GCF_047325235.1 of Durio zibethinus. NCBI lineage: Eukaryota > Viridiplantae > Streptophyta > Magnoliopsida > Malvales > Malvaceae > Durio > Durio zibethinus. Next base: position 5,740,763 of record NC_143170.1, on the reverse strand, counting down.
TGTGTATTCTCCACCATTATTAGTCTGAATACACTTCAAGGATAATCCTGTCATCCTTTTCACCATAGCATAAAATTTTTAAAAATACTACAGTATCTGACTTTTATATTCTAACATATACACCCAAGTCTTATGTGAAGCATCATCAATAAAAGTAACAAAATATATGCTACCACCTAATGATTCAACCTCAATGGGACCACATACGTTAAAATAAATAAATTTCAATCTATGTTTTTCTCTGAGAATTCTTACGAAAAGAAACTCTATGATGCTTACCAAACAAACAATGATCACATGAATGGAGATACATACCTTCGGTCAAGGGAATGAGAGATTGTCTTACCAAAACATGTAACCCCTTCTCACTCATGTGTGTCAGCCTCTTATGCCACAAGTTTACTGAAGCATCATCTTTAACGGTATTTTTTTATTGCCATTTAATTACATCCATGTCTTATACATTATGCAGTATAATTTTTTTCTTACAACTATCATAGATCATTTAAGAAGCTTTCACTGCCTATTCTTTTATCGATTCTCATATCTTTTCTTATTAAAGATATTAATAATAAGCAAGTTTATTTTCATATCCGGAATGTGTCTGACATCCCTCAAAGTCAACATGTAACCTATACTAATTTGTACAATAATATCACCAATCTCAATAATCTGTGACACATACTTTTGTTTCTCATCTTAGTACAACCAAAGTCTCTTATTTTGTAAGTTGTAAATAATTCTCTCTTAGGAACACAATGATATGCCACTTCATGTCAACTATCCACTCAATACTAGGATCATTAATATGATTACAATCATCATGTGTACAAATCAAAGTAACTGAATCACTATCTGAATTCACTGCTATAATATTACCATCATCTGAACTCTTGTCTTTCTTATTTTTTCACTTTTGCTTCAAGATTTTACAGTATCATTGTATATGACCTGTTTTACCATAATGAAAACACTTCATTTTATCTCTAGACTTAGATCTATGTTTAAACTTATTACGACTTTTTTAGTTCTAATTTCTGTTGATGTTTCTACCCCTATTCTCTATGACCATAGCTTAATTCTCAAGGCCTACATCTTTTCGCCTTACTTCTTCATTAAGTATACTGTCATTTATCATCTTCAATATCACCTTATAATCAGAAGTTGAATTAAGAACAGTCATAACTAGAATATTTCAGCTGTCTAACAATGAACCCAAAAGAAACAATACCTTTATTTCATCATCTATCTTAAGTTTCATAGTAGTCATCTGATTAAGTATATCTTAAAAATCATTCAAGTGCTTTGTAATTAATTATCCATCCCTGTACTGTAAAGTTGTAAGCTTTTTAACAAGCATAACTTTATTTATACCTATTTTTCTCTCATACAATACTGTCAATTTTTTTCAAATAATGTGAGTATCTGTCTCCTATGCTACATGATGGAACACGCTGATATCAACTTATTTTTTTATTGTCGCCAGCATTTTTCTACCTAACTTCTTTCAGTTTTCATCTTTTATATCTACTGATTTAATCGAATCATCCAATATTAGCTCATACAAATCTTTGCAGTATAAATGATTCTTCATCATAGGCTTTCAAATTGAATAATTTGATGTTGTCAATTTTATCATAAAATCTGTATTATCTTCTATGATCTCAAATATAATTTACTTCTGTCTTGAGCTACTTCTGTATCGTTATCTCAAAATAACCTTACTCTGATATCACTTGTTACGCCTAAAGTAATATAATCACATGAATGAAGAGACATACCTTTGGTCAAGGGAATAAGAGATTGTCTTACTAAAACATGTAACCTCTTCTCACTCATGTGTGCCAGCCTCTTGTGCCATAAATTTGTTGAAGCATCATCCTCAACGATATTTTTTTATTACCATTTAATTACATCTATGTCTTATACATTGTGTAGTATAATTTTTTTCTTACAACTATCATAGATCCTTTGAAAAGCTTTCACTACCTATTATTTTATTGATTCTCATATCCCTTCTTATTAAAGACATTAATAGTAAGCAAGTTTATTTTTATATTCGAAATGTGTTTGACATCCTTCAAAGTCAACATGTAACATGTACTAGTTTGTATAATAATATCATCAATCTCAATAATCTATGACATACTCTTGTTTTTCATCTTAGTGCAACCAAAATCTCATGCTTTGTAAGTTGTAAACAACTCTCTCTTAGGAACACAATGATATGCCACTCCATGTCAACTATCCACTCAATACCAAGATCATTAATATGATTACAATCATTATGTGTACAAATCAAAGTAACTGAATTACTATCTAAATTTACTGCTATAATATTACCATCATCTGAACTCTTGCCTTTCTCATCTTTCCACTCTTACTTCAAGATTTTACAGTATCATTTTATATGACCTATTTTACCATAATGAAAATACTTCACTTTATCTCTAGACTTAGATCTATGTTTAGACTTACTACGATCTTTTGAATTCTGACCTCTGTCGATGTTTTTACCCCTATTCTCTATGACCAAAGCTTAATTCTCAGGGCCTACATCTTTTCGCCTTACTTTTTCATTAAGCATACTGTCATTTATCATCCCCAATGTCACCTTATAATCAGAAACTGAATTAAAAACAGTCACAATTAGAATATTCCAGTTGTCTGACAATGAACCCAAAAAAAATAATGCGTTCAGTTTATCATTTATCTTAAGTTTCACAGTAGTCATCCGATTAAATATATCTTAAAAATCATTCAAGTGCTCTGAATTAATTATCCATACCTGTACTGTAAAGTTGTAAGCTTTTTAACAAGCATAATTTTATTCATATCTATTTTTCTCTCATACAATACTGCCAATTTTTTTCAAACAATGTGGGCATCTATTTCCTGTGCTACATGATAAAACATGCTGATATCAACTCATTTTTTGATTGTCGCCAACATTTTTCTACCTAATTTCTTTCAGTTTTCATCTTTCATATCTACTGGTTTAGCCGAATATCTAATATTAGCTCATACAAATCTTTGTAGTATAGATGATTCTCCATCATAGGCTTCCAAATTGAATAATTTGATGTTGTCAATTTTATCATGAAACCTGTATCACCCTCTATGATCTCAAACATAATTTACTTCTGTCTTGGGCTGCTTCTGTATCGTTATCTTAAAATAATATTGCTCTGATATCACTTGTTGCACCTAAAGCAATAAACACAACAACGCATAAGCAATATATCGTAATAAACCTATAGCAATAGACAATAATCAATAATAAAAATGTAAAAAAAATAAAGCATACCAAGATTTATGTGAAAAATCCTTCAGTGTAAAGGAAAAAATCATGGACTACCAAAAAAATCTCCACTATCAAATAATGGATATACAAAGTTCTTCTCTAACTATAACTATAACTAATCAACAACTAGAGAGATAATTGAAAAAATTTCACCAAATAGGTGACTCAACAAATACACTATAGATTTGTTCTTAGAGAGCTTCAAACCTGATCTTCACCGTTCAAAATGTAAAACTCTGAATCATAAACCTGTTGACAAAGTTTCAACTCAATCGAACTACGGATCGACTTCCTTTCAACCAACTCTCCATTTTTCTTTTTCTCTATACTTTTTCTGGCTTTTCTTCTTTCTCTTCTTGGTTTGTGACACCACCTTAAAACAACCCCACCTCTTTTTATTAAGTAGCTAAGGCACTATGTAAATAGAAAGACCAAGGCCCATGGCTTTTGATTGGTCCAAAATCAATTACATGGGGCTGGACCCCATTTTCCTAACGTTTGGATAATTAAAATTAATAAAAAAATAAATTCTAACAATTATTGTTTGGATAAATAGTGAAAAAGAAAGAAAATGGTTCATTATAATAATTTTTTTCAATTATAACTTTTCATTTCTTGTGATTTTAAAATACTCATGGACCATAATATGTTTGTTATTTGCTGCTATATCAATGGTTTCAAGTAAAAGAGGAACATGTTTTACAAACATGCATTGATGAATTTTTTGGCCATTGCCAAAATTTCAATACACTATCACTTTGACGATGTGTTCATACAAAAGCTATTAAATATAAAAAATGCAATCATGTAAAAAAATTACATACTAGTGAATTATATGTCCTTTTTGCACTAAGCAAAAAGTAATACTGGTGAATTATTAATTACTCACATATATTAATTATTATAATAAAAAAATTTTAAGCTAATCTGACATCTCGTAAACTCAAAAATATGTTTATTCATATTCAACCATTCATTAAAATTAAATCACCAAAAAATTATAAAAAAATTTTATATTGGAAGAGATATGTGAAACTTACTTGAAAAAAAAGATGGCTTAAAAAAATTACAGGATGATTGTGATTTACTTAGGTTTTTTTATTAGGCTTTTAGTATTAATAAAAAGATAGATATAAAAGTCTTTTTATAAAAAAAAATTTTTAACTTTCCTTTTCCTAGCTTTTCCTCCAAATTGAGGTATTAAAAAAATTGAGTTTGCAGAGAAAATCAAAAGTTATTTGATTTTCACTTTTATCTCTTTCTTTATATTAAAAATTTATCCAAATAAAAAAAAAAGAGGTTTTGTTTCCTTTATTTTATTTTCTTTTCCTTCCCCTCTCCTCAATCCAAACACACTATAAAGTTTTTATTCAGTTTGCAACAAATCTATCCCTTTCTTTTTCATAAAGCTCTGCATAATTTTATGAATCAATGTTAGAATTTCAATTAATCAAAGTATCAAGAAACCAAGAGAATTCATGTGCCGAAGTGTTGACTGACGATCCTCGAGGTTGGCAGTATGAAAGAATGAATTACTAGAAGGAAGACATGAATTGTGTATGATGATAAACATAACAAAAATAAATACAAAAAATTACCTTTCCTTTTTTGTAACAGTGTACTGTGTTACATGGTTAAATTATCCTAGAAATCATGAACTTTAACTCAACTTCATCGTTAAAGTCACTTAGTTTAGTTAGCAACTTTAATATTTGATTCTGATATGATTGGATGTATATGGATGACTTTATTGATCTGAGTTGAATTCAAATCTTTTTTTTTTTTTCCAAGGAAAAGATTATTGCCAAAAGATAATACCGTTCAAAGTTTTTGATGGCAACTAACCATTTGTTATGTGATTTCACAAGAAGTCAAAAAATCTAATTATAGCTGTGAGATTGTGCTGTAAATTTCATATATGTTTGGCTAATTATAACATTGCACATTATGATTATGATAAATTTAGAGAAACAAAGATCATTTCAGGGATTCCATGTGGCTTTTGCTGCCCGTTTTATCCAAACAAATCTCAGTTGATGGATAAACAATAATTTCTTGAATTGTGAACTGACAACACTTGAAATTTGTTTCATTTAGAAAGCAAACAATTCAAAGACACAATGAACATGCAACATGTCGTTAAGCACCCAAATTTCTTAAACCTGTTGTTGATTGGTTGATGGAATTGTATTCTTCAGATCAACCTGTCCCTCCCCTTTGCTCAGGGAAATAAAGTGCTGGGATTTCTGCAACCATATGTAAACCATGCATATTGGGATCGATTTGTAAAAGAGAAGAAGCAACTTCTTCACAAAGCAAAATCAAAAACCTTTGTTGTAGGCATGTGCTATGACATTTCAATACAGACACTTGTCACATTCTGGATTCCTAATTAATATGGGGTTGCAGCTGGGAATCCATGTTGCACACATGGGGTACGTAGAAGTGAAAGGTAAAGCACTTGTCTTCCACTTCTGGTAATCTTTCATTTTTTAAAGGGACCCACTGCATTCTGATTTTAGGTCATCAGATTTGTTTGGTGGAAGCTGGAGGCCTTAGCCTTTAGTTTTTTTGGTTCAAAGAGGGGAACGCCCTATTACATGGAAAGGGAGAGGGGGTGGCTTGATTCGAACCCAAGCTCAAATGTCTTCCTTAAGGCTTCTTTGCCCCTAGGCTAAGAAACGAAGGACAACCTTAGGCTTTAGTTGAACTCAGGGTTTGCGGTTTGCCTAACAACAGATAATTGCAACCTCGTTGAGGAACTATGGATGGTAGTTCACATTGATGTCAGAAAAATTATGATATGCTCCAATATTGATTTCAAGATGGTGGGTCAAGGAAAGGGAGAAAAGAATAAGAAAGAAGTCGAAAAACTATCGACCCACAAGATTGTTTTAAGCCAATTAAGCTTTAATTTTTTGGGGTTTGGAGTCCACCTTACTTTTCACTCATGTTGTTACTTGAAATGAATCCATGACTTTTGATATTTTGATCAACAGCACCAAATATTCCAATTTAATACCCACCTAAAACTTTTCACTCAGAGTTCAATATGTGGCACATACAGAGCACAGAGCTAAACATCAATTGCATCTTGCTGATAAAAACACAATATCTTTTTTATTTGCTTACCTTTATAAAGAAAACGGAGATGATCACCTTTTATATCTTGGAAAATGACTCCCCACCAAGAATTTGATCTAAGCTACGTTGGACACAGACGAAGCTGGGATTCTAGCAAAGAATCTAGACATGCTTTTACATTAACTTAATAGCTGGCATGAAATGATTTAGCCAACCAGGAATGGGGGGAGAAAGAGAACGGGAATTAAGAATAAACACTGAAGAAGTTTATTCAATCTCTACTATATAGTACGAACAAAAAATCAATATCAAATTAAAAGTGATAGATTCCCTTTTTAAGAGCATAAAGGTTCAATGGTCATGTTGTTTATTCTTTTTTCCAGGTTCTTATCTTGATGACAAAGAACGTGCCAAATTAGTTGGAATATTCTGTGTCAAAATCTAAATCCACTATCCACATTAGAACCATAAGAAAGCAAATAACATATATTACATCTATGATATGTTGTAAGAATCCACTTTCACTGCAAGCATGATTGAGCCTTAATACTGGTTTGAACTTTCAAGTTTAGAATTCTGATATTAATGAGTTTATTTGTCATTTTGTGGGCAGTGAGCTAATGGATTGCATCATCGACAATTTGGCTCCATAATCGTCCTTGATACTTTCTGTTTGTCCAAATATTAAAAAAAAATAAAAAGCAAAATAGCCAATAGGAGTAGAAGCGAAAAAGGAAAAATCTCGGTTGTATTGTAAAATTGGTCCCTATTGAAATAGTGGCTTTGGTCTTGGAAGACCTACCAAAGCTCGAAAATGGAAAAGACGACAAATTCTTTCCCATTACTCCTTCCTGCATCTCACTTTCTGGGCTATGTAGCTTCATAAACCCCACAGACCCCAAGTTGAAATTGGACTTTGTATGTCCATGGCCCATCAACATTTTTATGCCCTTTAATTCCCTATTGGAAAATTCCTATTCCTCAGTTCGGAGAGCTGGGCCAATTTAAAACCTGATAATGACCCAACTGAACTTTTTCTTCTTTCTATGAAAAGTGAAACACAAAGTGTAAGGATATAACACCAAAATGCCAGTGGAAGAAACCAATCAAAAGGAAAATAAAAGGTCCCTTCATATAAATAATTTAACAATCCAACATACCAAAAAGTTTCAAAGCTTAGAGGGGACAATGGCCGCTCTAGTTCTCAGGGTGACTACCACTGATTCAAACCAGTAATTTGAAGACTATAAACTGCTTCACATTAAAAAGGAAGGCTAAAAAAAATAGGGATTTGCAGGCTGAGCTTAAAATGACAACTGATATCATTTTCAAAGCTGGATGGATACACAATAGTTTTAGGAAAAAAAAAACTAAAGTGATCCATCCATTGGAAGACCCTTTTCCTCTGTTATTTCAGTATATATACTGTTACTACTACATATATATATAAAACGCTGACATAACCAAGAAAATCTACTTGAAGAAGGGAATCTACGATTTCTTCCATTTTGCTAGACGTAATAGGAAAGCTAATACTTCTGATGGATCGCGCAAGGAGTACCAAGCTATGGTGTCTTTTGGAATGGAAGAAACGATGATGGGAAACCCTTCCCGTCTAGCTGCTATGACCTGAAACATGGGAAAAGATGGATGTATGTAATTAGATATCTAAGCAATAAAGATTTTGTACAGTTAAACAATCATGATTTAATGTTATTATGTTATAGATACCTTGAATGCATCTTCATCAGTTCGATCATCTCCAATGTACAATGGCAGAACATCTTTGGCATGATTGCTGAATCCTAAAGTGTTAAGCAAATAATTCAGGGCATCACCTTTGTTCCACTCTATTGATGGCCGGACTTCTAAAACCTTTACATCAATTACACAGACAAAATTCAGGATGCCAGGGCAAAAGTTTTTCACTCCATCTACAAAATAGAAACTTTTGCAAGATTAATTTACCCTACCATTTTACCCTCAGTCAGACGAAACTCGGGACGATTTTCAACCAGGGATTTCACTTTCTCCTTTAGAATTCTGTGATCCTGCATATCAACATTGAATTTTACTAAAGATTTTCAGATTAGACTATATTATAATTAATAAGATGAAACTGATTTACAATGAAAACTTTTGGATGTTGTTATATGTCCAACTTTTTGTCTAAAATTTACCTTTGGTGGAACTTGTCGATAATGCACTGAGATGCAAAATCTGTTGTCCTCTATCCTAGCACCTTGTATTTCTCTAATTTTGTCTTCCAACTCTAATGATATCTGTCACAATTCAAACAAATGGAGTAACTTGTCTATGAAAATACATGCACAATAAGTGGAAAAGTCTAAGACAGTCCAATGAAAGACTAAAATTGACTCTGGAAAGTGAGCTTACCTCTTGAATTGCAGGTAAAAATAACTTGGCAGGTTGAAAGCCTCCTTCATTCCCCTGCCCAATACCAAAATGAAATCGACCTCATAAAAAAACGATCTCTAAATGCAAAGTTTTGCCAGCTTTATTGGGTTGGATAAAGCAACAGACCTTTTTATCACAGGACTTTACTGCTCTGGGTGGTGCCATTATGTCCATCCCATGACTCCCAGCATAATATACATCATTTAACTGTACAAATTCTTTAACCTGAATAAAAAATAGGCTAGATAGCATCAGCCTAGGCTGTAAAAGTTTTCGAAAGTGACTCAACTGGCTACAGTTGATAGATTGCTCTTACCTTATCTCGGCTCCTACCACTGATAATAGATGTCGGAAAATACTTTGCAACTTCACGCACTGCCGCACGCATCTGAAATGAAGAACTTGTGAGGTGCTTTACAATCATGATTAACATTTAACAGATGATTTTGTCTAATAATTTTGAGTCAAGATTTATGTGCATGAAAGTGTAATATCAAATGACTACCTCAGCGGACATAAAGGCCTTATCAGGGTCTTCAACAATAGGTGAAAGGGTGCCGTCATAATCTAAAAACACTACGACCTTTTTGCCCTTGGCTTCTTTCATAACGGAATCAAATGAGCTCCAAGCAGAAGGGTGCTTCAGCTGATAATATAAGAGTCATACACAAATTAAATGGTGCACGGCAACAATAAAAAACCAGCAGGGAAGTTTAACAGATAATAATATGCTTGGCGGAATGTTATATGCCAAAGCAATGTGATAATAATCAGTCAGAGAGACAATCACCAGCCATGAAGCATAGCCTGCAACATCAGGTGGGCTTAATAATCTCCCTATCACAGAGCCATTGATACCATCATCATTGTCATGATCAGTCTCTGGACCCAAGAAAGGTTTCCGCTTCTGCCTATTGGAATGTGATATTTGAAATCCCATTGTCTTGTTAAACTTTGCCAAGTTCCTCTTGACCATTTACTTAAAATGAAAAGAGAAGTAAAACTTCATTAGAAAAAGCATAAATGAACATTTCTTTAAGACTATCATAAAACTTGACTAATATGAAAGAAAATGAATTTTCGAACAATCACTGATCAGTTTCATGAAACGTTTTGCTACTATTCTACTACCATAATCCTGAAGGCTTACTAATTAATGAAACCGTTCAACTTCAAAGTGCCCCAAAACAATGGGTTTTGTTCTCAAGCTTCTGTCCACTATCTATTACTCACTCTCCTCAATTCTCGTGAAAGAAAAAAAAAATCCTCTACCGCTAGATTGCCAACAACATAACACTATTTATAGAAACAAATACTTCGTAACCAAGCAAAACAAATGTGTATTAAAAAAAACAAAAACAAAACAAAACAAATAACACATGCCAAAAGCTTGCCCTTTATTTTCTGAAAAAAAGAAAAAATTATTCACCATATTATAAAAAGGGACTACCTAAATTAATCTAATCATAACGTAAACTAACAAAAAAAAAAAACCTTGAATATGATCCAATGAAAATTAAAGTCGAAGCCCAAAAGAATTTATAATTTAATTTAATTAGTTATACATTCATTTTAAATTATAACATTCAATAAATTTAAAATTTAAATCTCAACATTTATAAAATTTTTTCTTATCCTATAATTTTTTTAGAAATTCAAGTCCAAGAAGAATGATAATCAATTAATTTCGATCTGTTTTTAAGTTTTGGAGTAACTTCGAATTAGAGTAAAGCAATACCTTTAGGTAATTAAAGCTCAATGAAACGTATTAGAGTTATTTACCACAAATGAAAGCAGCTGCTGCCCAATAATTCATGGTGAAGTTTAATAGAACTAGTTAACCGAAAATCCCAGCTTCGTGCATAATATAAGGTTATTTCTCACTCTTTTCTCTTTTAATTGGCAGGGTTGGGCTGCCCCTTAATTTACAGAGTAACACAATTAATTTGTTGCGTATGGAATTCCCAAATTCTTCTTACTATATATGGGTTAGGTCAAACAATTTGATTACTTAAAAAGGCTCTTTTCAACTAAACATCCTGTTTAATTTGTGAAAGAAAGTCAATATTCTAGTACCAAAGTCAATATTCTCTAGTCTAAACTTAGAAGTCGGTGGTGTTCCATAACACAAATTAAAACCCGAAACAATTAAATCGAGGGCAAAATTATTTTTTTTCATAAAGTTTAAGTGAAAAGAAGCAATCTCATATCAAAATTAAAGTATATTGTAAGTTTTAATAAGAACTTACATTTGATTTATAAATTATCATCAAACTGTTGTCAGCAGAAATAAAATTTAAACTTTATTAATAAAATATTCAATTTTTATCAACCCAATATTAACGATAAAATTATTTTCACGAGATAGCTTAATCATTTAAAAATTAGGGTTTACGGTTTTAGTACTTTGATAATTAAGTCTTTTTGTCGCCTATAAAAATTGCTAGCTAGGGCCACTTTCATGGAAAAATAATAAGCTTACAAGAGTTTTAAAGGCATAATTGTGGGCTTTCTCCAGATTGGATGGTTTAAGAAAGGTCACTCTGTTTAAAACTTCCTGTGAAATGAAAGTACAAATATAGGAAACAAGAAAGGCCAATATGATTAATCAGATAAGTTAGATTTGATGAGTCAACTGCTACTGTTCGGGCTTGAGAGTCTTTCAAAGTTAACATAATCAGTTAACAACTTAACAGACTATATTAAGAGCAGAAATCAATAATTAGTTAACATACATACTTGATTAATTAAAAGGTTCATCCTCTATAATTACCATGAAGCAGTAGTTTTCCTTCCATGGGAGGTTCATTTGGTCCCCTCCTCCAACAAAGATTTTCTAGCTCCACTGAGAATGCAGCAGATGGAAAACATTTGATGGGTTTTTTATTCTCTTCCATCACCTTTTTTGTCCACATTACATGACAAAAAACCAACTCAGTTTTATGTCATTTTAAAGCTGATATGATAGCAATGAATGATAAGGAAAAACAACTTTCACTTTGGTTGGTGCATACACAAACGAAAACTATAGTACCAATTATCAAACAATCTCCCTTTTTTTTTTTTTTTCTTTTTCATTAATGTTTTCCCTGACATCCACTAACGTGCTCATCAATATCCTCATCAGCAGAAACAGCCAAACTCCATTGTTAGTTGCATTCTTGTATTTGGCAGAACCAAACCCTCAATAAACAAAAGCTCCCTCAACATGATACGTTCAGAGAGGAAGCTTGTATCCAATGCAGCCATGAATTGACTTGTGTGTGTATGTATTGTTTTTTTTTATTTCTGTTCATAATTTGTATTTTTTTAAAGAAAATCTGGATGACGTTTTGAAACTACTGAGGTGTGAAATTAGAGAAAAAAAACCATGAACCTGGTTAAGTTTTGAGACCACTGACTGAGGTGTGGAATTAGAGAAAAAAACCATGAGCCTGGTTAACTTATTTTAAAGTACAAAGGACAGACAAAATCCACGTGTCGATAGATGAATGGTTGATTGAGAAGTAGCGGGAGATCTGGGTGTTTTGGATCGACACGTCGAGACACGGTTTAGAGTATAGACTTTAGACTTTAGACTTTAGAGCAAGGCTCCATTTATTACACATAAATTGACTAGTAAAATATTTTTTATATTTTTTTATTTGTTTGATGAAAACTATTGATTTAAATAATATGTATTCTGATTAAATTTTTAAAAATTATGATTTTAAAAAGATTTAGCTGCCTAATATTATTTTTTAAAGTGAATTGATTAAATAAAAATTAAGAGATTAAAGAAAAATTTAAAAATAATTAAAAAAATAAAATCGAAACTTAAAAATTATTTTTTATTTTTTAAAAAAATTCGAAAACAGATTAATCTAAGAAATCGAACTATTTGTCAGCTTAATCAAACTAAGAACAGACCTTGGAACAAGATTATATAAATAAAGTCCTTGGCAACCAGACATAACGCAAAATGACGAAATGTGTGGGTCCAAAGAAACTGCCAGGAACTGCAATTTGAATGCTTAATTAAGTTTATTAATTTATTGAGTAAAACTAAAACGTATTAAATGTGATTAAGAAATGTTTAATGAATTGATAGGAAATAAATTAAAGAGCAAAAGCAGCCAATGCATGACCTCCTAAGTGACACCTTTCTGACTTCGTGACTTTTGGTTTAAGTCAATTATTATCTCATGTTCGCACCTAATTATTTTATTAAGAAATCTATATCTAATAGAGTAAGGGTGGACCGTTGTTAGATCATCTAAATCTCAGGAAAAAAAAAAAAAGACATAACTTAATTAAAAGTACATGTCTTTTTTGTAGTTGGTTCTGATTTTCTGAATTCTTAACATAATAGCGGTGATTGTTTTTCCTTTTTTTGTAGTCGGTAGAAAAGCAATGGATTTTTTTATTCCTTCAGGAAGATATTATTCAAATGCATAAAAACGTGAAAAATATTATTTTACTACGAAAACTGGAATAAACCTTCTGTCAATTACAATCTTATTGCAGAAAAAAAAATCAAGACGTAATGAAAGGTTTAGAATAAGATTGTTAATAGCGTACCTAATAACATTTTAATTTTTTTAATTATGTGGTATAATCTGTACTAGTTATTTTGGTATATTATTTTAAAATTTTTAATTTAGTATAAATATATTTATAAATATATAATTATATGAACTTGCATATTATAATTCTATTAATAATTTATAAAATAAATATACAATATCTTTAAATTTTAAATAAATAAGTTTTAAAATATAAAAAATAATATCATAAATTTTTTATGATATTTTTAAATACTTAATTTAATCATATGATATTTAAATAAATTTTTTTTTCATGTAAATATTAACATAAAAATAAAAAAATTAACTTTGATTTTAAGATTGTTAAACTTTATAAATGAAATATAACTGCTTTCTTAAAAGATATTGAAATATTTATAAACTTTTATTTGAAAAAATAAAAGTATAGTAAAAAATATAAAAATTTAACTTTTAAAAGTTATTTTGTTTTTTATTAAATTAAAAATAATCAAATAATAAAAGATAAATTATAAAATTTGTTTTATATTCATGCACTAGTCGAAAGAAGTCAATCTACTAAAACTAATTGAACCCAATAAAAATAAACAGTATTACTCGATATTAAATTTGATATAAAAATTATTTTTAAGTGTATTATATTTTAATATAATTAAAATGTATCGATTCATATATCGATACTAAAACAAATTTAAAAATTATGATTTAAAATTTAAATATCAATATTTTTATTGTAGGGTGAGACTAAAAATACGATCAAAGATAATATTAGGTTTAAAAATTTTTGTTTCTCTTTTTCACTTTTGTGCGTTTAAAAAAAATTGAATTCAGTATATTTATTTTATAAAATTTTTATAATATTGATAAATAATATTTTTTATTGTCAAAAAAGAGTAAAAATATAATTTGGAATATAGAAAAATAGCAAAAAAAAAAAAAACTGTATTTAAAATACTAAATAATTTTATTATCATATTAAAAAAATGCTTATAAATTATATTATGTAGCAAAAAATTATAAATCGTATTTACTCGAACCATCAACCGCTATATTTTGAACTCTTTTGTTGTTTCCTTTAATCGATGCACATCGATTAACATAGACCATGGACAAAACAAACCACTCATCACTGTTAAAACGATGCCTCCAACCGTTTTTCAAGTATAACTGTATAAGTCGTTTCTGTAAAAAGTGCCTTGGTGAGACGGCGTACCCGTCCCCTATACCCCATTACGTTTTCAAATACATTTTAACACTAGTCGGTCGAACCTACAATCTCAACCCTACACGTGGCAAATCGTGCTATCTAACGTCTCTTGTTAGTCAAGTGGTTTAGGGCCTGAATCGAAGAGACAATGAAGTCTATGTCGGTTCGGATGGCCCAGTCAATCAGTCGGGCCGACAGAAACACGTGTACGATTGAAAACCCGTACGTTTCATTCCTCGAATTCGAAGAGAGAATCAATGTTTCTCTTTTCCATAACAATATCGGTACACACGCATTTTTCATTCAAGCTAACGCATGATCTAAAAACGAAAATAGGATGAAAAAATGGCATTTTTCATTTTTAAAAACTAATAATAACATGCAGAGCAGAGAAATACATATTATAAATGAAATTAAAGGCGAAGAAAATGCTTACCAAAACTTAAGCTGATTCGTCGAGAGAATTGTTGATGATTTTTAGTATACAGTTGAACGTCGAGAATCCCACCGAAGCAGAAAATGAACAGAGGTTTAATCAAAGTAGGAAAAAAAAAAAAAAGCAGCTTGAAATGAAATAAAATTATGGAGAGAACAAGGAAAATGAAGAGAGATGGGAAAGCGTGACGGAGGGGTTTTATTTATAGAGGAAAGGGCTGAGAAAGAGGGGGGTTTAAAGGAAATTTTTTTAATGTTTAATTTTTATATTTTCTTTTTTTGGAATTTTGCTAACAATTTTTAATTATTTATAGCATTTACTCGTTTTGCAGTAAAACTTCCTAGAATTTACCAGATTCGATGTTTGCTGGGGTCGCTTTATAATTTCCAAACCACTCCTTTTTTTTTTTATTTATTGTTATAACATAGGAGTATTTTGGTAAAAAATCTTTTCTGTTCATCACGTTTTTAATTTCTCATTGATTTGCTCACACTTTCTAATTAATTAAATTTTCAAATACAATCGTCATTAGAAAAAGTAAATAAAAAACAAAAAAAAGTTATTTTGGTAATAATAAAAATTCAATGAATAAGAATTTATATCTGATTATGCACGCAGATTTTACACGGACCATTAATCTTTTGAATAAATAGGAAGTCACAAGTTATTGGGGGAAAAAATGAAACTTAGGTTTATTTCATTGTATATGTTGATGGTCTTTTAGGTACGGTGACTTGATGCTTTGCAAAAAATTGGTTTCGAAGCTGATTGAGAGATTGGGGTGACATGTAAAAGAAGGATGATATGGGGAGCGAGAGATAGGATTTCATGACGCGTTCTCTCGTTAAAGTCAGTAAGATAGAGTAAATGAGGGAAAGTAAGAAGAAAAAGGAAAAGATAAGGAATTAGGTGAAAGTAATTGAAAGTGAGTAGATAATTTAAAATGAAATATTTTTATCTCAATCTTACTTTTTATAAAATGAGTTTATAATTTTGATCAATTGATAATTAATTTGTGTCGACGTAACCAATTAACTTACTTAAAATTAATTAAGTATCGAATCAATTGAATTGAATGATTAATCGATCGTCATCCTGATAATCAATGATTATATAATGGTACATTTTGATAAGAATCAAAGATAATGATTAATGGAAGAATCTTAAATATTTCATAGATAAAATTGATAGTACTAACAAATTTATTTGAAATTATCTTAGAAAGAACATTTTAATTATTTAAAGTATTTTAGACGTATAAAGAATGTGCTGAACAAAGGTTTTTGATAGGTTACGCAAGCTTTTAATTCCTTGTGAAAAAAAAAATGACATACATTGTATTTGTATTTATAATTTGGTTTTACTGGATTCCTTTCCATATAAAGAGAATAAAAAAAGGCTTTAAAGTTAGAACGCATTCAATTTATTGCGGGAGGGGGCCACCACAAATTTTACCAATCTATAGTAAAAATGGAAAATACACATTATTAAATTGAAAATATGGTTACAAAAGTTTGGAATTTACTGTGGTTGCTTTGTTAATTAAAAAGAATAACTATTAGGGAAGGTTAAAAACAATAGATAAATAAAAAAGCAAAATCACCGAAAGTCACTATTGCTTAGTTCTTCAATAGAGGGAGCGCCTGTGTCTAATTTAACAGTACATGGAGAATATCTCCTTCAGAAACCAAGCTAAAAAAATAAATTCTTAGTGGAATTTGATACTGGAAGTACCTGGAACATGACCTTGAAAAGGGACTGCCTGAGAAACTTCCTTTGTATACTTTTTGGCTTCTGGGCCATATGCCCGCCTAGTAAATAAATAAAATGGGTATTAAGATTCTCCGTTCACATTTTGACAAGTCTTCTGCATTGATGTCTGCAAAAGAAATTCTACGCTTCTAGGCCCTATGGAAATAGTAGGACTGGGTTTACTTCAACAAAGCCGACAAAAGTCAATAAAAGGGCGTTGATTTCTTCTTCTTTTTGTCTTCACAAGATGTTGGGGGTAGAGATCTTTTCTTCATTTGGAATCTTCGTTTGGCGAACAGGTTATAGGGGGTGGAATTGAGTTTGGGATTTGTCTCTTTTGTCAAGTGGGCCTCGTTAGTCAAAAAATAATACTAATAGAATGTGAACAACCCGTGGCAAACTGACAAACTCGTTTGAGATTTCAAGCTCAGCAGTTTACCGTTTCACAACAGTATTGACGTTTCATTGCCATGAAATATCAACTTTAAGCCCACAAAATTGAGTTGTCGGAACTGAAGCCCACAGTAACAGGCAATGTGACTAACCAAAGCATTCTCGTCATCAAAAAAGAGTAATGGGCCAAGGAGTGAAGGAATTGGTGTAGAGCTTGAAGGTTTCTGCATTTTCAACCCGACCCTCAAGCCTCAGAGCGGGTAGCAAATGTTAAGGATTCCAGTGGGTAATTCATAGTGTTTGGATAAGGCCTAGCTCACACCAGGACAACATCATATATAGAAGCAACTCCTACTAAAGTTTGAGTAGTCAAGCATGAGTTTTTGAATGAAGCTTTTACTATCAAAAAAATAATTAAAAAAATGTACCGCTCTTGGATCCAAATATGGCACAACAAAAAAAGCAATTTCTACAGTTTGGACCAAGCTTAGAATATCAAAACTCACCAAGCTGGTGCAGTCAGTAGTCTCCATATTCTATATTCTTAGCCCTCTCAGCATTATCAACACATCAGCATCCTATGGTTCTGTTGGAAAGCACCATTGATTAATCATCCTTAGCTTGTTTGCTATTCTCTACAAACTATCATTCCTGGGCTTTTGATCAATTCTCTCCTCCAGTCCATCTCCGTCACCTTCTCTTGCACTCTTTAACATCTCTTTATCAGTTTTCCGAGAATCATCTTCCACAGGTGCTTCATTGGCTTCTTTAATTACCTGAAGTAGCTCCAAAGGGGTGGCTGCTGGGTCTAACTCACGACATCCCATTGGAGCATTATGAGCTTCTTGGCCTGTAAGCAAGTAATTAGGCACCTGATGGGAAAAGCGAAACATCTCTTCTTTTGGAATCGTCCTGACTTCCTCAGGGTCTAAATGTTTATGAAAAACTGTCCTAAAACCATTAACCTTAATTAGAGGGACCACAGAGACTCCTTGTTCCTCATCATAATCATCAAGCACTTCCACCATGTCATATTTGTGTATCACTTCATCCGGTGTCTGTTCATTCCAATCAGGAGACCAGTTCTTGTAGACAGCCCAGACATCCCCTTTTCTAGGAAATATTCTAATTACTCCTCGCGTACCTTTTGTCCATAGAACCTTGTGGGAGAAAGAATTTAATGTTTCACTAATTTCATGTCTGCCACTTCTAAACTCCCCACAAGTTTTGGAGAAACCAGAGCCTATCCAGTCCAGCACACCAAATTCGCTGTTGCTTCTTGAATTAAGCCAACTAATTTTCATCTTAAAAGGTTTCAAGGAGATCACCCTGTGAACTCGAGCATAGAAACGGGGCATCCCATCGTCATCATCATATGCAGCCCAGACCTGGTCATCTTCAAAAGAACTTTCACTTCGATCCAAGTCAAAATTGTGAAAATCAGGATCTGGAACATTTATCGACAATGGTGCAATCCCTGTATCTGATCCATCGGGAGAAGAGGCAGGCAGAGACTGCTTGTCTTGATATTCTTTATTGGTATCAAGTTCATCTCCGCTGGCCATGCTCCTCTCTTTCCTATTTTCTTTCTCTCTGACCTTCTCTTTAACTTTGTCAGCATTTTTGGCTTCAGTTACAGAGCTCCAGTCCTTAAGCTTTTTACGAATCACAGTCTGAGCCTTATCCATCAGCATGTTTCGAATTTCAGACAATGACAATTCTCTCTCACTGATGGGCTTGTTATAGTTACCAGAGTACCCATGGATACTTCCTATTTCAAAAACACCCCTAGATTCAAATGTGTTCCCCAAGCCAGGTCCATTTCCCATGGTTGTTTGACTTGATATGTTACCTACATAACCATTAACACAAATATCATCTTTTCTCTTTTTCAGGAGTCTCTCTGCTTTAAGAGCTTCTTCATGCTCCCTTTTCACTTTCTCTTGTGCCTTCCGAACAACACTTGCAGCTTCGGCACTGGTGGAAGGTGGTCGAACAGTACTACTAACACCAGCTGCCCCAGAGAAAGGACCCCATTGGAAGCTTGTATTATTAGATGAACCATGACCGGCCAATCCATCATGTTCTGAATTTTGAGCAATAGAAGAATTTGTTCCATAGTTAAATGGATTATTTTTAGCAGCATGATGCCCTGAAGCCTGCTGTTGTTGGCTAGACCAATTTGATGTCCTGTAAACATTTGGAGGTGGGGCCTTTTCTAAAGCCAAAAACGCTTCTTGACAAGTAGGGCATAGAAGTGTGTGATTCAGGTAAATCCTGAGGTATTCATACTGTGTCTTGCATCTATTGCAAACAGTCCAAAAGGTAGCAGGTTTCTTATCAGAAGAAGCAAATGAGGTTTGACCTACCTGGCTATTACTGTTCTGAGTCCTAGCATTTAACTTTACATTAGAACTAGAACTGTGAGAGCCATTTGCTCTGGGTGGAATTGATGAAACCCCACTCTGTGTGGGAAACTTCTGTTGTGTTCCCCTGAAATTTATCTTCTGGTTATACGCTAATCTCTTAGACTTATCTGATAACAAGCTCCAGGCCTCTGAAACAAGCTTAAAAGCTCCATCTGCACCTACCAACTTGTTTTTATCAGGGTGAAGCATCAGAGCCAGCTTCCTGTATTGTTTTCTCACCGCCTCATCATCGGCCAATGGTTTCACACCAAGCACACCATACCAATCCACTTCTCCACTCACTTTATTCTCAGCAGAAATATACACATCAAGTGTTGTCAACATCTGGGCAATACCATCAAGCCCAGGATACAAATTTTGAGCCTTCAAAGCAAACTTTTTGGCTCCAGCATAATCCTTCTCTGTAACCTTCCTTTCAGCAATTTCTTTTGCCCTGAATGCCTCATCTTTGTTGCACTCCATAATTTCTGAGGTAATTTAATGTGTTTCTTCCTCACCTAGGTATTATCAATATGACACAACTCCAACCAAAACCCAGGGTTTGCAGCTTAAGGCTCTTTCATGCCTTAAGACAAGAGATAACAGCTCCAAGTTTTTGATGCCTGGTCCAATGGAAGAAAAACTTCCTTGATAAAAAGATACATATGAATTAGAAACTGATTGAGAAGTAAATGCATTAGCAATTGCATAATATTTTATAAGCTTATACTTTGCTAAAAACAAACAAGACAAATCTTTATTTGAAACTTAAGTTTTGGTTGCTTCCTAGAGAAATCCATATTCTTAAACATAGATCGCATATTTCTTTATCTGACGCTACAATCTCACCTTAACAAGAAACAAGTTTCACGATTATTTCAGCAGAAGCGTGAGTGCAAATTTCGATATCACTCCAACTAAATATCTAATGCACACGTAGAACAGAAACTGCAATCCATAATCATTGTAATACTTTCTCAAAAAATAGTACAATATCCAGCATTTCTTAAAAAGCTCAAACACATTCCATTTTTATCTCAAGTGGTAAAGTTTAATTTCAAGGCAATGTAACTTGAGCTGGAATGATTAATAATATAAGACTATCCTTCCAAGAAATACCTCATGGTGCAACCAGTAATCATTTCTCTCTCAAGCCCATTAGCACGAGAGAAAGAGAGAGTTTTATGTGGATTTAACTCAAACCACAAGAATATTTGTCCTTTGATTTTTAAAAAAAAAAATCTTACAAGTCAACATAACTTTAGTCAAGAATTTATCTTACACTCAGATGAAAATGTGACCAGGAACTCAAACACCTCGAGGAAATTAGGCACTTACAAACAAAATAGGAGAATGCAGATATTGAATATGATTAACTACGGACATAGTCAAAGATGCTGTAACTAGACTCATACATAGGGAAGATGTAACTACCATCTAAATGCTAAACACATGAACACTGATACATATGCAATTTCAAGTATGTGGAACATATATAAAAGCATAGTTTTTTTTTTTTTTTGTCTGAGAACTGTCTATGCAATGAAAAAATAACCAAAATTACTGATCCACCCAAACAAAGTTTTTGCCAAGCACCAAACCTTCATCAATGGCTAACACCTGTTGAGAAAGGGACAAGCAGTTTTTTTTAAAGCCGAACAACAATAACCATGGTAGGCACATGCCACATACCAAGTCCTACAAGTTATACGGTTGGCCCACATATAATCATAGCATCGATCAGACATGCTTAGTTTTTGCTATCCAGACAACAGTTGTCATAGATAAGAGCTTTACACTTTGGAGACCTAATCAATGGTTTGCATCATGCATTTCTAATACCAATAATATTTAGCTCTTTAACAAGCTTACTGAATATTGGAAAAATAAAATCCTAAGTGAACACTTAACTATCTGTTTCATAAGTTCAATACCATCAGTTTCCATTTCACACACAAATATATAAAACAAATTGGTTACGGCTTTTTGTTTATCTCTGGCGTCCCTCACCTAGTTTGGACGTTGGGAATTAATCAAGGCAAAAACGATTACCAATTTCCACAATAATTCTGATGCAGACTAACCTTCACCAAAAACAACCAGTCACCAACATTCCAAACATAGAATACCCGGAAGTTTCATACATACCAACAATATGACTCATAATATATGAAAAGCAACACTTTAATTTCTTTTGATGCAGATCACAAGTTCACCAACTTGTTATGAGCAACAATAAAACTATCATATTACAGATGCTTGAATTTTACACCTCACCCCACCTATTATGAAGCTAACTTACTCAACATACCATTTCCTCTAGAGAATACCGTCAACGAACTCAATTTCTCAATCCTAAGCACATTAACAATTATATCTGCATGTAACCACAATGCAACAAGCCCACGTAATTTAACCAGTTTCTTTCTTTTTCTATTTTTTGCAACAGTCTAAAACCTCAAAATGCTAATTTCTCAAGAAAAAAATTTGCCATGAAAATCCAAAATAACTCCAAATATTGAGGATAAACAGCTAGATGAAATAACTTCAGAAGGTAAAAAAAACCTTGATATAAACTTTCCTCAGCATTTCTTTAGTCTTTAGTCTTTACTCATTAAAAAAAAAAAAAAAAGAAGAAATTTAAGTCACATTGAACAACCAAAAGCAGAAATCCAACTCTGATTCAAACTACCGGGAAAGGACACAGAAGAGTAAATTGACATTTCCAGGTCTCCAAGGATCTACAGTTAACCGAGATTCCAACAAGCTTTATAACGGTCAAATTTGGCCTTTCCAATCCCTATTACCCTGTAGAAAATGAAAACCCTAGACCCTACAAATTTTCAACAAACAGTCCACAAAAATCACAAGCCAAGCCACAAAGAAATGATCCTTTTAAAAGTGAAAAAACACTTGGAAATAAAAATATATACCTTTCTAAAGGAAGTCTCTGGAAGCGAAGAAAATTTTGAATCTGAGACAAACATCACAGGGTACAGTGACCCATTTGTCAAAACCCCAGGAGATCCCGGGGAAAATATTTTTCTCTTTTTTTTTTTTTTCTGGACTGAAAAAATGAAAAATAATAAATAAAATAACAAAAGGGGAAAGCCTGAAAGTATGGGGTTGGTTTAATATAGGAGTACTTATTATTAACTTTTTTGTGTTAACCCTAATACAACATTTTTATAATGGGTTTTGATGCAAAAGGACTTAACCATGGTTAGTTTTCAACTATTCTAATGGGTTTGTAGTTATTATTGTGGATTCTAATAAATAAATAAATAAAATATAGATTTTGTTTATATATTTATGAGAAAAAATTGAATTATGTTTATGAATTGAGTTCAGTCAAATGTGCTTAACACTTTTAAAAGTTTGTTTGTTTCTATAATTGAGGTTATTAAAATTTTAACCTTTAATTATTATAATAAAATTTTAGTATTCTACTAACAAAAAAAAATAATTATTTTAAAAATTTGTTGGAGGTCCTGTTTAATTTATTAATTTAAATCATTTAATATTAAAATGATATTTTTATTTTAATATTTTAATATTTTAAAATATAATTATTTAATAATAAAATAATTTTATGAGCCTAGATTGAACCAAATTTGAAAAATCTTATCCAAAACCAAACCCACAATCTTAACTAATCACTTAGCCCATGAGAAAATCTAAAAGTCAGTTTGGTTTAGAAAAATTCGAAAATTGTTTTTTAAAATTTTGATTATGGATATCTAATTCGTAATAAAGTTCAGAATTATCTGATTTCTGAAAAAAAATATTAGATTTTTCACGGTACTCAAAAATTTTAAAAT
Organism: Durio zibethinus; assembly: GCF_047325235.1. Classification (NCBI taxonomy): domain Eukaryota; kingdom Viridiplantae; phylum Streptophyta; class Magnoliopsida; order Malvales; family Malvaceae; genus Durio; species Durio zibethinus. Next base: position 5,717,396 of record NC_143170.1, on the reverse strand, counting down.
CATAAACTCACATTTATTTATGATATTTTATTATTTCAAACGAAAAAATTGTTTGAATTTTACATTTGACTTGATAAAATATTATTTCTTTCCATGTTACTCTTTTGAAAAACGTCTAGTAATAAAATCAAAATTTTTGTTAAGTCAATTACAGTATTTGTAATGAATAAAATACAATAATTATTCTATATGATTTATATTCCATATTTTTATTAATGTGTTTTTTTAAAAGTATACAGTAACTATTCTATGTATGACTTTTGTTCAAAATCTATTACTAAACTTTTTTAAAGAAATGAAATAATTAATAACATTTATTGCATTCTTTTATTCATTACGCACTAATTGATCATTATAATATTTTTAATATCATCAAATACTGTATTTATTTAAAAAACAACTTAGTAATTATTTATTAATTTTTAAAAAAATCAATTACTATATTTTTTATATAAATACAGCACTTGTACAATTTAAATTTTTTAAATAAATCAAATATTGCATTTCTTTGAAAATAAACACAATAATTAATCACAATTTTTTTTATAATTGATTGCTCGGATATTGCAATATTTGTCGATTATTTTTTTAAATATTATATTTGTTATATTATCACAGATATTATGATAAAAATACATAATTTAATAAATTCAGATTCCTCTCAATCAAATACGAAAATCTAAAAATGAGATACCATAAAAATCACATTTTTCCCCAAAGATCACATTTTCCTGAATATTACACTTTCTTCTAAAATCCAAGATTCCTAGAATCAAAAACCCCCTAAAAGAAATCATAGTTTTTATCTTCATTTTATTTACATTTTACAAAAATAAAAAAGTATTTACTGACATAAATAGATACATATATATTTTAAAATATATAATTTGAAACCCTTTTTCAAATTATTTATATATATATATGCTTTACCAACAAAATACATATACATGTATGTATATGTACAAAAATCAAGTATATTATTAGTACATGTACACAAATAATATGGCACTTAGGATGCATATGACACGTTAAAAAAATAGTTAAAGTCTGATAAAAAAAAGAATGGCATCAAAATGGGTGTGAAAGGTGTGTACATCAATTATCAGCATGACTACTCCAAAACCTCCATTAAAACGAATCACGATTGTACTGAATTCTTATCATAGTCAAGTGGAATATTAGATGCACAGGATATCAGTTAATAATGCGTAAATTTTAAAGCACTATTACGCATATTCACTTTTCTAGTTTTATTATTATTATTATTGTTATTATAAAAACACTGCTGATATGTTGAGCAGGTGTTTCTCAAGAAAAAGCTCTGCGGTTTGGTTGAAAAATTAATCTCTCCTAATGAGACTGGATAAGGAGATTGTCATGTGACAGGAGATACAGCCCCAGTGGGTTTTGCAAAGCAAACGCAGCAGGAGATGCATTTGCAAGACACAATGGGGCTGCCTCCATGCCACATGACGATTTCAACTAAATATTAAGCATGTTTGGAGATGGACAAAGCAAGTATACGTTCCATATAAGAGAACATTATGAAAAAAAAAAGAATAAACAAATTGTCTCCTTGATATATGCACATTGACCACAAGGCACATGCAGATTTCAAAATTAAACTAACTAATTTGTCAATAAATCTACACATGCAATAAATTAAGGATTCTTAATCATGCTCGGGATTAGCTGGATTTGCCTTGTCATGGCGGAATCTCACCACAATGCATGTTATATTGTCCGCACTCCCACGGGTGAAAGCAGTTTCAGTCAACTTTCTAGCAGCTGTCTCTGGTTCTTCTTCTGCCCGAGCAAGTGAAACAGCATCCTGGAAACAATTTTGAACTTATAACAAGCAATTACACACAAAAGTATCCTAATAATACAGCAGGGATTTCCAATGTTCTTATTACTCAAGCATTAGAAGATCAACCAATCTAATCTTATTGGAAAGCACTGTCACATCAGCAAGCTCGTATGAGCTAGTTTTGTCCCTTGTATTTTTGTTCCCTTTCACAAATTCAAGTGTCCTGAATAACAATTTTATTCTTAGTGTTAATATGTAATTTGACCCTTCAACTATCACTTTTTATGATTTGATATTCAACTTTCATTCTGTCATGTCATTAATCCTAGACATCAACTCTGTTAATAATATGCTAAGGGTACAAGAAACTAATGAATAAAATCATGACACATGGCATATTTTCATTGGTCAATATCTGCACGTTGTTATTTTACCTAACACTGTTAGTTGATGGTGCAAAGTTCTTGTCGGAAGCAAAGTAAAGGTACCAAATCGTGAATTTTTTTTTATAAATACCAAATCATGAAAAATGATACAATCAAGGGGCCAATTTGTAAATTAATCCTCCATTGGTCAATATCTGCTCGTTGTTATTTTACCTAACACTGTTAGTTGATGGTGCAAAGTTCTTGTCGGAAGCAAAGTAAAGGTACCAAATCGTGAATTTTTTTTTATAAATACCAAATCATGAAAAATGATACAATCAAGGGGCCAATTTGTAAATTAATCCTCCCTCGAACTTGCTCAAAAACAATATTGAATGCATTCCTGATACTTGGATGGATAATTAAGTGCAGCCATGCACTTGTAAATGCACGTGTCAGAGAGAGGTTTACCTCATTAGGCACTACATCCCATAATCCATCACTAGCAAGCACAAGCAACTCGATTTCTTCATCCATCTCTCTATCCTGAGAAATAACAAACATTAACACAGAAATTTCACTAATCCAATTTTCATGATCTACCACCTGGAAAACAAATGCTATATGGTATGACTTGTGTTGTGGAATAGGTTGTAGTCCAATCACCCTAGAGAACAGAAATCAAGGGACAGAATAGGATGCGGCAAGCAAAAATAGAACGCAAAGGTATTGGTGTTCACCATTGTATTCAAATTCAAATTAAAAAACGAGCATGAGCACATTCTTACTTCAGTGTCTAACTTAACACATCAGATTTTGAATTTTGGATGGTTGCAATCAATTAGGAATGGTGAAAATAAAAGGTTGTAATTTTCAATATCTTCTCATGAGATGATTTTTCCCTAAATGAGTCCAACTATTAAACACAAGACAATACCATGGGAGAAAGTAATCGCAAAATTAAATGTAATGAGAGCTATTAAGATGATTAAAGATTACTAGCTAGCTTATTAGTACATGGTTTTGAGTATCACCTGGATTTCCGGTTCTGCAACAACAAATTGCTTCAACATGCGATTACCGAAAGCTCGAGACATAGCTAACACACCTCCTACCCTCCAAGTTCCTGATAACATGATTAACAAGAAATTTTCACCATAAACTTTCAGGAGCCAGAATCTCTAATTTAAGTGCCAGATATAAAGGAAATATTTGTTTTAGTTTCAGTAAGACAAGCTAGATTTTTAAACAGTTTTACCTGCCCACATAACAACTCCTCCAGCATTTTCAATTCGCTTCCGTTCATCACTTCTATTTGGTTTATGATCTTCGGAGAGAGGGATTGCTTTAAAAGGAAAAAGAAGCTGCTTTTAAGAATCCCCATTTACAAATTCAGAATTATCAACATTCTTTTTAATGTCAAGTGCAGGATAATCTAATAAAGCCATATGTATCGTAATTAAGATACAGCAGTCACTCAAAATGTAAATGCATTTCATACTATATATAGTTCACAATTATTAGTCTTTACTAAACATGCCCATAAGTAAAAAATAAGTAGGTTAAGATTACCCACCCAGTATAAATACAAAATACCATGCTTTAACATGACTATTTGGCTATATAAAATAAACAAAGGATAGCATAAAGAAAAATTCAAATGCTTTCAGAATGGGCCCTGGCCTCCTCTTTACTGGCCCCTTTCCTCCAGCAAATTCATAGAAACATTTCATTATCATCTTCAAGTAATAGAATTTAAAGGCAAAATATGTTAACGCATATATTAATGCACAAGAAACCAATATATTAATATACAATAAAAATACATAGAATACCTTTTCCAGCCTTGGATATTACAGTCCTTGAGTCTCCAACATTGGCAACATATAAATGGTTACCAACCAACACTGCTGTTGAAGCGGTTGAACCATCATCTCGATAAGTATCTCTTTCAGAATCCAAGAAATCTACATCAGTCTGTTGATATGTTTTACCTGCAGGCATGTCCATGAAACAAATATGAATAACAGAGAATTCAAATAGGTTGATAATCATTTTATTGTACAAAGACAAACCCATCTGAATGCAAATTACAGGCTCATGACAAGAAAGAGACACAAGTACTTGTAAATGCATGGATCCTCTATAAAGTGCTGACAATAAAGGATATGCAACAATTTAAATGCTCTATCAGCACAGTAAATCAGAGATCTTAAACGCACTTATGGCAAGTTTGGTGTCCGTCATGAACTGTGGATGCTTCATTAGATTATCAAAAAGGTGTTGCTTCAAATACTCAGCAGCATGTGAACCACCATGCCCTGCAATTGCACATAATAGTGTTTAAAAGGTGGGGAAATGAAAACTGTCCATTTCAGATATCAAAGATATCGTGCCTTGAGAAAAGTTACTTATCATTCAAAAGCGCATCTCCAAGATGACTGATAGTATAAATAGGTTGAAACAGAAATCATTCATCAAGAGACACATTTGGATATAAAACGAAAATAATACAGATTGATTGTCACAATCTCATAATGATTTCGACTTTGATTTGAATGAAATCACAAGAAAGCTTTGACAGACATAATTTCAAAGTTGGTCTATCTTTGACCCAGGCAACTTTGGATGCTTGTGCCACTAATTAGTTGTAAGAATGTCCGAATACACTGCCCCAAGGTTATTACACATGTCAGATAGCTCGCACGCAGGCTATAAACCACATACATATCATACCAACAATAAAACTTATAATTTTTAGTATTGCTTTGCACCATCAATGCTATGGTTGTGAAAACCATATCCAGCGGAAAGACTAGCCCCACATAGCACACCGTGCTCTTCTCCAACCATCATGTTTAGTACCTTCCAAGTGTTTTTACTTAATTTGTTCCTAGTTTTTTTACATAATTTGTTCTAGCATATACGTAATATTTTTAATTTCATATCCTTCCACAAGGCAATAGATGATAAGAGAGAACCTAACCATCAAAGATTCCAAACATGCACACTGTCTGCCCCCTAATCTTGGAAGTTTTAATATCATAAAAATCTTCCATGGTTGCTCGCTTTCCCCTGAAACTTGAATATCCACAGCTTAATTTTCCATCTTCACTGCCAAATCAGACAAGAAACCTACCATGTAAGTGCAGTTTCAAATCTAAAGTTAGTTAATAGCATCACATACACAAGTAACAAGATTAAAGAGCCATTCATGTGCAATAGCTTCTACCTTCTAGACGAAAGAAGGAAAGGAATGACGATTGCTGGAAAAATGTACAAATTCAAGTGAAATCCATGTTTTCTATAAAAAAAAAATTTGAAGAATATTTACGAGTGCAGTGATTTTGGAAAGTGAAAGAAATGCCAGAGCATACAATTGATATTAACAATTATATTACAAATGTTGCAGCTAGGAAGCTATTCTTTCTTCGTTTCCTCCAATAATCGATGAACCAAGTAGGAAAGCAAAGACAAACAGATCAAAAGAAATTTACTAAAAACTCCTTTTTCAATAATTCCACTTTGAAACCATGTGCACTTTTTTGAGACGGTTAGGATTTACAATATCAACACCTGTAAAGTTGACATCATTAAATTTCTTAGAGTAAATAAATAATCAGTGGCTTACAGTATCAACATATCATCTAGCTTTTCTTGATTAGGTGACACGTTCATTGAACCAAACATGCAAAGAAAAGATCAAATCTGACTAAACAATTAAAAAACCAGTATACAAGAAACTCTTAGCAACATTTATTCAGCACCAAATCATATTTAAAAAGTTAAGGGAAAGCAATATGCATGTTTGGTTCTAAACAAATCATGACATGTTGTGAAAACTCGCTATACTTGTAGCTTAATGTGCATGATAAATTAAACAACTAATCTAAAACAGGTGGAAAACTAAAATTTACCTTTTCCACCCTCCGCTTACATATCCACCATCCTCATCTTTTTCCCGAAACATATCAACAATGGGACGTTGCTTCGCTGTTGCACTTGAATCAACCATCATCCTTGCACTCGTTTGAAATTCACTATTCAACCAAAAGTTTAATCCACCAAAGACATATAAAGTCCTTCCAATACTCCTCAAATGCACCCTTTTTGGGTTAATATTGTTCCTATACACCCAGTCTGAAAAATTACACTCCTTAAACAACTGTTGCATACCATCTAAAATGGTCCACTTATCGCCTTTTAATGCCAGATCTTCAAACTCACGAACAATGCTGCATAACAAAATCATTAACATAACAAAATTAAAAATATCCAAAGTGCTTTAACTCCAACATGTATTTTAAATGTATAATATAATTATCCCTCCCTCTAAACAATTCTTAAATGACCACTAAATCAAATAATACACGATTAACTCTAGTAACTAGCATAGGATCGATAGCTTCCGACAAAAATGAATTATTACACATTAAATTTGAATATACTAGATGCATTTAATGAACTTTTTTTTATTGGTAAAAATGAGCATCATTAAGCTAAGCTTTCCACTTATAGTTGTAAGTTTGATCAAAATAAGAAGAAGAAAAAGTAAAATACGAATCAAAATCTTACATTTACGTTTCAAAATAATCGACTCATTTCTTGAGCTGATAAATCATGCAACAAAGAGTGAATAAAAAAGCAGCATTTTCGATCAAATTAAAACGTAACTATACAAACAATAACGGATCTCTCGTTGAAAATTTCGGATAAAACAACCGGATCGGATCGGGGGAACCAGACAGAAAGGATCAACGTTGGGTTGGAACACGTTGAGGATCCGAATCTGAAATGGAGGTCAGTAGGAATCGGTCGCGTAGCGTAGCTTTTCTCTCTCTCAAGAAAAAGAGAAAAAAAAAAACAAGGAGAATCTGAAACCCTAAGGAGAGAAAGGGGATGGAAAAAGAGAAGAGATTTTGAGGAAATTTGTAGAGATATATAGTGGGAGCGTGAGAGAGAAAAGGAAAGAGAGAGTGCGGAGTGGAATGGAGAGAGAGAGATCTGGCCATTTTTGTAGCTGGCCACCCAAGAGAAGTGGCAACGTGGCACTCTTCATGCATCCACTTTTATTTCGGGAGCTTGATCTTCTGCGCTCGTGCTCATGATTTACATTCTAATTTCTAAAATATATGATAATTTAGGTTTAGTTTGATTGAAAATTTGATTACTATTTATATGCCATTATGTATTTACATTTGATGCATATAAATATTATAAATTATCAAATCACATAAATTAAATTTTATTAAAAAAATAATTTTAAGTGTTTTATTAAAATTAAGTATATTTATTTTTAAAGTTTTAAATTTTAAAATTAATTTCTTTTAAAAATGCTATTACACGACTCGTTGACATTATATAGCATTGTTATAAGGTGTATAAAATATTATTTTTTTATTTTTTATAAAATAAAAAGAGTTAAAAATGCATATATCAATATGAAAGTAAACTTATAAAAAATACACATAAATTTAAAAATACATAATTATAATATAATTTATTTAAACAATAAAATACATATTTTATTTAATATAAATTAATTATATTATAATATATTGTAACTACTTTTCATGTTTAATTAATTATTGTAATTTTCTTCTCAACAAAAATATTGTGATTTTTATCTATCAAAATAATGGTTAAAATAATAAAAAAATCTTAAATTTTATTACTTTATTTAAATAAATCATTATATTTTTATTACACCTAATTAAATTTTTTATTTTTAATTTGCATCAAAATAAACTTTTCTCTTTTAATTTTTATTTAAATAAATCTTTAAACTTTAATTTGTATTTAAATAAATTCTTATATAAATTAATCTTTTATTGAAATAAGAGTTTATATGAATATAAATAAAAAATTAAGATTTTATTTAGATACAATAAATATATATGGATTTATTCAAATAAAGTTGAATAAATCAAATTTTTTTTAATATTTTAGTCAAAAATATTATTGTGATTTTTATATATAAACATTTAACTTAATAATTAGTATATGTATCCTATTTAAAAATAAAATTTGACTTTTTTAATTAAAATTAAATATTCTAATTTTATATTTTGTTTTTATTTTAATTCACAATAAAAAATAAAAATACATATCAATAAAATTGAACTAAATTATTTCATAAATGTACAAAATATGAGAAGCTTTTTTCCATTTTGTGAACTTTTTAAACTAACAACCCTTTAAACTTTCAAGGGTATTGTATATTTTACTAGTTACCATTACAAGTAATGCAAATAAATAATCCACGTAGCATTTTGATTTTGGAAAATACCAAAAACATTTTTCAAAATAAATAGGAGGCATACCAAAATATCAGCTAAAGCTGTGGACTGTAGACCATAGAAGAAACGAGCATTGCGGTGGTAACGGGGACCCGTTTGAGGGCAGAGATTCCCGTTTGCAAGGTCACCGACTCAAATTTTGAGCTTTACCATGCCGCATGGATATTTGCTAATATAATAATACAACCGGCTACTTGACGCGATGAGCTAACAGTGGTCCAGATACGAGGTTCCATACAAGCCCAAACAAAAAGAAACATAAATGATGATAAATCTTTAGACATCACATTATGGATAATAGAGGTAAGTGGATTAGGTAATTTTGGTATTTTTATTTTATTTATTTTGTATTATATATATAATATAAAAGTTATTATTATAAATCGTATTAATACAATAAATATAAAATATATTTTTATTTATTAAATTTGTATATAATTTTTATTAAAATTTTAAATGACACAATCTTTATATTTGTTTTAAATTTTATATTCTAAAATATAATATAATAATATAATATAAAAATAATATGATTTAAAATTTTAACAAAAATTATATAAAGATTTGATAAATAAAAAATATATGTTTTATATTTTATATCAATATAAATTATGATAAATAATTTTTATATAAAACATTATAAAAACACATGAATTATTGATATTTTATATAACATAAAAACATAAATTATTATTTTATACTTTTTTATTGCATTTAAAATTGACAGGAGGGAATAGGGCGAGTTTACTTGGAGAATTTATTTAGGGTATGGAGTGATTTGGCCCATAGCCTATATATGGAATTTGGGTTTTGGGCAGATAAAATTTTGATTGAGGCTCCTAAGATTTTAGGCTGGTGCCAACTCAATCCGAACCGAAATAGGTTGTATTCCATTGCAGGCATCGGACCCCTAAAGTCTAGACTCTCACTTTCTCTGACCAAGCCTGGTTCATCAGTTCATTGTCAATAAAATGACCAATCTGTTATATCTTACACCAACGTATTAGGCCAGGCATGTTTTGTTGTGGTTTGTTCATTAAACTCAGAATTTAAGAAAGTGGTTGGCTAGAGTTTGCCAGTTCAAAAAAAAAAGGTTCTAAACAACTTACAGTTGTCCATGTTGAGTATCGAGTGGTGGTAAGGTCATTTAGAATTTAACTGAAAATTTCTTAAAATGTTAAAATGCAGTTGATGAGGTGAAAACATATAGTATTTTAAATGCATGATCAGGATTACTTATATTTCAAAATTAATTGAATTAATTAATTGAACTAATTTGTCTTTAATTAATCAATATTGAATTAATTTTAATTAATTGTTAAAAATAATTTTTAAAAGTTTTAAATTTTGATTATTTTAATTAATCACTAAATTAATTTAACTCTTAATCGAAATATGAAAAACTCGAAAATAAAATACACAAAATAGACTATTTAATTTTACAAGTTATTGGAAATTTTAATTTTAAAATTTTAATATCTGAATATTTTATTCGATAATTTTATTTAAGTTATTTTAAATATAAAAATTTAAAACCTTTATAATATATAATTTAAAATTAATATATTTTATTATTTGATTAATGTAAAAAATAATTTGAATCAACATCAATGAAGTTGGTTGAAAGAACATCTTGTGCATGATGGAAATTGACTACTTAATGTTCGAAACGATTGCCAAGACCATAATTTATTATAGATAATTTCGTCTGTTAAGGAGTCAGCAAAAGACGGAAGATGTGAAAAGTAAGACAAAACTTATATCCTATTCATTACTCAACATCCATTGTCTAAGGTCAATCGTGTTGTCTAAATTTCCAAGAAGCAAATAAGGTCAAGGATATGCCTGACTTTTTGTCTTAGCCCAACTCAAAGTCTCAAACTATTTGGTTCTGCCACTGCCCTGGGCATGCTCCTCATTAGTAAGGTTTAGTTGTTTTTATCTTTTGCTATTTATCTTTAATTTTTATTTAATTATTTATTTATTTTTACAAAAAATAAAAACATCTATCAAACCTGTCCTAAGCAACCTAAACTCTCTAAAGCTTCGGTCACGATTGTGTTTAGCTATCAAACCGTTGCTTTTGCCAACGAATGCAACCCCAATCGCATTTTGAGAGGTGTTGTTGTGGTTGATAATTAATGGTATAACTGTAAAGTTACTAAATATTTATTAAATAATTTATAAATTATAAAATTATATGTATTTGTAGGATATTCATATTTATATTATGTGTATAAATATTTATATAATTTATTAAATAATTCTATACATTTTATTCTCTCACATTAACTTTTTACAATAATATCAAATACTCAAAAATCTTAAACAATAATTTCCCCTAAAAATTTTTAAATATACTTTTCTAATTTAATTTTTTTTCCAACCATACCAATAATTCTAAATTGGCCTAAGTGAGCAAAAGTCATCCGTGATCAGTGTCGAGAGCCGTTCAATCTCTGCCACTCAGTTTGACTTCTGTAAAATATACTCTATACTGTTGGCGCATAAACGGCCTGCCACGAGAACAAAAAACTGATCCGTTTCATGCCACGAGAATACGGTTCATTTTAATTTAATCTATACATTTCCCAATCATAGCTCGCCACATCACCAAATTAACATCATAAAACGTACCACGAGGACACCTGTGACTGCGAGGGTGGAATCATCTTTTCAACCGTGGACTGGAACAGTGGAGTCAACCTGGGTACGGAAGAAACTGGACAAGAGCGAACCGCAGAGACAGACGCACGAAAAAGTTACCGTCGAAAGCTTTTTCCAGTGGGACCCCCAGTCACAGGAATTCTTGCTTCCGTACAGCACGCCCTTTATCTTCGTCACCTTGGTCTTTTGTCTTTAATTTGTTAAAAGGAAAAACCCCACTCTGACCCAGCCCTACCCTTGACATTTCCAGGAAATTTCTATCCCCTTAACTCCCTCACTACGAAGAAGAAGAAAAAAGGAAGGAAATTTTGAATTCGGTAATAATTCATTTCCAACCTGTTTGTTTGTTTGTTTGTTTGTTTTCTCCACTGAGATTTCTTTCTTTGTATGTTTCCTCCTTCCTTCTCTCCATTTTTTTACTGGTTTTATGTTTTATTCATCAATTTTTTAGAGGAATGTTTTGAATTTAAAATTTCCCGAGAATTCAGGGCTACTTATTTTCGAAAACATGATTAAATATTTTGATCTTTGACTTGAAGAAACTGAAACAGAAGTCGCTTGCTTGCTTGTGTGTTCTTTATTTATTTATATAGATATAGTTTCTAAATTTTGGTTTTAATAATCAATTATATCTCATTCAAGAGTTCTTCCAATTTCATGCGTAGATATCAGTGTTAACTACGGTATTGCTTTTTCCAGATATTTTTGGTGTTTGGCCAATTAGAGTCAGTGACTTATCCGCGGCTTTTTGAGCCCGGTATCACTTTGTTTTTTTTTTCCACAAAGTTCTTTTCTTTTCTTCTCTTCTTTTTCCAGTAATTATTAATCGACGTTTTGTTGATTATTGTACATGTCAAGGGAGAGTAATTTAATAAATTCTTGTTTCAGGATTGTAACTGATTGGATGTAACTAATTTGATGTCTGGTTTCCTGCTGTCTTTAATGTCTGTGGTTTTGATGTCTTTAACGTTTGTGCAATAGTATATACTTTTACCTTTGTGCTCGTTTCTAGTTGCGTCCGGCCTGCAATTGAGATCAGAATGTTCTAACTTGGTGTTTCATATATTTTCTTCCCCTTTTAGGGTTTGGCACTAAGATTTTTTCTGTACATGAAGAAATTCCTTAAATATCTTTGTGTTTCAGAGCTGATTCTTCTTCTTTTAGAGGTGGGATCATAAGGAAAGCTACAGTTATGAATTATCCACCAGAGAAGTTTGTGAGGTTAGTACATCCTTAAATATCGTCCATTGATTGTGTTACTTGAAATTATGGTTGTGTCTTTCTATTGGATTCTGTGCTTCATTTTAGGTCTTAGATGTGCTTTTTTTTTTCAGAAAGCCACTAAGATAATACTAGATATGCGATTTTGAAAGCAAAATCATCAGCTCTGTCTGTCATTGTCCACCTTTGCATTACCCAATGATGCTATCACAACTGATACTTATCGCCTGTAGTCAATGTCTTTGATGCTGCTGTCAACTGCCTATGTTGTCATACATAACAAATAAAATTGTCACCACCACTTCTTTTTTGAGTGAGCTTACCCTTCATCTACTGCTCCCATAACTATTAATGCCTCATTTCTCACACAACAGCAATTATATATTGTACCTGAAAATGTTACATATTGTATTATTAGTAGGGGTTTGATTTTCTCTTAAAACTTAAACTTTTTTTTTTGGTACTTAAAATAGACTGATTTTCTTCAATCAAATTCTATCTTCCAGGTTCCAAGACTGGAATTCAGAGAAAAGCGCTGAAGGACATTATTCTGATAATAATGGGACAAATTCGGGGAAAATTAGATTCGCAATAAATTCATTTTCACAAAAGTTTCAAAGAAGGGTTGAATCTGGTTCGGAGAGGATTAAAGGGCTTAGAAAGTCATTTAAATCTTGTTCATTTAACCATGTTGTTGCTAAAGGCTTTGGTTCTAGTAAGAAAGTTCTTGATCCCCAGGGGTCGTTCCTTCAAAGGTGGAACAAAATATTTGTATTGTCATGCATAATAGCAGTCTCAATTGATCCTTTGTTCTTTTACGTCCCAGTGATTAATGATGATAAGAAGTGCCTTGCTTTGGATGAAAAGATGGAGGCCACAGCCAGTGTGCTGCGTTCGTTCACAGATATCTTTTATATAATCCATATTATTTTTCAGTTTCGTACTGGGTTCATTGCACCTTCTTCTCGCGTATTTGGAAGAGGTGTTTTAGTTGAAGATTCGTGGGCAATAGCAAAGAGGTATCTGCAATCATACTTTTTAATCGACGTTCTAGCAGTTCTTCCCCTCCCTCAGGTAAAAAAACCTTATAGGCCTCTGACAATGTTCTTTCTCTTGTATTTACCTGGTTGATGTGTGACAGGTAATACTCTATTAATAGACTTTAAAAGTTAAAATGAAATGAATGTTTGAATCTTGGGTGAGCAGGAACTTCATTCCCATTGTGCACTTTCCATTGGCAATAGTATTGAGAAATTCTGTTGCAACTTGAGAGTTGTTGAACCATTCTATAATTTGCTGTACCAAGAGTGAGTTATCAGGTTGTTCAAAGGATAACTTTAATTGCTCTAACTATGCTTTGCATCTTTAATGGAAATCCAATGTTTTATTAGAGTCCATTGTTGTAGGAACTCCCTTGTTTCCATGTACTTATGCCTGTAGTCCTGACTCCTGTATTATTATGTGCAATATTTTGTTAAAGTCATAAATTCATGATCGTTTAATTTGATACTATTAGCTTGGTCTTTTAACTTTCTGTTCTTTTTCCAGGTGGTGATTTTAATTATCATACCACAAATGAGAGGTTCAAAGTCTTTGAATACAAAGAACTTGTTGAAATTTGTTGTTCTCTTCCAATATCTGCCAAGGGTTTTTCGAATATATCCACTATATAAGGAAGTTACAAGGACTTCGGGCATACTAACTGAAACTGCATGGGCTGGAGCTGCGTTCAATCTCTTTCTTTACATGCTAGCAAGCCATGTAAGTTTGCTAGATTGGTAGTAGGGTAATTTTAACAATAAGCATGTATCTTTTGTTATATTTGCTTTTGTGGATGTGCCTTTTGTGTTTGGTTTTGGCCCTTGAGTGGTTTATTGCTTGTAGGACTTGAGACATTTCAAAATTGAAACACCATAACGAGAGGCAAAAGCTAAAAAAATCTAACCATATGGATTCAAGCATGTGGATGAAAGATGTTTTAATGTCTTCTGAAGTCAATACATCCTAATTTTATGCTTATATTTCCAGTAAGCAAACAGGTGAAACATATCGTTTAAGATAGAGATTGAAGCTGGAGTATGGTAATTTGAATAGCCATAACCAGTTTTGGATTAAGGTTTGATTGAAATTGGTGGAAGAGTTCGGCATAAATTGTGAAATATGAAATGTTACTCAATATAACGCCAGAGCAAGTACATGTTTAATGAATAGGCATGAATAGTTACTCTAATCACCGTTAGCAGGTTGTGGATTGTTTTCAATTTTCATCTCTTTAATGTTCAGCTCTTGTCCCTTTGATCTTCACAATAAAATCAGTGTCTAAATTTCGTCAAAAAGTTGAACCTGTTGTTAATACTGGTGTATTGAAATTAGCAATCCCTGCGGAATATATATATATATATATAAATATATTATTCTTTTGTTTCTTCCTGTCTAATGTATTTATATATAAAGCTGATTACTTCTATTTTACAAAACCTGACTTGTAAATCAAGGCCTTAAGTATGCTGATTTGTACTTTTGAACTAACAATGGGTAAAATGTTGTCTGGGTGTTGTTATCTTAGTTGCATGGGTTAAAACTTTTTAATGGTATGAAATCTAGTTAACTGCATATGTATAAGCCTGGAGTTGTTACATTTCCTCTTTATAATATATCTCTTATTATGACTTGAAGCCTAATTCATTCTTCTGCCACGTTTTCTAATGGTAATATATTATTCTTTTGTTTCTTCCTGTCTAATATATTTATATATAAAGCTGATTACTTCTATTTTACAAAACCTGACATGTAAATCAAGGCCTTAAGAATAATATGTTATTCTTTTGTTTCTTCTTTATAATATATCTCTTATTATGACTTGAAGCCTAATTCATTCTTCTGCCACGTTTTCTAATGGTAATATATTATTCTTTTGTTTCTTCCTGTCTAATATATTTATATATAAAGCTGATTACTTCTATTTTACAAAACCTGACATGTAAATCAAGGCCTTAAGAATAATATGTTATTCTTTTGTTTCTTCCTGTCTAATATGTTTATATATAAAGCTGATTACTTCTATTTTACAAAACCTGACTTATAAATCTAGGCCTTAAGCATGCTGATTTGTACTTTTGAACTAACAATGGGTAAAATGTTGTCTGGGTGTTGTTATCTTAGTTGCATGGGTTAAAACTTTTTAATGGTATGAAATCTAGTTAACTGCATATGTATAAGCCTGGAGCTGTTATATTTCCTCTTTATAATATATCTCTTATTATGACTTGAAGCCTAATTCATTCTTCTGCCACGTTTTCTAATGGTAAATTGACTAGCTTTTCTTGTAGGTTTTTGGAGCTTCTTGGTACTTATTTTCCATTGAAAGGGAATACACATGCTGGAAAGATGCCTGTAGGAAGAACACTGGATGCACCTCCCCTTCTTTTTATTGTGATGGTGGTTCTTCTTTTAGTACGTTGCTAAATCAATCATGCCCTATACAAACACCCAACACAACACTTTTCAATTTTGGAATATTCCTTTATGCCCTCCAATCTGGTGTTGTGGAGTCGAAAGATTTTCCAGAGAAATTTTTTTACTGTTTTTGGTGGGGCCTGCAAAACCTAAGGTGTGCTCAATTAAGATGCTTTTCATTTATTTTCCTTTTTCCAATCAAGTGTTCAGTAGTCATTGCTTGTTTCCATTTACTAGATGGGCTGTATTTCAGCTATTTTGGCTAAAATTTTGACAACTGGTTACTTGCATTCCATCTCTAGTATGCTTGTTGGCATACCACTTTGTGAGTTCTTTATAACTAATTGAAGTATTTGACAAATTTCCATTATAATAATATTATATAGAAACGTTATTTGTTTTGTCTTTTTTATCATATTCATATTGGATCGAGAAAATTTACGAATCTAATTAAATAAAACTTTTACCAGCAAATATTTACTCTTTCAACATTATTCTTCCGGTAACTATTTCAGTTGTTTGGTTAACTAATAACCTCTCAGAATGATAAAAAGAATAAATGAAGTGATCTCTCATTTTATCATATTGTCTTTGCTGGAGGGGCTGGGTTGCAAAAATATGCATGCAGTCTACATAGAACATATAATGTGATAAACCCCCCTTATTAGATATATGTGATGATCATTGGGAAAAGTTGGGGTGTAAGCATCTCTCCTTTTTAATAAATATATTCATCATTTTTTTTTCTTCTCTTTCTCTTGAGGTAGGTGGGAAACGATGTTAGGATTAGTGACGAGGGTTGATGTGGTGATGAAATTGAGATTGATCAATGACAGAGCAGCATGCTTCATTAATTCTTGTGGTGCTTTAAAAAATTGTGGTTAAATGGGTCGTAAGAGGTCACTGCTGAGTGGTCTTAATTATGGTTTTATTATTTAGGCTTGTTGAGTCTACATCCATCTTCAGTCCAACTGGGATTATTCAAATTTTGTTGTATATTCATTGTCTTCCCTTTTCCTTGTTTAAAACAGGTTCTTGTTTTTTCTCTCTCTTCCTTGTTATTAGTACATTGCCATTAAGTTCTGACAGTAGTGTTTGATATCTGTTTGCTTCTCCTTTTTGCAGTTCTCTGGGTCAGAACCTTAAAACTAGTACCTATGTCTTGGAAATCTGCTTTGCAGTTTTCATTTCAATCTCGGGCTTGGTTCTTTTTTCATTACTCATTGGAAATATGCAGGTTGGTACCAGGCATCTGTATTCTTTGAATTTATATGTCCAGCTGTTTGTTTTGTAGCAGTGCAACTGTTTTCTAATTTCTAGTAGGACAACATTTTTTGGTATCATTAATTCTTTGTACTCTGAAAGCTTTTCTAAAAAATTAGTTTCTATCATTATGATTTTTTAAAATCTTCTGCATAAGATGCACTCCTAAGAAGCACAAGTAATCTGTTTACAATGGTTGAAGCTTTTTGGTTGACTTCTGGTTTTATAATGTCCAAGTATTTTGCTTCTTTCTGTCGCTCACTGTCCTAAGTACAATGTGCATTGGGGGCAACAAATAGGAAACACCTGGCTTAGGCTGTTACCCGTGCAACTTCAGGATTCCTAGTTATGTCTTACATAAGGACCATAAATTATAGGTTATGACGAGTCAAATTTGTTGTGAAACAGACATATTTGCAGTCCACGACTACCAGATTGGAGGAGATGAGAGTGAAAAGACGTGATGCAGAACAATGGATGTCCCACCGCTTATTACCAGAGAATCTGAGGGAGCGGATCAGACGATACGAGCAGTATAAGTGGCAAGAAACTAGAGGAGTTGATGAAGAGAATTTACTTTGTAATCTACCCAAGGACCTTAGAAGGGATATAAAGCGCCATCTTTGCTTGGCTCTGCTCATGAGAGTGAGTGCCTCGACCTTCTGATCATTGTTTTAATTGGATTGCATCCTTTTCGGGATTAAGATTGGTACATGTTATTATTTAACTTGCATTTTCGCCGCCAATCACTAATCTTAAAGGTTATCTCACTCATTTCCTTTGATGTTTAAGGTGCCAATGTTTGAAAAAATGGATGAACAATTATTGGATGCAATGTGTGACCGACTCAAGCCGGTTCTCTACACAGAGGAGAGCTACATTGTTCGGGAGGGAGACCCGGTTGATGAGATGCTCTTCATCATGCGCGGCAAACTGTTGACTATGACAACAAATGGTGGAAGAACTGGCTTCTTTAATTCTGAATATCTAGGGGCAGGAGACTTCTGTGGAGAGGAACTTCTCACATGGGCACTAGATCCCCATTCTTCGTCAAACCTCCCTATATCTACTAGAACTGTCCGAGCCCTTACTGAAGTTGAAGCTTTTGCTCTGATGTCTGATGACTTGAAGTTTGTTGCCTCTCAGTTCCGCCGGCTTCATAGTAAGCAGCTGCGCCACACTTTTAGGTTCTATTCACAGCAGTGGAGGACTTGGGCAGCTTGTTTCATACAAGCTGCTTGGCGCCGCTACAGCAAAAAGAAACTGGAAGAATCGCTTAGAGAAGAGGAGACTAGATTGCAAGATGCTTTAGCCAATGCTGGTGGGAGTTCACCAAGTTTGGGTGCCGCTATTTATGCCTCACGGTTTGCTGCCAATGCACTTCGTGCTTTGCGCCGAAACCGTAGTCGTAAAGCAAGAGTGCCAGAGAGGGTACCACCTATTTTGCTTCAGAAGCCAGCAGAGCCAGATTTTACAGCTGAAGAACAATAAGCACAGGTACTTTTTTTTTTTCTCTTTTATATTTTATTTTGGATAACTTTATGCCTTGTTGGCATTATGTAAAAGATTGTCTTTGGAACAGATTAGGAAATCTCGTCCCTCCACAAAACACGAAAAGTATGTTGGTAGAAAGCTGCCATTTGTTGAGTTTTGAGGTATGTATGCCATGTATATGTAAATCTTCAATTTTTCTTCGTTTTGTTGTTCTGTTTTCATCCACTACCAATTTGTTTTAGTGCAGTTTTTATGTAGTATATATATTTGAAACAGTAAGTGTAACAAATTCAAAAGTTCTGCAAAAGGATACTGCATGGTAAAATGGAGAACAAAGTCTTGCAGAGTAATATAAGGTTGAAATAACTGCTTCGATTTCACTTTTATTACTTTTTTTGTTCTTTTGGTTTTAAATTTCTACCGTAGTATATACCATAGTCCAGAGAAATAGCTAACGCATTCGTCGTGACGAAGTATGGATCGCATCTCTAAAAGACCCTCCATTATTTGATTGTGATGTTGGAGGCATCTTTTCCTCCATTATTTACTGTCTATTTCCCAAATAGGAGTACGTCAGCTTTTATGAAAGTTAAAAAATAACGATTGGAATTGCTACATATATGCTTAGGAGACAGAGTCATACAGGTTACTCGTGCTGGATTGCAGGGTCACGAAGCAGCCTGACCTCCCCCTTAATTACCTGCAATGCGAAAAAAGCCATGTGCATCTGTCAGTAAAACTAAAAAATTTTTATTTCTACCAGGAGAATTCGTAAGACTACCACAATACTAATAATATGCATCTTGTTTGATTTCATTTTGCCATCCGTAACTACAGAACAAGTCATCTGCATTTGTAGAGACATGTTCTCATATTACAAATTATCTTTACTTCTGTTCTGATATATTGCTAATTCCAAGAGATTGAAATATTAAGTTCTCAAATCAGGGGAGGCTAAATGAAAAAGACAATATATGAAGTGTCATTAAAAGACACCCGCTCTAAACCAGTGGAAATAGGATGGTTCGAGGTCCACAGTAGTTAGAGAAAGAAACTATAGTAAAAAAGATGCGACCTGCAGCTTCGGTTCACAGAGAAAGCAATCATTCCAAGATCTTATTTCTTCAAAAATTGAAACAATGCCCCATCACCCTTAGGTCCCCGCTTTATTGCGGTTTAAAAGTATGTACTGTATCTCATAGCAAAAGTAAGTAGTAAGTACTAGCAGCGGATCGAAATTGATTTTTTTTTAAATGATATAATATTATGAATTTTTAAAATTTGATCTAAATTCAAATTAAAATTTTAAAATTAATTTGATTTGAATTGAATTTAATGGATTTGGTTTGATTTATTAATTTATTAATTTTAATTTTTTTATAAATTATTTTTAAAATATTTTAAAAATATTTAAATAGATTTATATATAAAATAATTATGTTTATTTTATAAAAATTTTTAAAAATATATAATTTAATAAAAACATATAATTTGGTTTGATTTAATTTTTTTTAATTTTTAATATTTTGATATAAAATTTGATCTGAATATTTATTTAATATTTAAATTTAATCCGAATATAATAATAAAAAAATCAATCTAAATCAAATAAAAATTATAATTTCAAATTAATTTTTCATTTTCTTAATTTTTTTTTCTTATCCTGCTAAGGAACCCTGCTGAAATGAATGAAAACTGATCTTGAAGACAGGAGCTCTCACCTCAAAGTTGCAAAATCGAAGTCCTCTCTTACGATGGTAAGCTCAGTCTAGTTTCTCTATAGGCTTTATGGGATTCACAAAATCAAGGGGTGGCCCCTCTGTGGACCATATCAGAAAACCATTCACACCACTACATTCGAAAAGAAAAGAAAAGGCCAAAGGTCAAAAAAAAAAACAGACAAATCAGAAGTCAGAAATTAGATAGGCTTGATGATTCTGAATATGCTGCTGCAATTGGTAATTGACAACAGATAAAATTTCCCCTAACAATTTATCTGATTTTTGTTCATTACAATTTACTTTACTCCACTTTACTGTCACTATTAATTTTACTATCTAAACATATGATACAAGTAATTTTAATCTTATTTTTACATCAATCAATTTCATTATTTCAATAATTAATCTTACATCAATTATTTTTTTTAATTTCATCAATCTAATCTCGTTACCAATTTAAATCAATCTTAAAATTAAATATATGAAACGTAATGCATTGAATTGTTGGATTGTCAAATAATAGTTAATGCTATGATGTTTAAAAAAATAAAAATAAAATCGCATTACATCTTGTAATCTAACAAATTAGGACGATGAATAGAGAAATGGAAAAAGATTAGTTATTTTCCCTAATAATGAACAGAACGACTACATATTCTTGATGTAAGCAACTATGATAATAATTGATTTTAAAATATTTATTGTGTCATAAGAACTAAGAATTGGGATTTTCAATTTAAAAAAAAAAAAAAAACTAAAATTTTGAAATTTATAAAAAGGGAAGAGAACCATTTCTACCCGAAGTTCTTCCAAGGAGGCAACATAGGAATGAAAATGGATTAATTGAAGTAAATCATGTAAATAAGTTTTTCTTTAAATTTTTTAGTACCATTAAAGCTTTAATGCAGATATTTTATATAACAACAGAAATGTTTAGGGGAATGGTGTTCATGTAAAAGCACCATAGACAAATGAATCAAATGTTATATTATGATAACTAATCTAATTCAAGTCTCCGACCAACCACTTCATTTTCCTCCAGTTTAATTTGGATGGATCTTCTAGCTTGACCCGCA
The DNA here is from genome assembly GCF_047325235.1 of Durio zibethinus. Taxonomy (NCBI): domain Eukaryota; kingdom Viridiplantae; phylum Streptophyta; class Magnoliopsida; order Malvales; family Malvaceae; genus Durio; species Durio zibethinus. Next base: position 5,696,024 of record NC_143170.1, on the reverse strand, counting down.
ACTCAAACGAAAGCCTTGGTTGGTACTTCCAGAAATTGAAAATCTTGTTCTCTCAGTTGCTTTTGAGAGTGATCTTAAAGAGAAAAAAAAGAAGCGCTAGATTTTCTTTCTTAACTGCACCACTACCACACTAATGTTGTCTTTGCTACCACGAGCTATTGCAAGCTCAACCAACACAGCTGCTGCTTCGGCAGCCAGGCTTTCATCGACAACATTCTCAAGGGATTTCCTCTTTATTTGGCCGTTCAGACATCTCCTCACCACTCGACATGCTACTTCATTCGATATGACATCCCACAGGCCATCACTAGCTAGTATGAGGAATTCATCACCATCGGTTAGCTCTCTTACTGTTACTTCTGGCTTCCATGTAACAAATGGTTTAAGGTATTGATCGCCTGCATTCAAATTTCACTCTCCAGTTAGAAAAATGGCATCCTTAAAATATAAAACTGATAAATCCTTCAATTATATATTAAGCTGGTGATAATACAGCAGAAGCTTTCTTACATACCTATGGACCTTGAGGTGGCAAGTACTCCTTGCACACGATGTCCATTCCAGTTTATGACCCTTCCACCAGCGGCTTCAATTCTCTCCAACTCATCTGGTCTGTCAGGCTTTGCACAAAGAACGTGTCAATATATTGATTCTTGCTGCTAAACTATAACATACTTTCATCCCACTTTTCTTGAAGATTAAAAGAAAGATGGAAAAAATATTTGGCAGCCTTCTTATTGGTTGTTAACAAAATTAACAACTGAATGATATAAAGGTCCAAAATTGAAATTGTTAATTAGGGACAACATACAAATAATTAATTTTCATTTTGACCCTTTTATATGTATATATATATTTTTTTACAAAGGAGGCATAAGGGATTGTAGGGGGTAGGGTTTAAATCTCCTTGTAGGTATGGAGATTTAAATCTCAGATCTATTGAATGTCAATTTAAAAAAATGACTGCAATAACCTGAACTAAGTTTCGAGTCGCTTTCTTATTGCTTTCATCTAAAAAATTATCGATTTAACATAAATATGCTGTTTAATATAACCACTTCTATCTCTAAGATTTACTTTTTGTATTGCCTCTTATACGTACAGTCAATCCAACTTTGATATAGATCCTCTTGCTAACCACTACAAAGTTGGCGATTTTAAACCTCTTATTGCCGACTAGACATATTGTTCGAGGAATAAAAGAAAAACTTCAGTCTAGCATGGGGGTAACCCAAACATTTCCAACTAAAGGAGAAAACCAGAACAAAAACTGTTCATGGCAAATTTTTAATCAATATCAGCAAGTATAAATGGGGTAAGAAATTGAGGACATTAACCCCTTCCCTCCCCTAGTGTAAAATCCAATTTTCAGATAGGAAGCAAGGCTCTTCTAGCCACACTCTCGCTTAATCTCTTATCTCATTCCATCATTTGAGCCTTCAGTTTAGTCCCACATCTTACCTCATGCATATAGTTTTATCTCAATTGAATCGAGGCTTTCATAACTTCCAGTTAACTTGATTGCCACAATTAACTTTTAACATTTCGTGGGTACAGATCCTCATTATACCATATTTGAGTGCAGGGTAATTCTGAATTCTACCAACCAAAATCTACTTTTTGTTTAATTGAGGTTAATGATGAGGAAGGATTTGATTTATTCAGCACATAAAATAAGACCATCTGCTTGAAGAGATTCTTCATTTCTTTATCACTTTCCACCAATCACTTAAACATGATGTGCTGGGCATGAACTAAACAAAAATCCACCAAAATGTACAGTGTTTAATTCAATTTTATCAGCAGAATATCTAGTAAAAATAAAACCTTTTTGCATGATAAAACTAAAAAGCTTATGAACATATTTCTAGAAAATAAAATGAAAAAGCATATAAACATATAGTAAATGTTACCTTATGATCAAAAGACAAGGCCACAGCAACACGACCCCTTGATAGGACAGCTCTAGAATCCCCACAATTCGCCACTACTAACTTTCCGTTACCAACCACCGCCACAACCGCCGTCGACCCCACCATCTCCTCCCCCAACCTCCCTCTGTTTACCTCTTCATCCATCCTCTCAAAACATCTCTCCATCGTTCTTCCCCAATCAATCCCGCTTCCATTCTTATTACCCTCTACTATTTCCTCCATCAACACTTTGTGCAACCTTTCCTTACACTCCTCCGCCACCCTGGACCCGCCGTGTCCGTCATAAACTCCATAAAAATTAAACTTTTCCCCTCCTTTGACCATAAACCCTAACTCCACTTTCACTGCATCTTCCATCTCTCTTCTCCTACCGATAACTGATAGTAACCCATGCGACGCACACGTTAAAATTTGAACATCATCGTTGTCTCCAAGACCGGCTAAAACGATGTCGTTCTCTGACGATGATTGCTTTGACGAAGAAGAAGAGGAAGACAGTGAAAGCGATATTTCCGTTAAACCGTTGCTTGGTTTTGATCCATGAAGAAGACTGTGGTCTTTATCACCGTTGCTGCCGTTTTTTGTGATAGTTATGTTCATCATCGTCTGACACGTGCACTTCAATCTTCGAACTTCCAATCTTCTCCGGCGAGCATTCTTGGTTCTGCTGACCGTAAGTCTGTAGAGTTTACCGGGATCTGACGTCATTTTCCGGGGATTTTTTTTTATGAAGAGTGAAGCTTTACTATTTCTACTTCATTTTTTTTTCTGCGTGAAATTGAAAGGCAACGCTACTGGACAACACACGTTAAAGTTGATATAAATAAGGTGAGTGAAGAGTACTGAGCGTGGGCCGTTGATATTGTGCGATGGGATGGGCGTTAGCCACATGGGCTTTTATGTACCACCGACTGGGATTTTTCAAACAGAGAGGTGGAGGGCAATGATTTAGTTCAAAACACGTGGAGCGTGGATCTTGCGGCTAGTGATTCAGTAGGGTGATATAAGGGCCCCACCACTGATCTCTAGAAGTGATATTACCTGGCTTCTCGAGGGTTGTGGGTTATACTTTTTGGAGGGCCTCTTTTTTTTTTTGCCAACAATTTTGGAAGGCTTTCTGTTAAGTTGTTTTATCCTGACAAGGAATGTTGACATGATAGTTGTAGGACACGTGTTGGATTCAAATCGGTCGCGTGTGGGATTTGTACCTCGTAATTGGGCCAGATTTCGGCGATATTTCGCGTCCGAATCTTCAGCTAGGTCCCATGATTATCGATTTGATAAAATTAACAATGAAAAATATCAGGGAGAGATAGGTTTGATTGGATTACCGATGATAAAGCTGACAGACTTTTGCCCGTGAAATCTGATCGGTCGACAGAACAACGTATGTTGACTTGTCAGCAGACAGACTCAATCCTCAAAAGGTATTTTAGTTGGTGCACAAACTTCTGTCCACTGTCCTGCAAGACGTATGATCCACGTGGAGTTTATGGTTTAAATGAGAGAACCGGTGGATTTTTTTTTTGGCTCCTGTACTGGCCAAACAATGAGCAAATAAAGGTACTTTTCTACCAGGGCAAAATTGTAGGTTTCTTTCTTCCATGCCCTGTTGAATTGGTGTCTCAGACCAGGACAAATTGTGTTCAATGATGCATGTAAACATTCAAGGCAGAAAATAGATTTTTTCATGTTCATTTTTCTTGGGATTTCAGTTATTGATGTGAAAGCAATTCTAACAAATTGGAAATCAAGCCTAACATTTACATCATCATCAGATTGTAACGGGACAATTCCACATCATAGTAACTTAATTTCATCTCCCTCTCTCTATGAGAAGCCGAAAATTTCCCGAGGGGAATAGCAAGATGTCAACATCCTTGTACCACGAACACTTTAACATCAATAAGAAAAGCTTCACTATTGCCCCTTTGATGATGTTTGACAACTGCACAGTTACGTCAATGCAAAAGATTCACATGAACTCAAGATGAAAGGCTGTGATTAAAGAAGCAAAGCTGAAAAAGGGTGGGGGGGAAGGCCATACAAGAAACTGAAAGTAGACAGGTTGGAAACTGATTTGCTAGCTAAGAGGTTGGTTCAATGTTTCCTCATTACTACCATCTGTGTGAAACTTTTCTGCGCAAAAGTCATGTCAAGAAAAAGGAGCACAAGTATGCTAACGGGAATTATGAGTACTTTACAACCTAAAGCTTGAATTAAAAAAAACAAATCTACAAGTTCAGAATAACATGCTTCTACATCAAACAACATCAAAGCAAACTATGACACATCACTGTAATTTAAACGTCTATATATAGAAAGAAATTATAATTTACAAGCATTTTAGATATAAAGTAAGCAGAGAGAATGTACAATTGTATATAAAAAGCAGGGAATAAGAGGTATACAGGTAACAATTAGTGGAACAAGTGATAAATGCATCATCTTCAATGCCCAAAAAGAATGAGAATAAGGGATAAAGTTGCCAAACAAGGATCAAATTTGTTTGGACAATCAGAATTTAATCTGCGACACGGCGACAGCTACTGGACAGTTGTGGCATCTGACAAATTAAAGATCACCGTCCAATGCAACTTAGTGAACGCTCTTAATTGCTTTTTACCAAGAATGCATTTGTCACATAGATCACTTGATCTGATGAAAGCGACTTGAATTGTATGCAGTCACCAGTAATCCTTGCAAGAGCAGGTTCCATTTTTGATATGATGAAACCGATTTGAATCCCTTAAAACTATTTCTCTCCTTGTAGCCAATGAAATGTACTTGATTGCAGTATGACAGTCTCCACAAACACGGAGATTCTTAAAAACGCGAATTGTTTTTGATCTTGATGTGCTTATAAGTCCGAATGCAACTGCAATTTTCTCACTGTGTTGGAAAATATATTGCTCCTTTTGTTCCTCCTCAAGTTCATGAAGCACAAAATCTGTATCAGGGACATAGCCCAATCCCTTTATCTTTAAAGCCATTTCATCCAATTTCTCATAAATCTCCTGCACTTGTGGGTGTGACGTATCAGCCACATGGAACATGTGCATCTTATTGTCCACCTCTAGCCAACTACAACCAGCTTCTTTGATCAGATTTCTCTCCTTCATATTTTTCCTAATCTGTGCCACATCTTCCCATTGACCTGCAGAGGCAAACAAATTTGATAGTAATATATAGGCTGCAACATCATGAGGATCCTGCTGAAGTATCATCTTGGCAGCATATACCCCGAGCTCTTTGTCACGGTGGACTCGGCAAGCTCCAAGAAAAGTGCGCCATACCAAGGCATCTGGTGTGCAGGGCATCGTGTTTATGAACTCAATAGCTTCCCTGAGTGATCCTGATCGCCCCAATAAATCAACCATGCATGCATAGTGTTCCATTCTTGGGGCAATCCCGTGTTCCTTGTGCATTGACTTGAAAATTTCCCATCCCTTTGAAATCAAACCTGCATGGCCACAGGCTGATAAAACAGCAATATATGTGATCTCGTTTGGCTTAATCCCTGTCACCAGCATTTCATGGAATATTTCCAAAGCTCTAGTAGCAAATCCATGTTTTGCAAAACCTGTTATCATAGAAGTCCAAGATATAACATTTCGATCACCCATCTTCTTAAAAACTTGAAAAGCAGCTTCTATGTGTCCACACCTAGCATACATGGATATCAATGCATTAGAAATGCGTCGGTTTGACTGATACCCTGATTTAAGTAACTGAGCATGGATTTGCTCGCCCTTGCCAATTGCACCAATATTTGAAGCTCCACTCAGTAGACTAGCAAATGTGAAGGCATTAACCTCAATTCCGGTATCTGTGACTTCATGAAAAAGTTCAAAAGCTCCTTCAAAATCCAAGTTCTTAGAATAAGCATCGACCATAGTGTTGTAGGAAACTAAATTCTTCTCAAATAGAGATTCAAAAGCTTTTTGAGCATTATCCATCCTGCCTGACCTAGCATACATGTTTATAAGAGAGTTCCCCACACAATCATCTGAAACAAAACCGTGTTTTACTGCAAGGGCATAAAATTGTTCACCCATTCGTGAATCAGAAAGATTTCCACATGCCTTAAGAACACTAGAAAATGTGAAATGATTAGGCAGAACAGGACTTTCCATCATTTTGTGAAAGAGCTCAACGGCTTCCTTATCACGACCTCCACATTGCACATACCCCGTAATAATCGCAGTCCAAGACATAACATTATGATCTTCCATTCTATCAAACACCCTTCTAGAATCATCCAAAGACCCATCTATTGTAAGCTTAGCATACATGTCCACTAAACTACATCCAATGCAAACATCCAAAGCAAAACCTGACCTTATAACCAAAGAATGCAATTGCTTGCCAAGTGACAATAATTCCGATTCCAGTTCAGTACAAGCTGAAATTATACCACTTAGCGTAAACCGATCGGGCACATAGCCACCTATAACCATATCCAAGAATAAATCAATAGCATCCCTTGCGTAACCTAATTGTGTACATCTAGTTATCATCAAAGTCCAAGCAACCACATTTCTATCAGGCATTTTATCAAACACCTTAAAAGCTGACTCCAAATCACTATTTCCCTTCACAAACATATCAATTAAAGCACACCCAACATTTGTATCAAAATCAAGATATCCACTCTTCACTAAAAACCCTAAAATTATTTCCCCTATTGAAAAAAACTCGGCTTTTGAACAAGCCCGAATAACAGCCGTAAAGCAATAACCATTTGGACAAAACCCATTTTCAAGCATATCAAGAAATGTCAAAATTGCTTCAAATTCCATTTTCTTATTTGCGAAACAAGAAATCATTGCACTCCAAGAAACCAAATCTCGTTTATTTCCCATACTTTCGAATATTTTATGGGCTTTGGCCCAATCGCCGGATTTTGAGTACAAACTAATGAGCGAGTTAAAAACGACCGAGTCGAGCTCAATTTTAGACTGAGCCAAGTGGGTGTGAACGAGTTTACCGAGCTGAAACTCACGTGACCTGATGCAGGTCTTAAGGAGCAGAGAGTAGGTAATGAGGTCCGGATGGGTGTTTTGCCTGGCCATGACATCAAGGGTGGATATGGCTTTGTAAAGGTGGCCGGCATCGAGGTGTTTGACCAGACGGTCTCTGAGTGGTTCAAAGTCGATGGGGCTATTGACGGCTGGTGGCAATGATGACGGTGATGAGAGTTTTTGGCGGGAAGGGGTTGAGGGTTTTAGCGAATGTGGAACGGTTCTGGCCGTATAGGGAAGAGAAAGGTTCATCAACATCGCCATTTTCTCCAACAGGTAGTTTCCCTTGACTGGCCCTATTAAAAGCTCTAGGTTCGGGTCGTTTTGGGCCTACATCCCTAATTAGCCATATCTAATGTCGGTATATTTTGCCCGATTTTAATGTGGGCTTACCTTGTTTCTTTTGGGCCCAATGCAAAAAAAACACTGTAACTAATGGAGGTTATACAAAATTACATGCTTTTTTTTTAAAAAAATAAAAATTTGAGGGAATTGGGATATGGGATTATTCCTTTTTATGAATAGGGAAATATATACAGTTTTTAATATGAATCAGATGCTGGGGGTAATTCTATACCTTTTCATGCATAATTGGATATAATTTCTGATAAACTCACGTAAAAAAATGAAAATAATATAAAATAGAATTAAATGTTTTAAAACATTTATTAATTTAATACGTAATATACGTATTTTATGAGTTATTATATAATTATGCTTAACTTTATTTGTTTATTTAAGTACAATTTTTGAAGTTAGGAATTAAAAAGCAGCATTTTGATAAAAAGAGACATTCACTTATTGTTAAACAAAATATTTAAGTGCTAATTTCATCTTTTACCTTACATTTAATGTTATTAATGATGTATAAAAGTATATTCTTGAAAATTTTAATTCTTTATATCAACAATTATATGTTATAAGTATAAACAAAAAAACAACAATAATATGATTAGTATAAACAAAAATAAAATATTTAATTAATGGTAATTACTAATATATAAATAATATTATAAATGGTTTAAGTCTATGGCATGCATCAACTGATCAAAGTGTAATGAGCCCTTTTCTTACACTTGGGAGGAAACCTGCTAAAATAGGGGAAAAGACAAAATCAGAATTTGGACCTTGTGCTTGCATACCTGGCCTGCACTCTTGTCAAGCTGATTAATTTTAAATGGATTTCTCTCATTTTTCCCTTCAATTAGTGAAGACAGATTCTCATTGGATTTGGCTGGGCACTTAACATGGACAAAAGGGAGAAAGAAAGTCAACTCCGGATTGAAAACTGTGGAAGATTAAACCCTCAAGATACTCCTATGCTGAGATTAAAAGGATAGCAAATTGGGGCAAGGAGAGGTGTTATGGAACTGTCTTCAAAGGCAAACTTTCCAACGGTGTTTTAGTTGCTGTTAAGGTCCTCAATAATTTCGAGGGAAATGATGAAGAATTCAAATGAAGTGGGTTCGATGGGTAGAATCCGTCATGTGAATGTGACTCGCTTGGTTGGGTTTTCTGCTGATGGATATGAACGAGCTCTTGTTTATGAATACCTACCGAATGAGTCATTAGAGGAGTTCATAATTGCAGCCAAGGGCGAGAATCGTTCCCTTAGTTGGGAGAAGCTTCAGGATATTGCTGTTGCTGCAGCCAAAGGTACTGAGTAACTGAATAGCATCATGCTTGCGAGCAACGAATCCTCCATTTTGATATCAAACCTCACAATATTTTTCAAAAATATGTTATCTACAGTGTTTTATGAGAGAAATAATACAATGATTCTAACAGTAGCAAAATGGAAATATCAAGAATACTGAACTGTTAAAGATAGACTGTTTGGGGCATTCCTGCAAATAGGGCGTAGCATTCAATCGAAGCCATTCGTCAACGCATTCAGCATGGAAACAATGCTGGCATTGAGGTATACATGCCCTTGAGGGTCTCTTTGGACCGCCATTCAGACGAGCATACGGTCATCAGGTTTGGGAAGGCGCCTGCTCTCACCCAGCACCATTTTTGGATACGATTCTATAGTTGGCCAATCAAGGCCACCAACAATGGTGGCTGCGGTGGAACAACCGTTGAATTGAGCTCCGGGAGATTAAAATCTTTAAATTTTAATTGAATCTATAAAACTTTGAGTTATTGAATTCCAAGGGAAAAAATATATATATTTGCAACTAATAAAAACAATTATACAAGCATTCGAGTGCTAGTTGAGATGTTGAGCTGATCACAGAAAAAGACAGTTGCAGATGAGGAGGCAATTAGAAATTGACAATGGATTTTGTGGAAATGGGTAATATAGCCGACTTATTTTTCCTGTATTACTTTTACTTTGAGAAACGTTCATCTATCAAACTCGTGACACTTAACCCAAAGAAACAGAACCCAGCTTTGAAAACAACAACCAAAAAAAAAAAAAACCCGAAAATCACAGTCATTAAAGCACTTAAAATTTTCGTTCTTAATATAAAAATTAGAAGGAAAACAAAAAGAATTAAAAGTCGGAGCAGCGACCATTGCGTTCCCAATCACCGTAGCGAGTGGGCTCAGGGCCTCTAGGCCCGCCGACCTCCCCCGTCTCTTTGTTCACATGATCGCCATCTTCATCTTCTTCTTCTTCTTCTTTATTCTCAACCTTCATAGGTTCCCGCTTTTCCTCGTTTGCCTGTTCTTCATGGTTCAATTGAAGTCGCTGAGCAGCGGTGCACATGAACCGACTTGCCGAGTTGGAAGCGGACTGAATCATCGATTCTGATCTGAAACTACTTGAAGACAGTTTGAGGATGGAGAGCTCCGAGATTGATGAGAATAGACGGCTCAGGCTGGCTCTTGCCATTATTGCTGTCTTTTTAGGTCTCTTGATAGTGTAGAACAAAGAAAAACCTAAATTGGCTTCCGTCGAATGAAAGAAGGAATGGTTAAAAAAAAAGTGGGTGGGGAATGCTAGGACGGCGTCGTGTTGGTGTTTCATGCTGCTGCCACGTTTTGATGCTAAAATATTGCAACGTGAAAACTATAAAATGGTCTTTCAGGCCCAATTTCAATTCCATTCTAAACCCCAACCTAAAATATCTGTAAATTTAATATATATTTTTTAATTTATAATTTACACGTGATATGATACATTAAATTTTTTTTACCAAAAAAATTAATTTCGATATTATACTTATAATTAGTGTTAGAAAAAGCTTGAATAAGACAATGAACGATTTTTACAAATAGATATTTCTCATGAGAAATGATAGAAAATTTATTCCACCATGGAATTGTCTACAAAACTTATTTCTAGACTTTTTAGGTACTAATTCATAATACCTGAATTTTTTTTCTCTAAAAGTATAAAATACTCTTGCAATTCGTATGGGTCACATAAAATTTAGATAAAAACCCTTAAGTTTTAGTGACATTTTTTCTTGGGTCGAAAGTTTGTAGTGACATTGACAATACTCTATCTTGTAAAATGAAAATAACAAAGAGTATTTTGCGGCGAAATCCAGTTCTATCCTGAGAACTAGGCTTCAATCCTTACAAGAGTCAAAGTTAACCATAAGCTGAGAGCTACTTAAAGTTGCTTAGCTGAATACTTAATTTTGGACTACTTTTTTTGTCAAGTTGATCTCAAAATATTTGAGTAATGAATCGAACTTTAAATATTTTAATATTTGATATGAAAATTTTGAAAAATTAATCAAATTTTTATTATTTTAATATATTTTAGTAAATTTTAATATTCTAAATTATATAAAAAATGATAAAAATATAATATTTAATTGAATTTGTGTTACAGTCATATGGATTCAATCAATTAACTAAAAGTGTGTTTGGATTGAAGGGAAGGGAAGGAAAGTAAAGAAAAAAAAGTAAAAAAAGCAAAACCCATTCCCCTTATTTAAATAAATTTTTAATTTAAAGAAAAAAAAAAAAGGTGAAAACTAAATAATTTTTAGTTTTTTTTTATAAATTCAATTTTTTTAATACTTCAATTGGAGGAAAAGCTAAGGAAAAAAAAGTTAAAAAATATTTTTATATAAAAAGACTATTATATTTATTTTTTGATTAATATTAAAATTTTAATAAAAAATTTAAGTAGATCATAATTATCTTATAATTTTTTTAAAATCACTTCTTTTTTCAAATAAGTTTTAAATATTTGTTTCAATATAAAAACTACTGATATAATAATAATTATGAGATCAGTAAACATATCATGATCTAAGAATACTCTAAAATAATAGATAATGAAAGATTATAATTGAAAAAATTATTATAATAAATTTTTTGTACTATTTACCTAAACAATAATTATTAGAATTTTTTTTTTTTTCATTATTAATTTTAATTATCTAAACAAAGGTTACATGTGTCATTTTTTTTTCTTTAAAAACTTTCTTTTCTTTTTTTTTTTTATTAATATTTATCTAGCCTAAAGCAATTGAACGAAGAATAAGAACATAATTGATCAAGCAAGAAAAGAATCAAGAAAAGGGAAGCAAAAGTCTTGAGAGAACAACAGAGAAAGAAGTCTCCAGAATTCTGTTTTCATTTCTTAATTTTCTCAAATGATTGTCAACTGCCTCTTTAAACTAACTCCCTATAACAGAAATATGAATGAAATGACAGAATTGTCACTAATGACTGCATACACAAGTATAGCCAACTAACTACTGTAACTACTTATGTAAGACTTCCATCAATACTCCCCTGGTACAGAAATCCTTCTCCTTAAGGATGAAAATCTGAATACTTGTTCTGCAACTCATAAAGAACCTCCCACATTGCATCTTCAGGAAAGGAGTTGGTCTAGTGCACCAGTACCCCGTAACAGCCTTATTTCCATTTTTTCCCAACCTCCTGTCTATGATCTGTAAGGGTTCCTTTGCAATAGTTCCATCTTCCCCCACCATTGGTAGCTGCTGCTGCGCAGGGTGCTTGCCAACATGTCCCTTAAGTTGTGAGACATAGAATGTAGGATGTATCTTAGACCCTGGAGGCAATTTTAGTCTGTATGCCACCTTCCCAACTTTTTCCAAAATCTGACAAGGTCCAAAATATTTCTCTGCTAACTTGAGACAGCTTCTATTGACAACAGAATGCCGTCTATAGGGTTGAAGCTTCACATAGACCCAGTCTCCCACCTCAAACACTCTATCACTTTTTCTTCGGTTGGCCATATTTTTCATCCTGACATGAGCCCTTTCCAAGTAAAATTTGAGCATCTTAATGGCAGCCTCTCGAGCTCTTAGAATCTGATACTGTCCATCGCGGAGTCACCAGCTAAATAAGGAATGTGAACTGGTGGAGGCTGACCATACATAGCTTCATAAGGAGTTGTATGTATGGCAGAGTGATAAGTTGTGTTGTACCACCACTCAGCCAATGCCAACCATTGGCTCCACTTCCTGGGTCGTTCACTCATCATGTATCTAAGGTATAATTCCAGACACTTATTCACCACCTCGGTCTACCCATCTGACCAAGGATGGTAAGCCGTAGATACATTCAGGGAGATACTCTGTCTCTTAAAGAGTTTTTACTAGAATTGGCTCATGAAGATTCTATCTTTGTCAGACACTATCATGTTTGGCATACCATGTAACCTGTATACTTGATCCATGAAGAGCTGAGTTACAGTCAAAGCTGTAAAAGGATATGACAAGGCTAGGAAATGAGCATGTTTGCTTAGCCTATCAACTACCACCAAAATGGTATCTTTACTTCCAGTCTTAGGCAAGCCTTCTATAAAATCCATTGAAATATCATACTAGACCCTTTCGGGTATTGGTAGAGGCTATAATAATCCTAGTGTAGCTGCATTGTCATACTTATGCTTTTGACAAACCTCGCACTCCCTTCCCATTCTTCTGACCTTTTTCTTCATGCCCTTCCAATACAAAACACCGTAAACTCTTTTCATTGTTGCTTGAACCTCAGAATGTCCCCCTATTGGACTATTTCCCTCCACCAATTTCCCTTTTCTCCTCAATTGTCCACCAAACCAAGTAAATTTGGAACTGGGTACAGCTGATGTGGTCAGTGTCTCAATCAACTTTTGGAGCCCTGAATCTCAAGTCCAAGACTCAAGAATTCTTGCCAACATATCAGTGTTTACTGAAGTAATGGTTAATGATACAGCCTCAGTCATCTTTGGTTTCTTAGATAAAACATCAACTACAATGTTAGAGCCCCATTTTTTATAGCACACGTCATAGCTATACCCCATCATCTTGGCTACCCACAACTGTTGAACTGGAGTGACAGTTTGCTGATTCAATAAGAACCTAAGACTCTGATGATTAGTTATTATTTTGAAATGTCTCGCCACCAGATTTGCATTCCATTTCTTGACTGCCAACAGTACAGCTAACATCTCCTTATCATATATCGACAGTGCCTGGTGCTTAGGTGCCAATGACTTGATGAAAGAAGCTATTGGCCTCCCATTCTGTGTTAGTACTGCTCCCATGCCACTACCAGAAGCATCCGTCTCCACTACAAATTCTTTGGAAAAATCTGCTAATGCCAACACTGATGCTGTAGTCATAGCTACCTTTAGCTCATTAAAGGCTTTTTGAGCTGCCTCATTCCATCCACAAGCATCTTTTCTTAATAAATCAGTCAAGGATTTAGCTATGATCCTATACCCTTTCATAAACCTCATATAATACGTTGTCAACCCAAAAAATCCTCTTAGTTCCTTAAGATTCTTGGGTTGTGGCCAATCAAGCATACACTGCACTTTCTCCTTATCCATTGCCACCCCCTGAATAATAATCACGTGGCCAAGGTACTTCACTTTCTTAGCTCCAAAATCACACTTGCTATGCTTCACATAAAGCTAATTGTTCTTGAGTATCTCAAACACTTTCTCCAAGTGGCTTAAGTGAACATTCCAGCTGGGCAAATACACCAGGATATCATCAAAAAATACAAGTAAGAACTTTCTCAAATGGGGCTTAAAGATGTAGTTCATTAGCCATCAAAATGTAAAAGGGGCATTAGTCAGGCCGAAGGGCATTACTAGGAACTCATAATGACCATCATGAGTTCAAAATGCAATCTTGTGTATGTCATTCTCATGCATCCTGATTTGGTAGTACCCTGACCTAAGATCTGGCTTAGTAAAGAATTCAACACCAATAAGCTCATCTAGCAATTCTTCAACCATAGGGATAGGAAATTTGTCTTTAACAGTCAAATGATTGAGTTGCCTGTAATCCACACATTGCCTCCAAGACCATCCTTATTTTTTACCATTACAATAGGAGAAGCAAAAGAACTGTTGCTGTTTCTTATAATGCCAGCCTTCAACATTTCTTTGATCATCCTCTCTATTTCGTCTTTTTGTATAGCTGGGTATCTATAAGGTTTGATCCTAATTGTCTGCTTTTCATCCATCAAGGGAATCTTGTGATCCTAGGGTCTACTCGGAGGTAACCCTGTAGGATTTGTAAATAATTCTTTATACTTATTTAACAGTCGATCTAACTCGTCTTTCAGCAGGTTCTAACCCCTGTCCTTCCACGCTTTTCTTTATTAACAATTGGGCTCCCTCAATCATCATCAAGGTGCAAGGTTGCTGGACAGAAACAGTCATTAAATTTTATAAGGCCTTCAATGCTTGCTTATCATCTAGCGACTGTATCACCCGAGGTCGAATGCCTTCCACTGTTTTCCAATTCTAACCATACTGAAACTGCGTGGTAAGAGCTATAAAATCCCATAAGAATGGACCTAGTGTCACCAGCCATTGAATTCCCAACACTACATCACACCCTTTCAATGGCAGTACCATGAAATCTGTGAGAAAATCAAGCCATGGTACTGACCAGTTCACATTTCTACCAGTACCTCGAGTAGTTATACTTTGACCATTAGCCACAATAACCACAATCTTACAATGTTGGCTAATAACTAAACCAGCGTCTTGGCAACATTGGAGTCCATAAAATTGTGTGTACTTTCTGAGTCAATTAGGATAACCAATGCATGCTTCTTGATTACACCTTTAACTCTCATACTCTGATACCCAATTGTTCCCATCATAGCATGTAAAGAGATAATTGCATGAGTGTCATCAGCATTCTCCAACTTTAATGCTTTTGTACTATCAATGCAGTCAGAAAACTCCTCCACGTCTTCCTCCTCTTCATACCCTTCTGTTATCAACTGGTACAACTGTGACCTCATGCATTTGTGGTCCGAAAAATACTTAGCCCCACACCAATAACATAGTCCATTCTTCCTTTTTTCTTCCATTTCAGCCTCAGTAAGCCTTTTAGGACCATTCCTTTGATTGTTGTGTTGGTTTATACTAGTGTTTGATTCTGGAAAAGGTGTTGGTTGTTTAGGATTGTGCAGATTCAAAAGGTTTGGTCTAAATGGTATTTTAGGGTTAGGCAATAAGGGTGGTAACTATGGGTTCCTCAAGTTTGTCGTAGTTGCTTGGGAATTGATATTGGTCATGGGAAGTTTGGTGGGTGAAATAGTTTTTTTAAAGGCAGGATAAAGTATACCTTCAATCTGTTTGTCAAGGTGCTGTGTTTGGTTCAGTGTTTTTGGCTTGAAGAGTCTAAGGGTTTGTGAGATATCAGGCTTCAAGTTACTGATGAATATGCTAACAGCATGATCGTCACTCAACTACAGTAGGTTAAGGATCCCCATGAAATCATCATGGTATTGCTCCACACTGCCAGATTGTTTCAAATTAACTAGGTCTGCCATGAGATCTTCATATTCCCCACACACAAATCTATCTTGCATCGCAGCTATATAAGAATTCCACTCCATTTTGTCAAAAGCCCCTTGCCTCCTACAATAAAGTTAACGCCACTGTAGTGTCTTTCCTTCTGAACTAAACATTGCAACTCTTACCTTAGAGCTCTCAGGCACTCTTTCAGCCATAAACTATTGCTCTAATTTTATAACCCACTCTTTAAAGTGATCCCCATTAAACTTAGGACATTCCAATCTAAACTGTCTAAAATTTTCAAAAGTGGGCATTCTTACATGTGTCACCTCCTCCGATGTTGTCTCTCCATAAACCAACCTGAATCCCTTCCATTTCTGTCCTCAGATGGATTCTCCTCTCATGCAGCCAACAGATCAAGGAAGTTCTTGAATTCCTCTTTAAGCTCCTTTCTGAACACATCAATCTTCTTATCCATCTTTTTATCAATTTGTTGAATCCCAACTTGCAGGATGCAAAACATCTTTTTGTAATCTGGAAGTCACACTGTCTGCCATGGTTGCCAAGAACGTAGCTCTGATACCTTTGTTACAATCCTTTGGATTCAATTAATTAACTAAAGCAATTGAATGAAGAATAAGAACAGAATTGATCGAGAAAGAAAAAAACCAAGAAAAGGGAAGAAGTCTTGAGAGAACGAGAGAGAAAGAAGTCTCCAGAATTCTATTTTCATTTCTTAATTACCCCAAAAAATTATCAACTGCCTCTTTAAACTAACTCCCTATAACAGAATTATGAATGAAATGACAAAATTACCACTAATGACTGCATACACAAGTATAGCCAACTAATTACTGTAACAACTTATGTAAAACTTGCATCAATTTGAGCTACTCAAAATAAATTATGAATTGAAGATCGATGGACCTCGAGCATGACAGCATCTAAACTCTACTCAACTCAATTATGCCTCTATCAATTCTGGCGGATGTTTCTGCGCAACCCTTTTGTCTCCTATGTGTGTTGGCCTTGTCTTGTTTAGAAGCAAAAAAACTTGTGCATAAGCTCGAAAAAAAGAACAGTAAATGTTGAAAAACGATAAATCATTTAACTTGAAAAAAAAAAAAGTTGGTGACTTCACCCGAAAAAGAATAAATAAAAAGTACATTACTAGATAACAATGATTATTCCAATTTCCAAGCTTCGGACAGGCAGTGGCCAAAGCACCGAGCAGAGAGAAAATGGTAAAGTGAAGAGTAGAAGATGGGAGAATACAAAGCAGGCACTGAGGAGAATTCAACGCCTTAAATTCCCTCAAAGACGACCAAAACCCTCTGTCTCAGGTCACTTCTTTATTTTTCTTTCCGATCATTTACTTTGTGTTTTATGCGTTCATCGTCTCATTTCTGGTTTAAAATTTATGGTATTAGAGAGTTCCTTGATCATTTTAATTGATTTGATGAACTTTAGTTTAATTCTTGCCTTTGATCTAAATTCCAATCGAGGTACTAGACTTGTTCTTTGTTGCTTTGGTCTGTGGGAGATCCATGGATGACTGCAGATGATGGATTTTAGTATATAAAAAAAAATATATATATATATATATATATATATATATATATATGTGAGAATCTGAATAGAGGCCTTAGTTTTCTGTTTCGCACCAACAATTGTGTTTGATCTTCTCTCCATTCTCGCTTATCCATTTACCCCTTTTCAGCAAAGATGAAGAACCATTCACCTCTTTTAGTATATATAAGGCTTCTTTTGAAGAATCAAACAAATTTTCAGGTGTTTTGCTCAATTTTCTTTTCAGGAAATAAGAAATCCAATGTCAGAGAACATAGTAAATATATTTAATAAAAAAGTTCCCATATTTTTTTCTCAATCAACGATTAAGAAACAAAACTGTACATTATTCCTTAATGACAACCACGAGGGTTAACCCTTCAGACAAGCTGCGTAAAAACTATAAACAAAGATGATACATAGAAACGTATACCAACCAGACCCATGGAAGAATTTAATTGATTTTGCTCAACCTTCCCATCCATACCAACCAGCCCCATGGAAGAAGTTAATTGATTTTGCTCAACCTTCCCATCCATATCATTTGCTGCAGACTAAACATACCTTGATGGTTTTGCACAAGACAATGCTTATTTTCCTGCAGTGGTCATCCATGTGTCATTTCCCTTTGAAAACTCTCTTCTGTATCATCAGATCGATCTTGCTTTTCAGCGCATTGTCGCAAACAATAACAATCAAAGATCATCTATGCCATGACTGTTTGCTGCCTTTGAGCAAGGTCTTGATGTCTCTTGACAAGATCTTGGCTCTCACCATCAACACTTATGTCCCCGGCTTCCCTAGTTAGGTATTTGTCAACTTGTGCAGCAGCTTGCCTTCCCTCTGATATAGCCCACACAACTAATGACTGACCACGTCGACAATCTCCAGCTGCAAAGACCCCATCCACATTAGTTGCAAAGCGGCCATACTCTGCCTTAAAGTTTGATCGGTTGTCTTGCTCCACACCTAACTTGTCTGCCACTGTCTGTTAAAAATTAAAGAGCACAAGAACTGATGAGCAATGCACAAACCGTGCAACATACAAATGACATGTATCTTAAAAGAACTCGAAAAACTGCATTAGGTTATAACAAAAGCAAAATCTTCAAGTGACTTATTCACCATAAATATGACTTCGGTTTGCCTTATTATAAGCAAATTACCAACCAAAGCACCAATTAGCATTGAGTTATCACTAGATAGGGCATTAAAACCTTATTGCAACAAAAAAATTCTAACAAGGAGAGTCATGGCAATACTCACTGACTCAGGCCCAAGGAACCCCATAGCTAGCAGGACTAGATCAGCCTCAATTACTTCCTCAGAGCCCTCAACTTCCTTGAATTGAAACTTCCCACTGGCATCCTTTTCCCAGCGCACACGTACCACCTCAAGTCCTTTCACAACTTCATTCTCATCTCCCACGAACCTCTTAGTCAAAACCTCATAAGATCTTGGGTCTTTTCCAAATTTGGCAGCAGCTTCTTGGTGCCCATAGTCTACACGGAATATGCGAGGCCACTACAATTCCCAAAAAAAAAAAGGCAGAAATAGTCACATAAGATGTCTAGACCATTAAATATTCCAATCAAAGTCTCTGCTATTCCATGTACCATGCCTAACCGATTCAAATTAGTTTGAAGAAAGGTCAACTTAGCTCCAATGCCAAAGTAAGCATATACCAAAAAAGGATTTTACTGTCTTAATGCATTTTGGCTGTCTAAAAGGAAAACCAAAAGGAAAATGAAATGAAAATTAAAATGACAACTTTTATCATGATTAATAGTCCAATAAGAGCCTACATTCTCTTTCCTTTCACTTCACATATTGGAAGCCACAGCATAAAATCGTCAGGAACAAAGGATAAAACTGTCAAACCTGTGGCCAAGGATTGCCAGGAGCTCTAGTTTGTGGTGGCTGAGGAAGTAACTCGAGATTTACAATGCTATTACATCCATGGCGGATGGATGTCCCTATGCAATCTGTACCAGTGTCTCCTCCACCAATGACTACTACATTCTTGCCCTTAGCTGATATATAGTTACCATCTTGGAGATTACTATCAAGCAAGCTCTTAGTATTTGCATGAAGGAATTCCATTGCAAAATGAACACCAAATAACTTCCGTCCTGGAACTGGAAGGTCCCTGCATCAAGAAAATAAATGCATTCAATTATGCGACCATGTTATAATGAATATTTAAGTATTGATTACCTAAATATTCTTAGTAGTTTCCATTATGGCTAAGCCACCGTCATCTGATTTTTAGTCATAATCCACATAAAGAATAAAAACCTATTAGCAAAAATCTAAAATATCTCCAAAGATGTATAAAAAATCAACAGCTTTCTTCCCTGTAAGATTTACCTTGGTTTTGTGGCACCAACTGCCAAAAGAATGGCATCACTTTCCTCTTGTAGCCGGTCAAGGGAGTAGGAAGGGTCAATTCCAACATTAGCATTGACCACAAATTTAACTCCTTCCTCTGCCATAAGGTTAACCCGCCGCTGAACTACATCCACCTTGTCAGTCTTCATGTTAGGGACTCCATACATCATGAGCCCTCCAATTCTGTCAGCACGCTCATACACAGTCACTGAGTGACCCATTCTATTTAGCTGATCAGCAGCAGCCAAACCAGATGGTCCACTTCCAACAATAGCAATGCTTTTGCTGTGATCATGAACGCAGATTAAGTAGCACTTCCTTAGTGAATACATAAACTTACAAGATACATCAATCTTGCAAAGAAGCAGAGGCATCTCAATTGAATCATGCCACAAGATTTGAAAACGTCACTTGATTAACCAAGGAACTAATTTTTAAATGTGAGGACCCTTAAGGGAAATAAATGAAGTGGTTTAAAATGAACAACTTGAAAAATAACATGGACCACTAGTTAGGTATACTGAGGGAATAAGATAACATACCCTGTTCTCTTGAGAGGAGGCCGTGGCACCATCCACCCTTCCTCAAATGCCCTGTCTATGATAGCACATTCAATGCTTTTGATGGACACAGGATTCTCAATAATACCCAGAACGCAAGACCCTTCACATGGTGCAGGGCACACTCGGCCGGTGAACTCTGGAAAGTTATTTGTCTCTAGAAGACGATCTAATGCTTCACGCCACCTATTTTGATACACTAGCTCATTGAATTCAGGTATTTTGTTTCCAAGAGGACATCCAGAGTTCTCCTGTATTTATGAATGTAAAAGGAATCTTAGATTTAATTCATATCCAAAATGACAAAAGAAGAGTAAAAACCGTAATAAGTACCTGATGGCAGAAAGGAGTACCACAGTCCATGCAACGAGCAGACTGGGTCTTCAAAAGTGGACCAGGTTTCGATTCCTCCATGACCTCCTTCCAGTCATTCATCCGAACATTTGGATCTCTATATTGAACGCCTTCGCGCTCATAAACAACAAAACCACGATGTTTCACAGCATCAGAAACCCGAGTAGGCCTCTTGACAGGTTCAGCCTCTACTTTCTACAAATTCCAAAATTCAAATTAGATAAAAACAGATAGTGCAAGATAACAATAGGCAATGTATGAAGATAGCAATCAAACACCAGAAAGCAGTGGGAAGCAATGCAAAAAGGTATGATGTAAGGTTAAAAAATTGAAGATTTATGGAGAAGAGTTAAACACAAAAGTTCAATTAAAGAAATCCAAAAGAAAAGGGGGAAAGAAGAAAAGAGGAAGAAGGCAGGTATACCTCAGCAACACGAAATTTTAATGAAAAATAAATCCAAAAGAAAAGAGGGAAAGAGAACTTTTAATTGGAAAAAGGGGAAAGAGAAGTTTAACCAAGAGACAGAGCATAGACCCTTGAAAAGAATTATAAACTTAATAATAACATATTACTACATACCTGACTTGATTTCTCATTCAACGATGCAGCTGCCAACTTTTTGAGCTCTTCAAAAGCATCTTTTTCCATCAACTCTGCCTCATCTTGCTCCTCAGCTTCTTTTGCAGAGCGTTCGGATGCCTCCTTAGAGGCTTCCTCGTCTTTCATCTTTGCTAGAACACGCTTGTAATCCCTGGGGAAGACTTTAATGAATTTGGGCAAAAGATTCTCAAAGTCAGCAAGTACTTCTCTGGCTAACTGGCTGTTTGTATGACGCTGGTGTTGCTGAATCATCATTTTAAGAGTCAAAATATCCTCTTCTTCTTCAACTTTATCAAGGTCTACCAGCTCAGGATTGCATCGAGATTGAAATTTCCCATCCACATCAAAGACATAAGCAATACCACCACTCATACCTGCAGCAAAATTCCTGCCAGTTTTTCCGATCACAACAACAGTCCCACCTGTCATGTACTCACAACCATGATCACCAACACCTTCTACAACTGCTTTGGCACCAGAATTACGAACACAAAATCTTTCTGCTGCCATTCCATTGAAATATGCTTCCCCACTAGTAGCCCCATAGAGAGCCACATTACCAATTACTATGTTTTCTTTAGGATCAAACCGACTTCCATTTGGAGGATAAACTACAATTTTGCCACCTGATAATCCTTTGCCAACATAGTCATTGCTATCACCTTCAAGCTCCAGCATGATGCCAGGGCACAGGAAAGCTCCCAAGCTCTGCCCTGCGCTTCCTGAGAGTTTGATATGGATGGTACCAGCAGGAAGCCCTGCCAGGTGGTAGCGCTTAGTTACGTCATGGCTAAGCATTGTTCCAACTGCACGGTTCACATTACATATTGGTGTTTCAATATATACCGGAAGACCTTTCTCTAGAGCAGCTTTAGATAGCTTAATAAGTTTTTGGTCCAAAGCCATATCCAAGCCATGATCCTGTTTTTGAATACAATATTGAGCAGCTTCAGGGCGAATGTCAGCAGCAGGTCTGAGCAACAAGGAGAGGTCAATATTCTGAAGCTTTTCATTATTACCAAGGACTTCCTTATCAACTTCAAGCATATCTGAACGACCAACCATCTCCTTAAGTGTTCGGAAACCAAGCTGAGACATTGTCTCCCTCAACTCCTCAGCTAGCATAAAGAAAAAGTTAATAACATGTTCAGGTTCTCCAGCAAATTTTTCTCTAAGCACAGGATCTTGAGTAGCAATTCCCACAGGGCAGGTGTTCTTGTGGCATTTTCGCATCATGATGCAACCCAGAGTTATGAGAGGGGCAGTGCTGAAACCAAACTCTTCCGCACCAAGAAGTGCAGCAATGGCCACATCTCTTCCTGTTTTAAGTTGGCCATCAGTCTGGAGAACCATACGGCCACGGAGATCATTAGCAACCAGAGTTTGGTGGGTCTCAGCCAAACCAAGTTCCCATGGGAGCCCAGCATTTTTTATGCCTGTCCACCGTGAGGCCCCAGTACCGCCATCATGACCTGATATTAAGACATGGTCAGCATGCCCCTTGACAACCCCGGCTGCAATTACTCCCACTCCAACTTCAGATACTAGCTTCACACTGATTCGAGCCGTTGGATTGGAATTCTTAAAAAACAAATAAAGTGTCAGAGAGACCAATCATAGTACATTGACATCATAGAATGTTGAATCTTAAGAAGCAAGAAGAAAAAACCAACTCTAAAAAGGAAGGCTCCTGGAAGAGCATATATGGTCATGATGCTTCAAGTAACAAGTAAAAAGAGCAGTACATGCTCCTACCTTAAGATCATGAATTAGTTGCTTAAGGTCTTCAATTGAATAGATATCATGATGGGGAGGAGGACTGATAAGTCCCACACCAGCAGTTGAGTTTCTAGTGACTGCAATATCTCCTATTACCTTATGACCTGGAAGTTCACCTCCTTCACCAGGCTTGGCACCCTGTGTAACAAAGAAAGTTTTAGTTAAAAAATAAAGAAATCTACAGATAAGAATTTACTTCAGTTCATATTTTAACCTCACCAAATGTCAAATGAAGGTATCAGTTAAAGATGCAAAGTCACTCAGAGGTGCTTTGCTGACACAGCATCATCTGCCATGAACATAAATCCATAAACAAGAGGAACCTCTATTCCAATTGGAATACAGGCACTAAATACAAATAAAAAAGCAATGGCAGAAACAATGGAAAAAGTACATATACTATAAATAATAGATAGACTAATACCTGAGCCATCTTTATTTGCAGTTCATCAGCATTTGTAAGGTAATAACTTGAAACTCCAAATCTCCCACTTGCAACCTGCTTGATGGCGCTTCTTTTTGGATTCATTGAACCATCCGGAAGAGGTTCCATACGAGATGGTTGCTCGCCTCCCTCACCTTTCAACAAAATTTGAATTAAGAATATCCTAATTTGGTTTTCCAACAACAGAATACCATCATACAGAAAAGCAACAATAAAAGGACATGATTATAGACAAGCCCCAAAAACTACAGCTAAAGAACTCCCAATAAAGGAAACAAGAGAAAATAAATAAATGTAAGGAACAACAATTATGTGCACTTCGAGAAAGAATATTTCGAAATAGTCCAGAACCTAAACTGCAAAATTTCCCACAATAGGTTCACAACCAATTTTAGGATCAAAGTTAGACATAGGAATTTAAAATGAGCACATTCTAAATTAAATACTTCTTGAAGAACATACCTGTATTTGATTTCCCCCCAATTGTATTCATAGCAACAGCCAAGGTTGTGTGTGCCTCCAATGATATTGATCCATAACTCATGGCCCCAGTACAAAACCGTTTCACAATTTCACTGGCAGGTTCCACCTCATCCAATGGAATTTTCACCTCTGCCTCCTTGAACTTCAACATCCCACGCAGATTACAGGTCTTGTTCAATTCATGAATACGTTTGGCATATTCCTTATAGGCAGCAACACTATTACTCCTGGCAGCTTCTTGCAGCTTTGCTATAGCAAGAGGATCATTCAGGTGAACTTCACCACCTTTCCTCCAGTGATAATCTCCAGGATTGGGCAGTGCTACAGCTTCAGCACTTCCTGGAGCCGGAGCCCGAGAAGGGAATGCTAACTCATGCAAATGAAGCGCATCACATGCTAGCATTTCAAATGTTGCTCCTTCAACTCTGCTTGGAGTTCCTGCAAAGCACTTTTCAATCACTTCCGAAGAAAGGCCCAGAGCTTCAAAGATCTGAGCACCCTTGTATGAGGCCAAAGTACATATCCCCATTTTCGCAAGAACCTTCATCATTCCATAGTTGCTTGCCTTGAAATACTTCTTGACCAGCTCATCCTTTGAGTGGAACTCACCACTAGATTTTGGAGGAATCTTCCCATCTACCTGCAATCTCCAAATGGCCTCTATGGCCAAGTATGGGCATATAGCATCTGCACCAAATCCAACCAGTGTACAGAAATGGTGCACTTCACGTGGTTCTGCAGATTCAACTATTATTCCCACTCGTGTACGCTCAAGTTTTTTAACAAGATGGTGATGAACAGCACCAACTGCCAAGAGGGAGCTTACAGCAACACGCTTAGAAGAGAAGGCTGCACATTTAAAGGAGAGGGGCCATTAGTAGCTTAGAGCATGATTTATTAAAAAAGAGAAGATGGATGGGCAATAGAGGAGGTGTGGTACCATGCCACATAAATTTCAATCAGAGATCAGGAAAACCTCTAGTTTTATTTATAGTGTTGGGAACAATGTAGTACCTCTGTCAGAAAGCACCAATAATTTATAACCTTCCTTAATTGCATCTTGTGCTTCAGCACAAATCCTGTCCAAGGTTTCCTCTAATCCCTTCCTCCCACGGTCCTTTGAATACGTTATGTCCAGAACTTTACTACGCCAGCCTCTGTAATTCATCTTTTTAATTACTTCTGTCTCTTCAATTGATAAAAGAGGCCCCTTTAGTGAAAGACGATGACATTGCTCTTCCGTTGTTTCAGTTAGATCTCCTTCTGGACCAATCATGCATTCCATGGATGTCACTATTTTCTCTCGAATAGGGTCAATGGGCGGATTGGTTACTTGAGCAAACATTTGCTTGAAATATTCAAAAGTAAGCTTCTCTCGGTTGGACATAACTGCCAGAGGAGTATCATTTCCCATTGAACCAAGTGCCTCTGAACCGTCTTTAGCCATGGGAAGAAGCAGCATCTCCAAAGCCTCAACAGTGAAGCTGCATGACCAGAATTTGATTATCACTAAGTGTTCCATAAAGGCATTGCGATTGAGTTAGTAACAAAACAGGACAGACAGTCACATACCCAAAAGCCTTCAATGGAGCCAACAAACCATGAATTCCCATGTTCTCCATGTTGTCATCATCATTGGAAGCCTTCAAGTCACAGAGATTAAAAATCAACTAGATTGTTCAGAAACAAAACCCCACTTGGGGAAGAAGCTGGAAACAATTAGAATAAGAAAATGAATCACTTACTGTCATAGTTCCAGCTACTGCGGGAGTGACCCTCTCTGAATCCTGAACTGAAGCAACTATGTCATTGAGTTCAATTTTTTGCCTCTCAAGCCATTCACCATAAGGCCTAGCAACTGAATATTGTTGCTTCAAGGCTTCATCATCGACAACAATATGCTTCTCAAAATCTACCAGAAGCATCATCCCAGGGTTTAGTCTTCCTTTTCTGAGCACATCTTCAGGTGGAATATCAACAACACCAACTTCACTGGCCATGATGACCCGTCCACTGTGTGTTACATAAAACCGACCAGGACGGAGTCCATTGCGATCCAATGTAGCTCCAAGGTAGCGACCATCAGTGACTGCAAATAAGTTTTTCATCAGTCGGAGAAGGCTAAACATCACGTTAAATCCTTTTGACAAGAAATTAACAGAGCATAATTACATGAGATGAGAGCAGGTCCATCCCATGGCTCCATTAGAGCTGAGAAATATTCGTACAAGGCCTTCCGATGAGGATCCATATTTTTATCATTTTGCCAGGCTTCTGGGATCATCATCATAACTGCTTCTGGAAGGCTTCTACCAGCTCGAACAAGAAGCTCAAGGACTCCATCAAAAGCCCCTACAAGCCGAAGAAAAGAAAGTAAAAAAATAATAATATACATGTCAGTCAAATGGACACTGAGTATCGTCTGTTTGGCATCCAAAACTTTGAATTAGGAAATGGGAAAAAATGAAAGTCTGATACAAGAACACATTTATAAGATGCAACTACAGAGATGCAGAAGTTTACCTGAATCAGATGAACTGGCATCCACAATGGGTAGAAGCTTTTTCATCTCGTTCTTTGATAGACCAAGCTCCTTGCACTTTAATAGTCCCTCACGTGCTTTCATCCTGATAAAATACAAGAAATTCAGCCAAAGTCCTATTATTAAAGATACAGACAATAAGGAAAACAACACATTATATGCCATTTCACCAAACCAACCAGTAAAATTATTTGTCCTAATTTTTTTAGCCTTTGTACACACACAAAAAGCTTAACTAACACCAGAAAATTAGTGAAATGAAGATGCATTTAGAACCCAAGTTATGAAACATCAAGAAAAGACATCTCCTTTCACAAGCAGACATCCCTTCTCAACACTAACAGAGCAAGCAAATTTCTGGAATTAACAAAAAAAAAGGTCACTTCAAGAAATTATATGGCATCATATACCTGTTAAACGAGACAACAGCAATTAAACACAAACAGTCAAAACTCAAATCAGTCATGCATTATTTGTTTTATTTATCAATTGTTCCCATAAAGAGGAGCAAGTATGGCACGCGACCAAAAACAAAGCAAATAGTGGGATGTAAAACTTCGACAAGTACAGAACTAAGCTAGAAATGGAAATATTAAGTTGCTTCAGATATGGCGAAGAGGAGGATCTTTTCTAAGTTTTATATCAGTATTACATTCTAAGTATATATTCTCAACTATTCTATGAAAAAAGGGAAAAATACTAAAAAAATGTAGACGTGCACCAATTATTCCAGAATTTGCAAGCTTCTAAGATACATACCAGTTTACATTGCCTCTGAGCGTATTAATTTCCCCGTTATGGCCCAACACACGCATTGGTTGAGCACGATCCCAGCTAGGAAATGTATTAGTTGAAAATCGAGAATGTATCTGCATCAACAAAAGGATCACAATTGTCATGCACAGCTTCCTCTTCTTGTTAGGAATGTAGGATCAGGTTTAAAAATGCACACACAGAACTCTGTTCAAAGCACTTCAACAATGGTATACTGCAGTGCCAAGGCATAAATTACACATCCTAAGCTACCTTGACCAGACTTCCCACCAGTAAATAGAAGTTTCATTCTCACACAACCAATCATAGAGAGCGTTGCAGCAAGTTTCTGCAAACATGATTTACTTGACAATGAGGTTTCTTACCAACTCACCAAAGGTATCCAATCCAGCATCTAAATTCATATAGTTATCAAGGGAGTGGATGAACTTAAGAGATCATTCAAACTTCAATGCCTCAGAAGTCATCCCCCAACCTTGCATCTCTTCAGTTACCAGTGGTTCAATGCTGTTTGTTGAAGCATTGAGTTAGCAGAGAAAGAATGAAAAAGGATGAATGCATAAAGTATTTACCAGGGCCATGTAGCTCGTAAACCTTTCATTGCCAAGATCTGCATAATAGTAATTTTGCAGCTGGTTAGGCTTTAACTGCCCCTTATAAACAACAGTCCTGCACAAGCCAGATAAAGGTGTAAGTTTGCTTAACGTGCCAAAACCATTGGGAAAATTCTTGTTATAACAAAACCCAGTTCTCTAAAGCACAAACCTTGAGGAAAGAGAACATATATAAAAGTCCCTAACACCACCATGTTGGAGGTTCAACGCAGCTCGGATAGCAACCATGGAAACCCTCCTTAATATGTACATCTGTAAAACATTTACAAGTTAGTGATCTAGTCTGACAAATAGAAGCAACATGTCGCGCTCCTTACTCATACTACTTAATTTCCCTGGAAAAACTCATTTTCAGATTCTTATACTCTAATTCAGAAATAAGCTTGATTCATTCTTTCTAGCAAATTGATGATAATATGCAATTTAACATGTTAACACCGAGAAAAGAAAACCTAACCTGCTGTTCAAGGTCAGCCTTTGATCTAGGAGTAGGTGTAAGAAACAATTGCTCGATAACAGGCTCTGTCAGCAAAGCAGCATTGCCCAATCCTGAGTTATCTGTTGGTACAGATCGCCACCCAAGCACTCTATGCCCAAGAGATTCAGCAACCTGCAAAAGCCAACCAAATTTTCATCAACAAATGTTGTAAAAAAATCTCTATTGATATTCAGTTGTATATATATGAATTACTGAAAGATGACCATCATAATGGTTGCTGGCTCCAATTAGCCAAAAAAATAAGATAAATCCCTGAAATTTGCTTTCAAGATACTGTGAAAGAATAGTCAATAATCTGTTGTAAAGAAGCATTTTTAATTTATCTATATTTATTAAAAAAAAAAAGAAAAGTGGCAAGAGAGTGCTCTTTAGATTTGTAAATATAAGAAAAAATAATTATTATTACTTAATATACACAACAATACTAGGATTGCTATTCAAACTAGACACTTGCTAGATATGCAAAATAACATCTAGCTCGTTATGAAGATCAATTAATAATAAATCAAAGAACAACTCTTTCAGTTTAGAAATTTACCTTAGTGAATACATTTTTGCTTTCTTCCCTTCGGCTCTCAGATGTGGGCAAAAAGAACATGCCCACCGCATATTCCCCTGGTGGTGGCAACTCAAATCCGACATCCTTTGCAACCTGATCATAGAATCGAAACTGTTCAAAAAGCCAGCATTTGTGCCTTTAATACTCCGTAATTATTAAAAACAAATAAAATCCGGGCTTTGAGGGGGACATTCCATGTATTATTCCTTCACTAACTCACAAATAAAAAGTGCTGAAAACTTAAATGAAATATGAAATGGAAATTTCGGTTAAAGAAATTATTATTCCACAGAATTAAATTCCAAACATGATTTTTTTTAGGAAAAATAATAATTTAAAAGAAATGCAAAAGGCTAAAAAAGAAGATAACACAAACAAACCTCCTTATAGAAATCATGAGGAAGCGCCACAAGAATCCCAGCTCCATCTCCAGTATTTGTCTCACATCCACAAGCCCCTCTATGTGACATCCGTATCAACATCTCCAAAGCATCCGTTATCTAACAAATTCCACAAAAAATCAAACAAAACTCAAACATCAGCAATTACGCACATAAAATCAAAATACATTAAAATATACAATCTCATAAAACGTACAGTTTTACGGCTGCTTTCACCGGATAGCTCGGCGACAAATCCGACCCCACAGGAGTCCTTATCAAAAGACGGATCATAAAGACCAAGTGGCTTCTCAGGCACCCCGGACAATGAGGATCGCACCACAACACGGAGTTTTGGGGACCGACCTGGCCCGTCCGACTGCCATAAGTGTAGCCTCTCTGATCCAGACCCCCGCAATCGAGTCCCTAAAAACTTCTTCTCTAACGCCGCCGAGGACCTTTTCGTAACGGAACATCGTGCAGTTCTTGTTTTACGGCGGTTTGAGGGGTTGACATTCAGTTGCGGAGTAAGGGAGGATTTGTTGAGTGAAGGGAGAGGGCAAGAGCTGTTTCGAAGTTGAAGAAGAGAGCCAGACGTCGATGCCAACGCCATTATTCAAAAACGGTTTTTCAAATCCGGTTTTCTTTGTATTGTAATTCACTTAATTAAAGGCTTTTTTAGAAGAGCTTGTTTTTAGATAAGATTAGCATATTCCAGAGTGAAAGGCGATCTCCTTTTCAGATACAGATCCGTCAACCAGATCTATAGAGATTTGTAGAGAGATCTGAAAATCGGACCGATTTCAAGTGAAAATTCGACTATTTTTCTGATCGATTCTGGAGAAAAAAAAAAAGTCCTGGGATTTGTCTGGTTTGAGCTTCACCAGTTCAACGAAATCCTTCGAAACATAGTAACTTTATATATATATATATATATATATATGAAAAATCTCCTATCACGTGCGGATTCTCCAAGATCGAGCTTCGAAGCACTCGACGAAAGTAGGATATGAAATTACCAGACTTACCTATGAGACCGCGAAAAATTAACAAGAAAATACAGAGACGAACTCAGAGAACAAGAGAAGGGAAAAAATGAAATTTAGCATAACCAAGCTGGGAGCGTGCTCTGTATTTTGATAGTCTTTTGAAGAGACGATAACTGGATTTATATAGAAGAGAGTAGAAAGATCAGAGTTGGTTTTTCCTTTTTGAGAGGATGTGGGGACCACGGTGGTGGGAAGCCCTAAATTTACCCCAGTGAGACTCATTCGGCCGCAACACAATTTTTTGCCAGAGTCGTAACATCCAAACGCCACGTGTAGATTTAACCCTATGCGGCATGCGACAGCCGCTCATGGTGGGTCCCCCGTCGAGGGATAGACACCCTGGATGTGGCTGCTGCTTTCCTGGTTGGGTAGCTTTAGGAGGTGGAAGCGGAGGATTAGGCTCGGCTCCGAGCCTCCGCAACTTGTCTCACTGTAAAACAAATACTTCCCATAGAGGGGGGTAAATTTTAAAATAGAGTTTGTTACACTCCTCATAGATAATTATTGATTGTTTTTAAGTTAACGATTAAAAGAATTTATATTTAATAAAATGGGTTGTATGAATATTATTATATATTATCAATGAATTATATAATTTTTAAAATATATTTAAAATTAATTTTTTATTATAATGTAAGAAAAAAGATGTTTACTATTATTTTAGTATTTTTTTATTCTTTAATCTTTCGTAATCATCTTTATCAGCTCTAATAATTCTGCATAATTATCTGATTAAGAAAAGAGTGATAAGGGTAGTTTTGTCAAAATATGCTTAGCAAGGTAGGTAGTTGCCTCGTAATGTGACGCGAGGAATGACGAAAAGAGCAAAAAACAAATGGAAGCAATTTTAAGTCCCCGGACGCGGCCAATGGTATATGAGATAAGGCTGCCAACAGTTTTTACGCGGCCAATAGTTAAATAACACTGCATACGATCTTTTGCTGTAATTAACTTATCAAATTAAGATTTTTCTGTCTCATTTCGTTAGTTTAGTTTAGTTTTTGTCAAATAAATTTATTATTAATTTTTTAAATTATATATTAAATTCAAAATTTAAAATATGCATTTTATAATTTTGAAATTTAAAAGTCTGTAAATCTTATTTTTAAGTTTTATAATTTTATTAAAAATAATTATCAAAATTGAATTTTTTTTAAATCAAAATTAAGTTCATTGAACCAAAATTTTACTAGGAAACAAACATAATGAGACAAAAGGATACTCATCACGATATTTTATTTTGTTTTTGTCAAATACATCAAATGTTTGTCAATTAAATCCTCTCCGTCTCATCCGAAGATTGCTTCATTATGAAACTTTTAATTGCAGCTTCTATTTTCTAAGCTTTTATGATGATACTCTGATCAGCCCATTGGAAGGGAAAATGTTTTTTATTTTTTTGGTTTGAAGCAAGTTCCATGGCCAATGGCCTTTTTACACCCGAGATGAAACACATAAAAATTTGTATTATTAGGGATATCAATTTTATTCATATTTAATAAAAATATAATTTTTTATTTGAAAAAGTATAGGAATGACTATTATATTATAGGATAAGTATTACATTATAAAAATTTATATGATTTTAAATTTTTATTAGATATAAAAATTTAGACAGATAATATAACATCCATTCTATACTCATATCTTATATATATTTATATATGTTTAGTAGATAAAACTTTCCTTAAATAATATAAATTATTATTTTAGATTAATTAGAATTAATATATTTTATTAAAATATATATATTTATAAAAAAAATTACATAAATATATAAAATAAAAATAAAAAAGCTAAAAAATAATTTTTTTTTTTAAGTTACAGGTATTGAGATTATTCATATCCATTGAACATCTGCAAAGATGAAGATATATTTAAAATACTTATTAGATATGGATATGATAATAGATATAATATAAAAATCTAAGAATGAGGAAGAAGAATGCTCTACTTTTCTCATACTTTATCTATTGACATTCTTATGCATCATTTTTTTTTTTGTAGGATTTAAAATCTTAATTTGTCAAAAAACAATAATAAAATAAAAGAAAAAATTTTGAATATAAAATATTTATAATAATTCACTCTGAACAAAAAAATCATTTCCATTTTACAATGAAGATTTTTATTGTGAAAATAAAATTACAATTGCAATAATAAACCTTTAAACTAACAATCCTTTAAATATAAGTATAGTTAGAGAGATTAAGTTATAAGCGCAAGAAAAAATCTTTATTTAATATTATTATATATTCATCCAGTTATTTATTATGCATAAAAACAATAAAGATAGTAGTTAAATTTCACACAATTTAACAATTTTAATGATATTATAATTTTTCTTAACATAAATTCAAGAACATAATTTGAACCTTAAATCGTTTTCTTTTTCTAACATATTAATTTGAAGGTGGTATTTAAAATAACTCTTACTTAATAAGGAAATTGATAACCGCGGTGACTAATATGATGCTTTGTAGGGCTTTTATTTAATTTCATGCTTCTAAGAAAAATGTTAAAATTTTATAGAAGAAAAAAATTTTGAGATGAACTATCTTGTTTCTACTAATAAGATTACATAATAGTTTATTTGGAAATTTAAATGTGCCTAATTGTAAATTTATGCTTAGCTTTAAGAGTATTTAAAATTTTGTTTTAATTAAATTAATTGACTAAACATATTTAATTCGGTTAATAAGTAGGTCATCAACTTAATTTCGATCGATTATGAAAAATAATTTAAAAAAACTTTCGATTTTCAAATCAAATTAACTAAATTTTTAATCGTAATATTATAAAAAAGAAAAAATATGTATTGTCCATTTTATTTCAAGTTATTAGAGTTTTTAACTTAATATTTTGATATTTGAATATTTTTGTTGAATGATTTTATTTAATTTGTTTCATATATGATAAAATCAAATTTTAAAATATAATTTAACTTAATATATTTTATTATTCGGTTAACCGAAAAAATTAATTGAATTGATCGAATTAATTTCAATCGGCTAAATTTTAAAATTAAAAAATTTAGTTCGATTAATAAAAATAAAATAACATAATTTAATTGATTTAATTTTAAATAATTTAATTTAAAATTAATCGAATCGTTTGAATGAGTACTCTTATTTGGCTTGGGCTATGTGTTTAACGAACTCAAAAGTCTTATTCATGTAAGCATTTAAAATTTTGTTTGATAACAAATAAAAATAAAAAATTATCATAATCTGAAATTTTTTTTATCAAAATTGCATCTTTTTTGAATTTTTTTTGTATAGATTTTAATTTTTTTTTGGGTTCATAGTAATTTCTTTCCTTAATAATACAATATATATATATAACATCAAATCTTGAGTATATGATATTCATTAATTTTTTTCCACTTGAGTTGAAATCTAATTTGCAACAAACAACTATACCTAACGTCATGTTGTTTACTAAATTGAGCTTTCATTTGTATGGTGAGATTCTAGGAAGCTACCAAATTTGATAATGGTTAGAACCTCGAAGGATTTAACCCTGCTTGTAACATTTTAACCCGCATGTTGTTTATCTAACCCCAATGTCTCCATTAGGGCTGTAAACGAGCCGAGCCGAGCCGAGTAGTGAGAAGCTCGAGCTCGAGCTCGACTCACAACTCGGGGCTCGATACTCGGCTCGAGCTCGATCGAGTTTTATTTTTCAAGCTCGAGCTCGATTCGTGATCGAATTCGAGCTACTCGAGTTCGCTCGATTAAGCTCGATTAATATGTAAAAATAAGCTCGATTTGTATACTCGACAAGAGTTCGATTATTCATGCTCGAACTCGAACTCGAACTCGGATTCGAAATATTTTTTTAATTAAAAAAAATAAAAATATATTTAAATATAAAAGCTCGATTAGGCTCGCGAGCTACTCGAGTCAGATATAAGAATACTCGAATTCGGCTCGATCGATAAGTCGAGCTACTCGAGCTCGAGCTCGACTCGACAATAATCGAACCGAATTCGAGTTTTTTTCGAATCGAACCCGAGTAGCTTGCGAGTACTAATGTATCATTTACACCCCTAGTCTCCATCACCCACACTCCGCGGGGACTCAAATGTAAATCATAGATAAGATAGGGGCATTTTTGCAAACAAAGTATATAAGGACTGTTTATTATCAATGTGCCGAGAAGTCCGGAGGGAACAGCCTAATCATTCCACGAGGACACAAAGCTCACTGGTTGGTTTTCGTCGTCGAGGGGACTGTCACGTCTAAAGTTTGACACGGCGTGATTTACACTGTGAAGCGTATGGAACACTGCAAACGCGAGGTGCTCATTGGTTGCCATCTACCTCCGCCAGCAGTAGCACGATGGAGGTGGTTAGGTGCTACTGCTGGAGGAGGTAGACGGAGAAACGGTTAAAAAGTCAAGGTGAGTAATGGGGTAAATGTAGAGACGAGATATGAAAATAACATAAAAAATATATAAAAATGATATAATTTAAAATTTTAATAATAATTATATATATTTTATATTTTTATATCTAAATTATATTATAATTTAGATATAAAAAATTTAATATTTTATATTACATAAATATATAAATAACGAAATCAACATCTATATCCCTACCTTCCATCAAGGGATTTTACGGGGTTTTTACATGGAGGGTCCTCTCCTGTCAAATTCAATTCAAATGTCAATGCATCAGTCGATAAATTTGCAACTTTTTTGTCAACTTTATCCGTAAGAGAAAAAATTATATGAAGCAGTTATTCCACGCATAAATATAATCATTTAAATTATAACACATAACAATATTATAAAAAAATTAATTAATTATTACATATTAGATGTTAAAATTAAATAATAAATATTTATTTTTATAGATTTATGTATGTGATGCGTGATAAATAATTAATTTTTTAAAATATGATTATGTTATACGATTTAAATAAAAATATATATTAACATAAAATAACTATTTTATACAATATTTTTTCTCTCCATAATTATACATAATTAGTAATTTATAAATGATGGTCCACACTAAATAGATAATAATGCTCTGTTTAAAAGAGTAAATCACTTATATTATACTATAATTATTATAATACAATAATTACAAATAAAATGTTCACTTATTTAATTATCTCAATTTTCAATTGAGATAAATGTGCTAAATTATATTTAAATTTATCATGAAAAAAAATTGATTTAAACAAAATCTAATATATATTTGAGTTTCTAATAATTATATGAAAAAAAATTTTAATTTATGAGTTATTAATTAACTTCTTATAAATACAATTAAATCTTATCATATATAAATTTTTATTTAAATTTATCTAATTATATTCTTTTTATTTAATAATTTTCATATGAGCGTAACTACGTAAGTTTTCTTATAAATATATGTAACTTCGTAAAAAAAAAAAATGTTTTTAGGCGAGATAATTTTAGATGAACTCAATGGGAAGATAGAAACGAAAGATGTCTTACTCGATTTTATTAGGGATTTTTCTCATGTAACACTAACAAGTACATCTCTA
Source organism: Durio zibethinus (assembly GCF_047325235.1). Lineage (NCBI taxonomy): Eukaryota > Viridiplantae > Streptophyta > Magnoliopsida > Malvales > Malvaceae > Durio > Durio zibethinus. The sequence continues at coordinate 5,660,250 of NC_143170.1, read as the reverse complement.
GGAAATTAGTTAATGGATTGAATTGGATTGGATTTAGATTGAATCTATGCATAATATTGACAATTTTTAGGTTTGTTCGGATAATTTGGTTCAAAATATGAACTTAGTTTTATTATCTAAGTCCGACCCATTTTTAAAAGGCATTATCCAAATCTGTCAAAGTCCAATATTTTAATTTAAAAAGTTTAATCTTTATAATAAATGTTAACTATAAAAAAAATCAATAAAATAAAATCTCAAAAAATGACTGTTAATTTAATTTGATGCTTAAATGAAATTAGTACATATAGACATATAGTATTAATATGAACACATGTATTATTTAATTATATATTTATTTTTATATAAATATAATTATAAATATAAAAAAATATATATAATTTATTCAGATCAAGTTGAGCCTAAGCCTTAAATTTTATGTCCAAAATCCAATCTATTTTTTAAACAAATTTAGAATTCAAATATAAACCTGTTTAATATATCTAAAACTTGTTTTTTACCCTTATAAATGCATGAAATTTTTATATTTATAATAATCTTTAATTTAATTCATTAAAAATCTACATAAAATTTGTGTAGATTAGAAATTTTGTTTTTATCACTAAATTTTTGTCCCTTCTCTCTTTTTTTTTTTAATTAAATTTGTATATTTAATGTTAAAATCTTTGATATGATTTTTAATTTCATAAATTGAAAGTACAAATTTTCAAAATAAAAAATATAATTTATCAACAAAATTTTAAATAATTTTTTTACTTTTATCTTAATTTAGAAATGTATATTAGTAAATATTTAAGACATTGAAATTTTTAATTAAATTCATTTCATAAATTTGATTGCTTAATTGGTAAAAAAGAGATTGCTATATAAAAAAATGTTTACATAAAATTTAAATGTAGTACGTATTTATAGATCCCATGAAATTATAAAAAAAAAAAATTGATGATTAAGATAAAATGCAACTAAAATTTAATAATGAAGTCGATTAAAAGAATAGAAGGATTTGAAATTGAAGAAAAAATGTGATTTAGGAAGTTAATCAAATTTTAAATCATTTCTTAATCCCCTAAATATTTATCTTCTCCATAAATACATGCACCTATGATTAGAAAATTTCATTCATTAAAAAAATGATAAAAAAAACTCAAATTTAAAATTTTTATCACCATAATAGAATATTGTTTGGAGTAGTAGCAATATAATTTATATATATTTAATAAAAAAATTACATGAAAATCAATAAATGAAAACCTTTTTAAAAATAAATCACATATCTCAAGGAAACAAAAAAAATGCTTTTTTTTTTTTAAATATCAATTGCTTATTTTTGTTGATTATATAAATCGTTGTAAAAGGAAAATAAGAATTAAGAAATTTAAGGGAGGAAATAAATTTTTGAAAAAGAACTATGAATGAAAAAAAATACTTTTAGATAAAGCATTTGAATAAATAGGGGTAGGGAAAAGAGTTTTAGATAAAATAGAACAGAAAAAATTTAATATGTTTTCAATTCTACATTAAATATTTTAAAATATAAATAATTGAATATGTTTTAATCTGTTTGTTTAATTGAAGATTTAAAAAATATATTAAGATGGATATTTTTAAGTCCTTAAACCAAAATTTTCAAATAATAATTCATGCATGCTTTTATCAATTTAAACAAATTTAAATATTTTAAATGAATTTTAATAATATTAAATAAAGTAAATAATCATATATCATTTTATTCATTTTCAAATAAGTATTTGAATATTTATTATTATCTTATGTGTCATTCAAAAATATTATCCATTTAAGCATATACATAAATAAATTTTATCAAATTTATTTATATATATTATAATATAATATTATATACAATACGTGATTAAACTCTCTTAAATTTTAAATTTAGACGGATTTTTTTTTTGGACAGATTTACCCAGCATCCCTTCTGTGACGAAGAGTTGGTGAATGTGAGCAGGATTTCGAAGTCCTCTTATTGATTATTGACTTACTGTTTTGCCTACTGCTCATTATTTTAATGATTATGTCATGCTTAGATATAAAAAAATATAAACTTTTAAATATAAAAAAAAAGAGAAATTATTATTTTTCATCATTATTTACAAAAGCACATCATCACTCTTAATTATAAAAATTAGATGAAAATAAAAGAAGTGTTAATCAAGTGCTCCATATTTATAAGAATGTTTATAATTTTTTAGATTTTATCTTATTACTTTAATATGTAAAAGATATATATGAATTTATATTTGATGTATTATTAATATATAAATTTTATATACTATCATTAAATTAGATGATATCATCTTATTAATATAGTGAAGCAGATGATAACATCTTATTAATAAATAATTTTTTTTTTAAATATTTATTTTAATATATTTATTTTAAGAATTGATATTTGCATATTAATAATATGCTATCATCTGATTATGATAGTTTATGAAATTTATAAATTAATAGTGTATCAAATATAAATTTAAAAGTATACTTAAAAATTAATAAAATTTTAATTTGTTTATTTCATTTTAAATTTTAGTAAATAATGAATAAAATTTTTATATACTATCAATAAATGAGATGATATCAGTTCATTAATATAGTCAATCAAATACTAACATCTTATTAATAAATAAATTTTTTTAAAAATATTAATTTTAAAATATTAATTTTAAGAATTGGTATTTACATATTAATAATATGCTATAATCTAATTCTGATAGTTTATGAAATTTATAAATTAATAGTGTATCAAATATAAATTTAAAAATATACTTAAAATTTAATAAAATTTTAATTTGTTTCTTCCATTTTAAATTTTAGTAAATAATGAATAAAATTTTTATATTATTTTTCATTGTTCTTATCAAATATAGAAATAAAAATATATATTTTTATTTTATTCACTTTTTTCTTTTTTTTATTCATCTTTTTTTGTAAAGTTTGAAGATCATAATAGTACTACCAGCCTACCACTATTAATACTAGTAAGTACTGGCATTAGTACAAGCATTTTTTTAAGGAGTATGGCAAATGAGAAGCATATCATTCTCAATTATTATATTATAATTAATTAATAATACTTTAAAAATTATGTTGAACATATTAGAATTTTTTATATAATTTATATTTATAAATAATAAATTCTTACATAATTTTTAAACGTGATTCCATTGTTATAGATTTATAATAAAAAATTATAGATAAAATGGTGCAGGTAGATGGAGAGCGGGATAACATTCCCGAACGTCCAAGTGTCAAACTGAAGGCTACGGTAAGTGGACATTACCGATTGATCAGTCTATCTGAATGCCGCAAATTATAGACGGTATCAGTGAGAGGGCAAGACAAAGATTTCAACGACTCCACGTCATCAGTCAATCTCCCAAAACCGCTATCTACATCACACCAGTGCGCTCAAGGGCAGCAGATCTCGTGGCCTTGGTCCTACGTTAAAAACTGTCCCCCAGTGAACTCCCGTAGTTAATTACTTTTTCTGTCCTATTACGTCTGTCTTTATTAAGTTCTTAATTAAAATTTCGATTATTAAAAAAATTTAATGTAAGAAATTAATTAAATAAATTAACATAAAATCAAATTTTGTTTGATTTAAACAAAAAATCAAACAACCAACTCACAATTTGTTTGATGCATTGACATTTGACAGGAAAGGACCCTCCATGTAAAAACCCTCGATGTAAGGTAGGGATATAAATGTTGATTTCGTTATTTATATATTTATGTCGTATAAAGTATTAAATTTTTTATATTTATTTTATATTTTTTATAAAAAATTATATTATAATTTAAAAATAAAAAATAAAAAAATCAGTAGCAAAAGAAGATTTTGACAATTTATCAGTCAAGTTTCACAAATCACGAGTGTACTTGCTCAAATTTTATATTTAATTTATCTTTGAGATATCATATTCAAATATTATACTTGATTTAATTTTATATTAAATTTATTCAATTATAAGAGAATTTATTGAGTAATTATTTATTTGACTTAATTTATTTTATATTAAATTATATATATATATTATATAATAACATATATAAATAAATTTATCACATAAGTGTTTATCTCAATAATTTTTTTAAATGACATATAAGATAATTTTTTTTTAAATAAAATAATTTATTTTAATTACAAATTAAATCATTTTATATTTATTTAAATATTTAAATTATTTAAATTATAATTGAAAATCAAATTAATTTAGAGATATATATATTCTAAAATTAAAAATATGAAATATGGATTTTATATTTTTAATAAATAATTTTAGTTGTTTACCAAATAACCTTATTTAAAAAAATTATTTAATTATCAAAATATTTCAAACATGTTTAAAAATTACAAAGATTAAGTTTATTCAAATCTTTCAACAATCTTTTTTATCTTGATTTAAAAAATTATTTTTAAAAAAAAATTAACGTAAGGCATTAAAATTTCAAGTAATTTTATGTGAGATTTTGAAAATTAAAAAAATTTTCATCTTAATTCTTTAAATATAAGATTATTAAAATGATTATATCCATTTGAACTCTAATTATCTAATTTATATAGCAAATAAATTTAAAAAATTTAATATTATCTTTGTCACTTATTATATCAATTTTAAAATTTAAAAATTATCTATTTAATTCTAATTGACACTAATGAATTCTTTTACAAATTTAAGACTACAAATGTAATATGTTATACATTAATTTTTTTATTTTTTCAGTAACTTTTTTAAGATATATTTTATTACTATTACATATTTTTTTGTTTATACATTTTTTCTACGATAAATTTTTTTTGTTATTACAATTTCATTTTTATGAAAAATAATTTTTTTCACATATTTTATATATTTTGTATAATAATTTAGTCAAAATTACTAAAGTGAAAGTGTGTTAATACTTCTTTTATTTAAGACTACAAATGTAATGTGTTATAAATCAATTTTTTTATTTTTTAGTAACTTTTTTTAAGTAATATTCTATTACTATTGCAATTTATTTATTTTGTTTATAAATTTTTTCTAAGATATATTTATTGTTTTATAGTTTCATTCTTATGAAATTTTTTTTTTCAATTTATTTATTTATTTCACATATTTTCTAACATTTTTCATATTTCGTATAATAATTTAGTCAATATTACTAAAGTGAAAGTGTGCTAATACTTTTTTTATTATTTAATTTATCATTCAGTAATATATATTTTTATTTTTTAAAAAAGAAATAATTTATTTTTATTTTATATAATTTTATAAGTGTATAAATATTATTGTAAACAAAATATCCAAAGGAAAGACACAATCTTTTTTTGTTATTTTCAGAAAGTTTATTTTTTAATGATAAATCAATGTATATAAATTTTATATATGTTATGAGTTTTCAAAATTTGAATATAATTTTAAAAAGAAACCAATTTGTATATATATATATTCATATTAAATAAATAAAATTATTTCGTACATTGTAGGTGTTATAATCTAGTTTATTAATATATTAATAAAAACAAAAAATTATAATAATTTCAGACAATTATTATGACTAGTGGATATAGAAAATGTGATGATTGATTTACCATGGAATGAGGTTCTCCTATCTATATGCTCAATAATTTAAGGTATCATCTAACATTGGTGTAACAGAAGAAATGCCCCAAAAATCTAGCTTTAGGTATTGTCTCTTACAGAACTTCCTCGCTGGATAAAAAACAAAGAATAGAAAAAGAGAAAGAATTATTCTGCAATAATTTAACCAACATTACGCGACTTGGAATCAAACTGGAAAGTGGAGGTCAATTTTCCAACAAAATAAATTTCAAAGGTCTATGATAAATATCCCTAGTTCCTTATTCATACCCATTTAAAATATATTTTAAAAATACTAAATTATTAATGTAATAAAAATATATATGCTAAAATTTTGTAAAATTTAAAAATTTTATCAATGATCTATAAAATTGTAGTCATCCAATTTTAAAATGAATAACAAAATGCCTTATTTTATTTTTATGTAAAGAAATTATATATTGAATTTATATTTTATTTTAACAATTTACTTATTTCTCGTATTTTTCTTTTTAAAAATTAAAATAAAAAATAGTAAAAATAACAATAAAATGGAGTACTGAAAAATAGGAGTAAAAAACGGGCATTTCTCATCCAAAATCTAAAAGAAGGAGAGAAAGGGAAAACACATGAAATGCAATTCCTTCCTTTTGAATTGTAAAAGGAAAACACAAAAGTGAGATTCCTGAAGGAAAAAAAATATGGTGGAAAGTGGAAAGTAAAATCCATCCCGCACATTTCTAACCGGCGTGAAATGTGACCACGAGCTTCACGGGATTGCGAAGGATATCATATAAGAGGTTAGGTAGTGCAGTGGCTTGTGGCGAGCTACTGCTCGGGAAAAGGATTCAAATTTTTGAAGGGGTGGAGTCACGTGTGCCTTTAAAAAAAACCTGTTCTCCAAACCTTTTCATTTTTTTAACCTTTGGGGTCATGTGTAATGGGGCCCCAAAAAGATTAGAATTTAGACTTAATTAGACTGTTGGTTTGTGGAAGGTATAGGTTCTTTTAGCCACCTTCCACACTTTTCCAATTCCTCCAAAAAGGAAATGCCCACTTCATTTTTGGGGAGTGAACTTACTTGTCAATTTCCAAAGAAGCTATGATGATGGTAGATGTTGGATTGATTTGATTAATTTTAAATTGAATTATTTAAAATTAAATTAAATTAAATTATTTTTATTAATCGAATTAAAGTATGTTCATTTTGAAAATTAATTAATGGAATTAAATTTGATTATTTGTGTTAATTTTTTTAGTTAATCAAATAATAAATATATTTAAATTATATTATATTTTTAATTTTTTATATTTAAAATAAAATAAATAAAATCATTTAATAAAATATTCAAATATTAAATTATAAAATTAAAACTCTAACAATTTTTAAAATAAAATAATTTATTTAATATATTTTTAATTTTATATTTGAATTTTATTATATTTTGATTAAATTTTTGATTAATTCAATTTTTAAATCAAATTAATCAAAAATTAAAATTTTTTGAAAATCATTTTTATAATTAACCGAAATGAATTAAATATTTGATTGATTAATCGAATTAAATTAATTATATCAACTAATTTGATTAAAATCAAAATTTGAACACCTTAATTGTTGGAAGACATTTAAGCTAACAATTATAAAATAACTAACGTTTTTAAGGTCGTCTTCTTCATAAGAATTTGGATTCAGATCTGTTGGGTAAAAAAAAAAAAACAATAAAAAATTAATTTAATGTTTGAATTATATAAGAGAAAAAAGAGATATTTCATTAATAAAAAATAAACCCAAGTTTTCAACTTGATATAACTCAAGCATTAACATTTTTCCTCTTTTATCAAATCAAATGTCAGAGAATTAAATTTAAATTTCATGGTAAGAGGATCAGATTGATCGCACGAAAGAAGGCTGATTTCTATAACTTAATAATTTAAGCTTTTGATGATGAAATTAAGATTCATGTATCTTGGCCAAAAAAAAAGAAAGAATAGGATTCATGTACATTGCGTAATTATTTTTTCAACCACAAAAATTAATAAAACAAAGAAAACCCATTAATAGCAGTGGCTTACATATATAAAACAATTGTTTTTGAATATTCGTAGAATAATAGAAGTCAAATTGGTTGTTTTTAGACCTCTTTGGAGTTTGTTTGGTGGGGTAGAATCTTTGGAACTGAATATATACTTTGCCTATAATTTCAAATTTTAAAACTTTTTTTTGGCCAATAAATTTTAAAACTTAAGTAAATATTTATATATTGGTACGTCATTGTTCCAGGTGACTAAAAACTGAAAACGACAGGTTTGGATTTTTTTTATTCTTCCACCAATAAATCTATATTTATCAATTAATTAATAATATTATTAAAGAATATCATTTTTTAAACTTGGTCCACGGATTGTTAGATTTTGTGAAAAAAAAAGTAATTTAGGTGGAAAATGATATCATAGAGAATTAGTGATTTTTGGATTGTTATTAACTTAAGGAATATAAATTTTTTGTATTTGATTCATAGAAACATAAGATTATTAAATAAAATCTTTTAATATATTATCGTTGATGATACATGAATAATATTAATACGTGAATAACATATTATTTTTGTTGAAACTAAAAAATTTTTAAAATTTTTTTTTTATATTTTCAACAAATATGATTTTATACTTTTAATTAATATTTTAATGTTGATTGGCCTTACGAAGAAAAAACACACAAACCAACTTCGCGGTGAGATTGATGTGAGGTTTGGAAGAGAGTAGTAAACCTCCCTCTTGGGGTTTTTCGGGCGAAGCTTGAAACAAATTTTATGTATAATAATATTAAAAAATAGATTTTAGATTTTATATGTAATAATATTAAGTAAAATTTTTTTTTTTCATATTTTCCACAAATATTATATTTTTTATGTTAGAAAAGTCATCTTTTAAATAAAAATTACGTTTGAATTTTAAAAATGTCATTTTTGTTGAATTTTAAAAAATATTTTTTTAATGTTTTCAATAAAAATTATATTTTTATCTGAGAAATGTTGTTTTTCAACAAAAAATGCCGTTTCTATTTTAGAAACATTATCTTTATTGAATTTTAAAAAAATATATTTTTATATTTTTAATAAATACTGTGTTTTCTATCTTAGAAGTATTATCTTTGTTGAATTTTGAAAAATATTTTTTTTATGTTTTCAACAAAAAATTATGTTTTCATTTTAGAAATTCGTTTATTCAATAAATATTGCATTTTTTTTTATCTTTAAAACATTGTTTTTGTTAAATTCTGAAGAATAATTTTTTTTCATATTTTTAATAAAAATTATTTTTTTATCTTAAAATGTCAAATTTTAAACAAAATGTATGTTTTTTTATCTTAAAAACGTTATCTTTATTGAATTCTAAATTTTTTTTATATTTTTAATAAAAATTATGTTTTTTTTATCTTATAAGTATCGTTTTTGTTAAATTCTAAAAAATATATTTTTTATTTTAGAACATTATTTTTGTTAAATCTTGAAAATATATATTTTTTATGTTTTCAACAAAAACTGTGTTTTTATCTTATAAACATCTTTAAATTCTACAAATTCTTAAATTTTAAATATAAAGTCAAGATTATTTTTTTCTTAAATCACTTTCATTCCTGAATTACTATGTTTTATTAATTATTACGTTTTTATATTAAAAAACGATATTGATATTAAAAATATAAAATTTTTTTTTTTTTATTTTTTACGATTAATTACGTTTCATACGTTAAAAACTTAGTATTTTTGAAACTATAAAAAATTCAAAACTAAAAATTTTCAATAATTTACTATGTTTTTCTTTTAAAAGTATTTTTATTATAATTAATTTTTATAATATATTATAATATATGATTATGTTTCTAACATATGAATGTTGTGTAAATGAAAAAATTTGAATTGATTAAAATTTTATTTTGTATAAGATCAACTACATTTATAATTACGAAACATTATCATTTTGAAAATTTATTAGTTGAAAATAAATTTTAAATTTATAAAATTCAATTACACATGATCATTACTTATTGTCCAATTATGTAGCTAGATATATATTTTTGCGTGTCAGAATGAATATTGATTTATCATATAATTCATTAATTTTTAAGGATAAAATATTCGGTAAAAAATTCTTATTGAGGATAAAAATGAGATAAATTTTATATTTTGCCAAAATTTTAAGAAAACCTCATGAAAATGTGAGTTTTTTTATTTAAGATTATTACTTTCTTTTTTTGATATTGTTAGAAATCTTAAAAACTATTAAAAATTAAATTCGATGAACTAAACTAAAAAATTAAATTATAAAAAATAAGATTTCCATCAATTATTTAACTATTCATAGAACCAAATGCTTCTTTAAAAAGTAGCTGCTAACTTTTTGAAAGTTTCATTACAATTATTTTGCATTTAATATTGATAGATATACATAAACTTAAATTTTGATTATTTTTATCTTATGTAAAAAATATTTTTTTTCCAGTTAGTTAACGCAAAAATTAAGGGTCATTGTGATAAAAAAAATCCTATAAATATTTGAAAAATGAGACCAATGATTTTCATCTAATTTTAGAAAATTTTTATTATAAAAAAGTTTGGATGAGAGGAGATTATTTCATTTTAGGCATATTTTTAATATTTTAATCTTAAATTTACAAAATCATCCAAAAAAAATAATATTATTGGCAGCATGGATTGGACTTATACATTACAAACAAATCATTGGATCTATCAACTTAATCAACTCACTAATTCTAGAAAATTTAATTTGAAGCATATCAGCCACATTTTTAAACAAAAGAAAAGTACAAGCAAAAACCATCTTTCAAAGTTTGGTTCAACATCAAACAGATACATGCCAACAAAATAGTCATTCTGAATCAGACCACCTAACAGAAACTTTAGAAAAAAAAAATTGACTTTCTTGAATGCGTCAAAAATTTCTTTCCAACATATAGAAATCCAATTTGTGGCTAGAAACTCTAACACGTTTCAATGCATCATTAGCCACCCAATTAACCTTTTCTTAGACAAATGATAAATTTTGATTATTATAATTTTCTTTTGCTCTGTTCCGAACCAAAAAGCCGAGGCACGAAAATGAATCCGAGCCAAAAGACCTAGGTAATGGCTCCCTATATTAGGAAATTCATCGCATTACTTTCATCGAAAGATGAACAAAAGGCCAAAGGGAAACGCCGAAGATGGAAGGCTTCTCTCACAGCATCTTTGTAAGCTCCGCCATTAAAATTTTAATAAGCCATGTCATCATATTTAAAGAGCAACGACGACAAAGGAAAAAAAACGTTATACTATTAATTATAAATAAATTGTAATTGATCATAATTTAGTTTTACGTAAGAATATAAATGATATATTAATATTTATAAATTATTTAAATTTAATTTGAATAAATTTTAAATTTAACTCGATTATTATTGAATTAAACTCGAGTTTAAATAATTTAATTTATTGATTGAATTGAATTCGAGTATTTTTATATTTGATTTAAATAATTCATGAGTCTAATCGTATTTTTTATTTTAATATATTTTAATTGATAAAATATCTCGAATTCAAATTCAAACTCGAGTATAAATTATCAAACTTTTATTAAATATAAGAATTAAACTTATTTTTACATGTTAATCGAGCCTAATCGAACAAGTTCGAGTAATTTAATTTTTATTTCGAGTAAAACTTGAGTTAAAAAAATAAAATTTGATCGAGTTTGAATCGAATTTTGAATCTCGAATTTGAAATCGAATTCAAATTCAATACCGTATCGACTCGAGAACGTTTATTGTATGATGATTTAGTTAATTTATATAATTATTTTTAAAAAATAATATTTAATAAATTTAATTTTTTTATTTCAAGATTACGTTAATATCCAATTAATTAAAACTAAAATTTTAATGTTTATAATTTCTTCTTTTACTTAGTCTTAACATGTAATCAAGGAAGAATTTAATAAAGCGAAAAGGTGTTGGATGGGTATATGTCTAACAACGTAAGCATCTACACACCAAATCCAGAGGCCTCTTTTTTTGTTAAGTAGGCAATAATTTCGGGGCAAAATCCTAATATTGTTTTGTTTTGTTTAATTTTTCATTAATAAGGCTGACTTGTTTTCTTTTGTCTTATGCTGAATCATACGATTGCCAAAAACTTTTTCAAAACAAAACCAAATCAAATACGAATAGTTTAAATGTAGATAACAAAATTAGATCGCTACATACCTTAAAAGGATAATGGAAAGCCAAAGGCTTTTATGCTTCAACGTGGAATAAACGCATGCATGCATAGCCACAGACAATAGACAAAAATCCCAATATTTTTTGAATCTTTTCTGGACTCTTTTCTTGGGTTTGCTTTACCATAAAATTACCCAACTTCCATGTTTTGTATTTACGAAGATGATAGGAGAATGGGTCAATGAGCAATAGATAAGGGATCTGATTTGTTTGCGTTCTGCATTCTGGAAGGATATTTGTCCACGCTACCCAACTTGCATGCAGAATGGGAGTTTCACGTGGAGATCAAAACACTTCCATATTTGGTGGTCCCTTGTCATGAATCTTCTTCATAAAATTAAAATCTCAATTGGGCTAAAAATTCTAATGGAAAAACTTGCAGAAAATTTAATTGCATGGCTTAAAGTTTTAAAGGGTAATATTGGTTTGTCACGTAATATTATATTAAATTATTGCAGAATAATTCTTTCTCTTTTTCTTTTCTTTTGTTTTTTATTCAGCGAGGAAGTTCTTTGAGGGACAAAACCTAAAGCTAGATTTTTGGGACATTTCTTTTGTTATACCCAAAGTTAGATGGTACCTTAAATTATTGACCATATAGACAGGAGAACCTAATTCCATGGTAAATCAATCGCCACATTTCTATATCCATTAGCCATGATAATGATCTGAAATTATTATAATTTTTTATTTTTATTAATTTATTTATATAAAAAATTTATAATTATAATTAAATATTGTATTTAATATAAAATAAATTAAGTCAAATAAATAATTACTCAATGAACTCTCTTATAATTGAATAAATTCAATATAAAATTGAATCAAATATATATACGTATTCTAATATTTGTATACGATATCTCAAAAATAAATTAAATATAAAATTTGAACAAATACATTCGTGATTTGTGAAACTTAATTTCCATATATATTTTAAATTATCAAAATTTTCTTTTGCTATGGAGATGAGATCAAGTAGCAAAAACACTTAACAAAGACAAACGTAATGGAACAAAAAAAATATATATCATAATCAATTTAAGATATCATAGTCAAATTTGCCTTGAGTATTAATTTAATGTGATTCGATATTCAATTTGCTCATGTTTATAAGCCAAAGCCCTAGTAAGAATCACCCTAGGAAGCGAAAACTTAATTGAACAATAAAACATTTACTTAAAAAATAATAATTTAATTTGATTCGATACTCAATTTACCTATGTTTATAAACAAAAAAAAAATCATTAATTATAAAAAATTATAATCACATTAACATATCATTCAAACGTTCAGCTCATAAATCAATTTCAATCCAAACAAATCAACAAACATTTTTATTCGGTCTCTAACAATCTCAATCAAACATCCACATTCATTGAGTACTCTACCTTAATGCCTAGGGGTATATTTACGCACTCAATCTTTATAAAATCTTACAATTCTCTTTGCATATTTATTTCATACCTACCTTATCTAGATTCTACTATTAATAACTCCATTAGCTTAGCCACCAAAAATCCTTCCTCTTAACAAAATTTCAGGGATTTGAATCAATATTATAAAAAGAAAAAAAAACCATAGCGTAATCATTTAGGAGAAAACTTCTTTATGTTTCCCTTTTGGGATTTTTGGTATTGTTTTTTAGTATAGCTAGTTGAAAATATTTTACACCTGGCCCTATTAATTTTGACCATTTTGCATGGGATATATTCCGAGATTGATGCATAGGTCACGCATGCACCGCCCAAATTAATTCCACCTGTTAATTTTTTTTCTAGATAGCGATTAAAGTTTGCACTAATCATCAAGATCATTGAAACACAAAATGTGGCTTTTGGGGGCAGATTGCGAACCTTTTTCTTTTGGGTATTTTAAATAAAAGAAGTCAGATCTATACTGGGAAGAGACAGTGGAATTGGTTGAAAATGCACCATGTTTTTGTGGGTTACAGTCGTCACGATCCTCTCGAGTTGCTGCGAACGCCATAGATCATAGATTGTCGGCAAAATCATATGGTTTCGATCTTTTAAATTACAAGATGGTCAATGAAATTCATTTGATAATTCTTGAATCATGTTCGCTTCTTAATTAAATTTTATTACAACTCTTTGTCTTTGGTATAGTAGTATAATTTAAGAGAGAGATTGGCATGGGGAGAGAAAAAAAGTCAAGCTGGCCGTTTGATTAGCTAAAGAGGCCTCAGCAATACTCCTTAGCAGATTCCAAGAGTCAAGACTCAATAGTCAACAGGGTAAAGAGCCCTTCGTAACGTTGGTTGAAGAAGAAGCCTGCCCTAATTCGTAAATCTAAACTCACTAATGCAAACAAAGAAAAGAGTTGATCTGTCAGGTCAAAAAAAGGAAAAATCTTTGAAGTGGGGCTGCTCTGTCTGTCTTAAGCAAAGGTGTAGGGTTGCAGTTTGATCAGTTTACAGGTAGAGAGAAAACATGGGTCATTTTTATAACAGCATAGCAAAAAAAATTATTTTCGGACAGCCTTTTTGTCTTCTAACAATTCGCTTACACGTGAAGATGCTTGCATTATGTTTATGTTTTAGTTTTTAAATTGTAGAGAAAGAATCCATATTGGATTCCAAAAACATTAATTTAGTTTGTTTATTGGCGAAGTGGGATCAATTCCATGATCTTCTTACCCTTTTTCATTATTTGATGGTTGGTATGTATTATGGGAAAGGGATTTCAACAAAGCTCCTGATGATGAAAGCCTTCAGAAAACATGTGATTTGATCAAACCTATGTTATTTGCATGCCATGAGTTGAGACCAATTAAACAATTTAAATATTCCTTTGGGAAATAAAAAATACTACCAATCAACAATTGCCAGGAGAATAAACTGTTTGCTTGACCGGAGAATCACTGGTGAAAGGAATCTTCAGCTTTAAATTTTAAATTCAGTACTAGAAGATTTAACAATAAAGTGTTAAATTATAGGGTTGGGGGGTTGTTGGTGGCTTTTTTAGATGGTAGTAGATTTGAGTGTTGCAAGGAAGTTGATGGATGGACCATTTGTCATTGGTGGGTAGCTGGGAATACTAATACTGAAAAGGAAAGGCAGAGAAAGCTCGGTTTCATTTCCTAGTTTCTTTTGATTAGAATAGTGGTTAACAAAGAAAGAAGAAAATGTCTTGGACCACCTAGTCCTATAGTCATTATGAGATGAACTATTGCCATTTGCTAGTATCCCACCAACCCATTATACTAATTCATTGCATTTCATCTCTAGTTTATTTAATCAGCACGAAGTTTCACTCTAGATGCCCAAAGTGATTTGTCAAAACCCAACTTTTCTTTAAATAATTCCATGTGTTTTGCACAGAAAAATGGATTTCATAAAAGCAAGGATGATGTTTATCTAGGACTAGATTAAGGCATTAGATTTTTCAATAGGCTTTGGTTGGTAAAGAAGATGAAAAAGAACGAGAATAAAAAATTTATTAATATAATGATTAGTGGTTAAGTTTTCAAAGTAATAAAGTGGTTGCAAATTTTCTATTGCTTTGAAATTTAATCATTGATCGTTGGATCAACAAAATTTTCATCTTTATTTCTTTACGTCCTTTTTATCAAGCAAAAAGTCTAAGTTTTGTTTTGATGTAGATACTCAATTGAGTTATAATTAGCTCTTAATTAATTGAAAATTATTATGGTTTTGGATCTTGGTCCTTCATAGCAAATTCAAGGGAAAATAGCTTTCTTCTTGGACTTTTTTGGGAGGCTGGTGCAGGGTCGTTTGCTGGTGATTAATAACCAAATGCCACACCTTCACTGGACAAATCACAGTGCACTTTCTTGAGATTCTGGCGCAGTTACTTTCATTCACCTTTGTATTTCCACTTTCTTCCTTCCAGTGAGATCTTCACTCCAAGTGGCTTTCAAGACATTTTCTTCTCTTGTTTGCAGGGACCCATAATTGTAAAAAATCGAACCAGATAAAGATTTTGGTCCACAGCTGAGTGCTGTCAAATTCTTGGGGTGTAAACACTCCAAAATAATGTTGCGGAAGCCTGGTCCATGCATGCTCAGAATGTGATTGCAGTCAAGGATTAATGGTTTGCCTTGGCCTTGGGTACGATAATCTGATGCTGATATGTTAGAGAACTTAGTCTCATGGGCTTGGGGAATAAGTTTTGGTGGTTAAGCCTCATTTTTTTGATATCGTAGTTGTACGTGAATTTCACGTGCTTTTGGTGTGAAGTAGCTGTCATCTCCAGATAAGTATTTGTATTTTTGCTGTCGCAATGGAGGAGAAAAACATGTCATTTGTCATTTTCGGCGTTTACTCAGCAAGCAAAAGACAAGCAACTGAGCAAGTAGGATTAAGCTCCTTTTCTGCTTTCGATGGCCCTTTTGAGACACTATTGGTTCTTCTAGCTGGTAGATTCTTAGGCCGACTTTGAACTTTTGAAAGTGTCTTCCACTGGAATTGGGCTGTAATAAATGGTCGACAATATGGCTAGCTGAGATGGCATATTTTAGGTTGGCCTTCATAAAGAATGGGGCCTCAATCCAATCCAACCCTAAGACTTTCAGCTGAAGTTCCCAGTGACTTGGCCCAATTGGCTCTGATCTTCTTGGGCTTCGGCTTTTGGGAAGATTGTTCCATGGATATGCCAGTATATCCATGACATGCAAGATCCTATAAAACCAACCAGGTTTGTTCACTGGTACATGCTTTTGCTTTGATCAAGATTAACGGTCCTATAACACAGAATCTAAGTTAAATGCATCTATAAACAGTTAAAAACAGTTAAGGGCAAGGCGTTGATGACACTAAGACAATTAGCATTTATAATTGGTCTTTGCCAACATACAATACTGTCGTAAGGGTTTTTTTAACGATTTTAGAGTCGTACGGTGAATTTGAAAATGTAAAAGAAAAAAAAATCGTTGCTAATCTTTTTTAGTTAGATATAATTGATATCTATTAAAATATATTATTTTAATAAAATCTTAAAATTAATTAAAATTGATGAAAAAAATAATTTTAGAGTTTGAAAAATAATTTGGATATAGGAGTCGTTACGTGTGAAAAACGATTAATACTCCCACAGCATTCGTTTAAAATCATAGCATTCATTTAAAAAGATACTAATTAATTACATGTTATTCTTTAATTTTGACGAAAATGACCTTAGTTTTGGTGTTTAGAAAAAATAATTTTCTTGATTTCCTTTTGTTTATTGAAATTTTGGTTTTTCTCTTTTTTAATTATTATTATTATTTTTGTGTTATTATATTTTATTTAAGAAAAATAAATTAGAACTCTTTTATTGAAATAATTCTTAAAATGTTTCATTATATTAGTAACATTAAAAGAACTTTTTTTTATCTAGAGATTTCTTAAGTATTATTTCTCAAAATACCTTAAAATTGATTTTTGAAGTTCGTATTTATTTTTCACAAAAACTATATTATGCATGCAATACAAATAATTATATTGATGCACACATTTTATTTTAATTTAAAAAATTTTATTGCTTTTTTTATTATTAATATTACTATTATTATTTGTAGATTCTATTTTTTTTAAAATTTTTATTATATTAAAATTTTTTTATAAATACTCCAATACACTTATAATATTTAAAAAGACTTTCTCAATTAGAGAATTTTAAGGCATTACTACTCGGAGTATATTAAAATTTCATTATTGGGTAAAATTTTTTTTTCTTTTATTTTTATTATTTTTATTAATAATTTTAGTTAATTTTTATTCTTATTAATAATTTTAGTTAATTTTTATTCTTATTAATAATTTTTAGTTAATTTTTATTTTATTTCATAGAAAATTTTTTTATTGCATTAAAAACCTTTTATAAATATTTCAAAACATTGGTATTATTAAAAATAAATCTTCTCACTTAGAGATTTCGTAGGTATTATTACTCGAAATACCTTAGAATCTCATCATCGGATAAAAATTTTCTTTCTTACATTTTTTTTAATTATTTTTACTATTTTTTGTGTCTTTTTTTATTTCTTTAAATTTTAAAATTATCAAAAGTTTAGAACTCATTTCCCTTTTTTATTATTGTTAATGTTATTATCTTTAGTTATTTTTTATTACATTATTCTATAAGATTTATTTTAATTTTTAATAAAATTATAAAAAATTTAAACTTTATTTTTTTATTATTTGTTCATATTTTATTATATTATTATTATTATTATTAGAAAAAAATAAATATTTATCTTAGAAAATTTAAAATTTTAAACATAATAATAAAATGTAAATTGATGAAAATAAAATATATAAAACAAAAAAAAAAAAAAACTTGGATTGGATAGGTTAATAGATGATTCGATCAAGTTGGTTATGGGAGCAGTTCAGCAGCGATTCAACTAAATTGATTAAGGGCTGATGAGGGAAGTAGGTGGTCGGGTCGTTGCACTGACCCTGAGTAAGATCATGGGCTGGCACGTGAAACTTGGGATTTAAAATGATGTCATTTTGGCTCATGTTTCTTCTATATAAAAAACTCTAATTTTTTAGCTCATTTTTTCTTCTGTTTAAAAAAAAAAAATCCAAACTCTCCCAACCAAAAAACCAAGTGGTTAGCTAGTTCCCAGAAGTCAATTGCCTAACACCACGTTAGTAGTCGTCTAGTACATCGTTGGTGGTCGTTGGTAGCCATACCGATTATTGAAAAACCTAAAAAAAACCAAAAAAACTCCTTACGCTTTCCTCTACCCCGATCTAGCCTTTTTTTCTTTTGAAATACCCTTAAATATTGTAGATCAACCTTCAAACTTTTGGTCAAAAACTTTTTTTTTATTTCCTTTTCTATGGAGCCGACGCTGAGGTTCCTTATTCCCATGGGACCTTTTTTTTTTGTTTGTTTGGTTTTTTTGATGGCTTAGGATTTTTTTTTGGTTATGGTTGCAAAATTTTTGATAGTGGCTTTTTGCTTTTTTTTTTTTGGCAAAGTTTTCTCATGTTTTTTTTTTTTTTTTTATAGATCTTTTTGGGTAGGGTTTTAATCCATTTCTTTTTTGGTTTGCCGGCATTGAAATTTATTTATAAAGCTTCGGTTGTGCCCTTTACATTGCCAAGGTAGGTCGATCTAGGGTATGGGTTTCAAGGCTGGTGTAGGGAATGGTTGGGTCTCAAGGTAGGTGTGGCTCAAGGTTTAAGGGTTGCAGGGTCTTAGGGGGTTGTTTAGGGTAAGTGTTGCTCAGGATTTAGGTGTGGTTAAGATCAGATACCAATGATGCCGTGCACAACACCATTATTTTCTCTTTTTTTTTTAAGTTATTATATATTTTATTTAATATTTAATTATAAAACTAAATAAAAGAATAAAAATAAAAGTAAAAATAAAATAGTGGGTCTAGGCCTAATAATGAATTTAGGCTCTAAGCCCAAAAAATTGAAACTAGGCTTCAACCCAAAAACTCCAGGTTACAAATTTAAATAAAAGCCCAATTTATCGAATTTCAGACAAATTTGATGTCTACTACTATTTTTCTTTATGTATTACTAAGAATCAGGAATATGGTAAAGATAAAGATAACAATTTCCTCTAAAGTCAAAAGTTTTTTTCTTTTTTGGATTTTTTTCGCAAATAAAAAAGCTCCATTCATTAAAGATTGAACAACTTTAAAGATCAAATTGAAATGCTCATCTTACTAGAGGTTTGGCAACTTTTGAAAATTTAAACAACTCTCCTAAGCAGAGGCTTGACAACTTTTGAAAACTTTAAAAGGCTTATCTAAGTAGAGGCACAATAACTTTTTAAAAATTTTAAAAGGTCTTTTAAACAAAAGTTTAACAACTTTAAAAGTTCTCATTTTGGAAAAGGCTTTTCTAAATAAAAGCTCAATAACTTTAAAAATTCTTAGCTTAAAAAAAGCTTTTTTAAGTAGAGGCTTAACGACTTTTTTAAGGGTCAATGACTTTAAAAATTTTTATTTTTTTTCAAAACTGAGATCTTATCTTTGAAAAAGCAAATTTCTCTTTTTTGAGCATTGAAGTCTCTTTTTTAATCATTATCCTTACCCAAAAGTCAAAATTCCATTTTTTCATTAGGAAATGAAAAATCCCTATTCTTGCCATTACTTGTGATCTTAATTGTTCATGGATGCATGTACTGAGTGCTCTAGATACAATGCATGTAATGTAATCATAATGATTCACTTCCAATTGTGGTAAAAAAGTTTTCAAAATCTCTAGCTGGTTTGCTTCTATTATCAAAATTTTCAACAATCGCCATAGGGTTAATCTATTCTTAACATTTGATCATTGCATTTTTTTCTCAATAATATTTTCTCTTTTCTAAAGTCTGCAATATCAATGTCTTGTCATGTTTTTTTCATCACTTTTTACCCACTTTTATCAACTTTTAAAAAATAATGCTGAGATCT